>NC_091988.1:30532120-31132120 GCF_044704955.1 Pristiophorus japonicus
GAAGGAGGAGGGGGGGGGAAGAAGGAGGAGGGGGGGGAGAAGGAGGAGGGGGGGAGAAGGAGGAGGGGGGGAGGAGGAGGGGGGGAGGAGGGGGGGGGGGGAAGGAGGAGGAGGGGGAGGGGGGGGGGGGGGGAACAGCCAGGCCCCAAGACTTTGGGCTGGAGTTACAGGTAGGTGGCGTTGGGTCTCGGGAGTGGGGGGGGGGGGGGGGGTCGCAGAGGTTTGGGGGGGGGGGGGGGGGATGGGGGGAGAAAACAGAGGTCAGGTCGGGTGGGAGGATCCTTATGCACGCAGCCCCAGTGAGGCCATTTGGCCAGGGCTAGGCGGGCCCCTCCCACTGTAGCGCACATGTGCAGAGGTCCCAGCACTGTTTTCAGCGCAGGGACCTTGCTCTGCCCCCTACAGCTTGTGCTGTGCCCGGCTCCAGAGGACCTGCAGGGAGCCGGAGAATAGGCAAGTTTTTTTTTTTAGGCGCTCTTTGTGCCGCAAAAAATGGGCATCCAGGTCCGGGCTGCGCCGTTTTAGACGCGGCCCGAAACTTGGGCCCATAATGTGGATAAATGTGAGGTTATCCACTTGTGGCAAAAACAGAGAGACAGACTATTATATGAATGGTGACAGATTAGGAAAAGGGGAGGTGCAATGAGACCTGGGTGTCATGTTACATCAGTCATTGAGGGTTGGCATGCAGGTACAGCAGGTGGTTAAGAAAGCAAATGGCATGTTGGCCTTCATAGTGAGGGGATTTGAGTACAGGGGCAGGGTGGTGTTACTACAGTTGTACAGGGCCTTGGTGAGGCCACACCTGGAGTATTGTGTACAGTTTTGGTCTCCTAACTTGAGAAAGGACATTCTTGCTATTGCGGGAGTGCAGCAAAGGTTCATCAGACTGATTCCCGGGATGGCAGAACTGACATATCAAGAAAGACTGGATCAACTGGGCCTGTATTCACTGGAGTTCAGAAGAATGAGGGGATCTCAAACATTTAAAATTCTGATGGGTTTAGACAGGTTAGATGCAGGAAGAATGTTCCCAATGTTGGGGGGGGGGGGGGGAAGTCCAGAACCAGGGGTCACAGTCTAAGGACAAGGGGTAAGCCATTTTAGGACCGAAATGAGAAACTTCACCGAGAGTGCTGAACTCGTGGAATTCTCTACCACAGAAAGTTGTTGAGGCCAATTCACTAAATATATTCAGAAAGGAGTTAGATGTAGTCCTTACTACGAGGGGGATCAAGGGGTATGGTGAGAAAGCAGGAATGGGGTACTGAAGTTGCATGTTCAGCCATGAACTCATTGAATGGTGGTGCAGGCTCAAAGGGCTAATGGCCTACTCCTGCACCTATTTTCTATGTTCGATGTCTGGGTCATGGCAATAAGCATCAGCAAGCTATTCAACATGGAAGTGCCACCTTCAGTTGAACCCAATGTTGCCTTCAGACCTTCCCGCACACATGCGCACACCCCCCCCCCCCCCCCCAAACCCCACCAGGAATGAACATTGCCTGAAATCTTTCCCCTCTATATCCCATGATAACTCAGTGCACACCATCAATCAATCCTGGAACCCTGCTGGTCTGTATGGCTCAAAGGATTTGCTAACAGCTATTAGGAAAGTTCATCAAATTGTACTGCTATGGATTTCTCTATATTAATGCTGTCCAGGAACATTCCAATTGTAGTTGATGTCACTAGCAGTGTAATTATTCCCTCGATATAGATCGATCCTGTAACTGCCATGCAAACACGTCTGAGTGTTGAGGCCAGAGTGGGTGTAGACAACACTGCATCTCTGTAGGCTATTCATGTTTCAACTTCATAGGGACACAGGAGTTGGCTGACTTTTTAATAAATGCTGATTGTTTCCTGCCACTTTTAACTTTGACAGTTATATTGATCAGACAAATGGCTGCATCCAAAGCCAAAGGGATAAGTCCCATGTAATGGAAAAGCAACACCTGAGGGTACATTAAATTTCTTTAACTTTCAGGTGTGTAAAACTAAATTTTTTAAAAATTCAATAAAAAAAGGGACAAGGAAAACTAGGTAATGCTGAAACTTAACAGGATTGAAGAGAAAAGTGGGTGCTGGGGAAAACAATCTCAGAATTCAATGAGGCCTGATCAGCCGAACACAAGTGTTAATGCACATGAATTCTCCGGTAAACACGCAAGGTTTGGTCACAAGTGCTGTTGTGTATGTTTAATTATGGTCAGTAAATAGATCCTTCATAAATCTGTGAAAGTCTACCTGTAATGCTGTGCATCCTATTATTTTTTGAGGCATAACCTATACAATCACCCATCCTCAAACAGAGCCATTGATGCTTCCAGAAAGCTAAAGTCTTCGAGGGGATCAGCTTCCAGAGGATAAGCAAAGGGTATAGACAGGCTAAGTGAGTGGGCAAAAATTTGGCAGATGGAGTATAATGAGAAAGTGAGGTTATCCACTTTGATGGGAAAAATAAATCAAATTATTTAAATGGGGAAAAATTGCAAAGTGCTGCAGTACAGAGGGACCTGGGGGTATTTGTGCATGAAACACAAAGTTAGTATGCAGGTACAGCAATAATCAGGAATGTTGGCCTTTATTGCAAAGGGGATGGAGTAGAAAAGTCCTGCTACAACAGTACAGGGTATTGGTGAGGCCACACCTGGAGTACTGTGTATAGTTTTGGTCTCTGTACTTAAAAAAGGAAGGATCTACTTGCTTTAAAGAGACAGTTCAGAGAAGGTTCACTAGGTTGATTCCAGAGATGAAGGGGTTGACTTAAGGTTGAGGCTATACTCATTGGAGTTTAGAAGAATGAGATGTGATCTTATTGAAACAAGATACTGAGGGGGCTTGACAAGGTCGATGGAGGATGTTTCCCCTTGTGGGAGAATCTAGAACTAGGGGCCGCCCATTTAAAACAGATGGAGGAATTTCTTCTCAGAGGGTCGTAAATCTGCAGAATTTTCTGTCCCGAGAGCTGTGGAGGCTGGGTAATTAATACGAGACAGATTTGAATGATAATGGAGTAGCAGGACATTTGGAAAAGCAAAATTCGGTCAGGCAGAGTCAGCATTGATTTATGAAGAGGAAGGCATATTTGACAAATTTGCTGGAATTCTTTGAGGATGTAATGAACAGGGTGGATAAAGGGGAGCTGGTGGATGTGGTGTATTTGGACTTCCAGAAAGCATTTGACAACATTCCACGTAAAAGGTTACTGCACAAGATAAAAGTTCATGGGTTTGGGGGGTAATATATTAGCATGAATCGAGGATTGGCTAATGAATAGAAAACAGTCAGGATAAGTGGTTCATTCTCTGGTAATCAATCAGTAGTGTGACCCCAACTATTTACAATCGATATTAAACAACCTGGAGGAAGGGATCAAGTGTAATGTAGCCAAGTTTGCTGACGATACAAAGATAGGAGGAAAAGCAGTGTGAGGAAGACACAATCTGCAAAAGGACACAGGCTAAGTGAGTGGGCAAACATTTGCCCAATGGAGTATAATGTTGGAAAGTGTGAGATCATGCACTTTGCTAGAAAAAAAAAAATCAAAGAGCAAGTTATTATTTAAATGGAGAATGATTGCAAAGTGCTGCAGTACAGTGGGACCTGGGGGTACTTGTGCATGAAACAAAAGGGTTAGTACGCAGGTACAGCAAGTGATCAGGAATGGTATCTTGGCCTTTATTACAAAGGGGATGGAGTATAAAAGCAGGGAAGTCTTGCTACAGTTGTACAGGGTATTGGCAAGGCCACACTTGGAAAACTGCATGCAGTTTTGGTTTCCATATTTACAAAAAAGGATATTTGCTTTGGAGGCAGTTCAGAGAAGGTTCTGGAGATTCCAGGGATGAGGGGGTTGACTTGAGGAAAAGTGGAGGAGGGTGGGCCTCTACTCATTGGAATTATGAGGTGATCTTATCGAAGCATAGATGAGGGGGCTTGACAGCGGGAGACGAGAACAAGGGCATAATCTTAGAGGGGCCGCCCAATTAAAACAGATGGAGAAATTTCTTAGTGGGTTGCGGATCTGTGGAATTTGCTGCCTCAGCTGTGGAAGCTGGGACATTGAATAAATTTAAGACAGAAAAGACAGTTTAAGTGATAAGGGATAAGGGTTTATGGAGAGCAGGCAGGGCAGTGGATCAGCCAGGATTGTATTAAATGGCAGAGCAGGCTCGAGGGGCCTTATGGCCTGCTTCTATTTATGTTCTCTGACAACATGTTTCAGATAGAAGCTGCAGCTGATGTTTACAGTTCAACTATTAAAAAACAGGTTTGAGCTCTTAACAGAAGCCTCGGAATTAGAGTCATACAGCACAGGCCAACCAGCAGCAGACTACCAATTTATCCAAATATGCAAAGCATACCTTTAGGGATGTGGTGAGGAACCCTGTCAGTCTACCCAAAATCAAATTACGTGTGGAAGAGCTGCAATAGTGCTCAGCAGGTGTATTGGCATGGAGATACAATGATCGATTAAATACTAACTTTTTTTTTTCCCCCCTAGTCATAATGCACTGAAAGCCGACACATTAGTTGAAATAGTTCAGTTTCCAAGATCCATTTGCTGCTGTTGCAAGAGACATCTATTCAAATAACAATCTCATAACATAAGAATTAGGAACAGGAGTAGGCTATCTAGCCCCTCGAGCCTGCTCCGCCATTCAACAAGATCATGGCTGATCTGGCCGTGGACTCAGCTCCACTTACCTGCCCGTAACCCTTAAATGGTTAAAAATCTATCTGTGACTTGAATACATTCAATGAGCTAGCCTCAACTACTTCCTTGGGCAGAGAATCCCACAGATTCACAACCCTCTGGGAGAAGAAATTCCTTCTCAACTCAGTTTTAAATTGGCTCCCCCGTATTTTGAGGCTGTGCCCCCTAGTTCTAGTCTCCCCGACCAGTGGAAACAACCTCTCTGCCTCTATCTTGTCTATCCCTTTCATTATTTTAATTGTTTCTATAAGATCACCCCTCATCCTTCTGAACTCCAACGAGTAAAGACCCAGTCTACTCAATCTATCATAAGGTAATCCCTCATCTCCGGAATCAGCCTAGTGAATCGTCTCTGTACCCCCTCCAAAGCTAGAATATCCTTCCTTAAGCAAGGTGACCAAAACTGCATGCAGTACTCCAGGTGCGGCCTCATCAATACCCAATACAGTTGCAGAAGGACCTCCCTGCTTTTGTACTCCATCCCTCTCGCAATGAAGGCCAACATTCCATTCGCCTTCCTGATTACCTGCTGCACCTGCAAACTAACTTTTTGGGATTCCTGCACAAGGACCCCCAGGTCCCTCTGCACCGCAGCATGTTGTAATTTCTCCCCATTCAAATAATATTCCCTTTTACTGTTTTCTTCCTTCCCCCCCCCCCCCCCCCCCCCAAGGTGGATGACCTCACATTTTCCGACATTGTATTCCATCTGCCAAACCGTAGCCCATTCGCTTAACCTATCTAAATCTCTGCAGCCTTTGTGTCCTCTACACAACCCGCTTTCCCACTAATCTTGGGGTCATCTGCAAATTTTTTAACATACACTTTGTCCCCCTCTTCCAGGTCATCTATGTATATTGTAAACAGTTGTGGTCCCAGCACCGATCCCTGTGGCACACCACTAACCACCGATTTTCCAACCCGAAAAGCACCCATTTATTCCAACACTCTGCTTTGTTAGCATGGATAGAGAATTGGCTGGCTAATACATTTCCACTGACTCCACGTACCTTTATCTTCTGCAGTAACCTTGTGTGGCACCTTATCAAATGCCTTTTGAGAATCTAAGTACACCACATCCATTGGTACACCTCCATCCACCATGCTCGTTATATATCCTCAAAGAATTCCAGTAAATTAGTTAAACATGATTTCCCCTTCATTAATCCATGCTGCGTCTGCTTGATTGCACTATTCCTATCTAGATGTCCCGCTATTTCTTCCTTCATGATAGCTTCAAGCATTTTCCCCACTACAGATGATAAACTAACCGGCCTATAGTTACCTGCCTTTTGTCTGCCCCCTTTTTTTTTTTAAAAAAACAAACAGAGGCATTACATTAGCTGCTTTCCAATCCGCTGGCACCTCCCCAGAGTCCAGAGAATTTTGGTAGATTATAACAAATGCATCTGCTATAACTTCCGCCATCTCTTTTAATACCCTGGGATGCATTTCATCAGGACCAGGGGACTTGTCTACCTTGAGTCCCATTAGCCTGTCCAGCACTACCCCCCCTAGTGATAGTCTTAAGGTCCTCCCTTCCCACATTCCTGTGACCAGCAATTTTTGGTATGGTTTTTGTGTCTTCCACTGTGAAGACCGAAGCAAAATAATTGTTTAAGGTCTCAGCCATTTCCACATTTCCCATTATTAAATCCCCCTTATCTTCTGAGGGACCAACATTTACTTTAGTCACTCTCTTCCATTTTATATATCTGTAAAAGCTTTTACTATCTGTTTTTATGTTTTGCGCAAGTTTACTTTCGTAATCTATCTTTCCTTTTATTGTTTTCTTAGTCATTCTTGGCAGTCGTTTAAAATTTTCCCAATCACCTTATATGCCTTGGTTTTTAATTTCATACTCTCTATTATCCACAGCTGGTTATCCCTTCTCTTACCGCCCTTTTTCACTGCAATATATTTTTGTTGAGCACTATGAAAGAGCTCCTTAAAAGTCCTCCACTGTTCCTCAATTGTGCCACCGTTTAGTCTGTGTTTCCAGTCTACTTTAGCCAACTCTGCCCTCATCCCACTGTTGTCCCCTTTGTTTAAACATAGTATGCTCGTTTGACAACTTCCTCACCCTCAATCTGTATTACAAATTCAACCATACTGTGATCACTCATTGAGGATCTTTTACTAGGAGATAGTTTATTATTCCTGTCTCATTAGACAGGACCAGATCCAAGATAGCTTGCTCCCTTGTAGGTTCTGTAACACTGTTCTAAGAAACAATCCTGTATGCATTCTATGAATTCCTCCTCAAAGCTACCCCGTGCGATTTGATCTGACCAATCGATATGTAGGTTAAAATCCATGATTACTGCCGTTCCTTTTTCACATGCCTTCATTATTCCCTTGATTATTGTCTGCCCCACCGTGAAGTTATTATTTGGGGGGGCCTATAAACTACGCCCAGTGACTTTTTCTCCTTACTATCTCTAATCTCCACCCACAATGATTCAACATTTTGTTCATTAGAGCCAATATCATCTCAACTGCCCTGATATCATCCTTTATTAACAGAGCTATCCCACCTCCTTTCCCTTCTTGTCTATCTTTCCAAATCGTCAGATACCCCTGTATGTTTAATTCCCAGTCTTGGCCACACTGCAACCACATTTCTGTAATGGCCACCAAATCATACCCATTTGTACAATCAACTCATTTACTTTATTTCAAATGCTGCATGCGTTTAGGTAGAGTGTTTTAATACTAGTTTTTAAGTTTTGACCCCTCCTGCAACCCCTTTACATTCAGTGGCCCTTTTGGTTTTTTGCCTTGGGTTTCCTCTGCCCTCCACTTTTACTCATCTCCTTTCTGTCTTTTGCTTTTGTCTCCTTTTTGTTTCCCTCTGTCTCCCTGCATTGGTTCCCATCGCCCTGCCATATTAGTTTAACTCCTCCCCAACAGCACTAGCAAACACTCCCCCTAGGACATTGGTTCCAGTTCTGCCTTGGTGCAGACTGTCTGGTTTGTACTGGTCCCACCTTCTCCAGAACCGGTTCCAATGCCCCAGGAATTTGAATCCCTCCCTCTCCGCTACTTGACGACAACTAAACAGTGAAGGAAAAAAAAACTTGCCCTTCAATAGTTCATCACATCCTCAGGACAAAGATGCTGCACCAGTGAACCAAGAAATGTAGTCGTCATATAGGAAAACAGTCAATGAGTACAGCAAGATCCCACAAGGAATGAGTGGACAATATTGTTATTTTGTTGCTATAGGTTGAGGAAGGAATATCAGCCAGGATATTTGGTTAAATCCCTGCTCTTTTGAATACACAGTCATGTGACCGAGTGGACTGATAGAGCCTCAGTTGAACATCTAACCCGAACAGCATCACCTCTACTGCACTAAACATTTCTAGGTCACGGTTTAAAGACCAGCACCTTCCAAGGTATAAACTGTAAAAACAAAAAGTAGCTTGTGTAGACTGCACCTTCTACATTTGTATTTCAACATTCTGTAGTGCAGACAAGTGAAATTATTTCTTCCAATTATCAGGAGCAAAATGACTTGATAAAATAGGGGTTAGTCAATAACAATATCATTCAGTGTGCATCAACTGGACCCATGAGCATTGAATCAGATATGAAATTTGACTGCAAGCATGTTTTAGCAGATGCTGTACCACCCAAGTTTACCGTTCAGCCCAACAAGGCTCCTAGACTGCAATTTCAAAATTAGTGGGAGAGTCTACTTCATTTTTAAATTATGAGATGTGTCTAGCCAGTTCATTATTTCCTCCCCACCACAGTAATCAGCAAGTCTGGTGGCCCTCCCTTTGTACTAGTTTCCCAGGCCTTCCACCCCACTGTTTCTCATTTCCCAGAGCTATTGCTGCAATATACTATCCTCTGAAGAGAAATGTCTGTATACATGAAAAGCAGAAGGTGCAAGGGAAAAAGGATGAGGAAAATACAAAAGCAAATAAATTGCAAAATGAAACAATAAAATTGTAGTGCAATGAAAACCTGGAAATTGCCATTGTTGGGGCCACAGGCTATTATTCTTCCAAAATTCAAGTGATGTGTATATTTTGAATACACTTGGATTCTAATAGAACACGTAATTGTAATCAAACTTGGCCAATTCCCCTTACAGTATTCCTGGTTTAATCAAAGTAATGTGATGCATCAAGGTTAGGGGCAGGGGGACATAAAGCCAGACTAGAAGTAGCAGGAAGTGGCAGAGATGAAAGCTTGGCTCACTATTTATCTAAAAGAATTCCACCCCCCCCCCACCAAAAAAAAAAGTACTAGCTTTTAATAAGAGTGGTTGGTTGTTTGGTCACAAAAGGTTAAAAGTTCTGGCAGCTGCATAACATAAATCACAACCAGTAGAAAGATGGGAATCAGGCAGGGGAGTTGAAGACAATAGTCCTATTCAGTTTTAGTCCCAACACCAACTTCAAGACAAGTTATTTGACGTGATATGTATACAAACAGTATTCCACTAAAACCTTTCAAATGAACATTTGATAGAAAATTCTAGTTTACAGCATTTGTATCCTAAATTTATTTGCAGAATTTCTAACTCAAGTGCAGTGACATAGTCTAGGAACCATCAGGTGACTAAAGGTCAAATTCTGCCAAGTGCATGCAAAGATTATAAATCAACTAGCTGGAGATTTGTTTTTGTACTTGCTTTCAGTTGTTCAGATATTCGGAAGGCTAGTCTGATGGAATGTGAAACAGGATTTAATTTAATGAAGCTACGACTAATTCTAGCAATATGCACACTTCAGCAAAACTTGTTTTGCTTTAACATAATGTATTAGTTTTATACCATCTCCGTAAGAGGCCATGATTGAGCACCAGTATATACTTGGGCTTCCTGAATGGCTGCAAAAGACCATTAACTTCCAATACCTGGGGCAATTTTAAATTGGTGCACATTGATACTGGCATTTTACCACTCAAATGCTTCACGTTTATCTCTTACTGGGCTTGATCACTGCTACATAGCATTCAGTGGAATATTTCGATGAAAGTCTCACTGAAGATAATTATGTTCTAATGGGTATTTATAGGACCTTTTTAAAAAAAAAACAGATTAATCTAATTTGCCAGGGCAATAAACTAAAGCAAAGAATACAATTCAAAGCCATGACTCAAATGAAATTACCGACTTTATTTAATTCTGTGAACACAACGGGCAATTCTGGCCGAGCACAGGTAAATAGCTGCAGATGAAAATAAAAAAGTTGCCTCGAGGAGAAAAAAAAACTTCAACCTACCATGGCAGCTTGAGCATTTGCCATAGCAATTGCATACTGGAAAATGAAAGACCAACAGGACGTAGGTCACTGCCAGCTCCATAATACAAAATGGAAGCATTTGTTCAGTAACATTACAATTCCTTGCACACATGCCAGTGTGTGTGGGAGGGAGGGGAAAGAGATTCCATTTACCATGGAATCCAAATGGGTGATTAGTTCATCAGCTTCAGGTTTTAAAATTAGAGCCAAATCATAGACCTGAACAAAGATGATTATTGGACAACAGAAAACCTAACTGGGATCGAATTGCTCATCCAGACTACATAAAAAAGGTATAAGTCATTAGGCAACTTAGAATAGCCAGACAACATAATGTGCAGACCTTGAGTATGCATGTGGGAGTTTGAATACTGACCCGTACACTAGTATTGGAGCAAGTCTGTAGCATGGTGAAATAAATTTGGAGTTTGTAACTGCAGTGCAAGCAAGATTATATTTCTTCCATTAGAGAAAACCTCATGTGGTTGCAAGATTTTTTTTTTACATTTACTTAACTGGCTAACAAAGCTTGGCAAGAGATAAAATGGGAAGTAGTTTGTCTAATTTAATTAGTTTCAAGCAACTATTTAAGCTACCATCCAGTGAAAAACACCCACATAGTTACTCCACGCTATAGTGCATCCACCAGGGAGCTAGAAACATGGCAACAAAGTGGACACTTGCCCTGCATGCCAATTACATAAATAGGCAGAATACAGATGCTCAACTCAAGAACTTAGACACACAATACTTCATTTTCAAGACACATTTTTAAACAGACATTTTTTTTTAATTTCCAAGACATAAACTAACTACAGAACCTACCCCAAACAGCACAAAGCAGTAGTTCCCAGAGAACCAACTAGAAAACTCAAGCTGAATAGCTTTAAAAAAAAACAGCCCTCAAAAAGTGGACAGCTCAGTGAAGACAATGAGCCAAGGGTACAGTGAGACGTCAGCAGGTATAGCCAACATTCCATCGCATTATTGAAGTACACTAAACAGATAGCAGCAGTGTCGAAGCAGGAGTTACTTTCCCAGAGCACGTGTGACCGGAGTTTAATTGCAAATCTCAGGATTAAAAAAACCCAAGTGCATGTCAGTTCCAAAAATTGGCAATGTCACAAGTACAGGACAGGACTTAACACATGAAACTAGTTATGGCATCAACACTGGTGACAAGGTGGATGCTCTCTAAAGAAAACAGCTGCAACCAGTATTGACGAAAATAAAACTAAACACAAAAGCAACAGCAAGCCACAGAAAGTTCCTTTGAGGAAAATAAGTTATTGTAGAAAGAAGCTGCACTTTAGCAGCTGGTTATCCAATTTCTTCCAGGACTAACACCAAATAAAACACCCATTACAACTCATTGTAAATTTTTGAGTTCAAGTCTGTGCACCACAAACAATGGAATAAAGCAACATCAAGGAGGAAAGGAGGAAAGGAGGAAAGGAGGAAAGGAGGAAAGGAGGAAAGGAGGAAAGGAGGAAAGGAGGAAAGGAGGAAAGGAGGAAAGGAGGAAAGGAGGAAAGGAGGAAAGGAGGAAAGGAGGAAAGGAGGAAAGGAGGAAAGGAGGAAAGGGGAGGAAAGGGCTGATTTTTCTTGTAAAGAGCCATAAGGGCTGCGTGCATATGCATATTACCAAGCCACACAAACCAGCAAGGTCTAAAGCCTTGATATCTTTTCTGTCGGGCGATGCTAATCCACACAAGGGTGGAAATAATACCACCACCAAAATAAGATTCCTAATTCGACTGCTAACCAGTGCCTCACTAACAGTGATGCCAGATTCAACTACACCAGTTGTGCCCCTACCAGTGGATAATTTTCACTGTTCAGGGTTCTAAGTCAAGAGTGGCTAGCTGGGCAACATCCTGAGAGGTTTCCATTCAACCATTATAGGCAGTCTCAGAATCGAGGAAGACTTGCTTCCAGTCCTAAAGAGAGTTCTTTGGTGGCTTAACATAAGAATTAGGAACAGGAGTATGCCATCTAGCCCCTCGAGCCTGCTCCGCCATTCAACAAGATCATGGCTGATCTGGCCGTGGACTCAGCTCCACTTACATGCCCGCTTCCCATAACCCTTAATGGTTAAAAATCTATCTGTGATTTAAATACATTCAATGAGCTAGCCTCAACTGCTTCCCTGGGCAGAGAATTCCACAGATTCACAACCCTCTGGAAGAAAAAATTCCTTCGCAACTCGGTTTTAAATTGGCTCCCCCGTATTTTGAGGCTGTGCCCCCTAGTTCTAGTCTCCCCGCCCAGTGGAAACAACCTCTGTCTCCATCTTGTCTATCCCTTTCATTATTTTAAATGTTTCTATAAGATCACCCCTCATCCTTCTGAATTCCAACAAGTAAAGACCCAGTTTACTCAATCTATCATAAGGTAACCCCCTCATCTTCAGAATCAGCCGAGTGAATCATCTCTCTACCCCCTCCAAAGCTAGTATATCCTTCCTTAAATAAGGTGACCAAAACTGCTCTCGCAATGAAGGCCAACATTCCATTCGCCTTCCTGATTACCTGCTGCACCTGCAAACTAACTTTGGGATTCATGCACAAGGACCCCCAGGTCCCTCTGCACCACAGCATGTTGTAATTTCTCCCCAAATAATATTCCCTTTTATTGTTTTCCCCCCCCCCCCCCACAGATGGATGACCTCACATTTTCCAACATTGTATTCCATCTGCCAAACCTTAGCCCATTCGCTTAACCTATCTAAATCTCTGCAGACTCTCTTCCTCTACACAACCTGCTTTCCCACTAATCTTTGTGTATCTGCAAATTGTGTTACACTACACTGTCCCCTCTTCCAGGTCATTTATGTATATTGTAAACAGTTGTGGTCCCAGCACCGATCCCTATGGCACACCACTAACCACCGATTTCCAACCCGAAAAGGACCCATTTATCCCGACTCTCTGGTTTCTGTTAGCCAGCCAATTCTCTATCCATGCTAATACATTTCCTCTGACTCTGCGTACCTTTATCTTCTGCAGTAACCTTTTGTGTGGCACCTTATCAAATGCCTTTTGGAAATCTAAATACACCTCTATCCACCATGATCGTTATATCCTCAAAGAATTCTGGTAAATTAGTTAAACATGATTTCCCCTTGATGAATCCATGTTGCGTCTGCTTGATTGCACTATTCCTATCTAGATGTCCCGCTATTTCTTCCTTAATGATAGCTTCAAGCATTTTCCCCACTACAGATGTTAAACTAACCGGCCTATAGTTACCTGCCTTTTGTCTGCCCCCTTTTTTTTTTTAAACAGAGGCGTTACATTAGCTGCTTTCCAATCCGCTGGTACCTCCCCAGAGTCCAGAGAATTTTGGTAGATTATAACGAATGCATCTGCTATAACTTCCGCCATCTCTTAATACCCTGGGATGCATTTCATCAGGACCAGGGGACTTGTCTACCTTGAGTCCCATTAGCCTGTCCAGCACTACCCCCCTAGTGATAGTGATTGTCTCAAGGTCCTCCCTTTCCACATTCCTGTGACCAGCAATTTTTGGCATGGTTTTTGTGTCTTCCACTGTGAAGACCGCAGCAAAATAATTGTTTAAGGTCTCAGCCATTTCCACATTTCCCATTATTAAATCCCCCTTCTCATCTTCTAAGGGACCAACATTTACTTTAGTCACTCTTTTCCGTTTTATATATCTGTAAAAGCTTTTACTATCTGTTTTTATGTTTTGCGCAAGTTTACTTTCGTAATCTATCTTTCCTTTCTTTATTGCTTTCTTAGTCATTCTTTGCTGTCGTTTAAAATTTTCCCAATCTTCTAGTTTCCCACTAACCTTGGCCATCTTATAACGCATTGGTTTTTAATTTGATACTCTCCTTTATTTCCTTAGTTATCCATGGCTGCTTATCACTTCTCTTACTGCCCTTTTTCACTGAAATATATTTTTGTTGAGCACTATGAAAGAGCTCCTTAAAAGTCCTCCACTGTTCCTCAATTGTGCCACCGTTTAGTCTGTGTTCCCAGTCTACTTTCGCCAACTCTGCCCTCATCCCACTGTCGTCCCCTTTGTTTAAGCATAGTACACTCGTTTGAGACACTACTTCCTCACCCTCAATCTGTATTACAAATTCAACCATACTATCATTCAGAGGATCTTTTACTAGGAGATCATTTACTATTCCTGTCTCATTACACAGGACCAGATCCAAGATAGCTTGCTCCCTTGTAGGTTCTGTAACATACTGTTCTAAGAAACAATCCCGTCTGCATTCTATGAATGCCTCCTCAAGGCTACCTCGTGCGATTTGATTAATTGATATGTAGGTTAAAATCTCCCATGATTACTGCTGTTCCTTTTTCACATGCCTCCATTATTCCCTTGATTATTGTCTGCCCCACCATGAAGTTATTATTTGGGGGGCCTATAAACTACACCTGCCAGTGACTTTTTCCCCTTACTATCTCTAATCTCCACCCACAATGATTCAACATTTTGTTCATTAGAGCCAATATCATCTCAACTGCCCTGATATCATCCTTTAACAGAGCTACCCCACCTCCTTTCCCTTCTTGTCTATCTTTCCGAATTGTCAGATACCCCTGTATGTTTAATTCCCAGTCTTGGCTACCCTGCAACCACGTTTCAGTAATGGCCACCAAATCATACCCATTCGTAATGATTTGTGCCGTCAACTCATTTACTTTGTTTTGAATGCTGCGTGCATTTAGGTAAAGTGTTTTAATACTAGTTTTTTTAAACCATGATTTTTAGTTTTGACCCCTCCTGCAGCCCCTTTATATTCATACATATTGTCCCTTCCCATCACCTTGTGGATTACACTTACCCAAGTGCTACTCCACTCTGTTACCTTCTGGCTGTTGCATCCTTTCTTGGGGGTTCTGTTCATCTGAGCTCTCACCTACTCCAACTAGCTCAGAGCCCTCTCCTGGGTTCCCATCCCCCTGCCAAGCTCGTTTAAAGCCCTCCCAACCGCACTATCAAAACCACCCGCGAGAACATTGGCTCCATCTCTGAGGTGTAACCTGTACGACTTGTACAGGTCCCACCTACCCCAGAAGCTGTCCCAATTGTTCAGGAAACTAAAGCCCTCCCTCCTACACCAATGCCCCAGCCACGTATTTATGTGACTAGCCTTCCTATTTCTACCCTCACCTGGTACGTGGTACTGGCAGTAATCCCGAGATTACCACCTTTAAAGGTCCTGGCTTTCAATCTTACTCCTAGCTCCCTAAACTCAGCTTTCAGGACCTCACACCTCTTTCTACCTATGTCGTTGGTACCAATGTTGACCACAACCACTGGCTGTTCCTCTTCCCTCCCCAAAATGCCCTGCAGTCGCTCAGTGACATCATTGACCCTTGCACCAGGGAGGCAACACACCATCCTGATGTCACTTTTGCTGCCGCAGAAGCACCTATCTGCTCCCCTAACTATTGAATCTCCTATCACTATAGCCCTTCCCGTCTTCTTCCCCCCACCCTGCTGAGCCACCCACTGTGCTGTGGACTTAGCCCTGGCTGCACTCCTCAGAGGCATCACCACCCTCGCCAGTAGTCAGGGGAGTCCAATACGAGAGCCACAGACCCAGTCACAGGTGTTCATCAGGGGAGGGGGCGGGTGGTGGGACTGATTTGCCGCACGCTCCTTCCACTGTCTGCACCTGACCTCTTCACGCTCGCGGCATTGAGAATCGAAGAGCTCAACGCCCTCCCGGATGCATTTTCTCCACCTAGGGCAGTCTTTGGCCAGGGACTCCCAGCTGTCAGTAGTGATGTTGCACTTTACCAGGGAGGCTTTGAGGGTGTCTTTGTAACCTTTGGCTCGTTTGCCATGAAGGAGCTCCGCATAGAGCAATTGCTTAGGGAGCCTCATGTCTGTCATGCGAACTAAGCGGAGCAGATCAAGCGTGGTCAGTGCTTCAATGCTGGGGATGTCAGCCTGGGCGAGGATATAGATCCAGGATATAGTCAATGTGCACAGACGTCGTCCGCGTCCTGCAGCTCAACGACATAGATTGGGGTGATCTTGGACCTGGCCTAGAGGCGGCGGCGGCGTAGGTTAAACAGCTTCCCACTGGTTCTGTAGTTCAACATACTGCATGTAGCAGAAAGGAAAAGGAAACATAGAAACATAAATAGGTGCAGGAGTGAGCCATTCGGCCCTTCGAGCCTGCACCGCCATTCAATGAGTTCATGGCTGAACATGCAACTTCAGTACCCCATTCCTGCTTTCTCGCCATACCCCTTGATCCCCTAGTAGTAAGGACTTCATCTAACTCCTTTTTGAATATATTTAGTGAATTGGTCTCAACAACTTTCTGTGGTAGAGAATTCCACAGGTTCACCCTCTCTGGGAGAAGTTTCTCTTCATCTCAGTCCTAAATCGCTTACCCCTTATCCTTAGACTGTGACCCCTGGTTCTGGACTTCCAACATTGGGAACATTCTTCCTGCGTCTAACCTGTCTAAACCAGTCAGAATTTTAAATGTTCCTATGAGATCCCCTCATTCTTCTGAACTCCAGTGAATACAAGCCCAGTTGATCCAGTCTTTCGTGATGTCTCAGTCCCGCCATCCCGGGAATCAGTCTGGTGAACCTTCGCTGCACTCCCTCAATAGCAAGAATGTCCTTCCTCAAGTTAGGAGACCAAAACTGTTCACAATACTCCAGGTGTGGCCTCACCAAGGTCCTGTACAACTGTAGCAACACCTCCCTGCCCCTGTACTCAAAACCCCTCGCTATGAAGGCCAACATGCCATTTGCTTTCTTAACCGCCTGCTGTACCTGCATGTCAACCTTCAATGACTGATGTACTATGACACCCAGGTCTCATTGCACCTCCCCTTTTCCTAATCTGTCACCATTCAAATAGTCTGTCTGTTTTTACCACCAAAGTGGATAACCTCACATTTATCCACATTATACTTCATCTGCCATGCATTTGCCCACTCACCTAACCTATCCAAGTCACTCTGCAGCCTCATAGCATTCTCCTCGCAGCTCACACTGCCATCCGCAAATTTGGAGATACTACATTTAATCCCCTCGTCCAAATTATTAATGTACAACGTAAACAGCTGGAGCCCCAGCACAGAACCTTGCGGTACCCCACTAGTCACTGCCTGCCATTCTGAAGAGTACCCATTTACTCCTACTCTTTGCTTCCTGTCTGAACCAGTTCTCAATCCATGTCAGCACACTACCCCCAATCCCATGTGCTTTAACTTTGCACATTAATCTCTCGTGTGGGATCTTGTCAAAAGCCTTCTGAAAGTCCAAATATACCACCAACTGGTTCTCCCTTGTCCACTCTACTGGAAACATCCTCAAAATTCCAGAAGATTTGTCAAGCATGATTTCCCTTTCACAAATCCATGCTGACTGAGACCCATCATGTCACCTCTTTCCAAATGCACTGCTATGACATCCTTAATAATTGATTCCATCATTTTACCCACTACTGAGGTCAGGCTGACTGGTCTATAATTCAGTTTTCTCTCCCTCCTTTTTTAAAAAGTGGGGTTACATTGGCTACCCTCCACTCCATAGGAACTGATCCAGAGTCAATGGAATGTTGGAAAATGACTGTCAATGCATCCGCTATTTCCAAGGCCACTTCCTTAAGTACTCTGGGATGCAGTCCATCAGGCCCTGGGGATTTATCGGCCTTCAATCCCATCAATTTCCCCAACACAATTTCCCGACTAATAAAGATTTCCCTCAGTTCCTCCTTCTTACTAGAACCCCTGACCCTTTTTATATCTGGAAGGTTGTTTGTGTCCTCCTTAGTGAATACCAAACCAAAGTACTTGTTCAATTGGTCTGCCATTTCTCGGTTCCCCATTATGACTTCCCCTGATTCTGACTGCAGGGGACCCAAGTTTGTCTTTAACATTTTTCTCTTTACATATCTATAGAAGCTTTTGCAGTCCATCTTAATATGTTCCCTGCAAGCTTCTGCTCGTACTCCATTTTCCCTGCCCTAATCAAACCCTTTGTCCTCCTCTGCTGAGTTCTAAATTTCTCCCAGTCCCCAGGTTCACTGCTATTTCTGGCCAATTTGTATGCCACTTCCTTAGCTTTAATACTATCCCCGATTTCCCTTGATAGCCATGGTTGAGCCACCTTTCCTTTTTTATTTTTACGCCAGACAGGGATGTACAATTGTTGTTCATCCATGCGGTTTCTAAATGTTTGCCATTGCCCAATGTCCACCCCTCAAGTATCATTTGCCAATCTATCCTAGCCAATTCACGCCTCATACCTTCAAAGTCACCCTTCAAGTTCTGGACCATGGTCTCTGAATTAACTTTCATTCTCCATCCTAATGTAGAATTCCACCATGTTATGGTCACTCTTCCCCAAGGGGCCTCGCACAAGATTGCTAATTAATCCTCTCTCATTACACAACACCCAGTCTAAGATGGCCTCCCCCCCCCCCCTAGTTGGTTCCTCGACTTATTGGTCTAGAAAACCATCCCTTATGCACTCCAGGAAATCCTCCACTGTATTGCTTCCAGTTTGGTTAGCCCAATCTATATGCATATTAAAGTCACCCATGATAACTGCTGCACCTTTATTGCATGCACCCCTAAGTTCCTGTTTGATGCCCTCCAACATCACTACTACTGTTTGGAGGTCTGTACACAACACCCACTAACATTTTTTGGCCTTTGGTGTTCTGCAGCTCTACCCATATAGATTCCACATCATCCAAGCTAATGTCCTTCCTAACTATTGCATTAATCTCCTCTTTAACCAGCAATGCTACCCCACCTCCTTTTCCTTTTATTTTATCCTTCCTGAATGTTGAATACTCATGGATGTTGAGTTCCCAGCCCTGATCATCCTGGAGCCACATCTCCATAATCCCAATCACATCATATCTGTTAACATCTATTTGCACAGTTAATTCATCCATCTTAATACAGATACTCCTTGCATTAAGACACAAAGCCTTCAGGCTTGTTTTTTTTTTAAAAACACCCTTTGTCCTTTTAGAATTATGTAGTTTGGCCCTTTGTTTACTCGGCCTTCCACTATTGCTTTTTACCTTTCTACCATCTGTTTCTGACTCCATATTACTTCGCCCTATCTCGCTGCATAGGTTCCCATCCCCGCCATATTAGTTTAAACACTCCCGAACTGCATTAGCAAAAAAAAAAAAGAGTGTAAAGAAGAAAGCGAGAAGGGGGGGGGGAACTAAACATGTCATTTGGTGTAGAAGCATTAATACAAAAACAAGAAAGGTTTTAAAATTTAATCTGTCAGCATTATATTACATCACTAGCTGAACCAAAAGGGTTTTAGTATTCATTAATGGAATGTATGCACCAGTGAGCATGCTCCCAGGTTTGTGGAGCAGTTGAGGGGGGCACCGGAGGGACTGGAGTGCATTACCGCCAGCACCAAATTTTAATTTGATTTAAGATTTCGCTAAAGTTCAAAATGTTAATTTGTGGATTCTAGTGCCCTTGCTAAAAGGGGGTACGAGTGTTACATTTTAACTAAAATAGTTGTGGAGCTGTTGCACTGAGTGGCTTGCCCAGTCAGGTGACATTCACAGGATGCAATAAAACCCTAGTTAATTGAGTTCAGGTTCTCCACAATGAGGTGGATGAACTGGTAATGTGCAGCTTGTTGAATATTTGCTAATAAGTCAGCTGGTTCTTTGCTTAAGAATTCATGGCTACACATTTGCTGTAAAAATCCATGAAGCAAATACACTACAATTAATATTCAACCACTATAGTCATGGAATAAATTTCTGCATGAACCTCCTGTTTAAAGGGTGCTCTGAGATTAATGTTTTTTTTATAAAGGGATGAGAACAGGATACAAAATAAGCGTTTTTTTTTTTTTTTTTTAAAGAGAAGAGGACCATGCCATGCTCTAGTTGTAGGGCACAGGATTGCATCCATGAAGCAAGTTACCAATCTTTGCTATGCCACTGCGCAGCATCTCCCAAAAAGGATGTAGTCACCAAAACATCCATTGGCTGCCAGATACGGCAGCAGAGGTTACCCACAGGCATGTAGTACGAGAAACCAAAGAAAACAATGAGTCACAAAAAAAAAGGAGGGTGCTTTTAATGTGAATGCAATTGTAACCAAGTACATAAATGAGGAAGTGCACCCCACCTTCATGAATTGTTTACCGAACTGAATTTGGGTATACAGCATTAGATATAATCTACTTTCACTTGAATAGTGCTTCAGTCTTTACAGGAGCAGACTTGTCACATTTAGTTCAATTTAATATAATCTAAAAAAGGGAAAAATTTACATTAAGAAAAATGCACACTTCCCTGGGTGAATACCCAATTAATTTAATCTTCAAATTCCTTCAAGGATCATTTAGGTGAATAAATCATGTGCAGTTGTTGCCCCTTTAGGTTTCTCTCCTTTTCCATTTAAAAAAAAAAGTCATGACCTGCAATTAGGTGCTTTTGACACATTTGATCCCTAGTTAAACCACCAGCCCCTCTGATCTGCATTGCCATGAAGTTTCCTGCTTCACAACTTGTAGAAATCATCCATTTTGTTTTTCCAAATTTGTGTCAGATAATCTAAAGCCTAACAGAAGCAAACATATTTCTGTAGAATATCCAATGGCAGATATATTGAAACCATCTTCATCTATATACTCAACAGCTAACAGTTATTTGGAGGCAAGCAGCCAGCCATCTCAAATGGCTGCTTCCAACAACTAGCAGATTTGTAGACTGGGCTCCCTTCCATTATTACTTCCAACTGAAGGAAGCCAAGAAAATCACTTAGATACGCACCACAAGTCACACCTCTAGATTTCAATGTTACCACTAAGTGATCTTAACAGTTCGGTAACTCAGCACTGTAAACAGCTTTTATTCACATATGCACACACTTCCTATTGGGTGAAGTGCTTTCAAAGTATGAATATTCTCTTCCTCTCTCCTGCCCCTGTCGTGCCCCCCCCCCCCCAAAAGAAACTAAAACATGGTTTTGCTTAGCAGTTAAACTTGAAACTGGTAGAACTAGGCCATTCTTCTGGTGGCAGATGAGTGACCTGCAATTGTAAACTGACATCCACTAGTTGTGATGCTAGTCATGGTTATTATTTTAATATTCACATCACCAGGTCACAAAATCTTCAGTTTAAAGCAGCTGTTCCTCCTCCCTCCAGAAAAGAAAGGTTTAACCAGCTGCTCCTCCTGACACCACCTCCCTGGGCTAAAGCATCCCAATTTCTTTAAACCATATTACATTTCACTTGCAACCCAAAAAGAAACACGCAGTAGTGATATGGAACTGTAAGTGGAAATTATCCTTTTTCTGCACTAGTCACATCAGCCTCACAAATGATAACTGAACAAAGTACCAGGGCCCAGAGCAGTATGTGTATTCACACTGCAGCAACAGGTAGGTCATTGTAAAAGAGAAAAATCAGGTCTTAAACATGGAGGGCATGAGCCAGCGACCAAGATGATGGGAAGGAGTTTAAGACATTCCCTTTGATGCTGTCTGTACTCAGAACAATATGGAAAATTCACCCACTTTAATTGGACTTCCAAAAGTTGCATTACCAGAGACTGGTTGCTTATTTATTAATGAGCATTATTTGTCCTGAATTTGACAAAGCAACGAGTTCCTTCAATTTACACAAATCTATTGCCAATGTGTTCCACTGAACCAGCAGTAAGGTTGTGATATGGAGAATCTCCAAAAAGGTTGTCTCCTAGGGTGTTTAGGATACAGAGCCCAAGAGTGCACAAAAAGTGTAAAAATAAACCGACAACCAGCTAAATGACAAACTTACATTTATATAGCACAGTTCACAATATTAAATCCTAGGGCACTGAAGATCAATATTAATAAACAGACACCAAGCCACAAGGGATATCAGAACAGATGACCAAAAGCTTGGTCAAAGTCATAAGTTTTAAAGGACCATCCTAAAAGGAGCAGAGAGGAATGGTTTGGAGGGAATTCCAGAGCCTAGGCAGCTGAGTATAGCCACCAAATGGAGCAATTTAAAAAAAATCAGGGATGCACAAGAACACAGAAATCATGAGGCTTGTAGGGCTAGAGGAGGTTAGAGATAGGGAAGGGCAAAGTCATGGAGGGATTTGAAAAGGAGGATGAGGATTTTAGAATCGAGATGTCATCAAACCAGGAATCAGTGATGGTCAGCAAGCACAGGAGTGATGGTGAATGGGACTAGAGTATAAAATAACCTGCAAGGAAAGATTTGTTTTAAGTTCCAGCTTTCAAAAAACTGAACATTGAAGCCACACACACACACGATCAGAAATGAATTACAATCAGAGGAAGCTTGAACCTTCTACTCCCTCCCAGGGATTTATTATTCCTTTAATATTGTTAAAATGGGTGGATTTGTCCATTTTTTGAAATTGGACAATGATATGGTTAAACAGTGGTGATTTTTCCAGTTCATGGTTTGCTTATTGGTCAGTGATCACAACCACCGTCAAACTCATTGGCTGCTAGTAATCACATCTGATCCACACTTGCACTTAGCACAAGAAAATACAGCTGTTTATACAATACCACTGGAAGAGATCCCTGGGAAAGTAGTAATTGCTATTTAATACCCTCAAACTTTATTCTTGTAGTTTCAGATACCTTCTGAATCCCTTAATTTTTAGTGACAAAGTATCCCTTAAAGATAAACTAGAAACTGGAAAGAAACTTCCCATTATAAAAAAAAAGATCTAAAAGGCAATCCTCAAGCCCAAAAGCCAAGATATCTCACCAACTATAGCAGCTATTATGGTAAGAGTTAACACATACTGGATACTCAAGGCCCATGGAGTAATAAAGATTGCAGAGCATCACATAGTTCAGGGGAAAAAACCCAGCATTGCTTCCATCAATCTTTAGGCGGCTTTTGGTTAGTCCTCAGTGAAACTGGAAGCTATAGATTTTATCCAGGATATATACCCCAGGTGCAATAGCATAGGAGATGCACTCATCACCAAGAGGTCCTCATCCTCAACTTCCAAGTGTGCTGTCCAGTACATCATTTGATCAGGTTCTAAGTATTTGAAAGTATTGCAGTACTTTTGCAGATAATAGCTTTTCTAGCAGACTCACTGAACACCTTGAGTAGGCAAACTAGGGATATGTTGTTTGGTACCCTCTTCCCACAAAGGTTCAACTAATATAGCTTTCTACAGCTCAAAGCATATCAATTGGACAATACAAGGGGCATATGTTCCAATTGTGGATTTATCAGTAGCTGGTTGTCCTGTTGACAACTTGTGAATCATGACAAAAAGCAAACATCACATGTCTGTCTTCACATAAAATCTCAATGCAGGTTAATCTTGGGCAATACAAGGGTCATGTCTAAATAATTCTCATGGTTCAGATCTCCAAACCATGAAAGGGAGGGGCCTTCTCTAACCCACAACCAACCTGCAAGCTGGATGGGCGGTAATAAGCATCTGCCACTAATGCCTTGGTTACTAAGATCCCTAATTAAGCAACTGATGAGCAAGCCCAGTACAAGGCATGGAACTTGGACATCCAAAACCTCAAAGTAATTGGCACAATGCAAAGTGCCTTCTGCAGATGCATCCATGACAAAGCAGAGTTATTATACAATAATTGTAACTTGCTACCTGGAGATCAGGTATGAAAACACTAATTCATAATACTCAGGAGACCAGCAACTACTACTGAAATCCCACAGTTGCTGGAACCAGTTTATTGGGGTGTGTCCACACTATAGTCAAGAGGATGCTGGCTGTGTACTCGTGTTTTACAGCATATTGGGTTGCTCATCATGACAATCAAGAGCAGTTCATTGTATCCACTGTCCACCTAAACAAGGACTTGAAACCACAAGTTATTTATAAAACTAGTGAATCCTTCAGGGAGTGGGCTAAAAAAAATTAAACATGCTAAGCAGGGTATCTGGTGGTCAAGGTAGCATGCTGAAATTCAGAACCAAGTCTACTTTCTGTAATGCAATACTCCAAGCAGGCAAAAATGCAGTACTCCATGGCTGTGCTGGGCCACCAATGAAATCTGGAGGGGTATACCAATCATTGCTCTCTACTGATTTAGCTTGTTAAATACCAGTACCTCACTTGGAGAATCCCAAACCTTGGTTTAGCAAAATTGCTACTATAAAAAACGACTTGCAAACTCACTGGACTCAAGAGTATGTGCACCCTTAAGGTAAAATTTCTACTGCCTGGTAAGAGTGCAAATTCTAGGAGTTGCCACAAAAGACATCCAGCTGACCAAAACAAGTCAGGTAGTAGCACTGATATTTTAAAAGCAGGCACTTGTGGTAATGCCACCGATCAATCATTGCCAATTAAAAAAAACGAGTCACACGGGCTTTCAATCTCTGCAAGGCAGCTTTCCACACCACACCTTCCAGCTAATGTTTAACCAAAACTTGGTTCATATTGCTCAATAGCAGATAAAAGCCAGTTCCAGAAGGAATAGCAGCAAATGGTAAAACGACTAGGGAGTGCAACAGCTCGTTTGCTGAACGAAAGCTGCTAGTCAGTGGTCACCCAAACCCTATTAGGAGATTTCCCGCCAAGATTAATGCTTCACAAAACACTACAATCTGCATATAAAAAAGGAGATATATGGGGTGGGGAGATGCTGATTCCTCAGTTATTTCACAATATCAGAACTCAAGGGGCAGATTCGAAGAGAGTCGGTGGTGGTAAAATAGAAGTGAGCGACCCAGTCACCTACAGGACTTGGGATCGTTAATGTGTCAGCACCTGAAGGTACCCCACCCTGCTTGAGAAATGGCTGCAGACCAGAGAATGTCAGTGAACCAGATTATTCCGGATTTGGAGAAACTACATACATATATTTTTTAAGTCGGGCGCAGTTGTTCCAACTTCCTGCCCGCTGTTGACACGTTCAAACTGGACTTGCTCCCTTTAAAAAAAAACAGCTCTGAAGATTATTAAATGACCCCAAAAGTGAATGATACATTGAGACCTGCAGACTGGGGCGTGGGGAACAACTGAGCTTGGCAGCTGGTCACTGCAAACACAAACATTTATAAAAACAGAACAGCTAACCCAGTGTATTGTTAGTGAGAATATACACCCATAAATAAATAACAGGCGGGCATATAGAGAGCGCGAAGTGACAAGTTTACTGACAGTCTTAAATACTCATTTATAAACCTTCCGACTTGGAAGTTTAAAACCGGTTGCTACGGTTAACATTTGAATATAAAGTTCACAAAAAGTTGCTAAAAGAATCAAGAGTTTAAAAAAAAAACACATACAGACACACCTTGCCGAACAAGGCGGTCCGCGACCAACTTTGGGCTCCAGTACAAAGTTGCAGACAGACTGTGTCCGACACTTGATCCCCGGGAGAGGGAGTGCAGAGACGCCAGGGTTAGATATATTATTACAGGGGGACTCACCGATAGACACCAGCTTGATGCTCTCCTTGTCCAGGAACTCGAGCGCCACCGACACGTTCTCCAGCTGCATTTGCCTGAAGGTGGGTCGCTGGTGATACTTGCGGTACATTTTCTTCTGGCTCAGCACCTCCAGGAGGGCGATGAGCCTCAGCCCGTCCGCCAGGTCAGTCTGCAGGTTGTGGACCCGTTTGTTGACGCATTTCAGGTGCTCATTGCACCAGCGGGTGAACGTGTTCTGCTGGATCTTTTTCCACGGCGCGTCCTCGGCCAGATCCTTCTCGGTCACCGGCATCTCGGCGTCTTTGTCCCCGTGTTGCTGCTGCTGCTGGTAGTGCTGCTCCGGCTCCCTCCTCTGCACATGCGTGCTCATGCTGCCACCTCCTCTTTTTAATCCCTCGCCACTTCCGGGATCACCGGCTGTGAATTTCACTCCCGGCAGGTTTCTTTGCGGGGAGGCTGTGGGGGGGGGGAGGGAAATTGAAAGCAAAGTGTCAGCCAAAGCTTGTTTTAAAAACAAAAGTGAGCCCGCGTGTGTGCAGTATAAACACAGTTGCACCATTCTGCTATTACTTTAAGTCCTATTCCCTCCTAAAATAAATACGTTGTGGCCAAGATCATTTTACGGCTAACCTGAACTATTGCTAATGCTAGAGTTCACCGAGGTAATGCCCCTGGTCCGCACACATGTTGTTTGACAAACTTATCAAACTGCGCTGCCAGCAATCGGAGACACAACAAAGCGTCCCAGCACTGGTATCACATAATCATTTCATTCTACAAAGTTTCGGGTTGTTGGATGTTATGCTTTTCTCTTTAACCATTTTGACATTAACATTTTTGAAATGCACGGTAACATTTAAATGTTTCAACACGTATCGCGAGGGGAAAGTGTACTAGAGGCGTGGCCTGCCACAGCCCGAGCTGTGTCCCATCATTGAGAATCACATCGCGATTCCACAGTGACTGCTTCGTGACTTGTGCGGGTGAAATGTAATGGGTATTTATGGTGGGTTATTTTTCTTCTTATCACAGTGAGCTACAGTTCACAGACCCAGCAGACTCGATGGGAACTTCGTTCAAGCGATCATTCTGGGTGCACTAACCTGTTCACTGAGCGCTGCTCGGCTATTTGAGTCATCACAAATGAGCCCATTTCTGCCCCCACAACCATTTCCAGCAGGTGTCACTGGGTGGGTCAGGAGCGGGAAGAACTGCTGATTCCCGCATTCCTGCCCTTCCCCGCTCAGCCTGCCAGCATTAAACCAGTTGCAGTGCCCTTATCACATTCTTAACTCAGAACAAAATAGGAATCAAAATTGAGATATGCTGTTATCCACTATCGGCAATTTATCTCTCATCATAAATTTCAAGATGATGAAAAGAAACTGTTCTTAGAATTGTATGAAGTTGGACAGAGGAATGGGACTAAATGGATAGCTCGATCAGAAAGCAAACACAGGCACAATGGGCCAAATAACCTAATTCTGTACTGTAACATACAACAATTCTATGTCTAACCGCTTTTAGTGTTTCAGGAACTGACACCAGTGGAGGTCGATAACTACTTTATCATGTCAATGCAAAAGGGCTGTGTGATATCAGTGGTGTCATGATGCAAGATTGAGGTGATATCAGTGGAGTTAGGCTGCATGCTTGGGGTGATATCAGTGGTGTTAGGGTGCAAGATTGGGGTGATATCAATGATTTATTTTTAACCCGTAAGTAATGATGTGATCATTCTTTATGACAGTTTAATTTGGCTCATAACTCACATATCAAGCAAATACTTTTAGAACTTCTGTTTATGTGGAAATTTGTATAATGTTCTCAAACCAACTTAGACCATTGTCAAAATGGTAAAAAGAAAAAGAAAAAATTCCATCTATATAGGACCTTTCACGACAACTGGACATCCCAAAGCACCTTACAGCCTATGAAGTGTTTTTTGAAATGTAGTCACTGTTGTAGTGTAGGAAACGCTGCAGCCAATCTGTGCACAGCAAGCTCCCACAAACAGCAATGTGATAATGATCAGATAATGTTTTATTGATGTTGATTGAGGAATAAATATTAGCCAGGACACCAGGAATAACTCCCCTGTTCTTCTTCAAATAGTGCCATAGGATCTTTTACGTCCACCTGAGAGAGCAAATGGGGCCTCAGTTTAACGTTTCATCCGAAAGAAGGCACCTCTGACAGTGCAGCACTTCCTCAGTACTGCACTGAAGTGTCAGCCTAGATTTTTGTGTTCAAGTCTCTGGAGTGGGACTTGAACCCATAACCTTCTGACTCAGAGGTGAGCGTGCTACTGACTGAGCCACAGCTGACATATTAGGAACAGTGTAGATACTACTTAATTCAATATCGAAATGTTATTGCTCGTGATTTAGAATACCTGTAAAATGTTTCTAGTTGGATGGTTCTATAAACTGATTTGCATTTGGTAACATTCTCTCCCCTTCTCCCTACCACCCCCTTCCCTCACCACCCTCCCTTCCCCCCGAGCACATGTATAAGCATCTGATACTTTTCAGACAACTGAATAAAGGATTTGCAGGGTATCAACCTAACTACAATAACCCTCCTTTTCTCATCTGAAGTGTATGTATTATTTGAGAATAAAAGGGCATAATCATGTTTAAAATATTTTTGTACTGCTGTGCCCACTGAGCCGAGATGCTGTTAAATGATTTCCAATTTTAACCCAACCTGCCCAGCAGGAACGGGGCAAATGAGTGATTAAAATAGCACAAATTAATTTAGCCCTCTGTTCCCACTGGAAACCCGCTGACCACCATTTTAACTCGGGAGCTGACTCTGGTGCTAAACGCCTTCCAGAAACAGGCGGGTGCCTCATTGCTAACTGCAAATCAGGTTCCTCGTCATCATAGACTTACTTCCACTCTAAAAATGAGTTCTAGGATATAATTAGGACCCCAAATAATTTAAACTGGACGGGTCAGAAGTCCCACCCAGCAGCAAACCCACAAAATCAAACCTAGCAAGAGGCACAGCAACAAGAAGAGACATTGTCGGATGAAAAGATTTGGAAGAATGCAAGGCAAAACCACAAGAAGGAGGGGCAGCACAACGCATTAAAGCAAGAGAGGCCAAGCAGCAGTTAGTAGAGCAGCCCTTTTGGGAACTGCCTCAATCTCTTTACCTGAAGTGACAAAAGGCCTCTCTGCATTAACAGTCCTCGTTACCTTCTCACCATTCCCTTGATTCTGTGTTAAAGAACATTGAAACCATTCATACAACTGCTATATCAATAACATTCTGACAATGCAGACTAACAAGCTGCAATGTGAAGAAATTATAGACCAAAGTCTCGGTGATAATTTTAATTCCAAACACAAGATTGTAGTGAATTCGTTCATCACCCAAGTGATCAACCCATAGTGCTTTTCTTAAAAGGTGTACCTACTAACTAGGTTACTTCCATGAAGTGCTCCCCAGTGGGTTCTGCAAAGCTGGTGGAAAACTGCTGTTGCTCATGTGATACCCTTGAAATGCTCATGACTCCTGGGTGCACAAGCCTCTGAGGGTCTGGCTGCAAACTGCAGTACTTCAGCTACTGTCAGGCCAAGCTGCCCCAACTGGCTGGCTGGCACCATGGTTGGTGTTGATTGAGGGGGTTGTGAGGAAGCAGATGTGCTGACACCCTGAAAGAGGACAACCTCCCATTGCACCACTGCCACTCCCATGGAGCTGCAGCTCATTACTTTCACTGATCTGCGGGAGAGCAAACTGTAGAAGATCCTCGAAAGCCACTATCCATGTGGTTCATAAATCTGTCTCTCCCAGGTAGAGCTCACAGCCTGAATGGCAACTGTTTCAGCTTCTATCAAAGCTGCAAAGAATGTGAACATTGACTCCTGTTGTGAGGGCCTAGCTGCAGTCCCTGGAGGTGCCCATGCTCTCCAACTTGGATTGACAAGTGCTGATGCAATGCGAGCTGATACCACACAGGCTGGAAGCGGACGATAAAAACAACAACTTGCATTTATATAGCACCTTTAATGTAGCAAAACGTTCCCAGGTGCTTCACAGAATAAAATTTGACACCAAGCCACATAAGGGGATATTAGGATAGATAGCCAAAAGCTTGGTCAAAGAGGTAGGTTTTAAGGAGCATCTTAAAGGAGGAAAGGGAGGTGGAGAGGTTTGAGAAGTTCAGGGAGGGAATTCCAGAGCTTAGGACTAGGCAGCTGAAGGCACAGCCAGCAATGATGGAGCGATTAAAATAGGGGATACACGAGAGGCCAGAATTGGAGGAGTGCAGTGATCTCGGTGAGCTGCAGGACAGGAGGTGTTTACAGAGGTTCAAGACCATGGAGAGATTTGAAAAGAAGGATGAGAATTTTAAAATTGAGGCATCTCCATACTTTCAACCATAGTGTTGAAAGCCCTTGGCAGTCCTCTCAATACCTGTTTTTGTAAAGCAAAACAGTTTTCTTCTCATTGCTGGGCCCCTGAAGTCCTCACCTCTATCCTCTTCAGCAGAGCTGGGAGAGGACCTCGCCCTCCAGCAAGCTGCCTCCTAAGTTGTCCCTGCCACCAGTACCTGCTGCTACACCAAGATTCTGGATGCTTCACCACATGCAGCACGCTCTAACTCACTCGCCAACCCAGCCACATGACCTATAAAAAACTAACATGTGAAAAAGGAGTTGCAAAATAATTACATTCTGAAGAATATAAATACATTACAGTTTCCCTTGCCAGGTGGGTTGATATTCAGAGGACACAGATTTAACATAATTGGCAAAAGAACCAGAGGGAGGATGAGGAGAATTTTTTTAATGCAGTGAGTTGTTATGATCTGGAATGCACTGCCAGGGTGGTGGAAGCAGATTCAATAGTAACTTTTAAAGGGGAATTTAATATATACTGGTTGAACCTTTCTTATCCAGCACCCCTGGGACCTGGCCTGTTCTGGATAAGGGATTTTGCCGGACGAGGGGAGGTCACATTAAATTGGATGGTACAGGTACTGTGCAAGGGGATATCGGGGCTGGCTGGCTTGGTGCTGGGAGTGCGGCAGAGAGATTGTGGGGGGGGGGGCAGGGGGGTGGGGTGATGGGTCTCAGGGTCAGGCGGGAGCTGGCAGCGAGGAAGGACTTCAGTTTGTTCATGTCGGAGCGGACGGGAATGGTGCCGGATGAGGGGTGGTGCCGGATAAGGGAGTCCCGGATAAGGGAGGTTCAATCTGTACTTGAAAAGGAAATATTTGCAGGGCTATGGGGAAAGAGCAGGGGAGTGGGACTAATTGGACAGCTCTTTCAAAGACCTGGCACAGGTATGATGGGCCAAATGACTTTCCTTCTGTGCTGTAAGATTCAATGATTTTATTGCAATGTACTTCAAAAAAATCTATTTTTTGTCAGCTAACTAAATAAAGTTTGATAATTCTATGCTTTCTATGTGTTCATGCTGACCATCAGAAATATATCTAAAATCACTTATTTCAGATTTTTGTATGATTAGTTTTTCAGTAATTATTATATTTCTCTCCTATTCCCTTTTGTATGTTTCCCCAAAATCCAATAGAAAGAGCAGGCAGGTAACCAGTACCTAATTGTATGCAAATGAACAGCTTAAGAAAGTACACAAGAACAGCCTGGGGCTACTTCTCTTTGATTTTCCTTCATTTCTATGAAAAACAGCTTGCTTACTGTCCAAGCTTCACCCTATGGGGAATTTACAGATTGAGTAATTGTAGGCACCAACCTACTTCATACCTCTGTACACAGTTGCAATGAACTGTGCCAGCATAACGTTTTCCAGATGTTTTATATAAGAAATGGTTTTGTCGTTTGAAAGCTGTAAAGGAACTTGAAGGGTTAAAAACCTTAAAAGAATACAGAACTATATTTTGATCTACAAATGATCTACAACAGAGTCCATTTTCAACAACTTTTATATACCACCTTTCATGTCATGAAATATCACAAAGTACTTTACAGAGGAAATGGTGGACTTCAAGCGAGAAGCAAGAGTGATTAAAGGAGGTAATGAAAGCACATTCAGAGATATAGGTTTCATGTAGGCTTTTGAAGGAGAAGTTAAAAGGAGCAAGGTGAATAGGATTAGGAAGAAAATTTCAGAGAGCAGATATGATGGTCCCAATTTTAACTCCGACAGTTTTGGACAGGTGAGCAGAGTAACAACCTCACCCACTGCTCCAAAAATGAGGCCGAGGGTATTTTAACTCCCAGCCCTCATTGAAATTCCGCTGACCAACTTCCATTTGGGTCCGGATGGGAAGTTGACAGGAAAATCACATGGCCTGGAGGCTTCCTGGCGACAGCAGGTAAGTGACAAGATCAGCTGCCAGGCCATCCTGCAAGATCCCATGATCGGTGGGTGGAGGGCCTAAGCTTTCCCTGTGGGGCCTGGACAAGAACACCTGCTTCCTCTGAGATAGCGAATTCCAAAGATTCACCACCCTCTGAGTGAAGGAATTCCTCCTCATCTCAGTCTTAAATGACCGATCCCTTATTCTGAGACTGTGACCCCTGGTTCTAGACGTCTGAGCCAGGGGAAACATCCTCCCTGGATCTACCCTGTCAAGCCCTGTAAGAATTTAGTATATTTCAATGAGATCACCTCTCATTCTTCAAAACTCTAGAGAATATAGGCCTAGTCTACTCAATCTCTCCTCATAGGGCATTCCCCCCCCCCCCCCGCCCCCCCCCCCCCGCCCCCCCCCCATCCCAGGAATCAGTCTGGTGAATCTTTGTTACACTCCCTCTATGGCAAGTAGATCCTTCCTTAGGTAAGGAGACTGAAGTTGTACACAATACTTCAGGTGCGGTCTCACCAGGGCCCTATTTAATTGCAGTAAGATGTCTTTATTCTTGTCCTCAAATCCTCTCGCGATAAAGGCCAACATATAATTTGCTTTCTTAATTGCTTGCTGTACCTGCATGTTAACTTTCAGTAATTTGTGTACAAGACACCCAGGTCCCACTGAACAGCAACATTTCTCAGTCTCTCACCATTTAAAAAATACTCTGCTTTTCTATTTTTCCGACCAAAGTGGACAACTTCACATTTCTCCACATTATATTCCATTTGCCATGTTCTTTCCCATTCACTTAGTCTGTCTATATTCCCTTGAAGTCTTTTTGCATCTTCCTCACAACTTACATTCCCACCTAGCTTGGTGGGAAACTCATTGCTACTTCCTGCTCAGAGTGCCTGGTAAAAAATTGCAGTCAGGTCCTGATGATGTCATCAGGAGCTGAGATGCATATGTTAAAAAGGACCCCGCTGGCTTTGGGTGGATGAAAATTGGAACCGGTCAGATCCCACGGCTCCAAGTGAGTTAGTAACTGGGGTGATTGTAACTGTCCTCCCGCCCAGCTTCCGCTCGACGGGTAGGATTGAAATTGCCCCCGAAAGCTCAGCCATTGAAAGTGAGGTGAAGTGATGGGCAAAGCCCAACAGACTAAATTAGAGAAGTAGAGGGTGTGTACAGGGATGCATGGCTGGAACAGATTGCAAGGTAAGATGGAACAAGGCCATGCATACTTTTGAAAACAAGGAGTTTGAAGTTGATAGGTGAGGCACAGGAAGCTAATGGAGGTTTGCAAAGACAGGAAATGGGTCTGCAGGACTTTGTGTAGGATAGGAAATAGGCTGCAGTTGATTTGGGATTTGCTAGAAAGGGTAAGCTAGAGAGGCCAGTGAGGAGAGCATTGGAGAAATCGAGTCTTGAAGTGAAGTTATGTATTGTGTTCCTAACACAGATGAGGCTGCACACAGGGAGGTTAAAGTAACAGTGACCTCAGTCTTTAATAAGACACTCCAGAGTGAGGAACATTCCTTAGGGACTGGCTTATATACAGTGCTCCCAAGGGATGCTGGGATCCCTTGGGACTTCAGGGGATGCACTCCCTGGTGGCGGAACATGGGAGTGCATGCTTTACAGATACACAACATCACTCCCCCCGCAAAGTCAAAGTAAAAGCTATTTACAAAGTGAGGCGGTCGGGAGCCTTTCTTTCCCTGGTGGACCGCCTCCGTACAAATGTCTGTTCTTGTGTAATGGCTGTGCCCTCGCTGGGCTGGCGTGTTGTTGGCCCTGCAGGGCTGCTAGGTGAGCCTGGCCCTGCTGGGCTGTTAGGTGTGATGGGTTCGATTTCCTGGTCCGGCATGGTGTCGTTGATCCTTTGGGTGTGTGTTGTGGACTCAAAAAAGGTGGTGTCTGCTATGGGTTGTTCAAGGCAATCTGTGAACCGCAGCCTCGTTTGGTCCAAGTGCTTTCTGCAAATTTGTCCATTGTCTAGTTTGACTACAAACACCCTACTTTCTGCAAATTTGTCCATTGTCTAGTTTGACTACAAACACCCTACTCCCTTCTTTAGCTATCACCGTGCCCGCGATCCACTTGGGACCATGTCCATAGTTTTGCACATACACAGGGTCATTCAGATCAATTTCCCGTGACACAATGGCGTGACCATCGTTTACATTTTGTTGCTGCCGCCTGCTCGCTACCTGATCATGCAGGTTGGGGTGAACCAGCGAGAGTCTGGTTTTAAGTGTCCTTTTCAATGAGTAGCTCAGCCGGGGGCACCCCTGTGAGTGAGTGGGGTCTCGTGCAGTAGCTGAGCAGTACTCGGGACAGGCGGGTTTGGAGTGAGCATTCTGTGACTCGTTTAAGGCTCTGTTTGATGGTTTGTACTGCCCGCTCTGCCTGCCCATTGGAGGCTGGTTTAAACAGGGCCGAGGTGACATGTTTGATCCCATTGCAGGTCATGAATTCTTTAAATTCGGCACTGGTAAAACATGGCCCGTTGTCACTGACCAGTATTTCAGGCAGGCCGTGGGTGGCAAACATGGCCCTCAGGCTTTCAATGGTGGTGGTGGCGGTGCTTCCCGACATTATTTCACATTCAATCCATTTTGAAAAAGCATCCACCACCACCAGGAACATTTTACCAAGAAACGGGCCCGCATAGTCGACATGGATCCTCGACCATGGTCTGGAGGGCCAGGACCACAAACTTAGTGGTGCCTCTCTGGGCGCGTTGCTCAACTGAGCACATTGCCGTACACAGGACTCTAAGTCAGAGTCGATACCGGGCAACCAAATGTGGGATCTGGCTATCGCTTTCATCATTACAATACCCGAGTGTGTGCTGTGGAGATCCGAGATGAATGTCTCCCTGCCCTTTTTTGGTAGCACAGCTCGTCCTTTTGCCGCTGGAACGGCTTGATTGGCTCTTGTATTTCAACGGGGATGCAGTTTTTTTATTAGGGGCAGCAGAGGATCTTGGCTGGTCCAAGTCCAAATCTGGCGGGCCGTGACAGGTGATTTATCAATTTCAAACGCTTCCATGACCATCAACAAGTCTGCGGACTGTGCCACCACCAATAAGTTTGCAGGCTGCGCCATTTCCACCCCCGTGGTAGGCAATGGTAGCCGACTGAGAGCATCCGCACAGTTCTCGGTGCCTGGCCTGTGGCGGATGGTATAGTTATACGCTGATAGCGCGAGTGCCCACCTTTGTATGCGGGCTGAGGCATTAGTGTTTATCCCCTTGTTTTTGGCGAACAGGGATGTGAGGGGCTTGTGATCGGTTTCCAGCTCAAATTTGAGGCCAAACAGGTACTGATGCATTTTCTTTACCCTGAACACACACGCTAATGCCTCTTTCTCAATCATGCTGTAAGCCCTCTCGGCCTTAGACAAGCTCCTGGAAGCATAGGCGACAGGTTGCAACTTTCCCGCAACGTTAGCTTGTTGTAATACACACCCGACTCCGAACAACGATGTGTCACATGCTAGCACAAGTCTTTTACACGGGTTATACAATACAAGCAGCTTGTTGGAGCATAAAATGTTTCTAGCTTTCTCAAAAGCAATTACTTGTTTTTTTTCCCATACCCAGTTCTCACCTTTGCACAATAACACATGTAGGGGTTCTAAAAGGGTGCTTAACCCCGGTAGGAAGTTACCAAAATAGTTGAGGAGTCCCAGGAACGACCGCAGCTCCGTGATGTTCTGTGGCCTGGGCGTGTTCCTGATAGCCTCTGTCTTGGCGTCTGTGGGCTGAATGCCATCCGCCGCGATCTTCCTCCCCAAAAACTCCACTTCTGTTGCCATGAAGACACATTTTGACCTCTTCAGCCGCAGCCCTACGTGATCCAGTCACTGGAGGACCTCCTCCAGGTTTTGTAGGTGCTTGGCGGTGTCCCAACCCGTGACCAATATGTCGTCCTGAAAGACCACTGTGTGTGGTACTGACTTGAGTAGGCTCTCCATGTTTTTCTGGAAGATCGCTGCAGCCGACCGAATTCCAAATGGGCACCTGTTGTAGATGAACAGTCCCTTGTGCGTGTTGATGCAGGTGAGGCCCTTCGAAGACTCCTCCAGCTCCTGCGTCATGTAGGCCAAGTCAGGTCGAGCTTGGTGAACGTCTTGCCTCCTGCCAGCGTCGCAAATAGGTCGTCTGCCTTAGGTAGCGGGTATTGGTCCTGTAGCGAGAAATGATTAATAATTACTTTATAATTGCCGCAAATCCTGACCGTACCATCACTTTTGAGTACTGGAACAATCGGGTTGGCCCACTCGCTGAATTCCACTGGGGAGATGATGCACTCGCGTTGCAGCCTGTCCAGCTCGATTTCCACTCTCTCCATCATCATGTGAGGTACCACTCGCGCCTTGTCGTGAATGGTCGTGCCTCTGGGACCAAGTGGATCCGCACCTTCACCCCGGAAAAGTTTCCAATGCCTGGCTCAAAAAGAGAAGGAAATTTGTTAAGAACCTGGGTCCATGAGGCCTCATCGACATGTGATAGTGCTCGGATATCATCCCAGTTCCAGTGGATTTTGCCCAGCCAGCTCCTTCCAAGCAGTGTGGGGCCATCGTCCGGGACAATCCAGAGTGGCAGTTCGTGTACCATGCCCTGTAGGTGACTTTGACCATGGCGCTGCCCAGGCCAGTGATAAGCTCTTTGGTGTACGTTCACAGTTTCGTGTGGATGGGGCTCAGGGCTGGTCTGAATGCCTTGTTGCACCACAGTCTCTGAAACATCTTTTTACTCATGATGGATTGGCTAGCGCCAGTGTCCAGTTCCATGGCTACGGGTAAGCCATTCAACTTTACGTTTAGCATTATAGGTGGACATTTCGTCGAAAATGTATCTGTAAAGCATGCACTCCCATGTTCCGCCACCAAGGAGCTCATCCCCTGTAGTCCCAAGGGATCCCAGCATCCGTTGGGAGCACTGTATATAAGCTGGCCCCTAAGGCCTGTTTCTCACTCTGGAGTGTCTTATTAAAGACTGAGGTCACTGTTACTTTAACCTCCCTGTGTGCAGCCTCATCTGTGTTTGGAACACAATAACTGGCGACGAGAATACGAATCCAACGCAAAGATGCAGCAAACTGTTGGCATCCTGGAGAAGTTCTCGGAGGGTGAGGACTGCGGAGCCTATGTCGAACGGCTAGACCAGTACTTTGTAGCCAACGAGCTGGATGGAGAAGGAAGCGCTGCAAAAAGGAGTGCGGTCCTCCTCACAGTCTGCGGGACACCGACCTACAGCCTCATGAAGAATCTTCTGGCTCCGGTGAATCGCACAGATAAGTCGTATGAGAAGCTGTGTACACTGGTTCAGGAGCATCTTAACCCAAGGGAGAGCGTGCTGATGGTGAGGTATCAGTTCTATACTTGCCAGCGATCTGAAGGTTAGGAAGCGGCGAGCTACGTCGCTGAGCTAAGGCTACTTGCAGGACAATGTAAGTTTGATAGCTACCTGGAGCAAATGCTCAGTGATTTTTTTGTACTGGGCATTGGCCACGAGACCATCCTACGAAAACTTTTGACTGTAGAGACACCGACCCTCAGTAAGGCCATTGCGATAGCACAAGCCTTTATGTCCACCAGTGATAACATCAAACAAATCTCTCAGCACATAAGTGCTAGCAATGTTCACAAATTAACTGGAACTGTGTTTGTGAGCAGAAATGTACAGGGCAGAAACCACGAGGCTGCAACTGCCAGCAGGCCTCAGGTGACCCAGATGACTCAGAGGCCGCAACAAAGAATGAATGCAAGGCAATTCACACCTTGTTGGCGTTGTGGAGGCTTCCATTCAGCCTATTTATGCCACTTCAAAGGGTATGTTTGCAAGAGCTGTGGAACAATTGGGCACCTCCAACGAGCTTGCAAACGAGCTGCAAGCTCTGCAAAACCTGCTAACCACCATGTGGCAGAGGAAGATCAGTCCATGGTGGATCAAAGCAATTTTGAGCCTCAGAGAGAGGAAGCAGATGCTGAAGTGCATGGGAGTGCATGCTTTACAACTACACAACAGTATGGATGAGGGCTTAGCGATGGTTGGGGTAGTGTACAGACGTGAGATTTTCTCATCTATTGTTAATATTCTACAAACTTGTTCATTCACATATATACACTGGATTTTATCATCATGCCACACCGAAGCAAGTATTTAATGAACAGTTTAATAGAAGTTTCATATCATTTCAATATCCATCACTGCAAAAAGTAAGTTATTTCTTATTAGCGGAAAGATTAGTGAACCCTGACAAACCTATTGGTTGAATAAGCAAAAGATTGTGTGTGATAAAAGCCTGCATTGCTAGTATAAACTTTCCTGTCATAGCTTGATATTATTCATGTATATAGGATCGAGATGAGGAGAAACTTTTTCACCCAGAGAGTTGTGAACCTGTGGAATTCTCTGTCACAGAAGGTTGTTGAGATCAGTTCGTTGGACATATTCAAAAGGGAGTTAGATGTGGCCCTTATGGCTAAAGCAATCAGAGGATATGGAGGGAAGGCAGCGGTGGGGTACTGAGGTTGCATGATCAGCCATGATCAAATTGAATGGCGGTGCAGGCTCGAAGGGCCGAATGGCCTGCTCCTGCACCTATTTTCTATGTTTCTAGCCATATATATTTAAAAAAATCAAAGGCCAGACCACTCTGAACTACTCATGTACACTGTGCAGTAGATTATAGTGTAGCATTAGCAGAGGCTCGAGATCAGGTTGCCTGCTCGCCATCTTGTTTGGCCAAGGAATTTTCAAGGCATGCCCATGGCAGGGGCCTTAGTTTGTGGATAAAATATCAATTTTAGCTCCTGTCCTATCACAGTACAATGCATTTGCTCTTTTATTTTAGAAATTAACATTGAGTTGTTACAGCAGCAGTTCCTCAATCCTTTGAAGAAGATGATTTGTAGAAGCAAATAGGGAGTGCATCCATTAAGAAGTAGTTTATAATAATGTCCCATTATTTCCACGTACTGTAAATCTTTCTAAATCTTTGCTGTCCCATTCTCAAAGTCCTGGCTCTATTCTGGGAACAAATGTTCCCCAAGTGTAAAATAGATGTGCTATGAAGAAAGATTAGGGAAATTTAAGCTTTAAAGTGTAGAGAGAAGAAGGTTATGGAGCAGGACTGTTGAAATAAGTATTATTAAATGGCATAGACAAAGTGAACTTAGAATATTGTTTTACGGTCAGTGGGGTGAAGAGAACAAAATTACAAATTTACTTCATGTAAAACAAATGTGAAGTAGATCTTAGAAAAACTTTGTTACAGGACATAACTAAAAATGATTAGTGCCGATTTCAATGCCAGTCTTGCTTTTAAAGCATTGAGAAAGTATAAATGCCATATCTTATCTGTGCCTTTTTTTTTGGGTTGTGCCCAAGTATAATATATGAAAACATATTGGTGTGCTTTAATATTGTAAAACATACTGATCTGCACTGGAAGGTGCTTACAGTACAAAGTCATAGCCACAGGAACACCTGCTTAACCCTCTTTGTGTGTCAAAAGGTCAAATCGTTGTCTCAATTACAAATATTCGGCTCCTCATTTTTTTCCATCTCTCTCCCTGCACTGATTGGATTGAAAAGTAAACACTATTGTATACACAAACCAGATTAGCTTTTTACAATATTAAAGTTCAAATTGGCTCAGAAACAAAGCTGGGCAAGTAACAGTGGAGGTTTTACCAGTGGTTAGAGGTTATGATATATGAGTAGTGTATTTTTTTTCACTGAGCTATTAACTGAAGGTAACTGATGTCAACTATGCCCTTAAGGTTAATATGAAGCATAGGGATCATACGATAGGATCTAGAAACTTCTGCCAGTGACAAGAGTGTTCAACAATGTTTGATTCAACAAAGCCAAGCATGATGCACATTTTTACAAGAAAATCCTTCACTCAACATCCAGACTGAGAGCCTTTGGTGCTGGTGTTAAATTTTTCTGTGTGGGGGATGGCGTACAAACAGCAGGGACGATTTTACAAATGTGCACTCCTGCTGCAAAGCTTCATGCACCAGTCGTGTATATTGGACTCAACGTCAGCAGGTCTTGCAGGATTTTCCATCCATTAAAATTAATAGAGGTCAAGTTCTGCAGACATGCTGACATCTAACCTTTGCGTTCAAGTTTCCAATATTTCTTCCTGCCTTAAGAAAGCTCTATATCAGTTCATAAAATGAACACACTTAGCAAAGCCCTGTCCTAACTTCTGAAAGACTGTGTCAGCTTCCCAAAGGAAAGCACTGCTATCATTGGAGAAAGTATATTTTACTGGTATAGAGAAACAGAAGTAAGGACTGAATTCGACATCAGGTGTGCTCCTTCCTGCCCACCCCTACCCCTCTCCCGCCCCAGCCAGAGCATCGCCCCCTCCCCCATCTCCACACCGCCCCCCACTCCCCGAACCAGAGCACATCTCAAGTGCGGTCAGTCCACATCTCAAGTGCGATCAGTCCAATGAGACCTCAAACTACCCGTAATTGTGGTTCCAGGTCCCCTGACATAGGAATGCCCAAGAGGCTTGCAACAGCAGTAATAGATGCCAGCTTTGGGGCCTTCTGGCAGCTTTCCAAAAACAGCAGCCAGAAGGCTTCTAGCCCAGATGCTTACACTGTTGACCATGTAAAGTAAAATGTACTTACCTTTTTGGTGCCTCAAGGTGTTTGCTGCTCGCCTCTTCTCAGATCTTCGAAGCTGAAGGGGCGGGGCATTAAGGGCCAAGCCTTGCGAGCGCTGTTACGCTTGTGCCTCCACTAAATGGAGAATCAAGAAAATGAGGCAAGATGTGGGGTGATGTCATTCTGCCTGGTTACCATTACAGTAAGCTTGTGCATGCTCCAGGTGCTCTGCCCCTCCGTTAGGGAAATCTATGTGTGTGTGAAATACAATGGGAACAAAGGCCCAGTGTAATGGGTCTCCATCCCTTTTCCCTCTGTTTTTCTCCCAAGAAATAAGCACATCTTGGGAGCAAAGCAGAGGAAAATTAACCCTATAATGTGCAAGTCAAAAATGCAGAAAAATTCTGAATGACAGCTGGACAGAAATCAGATACCCTTGTGGAACCTCTGGGATCCCCTCACAGATTTTCTAGGAACCAGCAACTCCCATCTGAAAACTTATGCTTTATGACACAATAAAATATTCCAGCATTTAAAGATGGGCCTGCAAGATTATAACATCTATGAAAAATATGTCTTCTAGGATTGTAACTAAACAAAAGATTATGCCCGGATTTTGCAATTGTAATGACGATGAAACTGTCAGTATTCACTGTCATTACTCTGTAAAACTGACAGCAACTTCAGGCGTCTGCACATGCGCAGTTAAACACAGAAATCCAGAGGTTACTGCAATGATTCCCCGCTCTTCCACAGGGTGCGCTGTTGAAGTCCTCACAGCTGGAAATTTTAGAAATCACTTGAATTGACGTGAACTTCCACTTTTTACGCTCTAATCTGGCTGTAAAAACCCTCGATAAAGTTAAGCCTTGTTGAATGAGGTGTAACTAAGTCCTGATTACCACTGAACAGCCCTTTTGGCTCTGAGAAACAATTTTTCTATTTATGGAATGTCAAATTTCTCCATTATGAAAATATTCCATAGATTTTTAAAATAACAAAAATATATATATATTTTTACGTTTATTTATGATATTTCAGCTTATACCTTAATCCCATGTGTATTCCCCAAACTTTATTTTGCTCTCTGTAAAATGATTAAAAAGTGAAGGTTAATCAGTGCTTTTTACGTCCTGGTTTGCTGTCTGTAAGAATTCTTCAATGTGATTGGCTGCTTAGCCTGCTTGATGTCATCACTGTTGCTGGACGTCAGAGAGCCCCTATAGATGATGCCAAAGTGAAATTAACATCAGGAAAATGAAATCAATGTCTTTGTGGGGAGCTTTCTTTGTGGTCAGCGGCGAGGGCCATCACTTCACGCTGACTGCAAAATCTGGGCCAGTGTCTCCTAGTGCATAATATTAATGTGTTAAAGTAAAATCTGTTATATGTCTAGTGAAAAATTTGGGAATCTCACTGGAAGAAGAAGCTTCTCTGAATCTCATTGCATTTTTGCAGATTATAATAATGTATGGCAGTGCTTCCACAAATTATGTTTATAGTAATTTTAGTGTGATATTAAACCAAAGTTGACCATATGATCAACTTACACCAAGGTTCATACCCCAATACTTTCCTGTTGTTGGGTGGTACATGTATTGTAGTCATGGAGCAGCAGAAAATTCACACATTTATCACCAAATAAAACCCCAACCCTGCCAGAAACTCAAGACAAGTAGTGTCTTCTTTTAAACACGGACCATGAGGACAGAGAAGGGAAGCCAGTCTAAAAACTAATATAATTGGAACAAAAATATCTGCAGAATGGAGGTTGGTCTTCTGGCATCCATTGATCTAAGTCCAACACATATATATTTTTCTGTCTTTCCATACCTTAATTATAAGGTAACCTAGCTTGTAATCATTTGGGAATTAAGCGTTAAACCTGCTGCAATAAAGAAAGAAGAACTTGCATTTATATAGCGCCTTTCACAACCACCGAACATCCCAAAATACTTTACAACCAATGTACATTTGAAGTGCAGTCACTGTTGTAATGTAGGTAACAGGGCAGCCAATTTGCACACAGAAAGCTCCCACAAACAGCAATGTGATAATCTGTTTTTGTTTGTTATGTTGATTGAGGGATAAATATTGGCCAAGACACCAGGGATAACTCCCCTGCTCTTCTTCAAAATAGTGCCATGAGATCTTTTTCGTCCACCTGAGAGAGCAGACAGGGCCTTGGTTTAATGTCCCATCAGAAAGATAGCACCTGCAACAGTGCAGCACTCCCTCAGTACTACACTGGAGTGTCAGCCTAGATTTTTGTGTCCATGGCAAACCCACAATCTTCTGACTCAGAGACGAGAGTGCTACCCACAGAGCCACAGCTGACAGTAAGATTTATTCCAAGTTTTACTTCAAAAAGAATGTCTTGCCACTTAAGTTAAGTCCACTCAACTACAAATAGGAAAATGAAGCCTGAAATATACATGTATAAATAACATATTAAGTAGCTGTATCCAACCTTGGAGGTCAAATGATATATGTAAACAACTCTACATTAATTCTATTGTTTATAATGTTATCTTAATATTTCAGCCAGATCACTCCTACAAATCTAAACGATCTGAGGAACGCCTTTATCTGACTACACTCCTGTGAAGCGTGTTGGGACATTTTCCTGCATTAAAGGTACTATATAAATGCAATTTGTTGTTGTAGAAAGATTGTCAGGTTCCTTCTGAATCAAAATCAAATGTCCAATTTGCATCACGAGTTCACATTTATCCCCTTTTACCTTGAAATTAGTGATCTCTCAGTCAGAATTATCATATTTATGGCCAATATTACATTTGAGCAATATGACAGCTACAATTGTGGGTTAAAATTTAAAAAACCACAGGAACAATAAAAAAAACTAACAGGTGAAAAAGCAGCTAAAAAAATAAAGGATTGCTAAAGAATGCAAGTAAATTACACTGGTGGGTGGGTCAGTAACCAGAGGTCAGATTTAGGATCATTGGCAAAAAACTGAGGGGAGACGAGTAGAATTTTTTTTAATGCAATGAGATGTTATGATCTGGAAGGATGGTGGGAACAGATTCAATAGTAACTTTCAAAAGGGAATTGAATATGTATATGTATTTGAATATGTATTTGAAAAGGAAAAATGTGCAGGGCAATGGGGAAGGAGCAAGGGAGCGGGACTAATTGGATAGTTCTTTCAAAGAGCTGGCACAGTACAGGCACAATGGGCCGAATGGCCTCCTTCTGTGCTGTAAGACTCTATAGTGATTTTATAATGATTAGCACCACAGTGCAAACAATTTCTGTTCATGCCCAATACTGTATTTATAACCACGCTTTCTGCTTGGCTGCTAGAAAGCATTAACGAGTCTGGTGTATAGTTACTTAGTGTATGCTAGGGCAAGATATGTCAGAAGATTTTTTTTTGTTGTACACCTATATAGGTTGGAATGAAACTTAAAACAATCCGTCCTATACTCTTAGTTTTTCAACAATATTTGGAGTGGGGACTGGGTGGTTCAGTAGGTCAGAACAATGTTGAATGTAGTAGAGCAAAGTAATTGTACATTCGGGACGAGTGTTTGAACTCAGTGCAGACAGATGGTGCGATGATTGTTAAAACGCTAAAGTACAACAGGTTTAGACATGTTCCTGTCACAAACCTGACCTCGTACACTGATTCACATATTGGGCAACTTCATTCAGAGGGCCTGTAAAAATGACTGATGTAAGATCTTGCATTAGTGCAGATAAGATTGAGGACACTGTTGGGACAAAGTAGCAGGAGCTCTCACTGCATCTAAGTTACATTACAAATATTCTGAGAATGCTTGAAGATGATGCTGGTGCAAAGGAGGAACATTTATTATCTCCCCACAAAGCATATTTTACCTTGATGAGCACAGAATTCAGACATAAATTAAGTTAGAATGAAATAAAAAATGAGCATTGGAAAAAGACAGACAGTGCAGCTTTCTTGTAGTGTTTAAGAAGTTACAGATTTGAATTTGGAATCTAACTGGCCCTCAGATATGCCACCCATAAGTGCAGTGAGTAAGCCTCTTGTACATTGTAACAGGAGTAAGCCATTCAGCCCCTCGAGCCTGTTCTGCCATTGAATGAGAACATGGCTGATCTGTATCTTAACTCCATTCTCCTGCCTTGGCTCTATATCCATTTATACCCTTGTCTAGCAAAAATATATCAATCTCAGAGTTAAAATAATTAATTGAGCTAGTATCTACTTTTTTGGGGAGAGAGTTCCACACTATTGCCTTGCTTTGCGTGAAGAAGTGTTTGGTAACACTTCTGAATGGCCTGGCTCTGATTTTAACGTTATGTCCCCTTGTCCTATGTAGAGGCTGTTCCTGTATGTCTCCTGGTACTTGACTCACGAGCAACAGTAGTAGACAGTTGTGAACAATCTCTTGTCCGGGAGATGATGCTCGATATGAGGTGACCTGAGGGAGGTAAAGGGGAGAAAAGCATTTGTTGGGAGTGGGAAAGTGGTGTCTCTTGGCAGATACCCTGACAACTTTTATCTTGTATCTCAGAAATGGAGATGGGTGTTTAATAAAGTAGGAGTTGCCACTTTACTGATGACTGTGCAAATGTGCACAACCTGCAATATGCTTCTGATTAATTCTTTAGGACCAGGAGATTAATTATCTCCCATTCTTTATGGTTTTAGCCCTAACCTCTATCCTTTATTTTGAGAACACTAGGTATTTTATTTTTAATGTGTTCTTGTGTTATGGGCGATACAGGCAAGGCCGCAATTATTGCCCTGAGCAGGTAGCCTTCTTCTTCAACTGCTGCAGCCCTTGAGCTGTCGTTGCTCCCATGACAGCGTTAAGTAGTAAATTCCAAGATTCTCACCAAGAAACATTTGTTATATGTAAGAAAACACTACAAAAACTGAGCTATGCCAACAAATAATTATTTTAAACGAGAAATAATTATTTTAAACAAGAAATTTTACAAAAAAGTTTTCTTCTGACTATATTCCCTCATATTTGTACAACAGCTACAATTTAGAAATTATTAATTTAATTGCTAATTTACCTTCGGTTCACAGCATGTGTTGTTAAGATGCTGAATAGGAATGGCAATTGCAAATCAATGTGGAGGCATAGTATGAATTGAAATGGTTACTAAAAGTTACTTAATTACTATCTGAAAATGTGTCAATGTTAAAGTTCATATTAAACTGTCCTTCAAAGTGTTGTGCTATTTTTGGCTTTTTAAAAAATATTTTATAGAATTTGTAATATAATTATCCTGCACAACACATATTTTTGTATAATATTTTGGATCTTCAATTCAAAATACTCAATTACTAGAACAAATAATATAATATTGGTGAAGCACTGCAGTGTAGTTGGTAAATGATGCAAAAAATTGGATGAAAGCATTGGGATATGCAATGATGTCAGGGACTGTAAGTTCTGGGATTCTGAATCTAGGATACCTGACTAAACCTCCATCTCTAATCTTCAGGAATTCAATTTAAAATGTAAAAATCAGTGTAGAGTAAAACTGGCCTCTTAGATATTTTCAACCTATTGTAAATATGACATAATATGGCAGATATTCAAAGTACAAACTGCATCTCGTAGCAGAATATAACTGTAGCTTCAGCCTAATATTTGTACTATGTTGACAAGCTGCCCAATTTCAAACACATTTCATTCTCTCTCAGGTTTCTAGTCAAAATTCCAGTCATCCATCGGACACTTGGGATATCTGGCTAGCTGCTACACTGGTGACAGAATGTCGATAGAAGCAGGGAAATAGGAGGTTAAAATGAAATAAGAACAGAAAATGCTGATAAGAGACAGGTTAACCTTTAGGAACTAATAAAGGGTCTCCACCTAAAGCTGGCACACCTGCTGTGTCATTTCCAGTATTTTATTTCAGATTTGCAACATTTACAAAAAACAGTTTTAATGTCGTCAAGTTAAACTGACATCTTTTGCTGACTATCTATATTTGAAAAAAGCAGGAAAGTTCAAATAATTATATAAGTGTTTGTTTCTGAGAGCTCAAATCAATGGCTGCTTTCCTAAGACATGAGGCCAATGAAAGTACAAACTGGTTTTGTGTGGATTGTAAGAGTTGACATAAATTCTTTATTGTTTTAGAAATGTGTTCTTGGCATATCAAACTATGAGAAATGACAAAGCTTCTGGGAGACTCAGACATCCTGCTAGCTGAGACGGTGCTCATCACGTTTCAGGATACTTTGATCATTTTTCCACAGAAAAAGATGTTTGAAGAGAGTCATTTTTGAAGTTTTTTTTTAAAGTGCGTATTCATGCAAGTTAAAAAAGGAGTGTTTGACTCAGAAGGTAGTTAAAATGTGAATTAGCCAGGCTTGATTTTGTTTCCTCATAGACTTTAATTAAGCAATTCATTAGCCTTTCTCAGCAACTGAAAACACACACGCCCATTCTATTGGAAAGTCTTTGATTTTTTTTACCAGCTGTAAGCAGCAAGAGATAAAATATTGAAACAGGATATTATGCAGGCAGTTAAGTTTTTGCATCAGAAAGCAGTGAGGCCAGGAAAAGCCAGCAAAAAGCCTATGGTGAGTTGAAATTAGCTTATTTAAGTCAAGTAAGATGAGCTACCATTGTGGAGAAACAAATGTGCTCATTATTTTTGTACCATTACATGAAGACAAGTTGTACTGATTAAGATAATTTCATCTAATCATAGCTGTTGTTCTGTATGCTCACTCGCTGAAAAATAAAGCAGTTTAATTATTCATATCAAGCCTTGCTCACCGTTCGCTCAGTTCATCTTTGGAGAAATGCACACAAGAAAGACACATATACCTGGTCCAGGCCACAAGGGGTACATTTGTTATACTCTCGGGATACATATTGTGCAGGAAGATGTAGGGCAATTTGAGTAAACACCCACAGAATTAAGATGCTCAGACCGCTTACAGGAGCAACTGATGCCACTGAATCCAACAAGGTGTCTATGATAGACCCAACAATGCTGAACCTTGGATAACTGCTAGAGAAGGAATGTGGATTATTCCTGCCCCTGCGGTTTATTATATGACTTTTTAAAATTGATTACATCAGAAGTGATCGGAAGATCCAGCCGACATACGAGTAAAAGTCTCACTGAATGAAAGAGTTAGATAGACACAGTGAGGCGGGCAGGGAGGTAGAGTTTCTCATTTATAGGAAAAAGGAGAATGCATTCTTCTCCCTGTAATTAACAAGGCGCTAATGAAATTGTGGCAGCATGTGCTTTGAAATGTGCAATTATTGAGAGAATTTTGTTAGTCAGTCCTTAATAGAAAAAGCAGGTATTTTCCTGCTTGTGATATCCCATGAGAGAAAGTTCCAAATCCCTTGCTTCACTGCTGCAATCTGCAAAAGAAAAAAAAAACACCTCAATATGTTCCTATAATTAAGTTTGGCTATTCTGTGGTTACTTTCAGTATGAAGAAACAGGCTAGAAGGCCATAAAATGCAAACAAAGCACTGGGGTTAATTTCGAGAGGAATAGATAGATTTGAAAAGCAGAAAGATATGTTAAACATAAGAACATAAGAAATAGGAGCAGGAGTAGGCCATTTGGCCCCTTGAGCCTGTTCCACCATTTAATAAGATCATGGCTGATCTCATCATGGACTCAGCTCCATTTGCTGCCCGCTCCCCATAACCCTTTACTCCCTTATCGCTCAAAAATCTGCCTATCTCCGTCTTAAATATATACAATGACTCATCCTCCACAGCTCTCTGGGCCAGAGAATTTCATAGATTTACAACCCTCTGACAGAAGAAATTCCTCCTCATCTCAGTTTTAAATAGGCGGCCCCTTATTCTGAGACTATGTCCCCTAGTTTTAGTTTTCTCTATGGGTGGAAATATCCTCTCTGCATCTACCCTATCGAGCCCCCTCATTATCTTATATGTTTCGATAAGATCATCTCTCATTCTTCTGAACTCCAATGTGTATAGGCCCAACCTACTCAACCTATCTTCATAAGACAACCCCCTCATCTCCGGAATCAACCTAGTGAACCTTCTCTGAACAGCCTCCAATGCAAGTATATCCTTCCTTAAATCTGGAGACCAAAACTCTATGCAGTACTCTAAGTGTGGCCTCACCAATACCCTGTACAGTTGTAGCAGGACTTCTTTGCTTTTATACTCTATCCCCCTTGCAATAAAGGACAACATTCCATTTGCCTTCCTGATTACTTGCTGTACCTGCATACTAACTTTTTGTGTTTTATGCATAAGGACCCCCAGATCCCTCTGTACTGCAGCACTTTGCAATTTTTATCCATTTAAATTATAATTTGCTTTTCTATTTTTTCTGCCCAAGTGAATAACCTCACATTTTACCACATTATGCTCCATCTGCCAAATTTTTGCCCACTCACTTAGCCTGTCTATATCCCTTTGCAGATTTTTTGTGTCCTCCTCACTATTTGCTTTCCTACTCATCTTTGTATAATCAGCAAACTTGGTTACATTACACTCGGTCCCTTCATCCAAGTCATTAATATAGATTGTAAATAGTTGGGGTCCCAGCACCGATGCCTGCAGCACCCCACTAGTCACTGTTTGCCAACCGGAAAATTACCCATTTATCCTGACTCTCTTTTCTGTTAGTTAGCCAATCCTCTATCCATGCTAATATATCACCCCCCAACCCCGTGAACTTTAATCTTGTGCAGTAACCTTTTATGTGACACCTTATCAAATGCCTTCTGGAAATCTAAGTACACCATATCCACTGGTTCCTCCTTATCCACCTTGCTCTTTCATCTTCAAAGAACTCCAGCAAATTTGTCAAACATGATTTCCCTTTCATTAAACCATGCTGACTCTGCTTGATTGAACTATGCTTTTCCAAATGTCCTGCTACTGCTTCCTTAATAATGGACTCTAGCATGTTCCCAATGACAGATGTTAGACTAACTGGTCTATAGCTTTCTGTCTGCCTCCTTATTTAAATAGGGGTGTTACATTTGCGGTTTTCCAATTGGTTGGGACCTCCCCAAAATCCAGGGAATTTTGGGAGATTACAACCAATGCATCCACTATCTCTGCAGCCACTTCTTTTAAGACCCTAGGATGCAAGCCATCGGGTCCAGGGGACTTGTCCACCTTTAGTCCCATTATTTTACCGAGTACTACTTCTTTAGTGATAGTGATTGTATTAAACTTGTATAGAATCTTGTTTAGACCACACTTGCATACTGCAAACAGAGAAGGTGTAAAAAGGCTTTACAAGGATGAGCCCAGAACTGAGAGGTTATAACTATTAGGAATGACTGAACAGGCTGGCCTGTTTTCTCCAGAAAAGAGAAGGCGGAGGGGGTGACCTAACAAAGGTCTTTAATATTATTAAGGGTTTGTTAAGGTAGATGTAGAGAAAATGTTCCCACTGTTGGGGAATCCAAAGCAGGGGATCATAAATATGTTAGTCCCTAAAAAATCCATTAGGGAATTCAAAAGAATCTTCTTTACCCAGAGAGTGGCTAGAATGTGGAACTCACTACCACAGGGAGTAATTGAGGTGAATAGCATAGATGCACTTAAAGGGAAGCTAGCTGAGTACTTGAGGGAGAAAGGAATAGAAGGATATGCTGAAGGATAGGGTTCGGTGAAGTAAGGTGGGCGGAGGCTCGTGGAGCGTAAACACCGGCATGGATCAGTTGGGCCCAATGACCTGTTTCTATGTTGTAAGTTCTATGTAAGGAACTGAAACTCCACGTACTTGCCCTGGCGCATTTTGCCACCAGTACACAGAGGGAACCTCCTGAATTCTCCACTGTTCCCTTATTTACACACTGGCAGTGTGCTCCCAGCGTGCTTTGCCAGAAGATGGGATTTCCTGGACAGGAGCCTAAGTGTGTCGCACATGCACTTCCTTGGCTTCAAAGTCCAATTCTGTTCAGTATTGGGCTGAGATGAGCCAGAATTCCCAGGGGGACAGAGGATAGTTCTGAAGGTCATGTTAAGGGAAGTGATTGCAGAGAGGCTAGCCATTTTTTGATCCGAGGGCAATTCTTCCAGCAAGCTGCAGTCCAGGCTGCCTGAGAAGATCAAATGAATGCAGTTTCTGTTATAAAAGGTGAGGAAGAAACGAAACACCTTGAAGAAGTTTACCCAGATTAGTGAATCCTCCACTTATCTCCTTATTGTGTTCTGCAATGGCATGCCTGCAACATACACATAGAATTTGCCTTCAACTAGCTGCATACTCACATGGGATGCTTTCTTATCTTTACCTACCCCTTTTCTCTCTCCACAACTAGCATAAGTCAACCCATCATCATCATAGGCAGTGCCTTGGAATCGAGGAAGACTTGCTTCCACTCTTAAAAATGTGTCCTTAGGTGGCTGAACAGTCCAATATGAGAGCCACAGTCCCTGTCACAGGTGGGACAGATAGTTGTTGAGGGAAAGGGAGGGTGGGACAGGTTTGCCGCATGATCTTTCCGCTGCCTGCACTTGATTTCTGCATGCACTCAGCGATGAGACTTGAGGTGCTCAGCACCCTCCCGGATGCACTTCCTCCACTTAGGGTGGTCTTTAGCCAGGGACTCCCAGGTGTTACTGGGGATGTTGCACTTTTTCAGGGAGGCTTTGAGGGTGTCCCTGTAACGTTTCCTCTGCCCACCTTTGGCTCGTTTACTGTGAAGGAGTTCCGCGGAAGTAGAGCACTTGCTTTGGGAGTCTCGTGTCTGGCCTGCCCAGCGGAGCTGATCAAGTGTGGTCAGTGCTTCAATGCTGGGGATGTTGGCCTGGTCGAGGACGCTAATGTTGGTGTGTCTGTCCTCCATAAATCATGCATAACATGCCTTTCACCTCTCTAGGAAACTTTTCACTGATGGCGAATAGGGCCAAAAACGATTTCCTCAGTGGCCATATGCATGCTGTACGTTCTTGCACTCTTCTTGTGGGAGCCACAGTGATCAATTTCGTAGTTTTTCTGATTGCTGGCGAAGGCAGCCCATAATAGAAGGAAGACAGGAGGGGGCAGACCAGATCTTACTACCCTGGCATGCCCCAAAAAACTGACCCTGGACATAGTGGGCCACCACTCCATGGTCCCCCATTGGAGTGAGGCATGCAGGTGGTACATTTGCCTCTGCTCCGAGCTATAAAACTTCAACTCATCCTCCATCTCCCTAAGGGCAAGAGGAATTCTCAAAGGACTGCCTATGCTATCCATCGGGTACTGGTGCCTAGCTCAGGCAAGCTAGCTTGAATAGTAGTAGAATCTGTTCTTTTCGAACACTCTTCAGTTCTGACGAAGGGTCATCGACCCGAAACGTTAACTCTGTTTCTCTCTCCACAGATGCTGCCTGACCTGCTGAGATTTCCAGCATTTTCTGTTTTTATTCCAGATTCCAGCATCCGCAGTATTTTGCTTTTGTATAGCTTGAATAGTAGGTGAGCAAAACTGAAACTCTAACCCAAAAAAGGGAACAAATTAATGAGGGAGTCCAAACAACAGAAGTGCAATTCAAAGAGAGAAAAAAAAGGGCCCAAAACTGAGCTCTCCTAAATCACTGTAACAAGTTGCTATAAGTGACTATGCACCTGCAGAAGTGTTTTTTTAATTTGTTTACGGGATGTGGGCGTCGCTGCAAGGCCAGTATTTATTGCCCATCCCTAATTGCCCTTGGGAAGATGGTGGTGAGCCGCCTTCTTGAACCGCTTCAGTCCATGTGGTGAAGATACTGCGACAGTGCTGTTCGGGAGGGAGTTCCACGATTTTTGACGATGAAGGAACGACGATATACTTCCAAGTCAGGATGGTTTGGAGGGGAACTTGCTGGTGTTCCCATGCACCTGCTGCCCTTGTCCTTCCAGGTGGTAGAGGTCGCAGGTTTTGGAGATGCTGCCGAAGAAGTCTTGGTGATTTGCTGCCGTGCATCTTGTAGATGGTACACACTGTAGCCATGGTGCACCGGTGGTGGATGGGTTGCTAATCAAGCGTGCTGCATTGTCCTGGAGCTTCTTGAATATTGTTGGAGCTGCACTCATCCAGGCACCTGGTGAGTATTCCCTCACATTCCTGACTCGTGCCTTGTGGATGGTGGAAAAGCTTTTAGGGAGTCAAAAGGTGAGACACTCGCTGCAGAATACCCAGCCTCTGACCTGCTCTTGTTGCCACATTATTTATGTGGCTGATCCAGTTAAGTTTCTGGTCAATGATAACCCCCAGGATGTTGATGGTGGGGGATTCGGCGATGGTAATGCCAGTGAATATCATGGGAAGGTGGTTAAACTATCGCTGGTTGGAGATGGTCATTGCCTGGCACTTGTGTACTGTATTCCAGATTTTAAAGGCACACAGGGCTGGTATCATGTGAATGATTTGATGCATTCGCATTTCTAGGGTTGCCAGGAAATGCCCACAACTACATTAAATTAGTGCTTCAAATGAGACTCGTGTACGGAGCATTGCAAGCTTTCCACACTTCCAGTGCAGCTCCAATGGAAAACTTAGGGCAGTGTGTTTAAAACACAAATCCAACACAAGGCCTTACCCTCCATCCCCCCACCTGGATTTCCCATCCCCTTTTCTCCCAGTGCTCACTAGTTCCACCAATGCATGGGAGCGGAACTTTAGCGTCTGCATGGTCCTGCCTGGTTACTGTGATCTAGGAGTGCTCTCAATGGCAAGTATGAATAATCTATTAGTTGGTCCATTGAATACTAAATTGAGCTGGACCTGGAATACACTTTTCTTGGCAGCTTGGGGGGAGGCAGGAATGTGAGAATTGGAACAGTGATACAGAGACAATGGGGTCTGGAATTTCCTCCATTTTGGCTGGATATTATCCTGAAAGCATCGTTCCAGGATATATTTCATGTCATTTTAATCTCGGTGTTCATTTTGCACTGTTGTTGACAATGAGATTAAAAAGTGGCAGCAGGGCTGAGTACACCAACTGGGAAGGGACATAGCCAACCTAGGGCCTCATCCATTCACACTTTTGAGAGTACTCATAAGATTGCAGATAGTATAAGGAACGTATGGAAGGTACTCGCGGAGTCACGCCTGAGTCAGAAATGTGTGGGTTCAAGCCCCACTCCAGGACTTGAGTACAAAAGCTAGGCTGACACTCCAGTGCAATGCTGAGGGAGCACTGTGCTGTCGGAGGTGCCGTCTTTCGGATGAGACGTTAAACTGAGGCTCTGTCTGCTCTCTCAGGTGGACATAAAAGCTCCCATCGCTCTATTTCGAAGAGGAGAAGTGGGGTTCTCCCCGGTGTCCTAGCCAATAATTATCCCTCAACCAACATCACTAAAACATGAACTGGTCATTTATCTCATTGCTGTTGGTGGGACCTTGCTATGTGTAAATTGGCTGCCGCGTTACCTACATTACAACAGTAACTACACTTCAAAATTACTTAATTGGCTCTGAAGCACTTAGGGATGTCCTGAGGTTGTGAAAGGTGCTATATAAATGCAACTTCTTTTTTTTCTTTCTCACTATTTAATCAATGTGGTCTTTTCGCATCAGGATCTTGTACATGTACATGACAAAAAGCAATAAAAGCGTCTGGTTAATTTGTTCTCTTATTTTTTTCATTTAAATAAAATGAAACCCACTCTCTTCTAAGTATTTCCTTCATATTTAAACACAAAGATTGCCAGACTGACATCAGTGTTAATGTGAACCCTTGATTTCTAATGAAAACATAGAAATGTGATGTCGGAGGTGCAAAATTATAGAAAAATAATCGTACACGTCCTGATTTGATGTTAAATGCCAAGAACAATATGATAGTTCAGTTGCTTGTATAGGTGCCATCAGATAGAGATCGCATAATTAAGAAATTATACAGGCATGTTTGCACAGTGAGAAATAGATGAAGTACAAGGTGCAGTCCAGTTGAAGCATTGTCTTCTACCGCACCATTAGATGTATGTCGTAACACTGCACAATGCTGTTTTGTAATGTTGACACAGAAAATTAAGAGTTTGAAGAGTGAACAGAAACAGGGTTGGGGAGAAGACATTTCGAACTTTCTGATTGAGCTTATTGCAATGCTACCCCCTACTGGTATTGAAGTGTAATCTACCTCGAATATAATAATAGTCACACAGGGAAATATAATAGGATTTTCACAATAATACAAGACTGAAAATTGCAGAGAAGTTATAAGTGGTTCTGGTTCCCCTTTGTGTTTCAGTGTCAGTAGACTTAAAAATATTTGGTTTGGTAGTTAAGCAATCCCAACAAAGGTTTTCGACACATGTAATTGTGCTTGGTCACGAGTACTACATTTAGAGTAGTGATATTATTGGTCCAAGTAAGGTGTAGGGAAAATATAACCGTGGTCCACCCTCATGAAGCTATGCAGCATGTACAATCTATCATGGTATGTGGCATTATTGGAAACAATACACAGATTCTAGAGTGACTGTTGGGTAATGTGAAGCTTTACCTTCTTGCATAACAGTAACAGATTTCATGTCATAAAGAAGATTCATTTTGAAGGATACCACCATTTGCTAAGTGTAACAACTTGTGCTTTTAAAAAAAATCGTTAAACACTTTGGCAATTTATCATCAATAGGTTGTCTGGTGCTAAACTTGTTAAAGAGCTCACTACTAAGTGTAGAACTAATTAACTTATTCCCCTGCAGTCACAGGGATAACATTTTGCTTCTGGATGTAGGTCATTTTTCATTTTTTTCCCCACAAACATCGATCTAAGTATAAAGTAATATTTTTCTTTCTTTTGGGTTCTTATCTCTCCCTTAACAGATGTGATTCTTAAAAGGACACAAAATTCTCTTAACAATATTCAGTTATATATGGGAATGATTTAGCTCTAAACGTCAGTCTGAAATGGCATTACAGTTTGCACAGATATGATAATGTATCGATTATCGTACTGGACTGGCAACCAGAGGTTGCCATTTTAAATTCTACTATTGACAAGTTGTGATAGTGAATTCATTAAATCTGGTGATTTGTGAGCTGGCCGCAGAAAAAAAATTGACCATGAACATTGTAAAATCCCCACTGGTTTAGGAATGCTCTTCTGGGAAGGAAATCTGCCCCACTTACCCAGTCTGGCCTACACGTGACTCTAGTGACACACTGTGTAGCTGACTCTACATTGCCTAGCAAAGCCATTCAGTGCAGCTAGGAATGGACCTATGTATGTCGTGAGAACTTTGGTGGCAATACAAACCAAGGCAAGGAATTCCCAGGATCATCAGTTGCCCAATATTTACACTGCTCAGGGACAAGGCGATCTTGTATATTTCCTTGTCAACGCCTGTTGTGTTGCTCTGTATGTATGTGTGCCACTTATTTTGTGCTCTGAGAATATTGAGATTTGGGAGTAAGAAAAAGGATTAAAAGAAATGAAGATGGATTAAAAATGTAAAGAACAGTAGAAATGACAAAAACAGCATAAATAGAAATAAAAGAAGCGAAACAGCGGTGAAAGAAACTGAGACAATATGATAAATAATCAGAAAAGACAAACAGGAGAAATATACAAAGAAAGCGAGAACGAAACACCATGAGAGTAAATAATAAATTATATGAATATTGTGGTACAACTTTAGATTTCAAAACAAAGTCCTGAATACATGTAAGTGAAACACAGTGAGGAGGAAAAGAACGGAACAGTTTTATTATTTATTTTCTTTTTTTTAGTATGCTCGTACTTATGTACATATGAAAATGTGTCCAGGAATAAACAGGACAACATCCTAAGATGAATAATGTGATTTGCACAAAAGGACTGATCACAATATGGGAGCAGTGGATTTCTATTGGTAAGAAATGCATAAACTGTATTCTGAAAAGTTCAGGTGTGCTTTCATTTCCAAATTTGTTTACAACAAATAATATAATAACTGTTGTGAAGATTTAATAAAGAGGGCGGTGGTGGCATTTGCGAAGGAGGAGGATGGAAAGGACTTGACTCCTCACTTTATCTTGTTCCAGTAAGGAGGAGGATTCCTTAAAAACTAGAAAAAAGATTACATAAAGGTAAAGAAATGGGTCCAGAACCACAAGCTCTCAGAAACTGTCTTGTTCAGGAAAAACGTTTCTTTCCCCAACCAGATGGGATGTATTACACTGAATAGCTGCTGTCTACCTACTCAGCTTCTCTTGATTTGTAGACAGGCTGACAAGGAACATTCAGTATTGAGTTGATTGATCTAATGTCCTTTGACAAATCTTTGGTTTTACTGATCTAAATCTAATTCAAAGAAATAACACACTAGCGCATACTTTTGGATTCATTCAGTAACATTGATGTTTATTAACTTCATGGTGTAGAAACCTTATTTGATTGTGTACTTTAGAATTGAATCATAGAATCTTACAGCACAGAATGAGGCCATTTGGCCCATCATGCCTGTGCTGGCTCTTTGAAAGAGCTATCCAATTAGTCCCACTCCCCCGTTCTTTCCCCATAGCCCTGTAATTCTTTTCCTTTTCAAGTAGATATCCAACTCCTTTTTGAAAGTTACTACTGAATCTGCTTCCGGCAGTAAAACTCAGATCATAACATCTCACTGTGTAAAGAAAAATGGCCATTTAGACATTTTGTGACTGACTGTGACTATCAGTCTGTTCTGACCTGCAGCTATCGAAAAGGGGAAACGCAGAAAAACACAAAAAGACATAAGGTTGTTGTGAAGGTGAGGTATGTTAGTGTCCCAACAATGTGAAGGTGATGTATACTAGTGTCCTTAAATGATATGGTGAGATTTTGAACCTACAATTCCTATTCTGCTGAGGTAATGATCCTGGCTAGGCCAGTAGAGGAAAGGAAAGGGCTTATCTGCCCAAGGAAGGTGGAAAAATTATGGCAAATTATTTACTCTGGGCTACTGTCTGGTGGTCAGGTGCAGTGTTGTTAGTCAGTTGCTGAATATGATACATATAGCGGGGAGGGGAGGGGTGGAAGAAATCTGAACAAAGAGTTTTAAAAATTACAGTGGATACTGCACTCAGTTTGTTCTGAGTAATTAAACCACAATCTAGTATTTGACAATAGACAATAACTTAATAATAACATTTAAAAATATAAATTAATTAACATTAAATAAGCTATTCCATTCTATAACTGAATATTATCCTCAGGGTAAGCACTGCGAGAAGTTTGACTTTGTAATTAAATCCAGCAAACATGCAGAGAGAAACTGGTTCACAATAACCTGGACTTCAAGGGGATATAGACAGGCTAAGTGAATAGGCAAGAACATGGCAAATGGAATACAATGTGGAGAAATGTGAAGTTATTCACTTTGGTAGGAAAAACAGAAAAGCAGAGCATTTTATAAATGGTGCAAGATTGGGAAATGTTGATGTTCAGAGGGATCTGGGTGTTCTTGTACACAAATCACTGAAAGTTAACATGCAGATACAGCAAGCAATTAAGAGAGCAAATGGTACGTTGGCCTTTATTACAAGAGAATTTCAGTAAAAAAATAAAGACATAAGAACATAAGAACATAAGAATTAGGAACAGGAGTAGGCCATCTAGCCCCGCGAGCCTGCTCCGCCATTCAACAAGATCATGGCTGATCTGGCCGTGGACTCAGTCCACTTACCCGCCCGCTCCCCATAACCCTTAATTCCCTTATTGGTTAAAAATCTATCTATCTGGGATTTGAATACATTCAATGAGCTAGCCTCAACTGCTTCCTTGGGCAGAGAATTCCACAGATTCACAACCCTCTGGGAGAAGAAATTCCTTCTCAACTCGGTTTTAAATTGGCTCCCCCGTATTTTGAGGCTGTGTGCCCTAGTTCTAGTCTCCCCGACCAGTGGAAACAACCTCTCTGCCTCTATCTTGTCTATCCCTTTCATTATTTTAAATGTTTCTATAAGATCACCCCTCATCCTTCTGAACTCCAACGAGTAAAGACCCAGTCTACTCAATCTATCATCATAAGGTAACCCCCTCATCTCCGGAATCAGCCTAGTGAATCATCTCTGTACCCCCTCCAAAGCTAGTATATCCTTCCTTAAGTAAGGTGACTAAAACTGCACGCAGTACTCCAGGTGCGGCCTCACCAATACCCTATACAGTTGCAGCAGGACCTCCCTGCTTTTGTACTCCATCCCTCTCGCAATGAAGGCCAACATTCCATTCGCCTTCCTGATTACCTGCTGCACCTGCAAACTAACTTTTTGGGATTCATGCACAAGGACCCCCAGGTCCCTCTGCACCGCAGCATGTTGTAATTTCTCCCCATTCAAATAATATTCCCTTTTACTGTTTTTTTTTTCCCCAAGGTGGATGACCTCACATTTTCTGACATTGTATTCCATCTGCCAAACCTAGCCCATTCGCTTAACCTATCTAAATCTCTTTGCAGCCTCTCTGTATCCTCTACACAACATCTTACTACAATTATATAGGGCTCTGGCGAGACCACAACTGGAGTATTTGTGCAGTTTTTGTCTCCTTACTTAAGGAAAGATATACTTGCCATAGAAGGAGTGCAATGAAGGTTCACTAGACTGATCCTGGGATGGGGGCATTGTCCCATGAGGAGAGATTGAGCAGACTAGGCCTATATTCTCCAGAGTTTAAAAGAATGAGAGGTGATCTCATTGAAACATACTAATTTCTTACAGGGGTTTACATCGTTGATGCAGGGAGGATGTTTCCCCTGGCTGGGGAGTTTAGAATCAGGGGTCACAATCTCAAAATAACGGTTGGCCACTTAGGATTGAGATGAAGAAAAATTTCTTCACTCAGAGGGTGGTGAATCTTTGTAATTCTCTAACCCAATGGGCTGTGGAGGCTCATCATTGAGTGTGTTCAAAACAGAGATCGATAAATTTTTGGATATTAAAGGAATCAAGGAATATGGGATTAGTGATGGCCTACTCCTACTGGGGGCCATTTGGCTCTATTGCCTGTGCCAATGCTGATGCACTCCCCTGTAACCTCATCCCCCCCCTCCCCCAGATGCCTTTATATTGCTCCTTTTCAAATATTTACCCATTCCCTTTTAAATGATGTTCTAGTCTTTGCCTCAATAGCCACTTGTGATGAAGCATCCCATGGTCTAATAGCCTTCAGTTCAAAAACCTTCCTCTCCCTTGGTTCTTCCAGTGAGAATTCTTGGTCTCTGTCCCCTTGTTCCCCATTCGTCCACCACTGGCAATAACTTTCCCACAGTGAGGTCTTCATGTTTCACTCACCCCTTTACTGGCAGCTCCTCTCTCTGTGCCGCTCCCACTCACTTACATTGCTGCTGCTCCCAGCTCTGCGGGAAATGCTGAGATCCATGCCTTCCCCACTCCCCCTCTCCACCCCTTCCAAGCCCCAATCCCCGGACTCCCTATTCCCCTCTTCCCTGCCCAGTCAAGCCCCAATCCCCGGACCCCCTATCCCCCTCTTTCCTGCTCAGCCAAGCCCCAAGCCCCAGACCCCCTATCCCCCTCTTTCCTGCCCAGTCAAGCCCCAATCCCTGACCCCAATTCCCTCTCTCCTACTGGGCCAAGCCCCAATTCCCGACCCCCAATCCCCTACCGGCCAAGCCCCAATCCCCTACCGGCCAAGCCTCAATCCCCGACCCCCAATCCCCTTTCTCCTACCGGGCCATGCCTCAATGCTTTGTTTGCTTTTTAAAAAACTGGGTCACTATTTTTAGTGATTTGTGTATCTGTACCCCATCCCTCTGCTCCTCCAGCCCATTTAGACACTTATTTTCCAAGGAGTATTGGCCTCATTATTCTTCCTCCCAAAATGTACCACCTCACACTAATCTATATTGAAGTTCATTTGTCAATGCATACCCATTCTGCAAATTAATTGTCTTCCTGTATTTTGTTGCAGTCTTCCTTTGCATGAACTACACCCCCGCCCCCCAATTTGGTGTCATCCGCAAATTTTGAAATTGTACTTCTGAACCCGAGTCCATATATATTTAGCTACATTTTGTATAAATGTGTAAATAAACTTTTCTGAGTGTAGATAATCTACAAAAATTGGATAGACATAGCCTGCACGTTGTATTTGTGTATTTATAGATAAGATTCAGGTTTTCCAAGATGGTAAAGGGAAGCAAAATGTTAGATTTTGTAAGCAGGAAGGCAGGTCCAACCTATTCGTCACTTTGGCCCTCTGAGGCCTTCTTCAGCCCATGCTTCTTCCTGTCCCCGCACTGCAGTCTGAAAGCCTGTGGAGGCAATCCCCGCCCGCCTCTGAAAGCAGATTTCAGACAAAGTTTCAGTCCGGGATCAGATTCCACCCCCACCCAACCTCCTTCCGAACTTTGATGGGGCGAAAGTCCAAACAGGGCGATGGTGTCGAAATATATTACCGTTTGTATCTGCTACTTACTAATGAAATAAACAATGAAACAGCCAGAGACGGGAGTGGGACTGACGTACATGACCCAGAGGCGTTATAAACATTAGATAACCAGGGAGTGACAGGAAGGGAGATAGAGACAGTCAACAGGTAATCACAGACAGACTGAGCCAGACAGGCAGTTAAAGAGAGAATAACAGACAAGCAGAGCACCAGGGAGAGAAAATGACAGACAGCAAAGAGTGGGAAAAAGATAAACGGACAGATCGAGAGACAGAAAGTGAAATTGGAGCAAACGGTTACGGCGACATTCCTGAATTCTATTATTTAATCTGAACAGCGATTGTTTATGTAAAAATCACGCAAATTCTTCTTTGCACTGGAGAGGTTACTTTTATTATTTATTAAATTAAATCTAAGGATTGGTTCTGCTGGCATTCAACACGTTTATCGATGATGATTATATTGATAAATTAATGGTTTAAATATAGTCAGACTTTATTGGCCGGACGTATATAAAATTAATCATCCCAGAGTCATCCAAATACTTTCACCCACTCAGTGCTTCCGAGAAGCGGTTTATTTTGTAACATTTTTATTATGAGAATAATTATGTAAGAACTCTTCTGGATTGCAAATAAAGATTCTTATTAAAGTAGTCAAATTTCAGGAAGAGTGCCTGGAGAAGGAGAGATTATTTGTAATGATTAATATCTATAAAAAATAATCCAATTTGTTTTACAGACAACCATTGAGACAAATCACTAGGGGGCGCTTCTGGGTAGCTGGGATCGGTACCTTGCCCTTTCGCGCCTGACACTCGCACTATTAACATGTCAAACAGTTCAGTTCACGAAAAAATCCCTCTTATTACTATAAGTGAACAGCAAACATTCTAAAGTTGTGTTTGAGGTTTTAAACATACCACGGCTTTATTGTTCTTAATTATTCAGTTCATTCTGTACTAACTGAATGTTAGTGCTGAGAAATTTAACATGTTTTTCAGGCACTTTCAGGACAAGTACAGCGAGATTGTGCAAAATAAAGCTCCCTCTCCTCTGCTGGGACAGGGTTGCTGGGTTACTGGTGGGGCAGGTTTCACCCCCCGACACAGGCTGACACACAACCTCCACATCTCAGTATCTACCCAAGGTACCGCTGCTCGTCTTTCTCTTGGCCGCTACTTGGCCAAGATGAGGAGGAAAGAGAGTGTGCCTGAGTGATTAAAAAAAAGTGCTGGCTAGGTTAACGTTTTTAAAACTTTTAATTGGCCTTCTTGAATGTTATCTGAACGTAAGCGACTAAGAGTAAGAATTCGGCCGTGTCTGTTGTTGGAGATTTCCTCAAAGTGGAAAATAAACATTGTGTCGGATTGGAGCGTAGCCTATTCTGGATCGGTCAGTATGAGGAAAGATTTCTTGTCTTCAGTGGTGCGATCAATCCCCCAATCCCCCACTCAGTATGTCCCGCACCGAGCAGCAGTGACCATTCAGAGCCCAGTGAGAACCGAACACTATCAGCAGGTTTAACATAAACACTGATGTTACCAGCAGTTACTGCCGACAGGAAAGCTCTCCCAACGTGCATTCGTTCCAATGACAGGCGAGTCCCATCGTCCCCTCGCTGCGCCGGTTACATGTTCTTTTTGCATCGCCAGTGTCCAGTGAATGATTTCTGGCTGGCGATGTTGTTTTCTGGTTCCCCGTGTATTATGAACTGGGTTGGGTTTTGCTATCTTATTTCACCCGGACTCTAAGCTTTCTGCAGAGGATGGAGGCCTTTATCCAGCGCTGTGAGCTCCACTGAATTTCAGGACCTGAGGCACACTTTGTAAGCCAGGACACGACATGACCCGGTTACCCAGTTCCACCCGCACCCACACAGACACAGCCACGTGCACTGTCTGATCCCAGCCACATTATTCAAAGTATTCATCGATAGCCTCCGTATTAAAGTCTGGTGCAATTACACCCGTATTACTTTAAAGCATAGCATTAACATTTAAATCCATTGTAATAAACATGTACTCCCTTTCGAGTCAGATTACCACGATAGTGATTGCTTTGTGCCAACTCTCTTTTGGGAAGGTAACGCAACCCATTGTACGGACTCAGCTCGCGGAGGCAAGTTTTTTTGAACGCCCCAATTTTAGATTACCCCAAGAGGTCGGTTTTATTTAACAAAATTCAACTGATTTTATCGCGGTTTGCTTTGATTTTTTAAAACTCTGACAGACTCGCGCCAAGCGCTTTCCAAACACAAACTGGAAGATTGTGATGTGGGTTATAGTCTGAACAAGTCTCCCTGGTTCAACTTCATGTAGCAATCTCAAAACACGTGCCCACTTCTTGGTGTGAAAACAGACAACACGGCACTACTTTACAAATCTCATTTTAGCCAATTTATATCATTATTCCGATCTGTTGTGGTGAAATGTATTTACTCGTGCATAAATAATCAACTAAACTGAACCCTCCTTTCACACGGCAGTAATGAGGACTTGCATCACTCCTCAACTCCCTGCTCGCTCGTTTTACTGCTCGCTCCACTTTCCCATTACATGATTTTCTTTCTATAAAATGAGAACGTTTCCCATTACTTGTTCTCATGTTGTTATAAATCAGTGTCACCATCTGAAGTCAACCAGAAATCCGGGAATTCTCTGGCGATCGAGGCTTACAGACTGTTCTCAAAAGATACAGAAAAAGAACTCATTCAGTGAAACTTACCCAGAGCTGGGAGCGACTGAAATTGACAAACTATCTGTTTCCTTTTGCTTTGCGCTGCACGGGTCCGCCGGCAAACTTTCTGCGCTGAAGTCCTTTGAATTTCCTTGAAAGAAAGCTCTCCGCTGCTTTTAAACAGGATGGCGTAAATCAACAAAGAACTGATTTAAGCTCCGATCCCCCACACCGCCAGCTCGTCTTTTAAAACATTACGTAATGCCATCGCTACGTTCATTCATTTAACAGGACCAAAAAAAATTAACCCTTTCCTTCCATTGTCCTATATCCCATGGAGCAGATTTACAATGACACAACCAAACTCGGGGAACAGGAACGCACTTAAGATAGCAAAATAATTGCCCAAATCTCAATACCAGCATATTGTAAATACAATTGACCGGATGTCAATACCTGTATAATTCTAAGATTGCACATTCGCTAAAAAGCTTTAACGAATCATATTTAAACAATAACATTTAAAAGTTATCGATCGATATTCCCAGTTCCGGTGATAGTTGAATATGTGGAAACGGGGAGGCGGGGTGTTTAAGATGAGAGTTGTGGTTACCGAATTACAGAGGGGGATTTGGGTGAGATTACTGGGCAAAACACACCCACTAGCACTCTCCCCATCACCCACAAAAACGATTTAGATGTCAGGTGCTAAAAACACTGTTCTCTGGTTTTGATGAAATAATTGATCTTTATAAATTACAATGTTCCCACGCACTTTACAACCCGCAAATAATGTATCATTCGGAGTTTACACAATTTGTGTCATAAGAAACATAAGAATTAGGAACAGGAGTAGGCCATCTAGCCCCTGCTTCTCCATTCAATAAGATCATGGCTGGTGGACTCAGCTCCACTTACCCGCCCACTCCCCATAACCCTTAATTCCCTTATTGGTTAAAAATCTATCTATCTGTGACTTGAATACATTCAATGAGCTAGCCTCAACTGCTTCCTTGGGCAGAGAATTCCACAGATTCACAACCCTCTGGGAGAAGAAATTCCTTCTCAATTCGGTTTTAAATTGGCTCCCCCGTATTTTGAGGCTGTGCCCCCAAGTTCTAGTCTCCCCTACCAGTGGAAACAACCTCTCTGCCTCTATTCTGTCTATCCCCTTCATTATTTTAAATGTTTCTATAAGATCACCCCTCATCCTTCTGAACTCCAACGAGTAAAGACCCAGTCTACTCAATCTATCATCATAAGGTAACCCCCTCATCTCCGGAATCAGCCTAGTGAATCGTCTCTGTACCCTAGTATATCCTTCCTTAAGTAAGGTGACCAAAACTGCACGCAGTACTCCAGGTGCGGCCTTACTAATACCATATACAGTTGCAGCAGGACCTCCCTGCTTTTGTACTCCATCCCTCTCGCAATGAAGGCCAACATTCCATTCACCTTCCTGATTACCTGCTGCACCTGCAAACTAACTTTTTGGGATTAGTTTCATGCACAGAGTTTCATGCACAAGGACCCCCAGGTCCCTCTGCACCTCAGCATGTTGTAATTTCTCCCCATTCAAACATTTAACGTCATTGGCCATTAATAGAAACAAAGAATTCAAGTAAATTAGTTAAACATGATTTCCCCTTCATGAATCCATACTGCGTCTGCTTGATTGCACTATTCCTATCTAGATGTCCCGCTATTTCTTCCTTAATGATAGTTTCAAGCATTTTCCCCACTACAGATGTCGGGGGCCGGAGGCAATTTAGATGAGATTGTGAAAAATGCTTAAAAGCCTAAAAAAAAGTAAGATTAGTGTTAGGTACCCGGAGTTCCCGGGAAACAGGAATCGGGTTCTCAGGATGTCCCAAAGCATCTCATAGACTGACCCCGTATCCCAACCCCCCTAACAACATTCCTTTCGCTCACTCGCTCGGAGCAAATGATGCTCTCACCAATAGCAGAGCCAGGCCTGTTTGTTTTTCTTGCAGAAACTGACAGGATTTGCAGCCCGAAACTATTGATGGATGAAATGTATTTTTCCTCAGATCTCAATGTCATGTTTTTGTTTAAAACCTGCCCTGCGTGGCCAGCCTCCTTTATTGATGAAGATGCAGTTAACCATGTGGTCAACGAGACGCGAAGCAGGGGAAGCAATATAATGCTGATGTTGTGCGACTGTGAAACACCGAATAAAGTGAAGGGGGATGGGGTGTAAAGCTGCCCTATAATGGTGGTTAATGCAATTATTGCCTGTAATGTGGCAGCCCCAGGCCCGAGGCCCCCATTCCCAGTGTGTGCTCTGCGGATCCAAGAGTAAGGGGCACTTCACATAGAGCAGGGGGCGAGCAGGCAGCATGAAGTCATCGCAGTTATTAGATTAGAGTATGGTGGAGTTACTGACATATTGGAGAGTTACACGCGAGTTGGTTCGCATGGTTACAGTTACCAATAAGTTCAACGGAAGCCCGTAGGGCGAGAAGCTGTATTCAATATTTGATTCTATTAATGGCCAATGACGTTAAAAGAAGCACGGTTTTGGTTTAAAGTTAGCATTAAATGACCTTTATTTTAGCGTTTAGAATCTGGGAACACATTCAAAACCCAGTTTTGAATATATCGCAACTTTTATTACCTTTTAGACGCACGCTTATTATAAAACAACAAATCTGCACGGGATAGTTATAAACAAGCCTTATTAAAAAGATTTCTTGCAAGTATTGTTCAACTTTATGTCAAATTGGAAATCGATTTTTAAGGACTGTGCCCATTTGTTTAGTACAATATTTTAATATTATTCGGCGATCTACTTTGAACTGTAAAAGTCAAAATCAGGGGCCTGGGAACTCATTATAATATATATTATTAATAGTTCCTAAACATTCTATGTGGTCAGGTACAATGGATCGTCACCTTGTTAAATATTAACCGAATACAATTACTGCACGCTACAACCTTTGTGTTTAATAACTGTTGTTTGTCTGCTGCGAGGACCCTATTACTATGCAAATATAGGTCATACACATAACTATCATGTGTGATTGTCCTGGGAACATTATGTCATTGGCATGTCTGGTTTTACTTACGAGTTTCCTTTCTGACGCCGGCTAAGTTATCCGACCTGAAAAAGTTAGAATGGATCTATTGCGAGGATGTTACATTGATCGAAATAGTTTCATGAGAGCTCATTTTAAATTTCATGTTCATTATTTTCAGAGCAAAAAAACCACCAGAAGACATAAAGAATGTCCACTTTAATAAGATGAAAAGTATTTGAGAAAAACACCGGTTTGGGTTGAATTCGGTTTAGCTCCATGTGACATAAATAAGCTAGTTTAATTTTCATATGTGTGAGCACACTGTTTATTTTTTGCATTGAAGTATACCATAAAAACAATTTGAGAAAAATAATATATAATCCAATGATTAGCATCCTTATGTCTATATAGTTAAGCCTACATACTGATAAAGATGTTGAGAACCTTGTTGGTAGAAGTTCAGTTGCCCAGTCCTGTTCACAAGCCCGCATTCTGCATTCGCTGTGCCATTAACCCAGCACTCACAAATGAACTGAGGCTGCATACATCAAGAACATCCCTCGGTGCAAACAGATTGGAATAAATGTCGAAAGAGTCAAGGTAGAGACTGATACATGGAGGAAGGAGGGAGACCTCTGGGATGTTGGGATTTGTTAAATAAACGTACTGAAAGTTAATTGTATCACACGAATATATGCTGACGAGACAAAGATGGGAGGAAAAGCAATGTGTGAGGAGGACACAAAAAATCTGCAAAAGGACATAGGTAGGCTAAATGAGTGAGCAAAAATTTGGCAGATGGAGTATAATGTTGGAAAGTGGCAGAAAAAAAATCAAAGAGCAAGTTATTATTTAAATGAAGAGAGATTGCAAAGTGCTGCAGTACAGCGGGACCTGGGGGTACTTGTGCAAGAAACACAAAAGGTTAGTATGCAGGCACAGTAAGTGATCAGGAAGGCCAATGGAAATTTGGCCTTTATCGCAAAGGGGATGGAGTATAAAAGCAGGGAAGTCTTGCTACAGTTGTACAGGGTATTGGTGAGGCCATACCTGGAATACTGTGTGCAGTTTTGGTTTCCATATTTACGAAAGGATATACTTGCTTTGGAGGCAGTTCAGAGAAGGTTCACTAGGTTGATTCTGGAGATGAAGGGGTTGTCTTACGAGGAAAGGTTGAGTAGGTTGGGCCTCTACTCATTGGAATTCAGAAGAATGAGAGGTGATCTTATCGAAACGTATAAGATTATGAGGGGGCTTGACAAGGTGGATGCAGAGAGGATGCTTCCACTGATAGGGGAGACTAGAACTAGAGGGCATAATCTTAGAATAAGGGGCCGCCCATTTAAAACTGAGATGAGAAGAAACTTCTTCTCTCAGAAGGTTGTGGATCTGTGGAATTCACTGCCTCAGTGTGCTGTGGAAGCTGGCACATTGAATAAATTTAAGACAGAAATAGACAGTTTCTTAAACGATAAGGGAATAAGGAGTTATGGGTCGCAGGCAGGGAGGTGGACCTGAGTCCATGATCGGATAAGCCATGATCGTATTAAATAGCGGAGCAGGCTCAAGGGGTTGTATGGCCTACTCCTGCTCCTATTTCTTATGTTCTTATGTTCTTATAAATGAGTCATTTTCTGGTTGGCAAACAGTAACTAGGGGGGTGCCACAGGAATCGGTGCTGGGGCTTCAACTATTTACAATCTATATTAATGACTTGGATGAAGGGACCGAGTGTAATGTAGGCAAGTTTGTTGATGATACAAAGATGGGTGGAAAAACAAGTTGTGAGGAGGACACAAAAAATCTACAAAGGGATATAGACAGGCTAAGTGACTGGGCGAATATTTGGCAGATGGAGTATAATGTGAAAAAGTGTGAGGTTATCCATTTTGGCAGGAAAAATAAAAAAGCAAATTATTATTTAAGTGGAGGGAAACTACAAAATGCTGCAGTCCAGAGGGACCTGGGGGTCCTTGTGCATGAAACACAAAACGTTAATATGCAGGTACAGCAAGTAATCAGGAAGGCAAATGGAATGTTGGCCTTTATTTCAAGGGGGATAGGGTATAAAAGCAGGGAAGTCCTGCTACAATTGTACAGGATATTGGTGAGGCCACACCTGGAGTACTGCGTACAGTTTTGGTCTCCGTATTTAAGGAAGGATATACTTGCATTGGAGGCAGTACAGAGAAGATTCACAAGATTGATTCCGGAGATGAGGGGGTTGACTTATGAAGAAAGGTTGAGCAGTTTGGGCCTCTACTCATTGGAGTTTAAAAGAATGAGAGGTGATCTTACTGAAACATATAAGAAAAAGAGGGAGCTCGACAAGGTGGATGCAGAGGATGTTTCCACTCGTGGAGGAATCCAGAACTAGGGGGCATAGTTTAAGCATAAGGGGTCGCCCATTTAAAACTGAGATGAGGAGGAATTTCTTCTCTCAGGGACTCGTGAATCTGTGGAATTCTCTGCCCCAGATTGTGGAGGCTGGGTCATTGAATATATTTAAGGTGGAGATAGACAGATTTTGAGCGATAAGGGAGTGAAGGGAACGGGCAGGGAAGTGGAGCTGAGCCCAAGATCAGATCAGCCATGATCTTATTAAATGGCGGAACAGGCTCGAGGAGCCAAATTGCCTACTCTTGCTCCAAATTCTTATGTTCTTATATAATCATTTATTTTTACAACATTGGGAACAAAATATGTTGTGTATCCAGGTGTGACTATATTTGTAGTATTGAGCATTATAATCTAAAAGAGACATATATATGTCTCTGCTTAGATAAGGATATTGTATGTGTTATGTTTTATACAATAGGAAGTAGTTTGGACCATTGGATTTCTGCCAATTGGGAGTGATTGAGAATTGATTTTGTTCATTGGAATTCGATGCACTGGGAATGAATGGGAAGTGATTTGGTTCAATGCAACTTTTGACATTGGGAACAAATGAAAAGTACCTTTGTTCATTAGAATTCTATGATTGGTTAAAAACTACGCTTGCATTCTACATATACCAACTGGATGGAATTGAAGAGTCTGATTCTGATATAAGCAAATTGTTTTTTGTTACAAAGTAACTATTTTAAATTATACATTTAAAATACTTAGTCAATTAAGTTATACATTAAATTAATATAATTGATCTTAAGTATGTTTCCTGAACAGATATAGAATAAATAATACAAATAACAACATTTTATTCAGTCCATCTGCAGAACTATCTGTCCATTATGCACTATTATGTATCTAGCTTTATAACAATCATGTGGAGGGGTGCTTATGGAAATAAAATCATATTTACACAGCCACAAAATAACATTACAGTATAGCCAGTATAAACTGATTTGATGTTTGAGAATTACAAAACTATAAAAATGATCACTAAGATATTTTTATTTTGAAACCATACAAGAAATATTCAGAACATATAATATGGGGGAACTGGGTGGCAGAGTGGGCAAGATTACAGTCCTTTCAACTCTGGGATAATGCTTCAGTTGGAGCCGGACATTTGGTATGAAATTCTTCTGTCTCTGCCAGGTGTAAAAGTTCTGCGTGAAGTGATTTTAGACAGCATTGGTCTAATTCCCAAAGAGAGTGTGTTCATTGCAGAAAGTGTCCACAACATGCCACAAATTTGAATCAATTTGACAGTTTTATTCAAGGCTGTATGGATAGCTGATGTGGGAGATGGAAACAGTCAGATTGATCTAGTAGTTGACACAGTTGCCAGGAAGTTAGTTGAGGTGGAACATTGCAGCGAGGAAGATCGAGAAGAGGGTTGGCATGATGATGCAGCCCTGCTTGACCCCGGTTCGGACATTGATTGCGTCGGTGGTCGATCCGTTGGTCAGGATCATAGCTTGTATGTTGTCGTGGAACAGGCGGAGGATGCCGTTGTACCCCGTAGTGGACAGAATCCGCACTGTGACTCCGGGAGGAGCTCCTCAGCCACAGGGAGAAGATGGTTGAAGAGGATTCTAGCGTTGACTTTCCCAGTGGCTGACAACAGGGAGATTCCAAACGTCAGTGTTCTCAATCAGGCCAACATCCCCAGCATCGAAGCACTGACCACACTCGACCAGCTCCGTTGGGCGGGCCACATTGTCCGCATGCCAGACACAAGACAGCCAAAGCAAGTGCTCTACTCGGAACTTCTTCACGGCAGGCGAGCCCCAGTTGGGCAGAGGAAACGTTTCAAGGACACCCTCAAAGACTCCTTGATAAAGTTCAACATCCGCACCAACTCCTGGGTTTCCCTGGCCAAAGACCGCCCTAAGTGGAGGAAGAGCATCGGGGAGGGCGCTGAGCACCTCGAGTCTCGTCGCCGAGAGCATGCAGAAAACAAACGTAGGCAGTGGAAGGACCGTGCGGCAAACCAGACTCCCCACCCACCCTTTCCTCCAATGACTGTCTGTCCCACCTGCGACACAGACTGTAATTCCTGAATTGGACTGTTCAGTCACCTGAGAACTCATTATTGGAGTGGAAGCAAGTCTTCCTCAATTTCTAGGGACTGCCTATGATGATGAGTGAGTAGGGCAACTTAACATCTCAACATTGAGCAGTCTTTGTTAGTGGTGGCCCATGTCACCACTCATGATAGGCTTGAAGATACACAGTTTTATAAGGATAGTAACCTTACACAAAATGTATTATCCTGTTGCTAAAATGGAATTGTATGCAACTTGCTATGTCCCTATAAGGTAACTAAGTGCAATTGCTCTGCCTTCCTCAGATAAATCTGATGTTGATTTGTCTTACTACATTCTCAGAATAATTTAATGTCAGTCTGGTTTACTTTTCTTTTTAAAACTTTGACTTCTGAATTCAATTAGAATTCATCTCTGTTGCTGGGGATGTTACTCTATACAATGAGTTTCCTTTTTCTTATACTTATTTTTAAATGTGACACAGAAATTTGCATTTGTGACAATGTGACAGCTGACATATGATAGACACGTCTCAAAACATTCATATATATATATGTGTATATAATTAGATATCAACAACCTTTATTGATCCCTGTTTTATGTCATAAAACTGGATTTTAGTTGCACCTGAAATTTTAGGTTGTGTACAATATATTACAAACCCTGGCTGTTTTTGAAGGCTATAGTGTAATACAATATGGTGCAAGTGAAGCATTAAATTAATTTTTCCTCTCTCTCTCTCTCTATATATATATATATATATATATATATATTTAAATATGCTCATCAAGGTGCTGGAGAATAGAATTCTTTCCATTTCATATATCCAGCATTAGGATCCAGCACTTCCAGGTCTGCAATAGAACAGCTAGATGTGTAATAAAGTTCCCTTCACTCTGCCCGGGCAATACGGTTTAACCCCAAACTCAAAGTAGCACCTCAACCACATCAGTGTGACATTTCGTTCACTTCTCACACTAGCCATCGTGTGGTCACTTTAGGTGAAATTGGTAGTTTTGTTCTGTAAAAAAATGTTCATCAGGAACTGAATCGTTCTAGCTCTTCTAATTAAATCACATAACGATCAAAACACTTAACCTTTCTTCGGCACATTAGATGGGAAAGCGTTTTATCCTTTGTGTACACTATGTCTGGACTCTATTTTTCAAATAATCTGCATAACATTGATATTAAATAATTCAAAATGTGACAAGCAAATGGATTTTTCCATTTACTGCTTTGTTGGCAATGTTTCCTTCTTGAGTCAACATACGCATTTCCTCTTACAGCTGCAACATCTGCTTTCCGGGAGCTTTCGTCAGTGGGTGTGAGCAGAGGGGCAGCTGAAAGTTATTAGTGTCATGAGGGTAGATAGTCCTAAGAGGATGACATCACACAACAACTGGCTATAAGGGTTTGTTCCCTGACATTATTCATTCATTTGTTGTTGTCCCTAGCCACTGACTCCATCCCTCTCCCTGGAAACTGAGGCAGAACCAGACTGTTCGCAATCTTAGTGTCATATTTGACCACGAGATAAGCTTCCGACCACATATCTGTGCCATCAGTAAGGCTGCCTATTTCCATCTCCATTTACATTGTCCGACTCACACCCCACCCCGGCCCCGTCTCAACTCATCTGCTACTGAAACTCCCATCCATGCCTTTGTTACCTCTGGACTTGACTATTCCAACGCACTCCTGGCTGGTCTCCCACGATCTACCCTCTGTATACTTGAGGTCATCCAAAACTCTGCTACCCGTGTCCTAACTCACACCAAGTCCCGTTCATTCATCACCCCTGTGTTCATTGGCTCTCGGTTAAGCAATGCCTCGATTTTACAATTCTTATTCTTGTTTTCAAATCCCTCCATGCACTTGCCCCTCCCTATCTCTGTAATTTCTTCCTGCCCTACAAACCTCAAAATATCTGCGCTCCTCCAATTCTGGCCTCTTTAGCATCCCCAATTTTAATCACTCCACCATTGGCCGTGCCTTCAGCTGCCAAGGCCTGAAGGTCAGGAACTCCCTCCTTAAACCACTCCGCCTCTCTACCTCCCTTTCCTCCTTTAAGATGCTCCTTAAAACCTACCTCTTTGACCAAGCTTTTGGTCATCTGATCTAATATCTCCTTACTAGACTCGGTGTCAAATTTTGTTTGATAAAGCTCCTGTGAAGAGCCTTGAGACGTTTTACTATGTTAAAGGCGCTATATAAATACAAGTTGTTATTGTTTGTAAGAGGTTATGTCATGATGGCCAGCACCTTAAACTTTTTAAATGTTTATAATTCTTTAGATACACTACAACTGAATATTGGATATTTAATGATTCATTTCAAGATTCCATTTCATGTTGTAGTTTGAATAACATATATGTACATTTTTGTTTATAATTAAATCTGTTATTTTATTCTGCTGGTTAGATTGCTGAGGAACAGGAATCATAAGCAAATTTGAGTCCCATTCATTCTACACTGCCTTCGATTCCTTTACAATGTGAAACCTTTCCTTGTGGGATGCTGATTTCATGCTGGAGTGTGTGCTGCTCGGCTGTAAACACACTGAACTAGCACCAGAGTCTTTTTGCTGTGGCCACAGAGAGTCAAGGGTCTGCAGGGAGATCAGCAGCTTTATCTTCAAAGTGCGCTTGATTAGGGGGGCCCCCGCTGACTGTCCTTACTCGGGCGGCCGTTTCTACCTCAGTGATTTGCCAACGGCAGCCCGGGCCTCGGCCACAGCACCGCTTGTGGAGGAATGGAGAAGCACAGGTTGGACCTGCCGCCCACTGCACCGCAGATGGTGGGCAATGACCTGCCACCCTGTGGCCGCGGTGATGGTCTCCGGAGCCTGCTGCCTAATCAATTCCCCAAATCCCCCGGCAGGCCGATAATTGCCAACTGAAAGGGACGCCCTGCACCCTCCGGCCAGCATCCGCTTTCCAAGTGCACCCCAAGGGGAAGTTCCTCTTTATTTTTGTGGGGCTGTGAGGAGCAGGAGTGGTTTCCCACAGAACCAGCCTGGGTCATTGCCACTCCAGATATTACACCCGCCCTTTTTTTATTATTCGTTCCAAGGATGTGGGTGTCGCTGGCAAAGCCAGCATTTATTGCCCATCCCTAATTGCCCTTGAGAAGGTGGTGGTGAGCCGCCTTCTTGAATCGCTACAGTGCCAGCCGTGGCTCAGTAGGTAGCACTCTTGCCTCTGAGTCAGAAGGTTGTGGGTTCAAGTCTCACTCCAGGGACTTGAGCACAAAAATCTAGGCTGACATTCCACAGTGCAGTGCTGAGGGAGTGCTGCACTGTTGGAGGTGCCGTCTTTCGGATGAGACATTAAACCGAGTCTGCTCTCTCAAGTGGACGTAAAAGATTCCATGGGACTGTTTCAAAGACGAGCTGGGGAGTTATCCCCGGTGTCCGTGATATCCCTGATATTTATCCCTCAATCATCATATCAAAAACAGATCATCTGGTCATCACATTGCTGTTTGTGGGAGCTTGCTTGTGCAAATTGGCTACATGTTTCCTACATTACAACAGTGACTACACTCTAGAAGTACTTCATTGGTTGTAAAGTGCTTTGAGTCCGGTGGATGTGAAAGGCGCTATATAAATCCAAGTTTTTCTTTCCCTTAGTATGTGTAATGACAGTGCTCCCACAGTGTTGTTAGAGAGGGTGTTTCAGGATTTTGACCTACCTTCTTGCGACCCTGAGGCTGTCTGGGCTGCCCTGAGACCTGGAATGTCCTGGATTAGACCAGGCCTGACGTTGGGATTACCTGGGCCAGCTGCCCAAAACCCACCCAATGAGGTGCTTTATTCACAATGCAGTGAACAATAGAGTGGTTGAAACATAAACTGTTAATTTCACGGCAGCACTGCACATGCCATTTTGTTCTGGCTACTTTCCAATTTCCTCAGCAATCCACTCGGCAAATGAAACAAGTTAAATTTCACTAGAACCGGGAGCCCATTTGCAAGATGTGTAATAGAAATGCAACATAATTAAAGTGGACAGTGGACTCTCCCACATATCTAGGAAACTGTAAAGAACTTCCTCCTTATCTCCAGCTTAGTTCAGAGCTGTTTAATGTTGAACTTGTATCATCTACTTTTCCTTCCAGGGTTTAAATCACAGAGTCTATTTGCCTTCATGTAACCAACCACTTTATTATCTTGATGATCTGAATCATATCAATCTTAAGGCATTTTAACTAATCCAGAGTCCCATGAATTTCTGGTTTATACAGGATAATCAGTGTAATGGAGTATTTGAAATAAACATACAACACCAGGTCTGGGTTTGAAGATTCAAGCAGTCTTTATTTGCACCGGTGGGGAGGTGACCTGCTATGGGTCTAGCCAGGTCACTGTCCAATTTCAAACAGCCTTTTATACACTTAATTATAAATGTTCCGCCTCGTGCACGATCCCTTGGCACAATTTGGTTAGCCTAAAGCCCGCGTGCACAGTGGCTGATTGGTTACTTCCCTTCCGCGTCACATAATCACTCGCCTATGCTTTATGCTTAGCACACGTAATATTAAGATGCCACCTCCATTACCGAAGAAGCGTATGACTGATGTGACCACAATCTGTTGCTGCTACAATGACCCTTATTCAGGCCAGATGGTATCCTGTTAACATTTCACTTCTGCCCCATTGTTCTGCTTCCCAGAAAGCGTGGTTCAAACTCCAAGTCACATAGCTTACATCCGGTGGTCATTGCAAACTTAACATGTTATTCCTAACGTTATCTCAACTGCCCATTAACTACCTACAAAGCTGACCACTGCAAAAGTCTATTAACTCATTTGAGTACCGAGACCCATTCTTAACCCTTTAATTATAGCAGAGCTCGAAAGCCCGACTTCAATCAAGCTCCCTTCACTCTTCCACGTAGGCCAATGTCACATTCTGCTAATCCAAGGGTTCTGCACTGCTGTTTCCTGTCTGCATTTAAAATGGTTACTAATATTCCCAGAGTCTTCAAGAATCTCATCTTGGCCAAATTTACTGCTGGAAGTAATTTATTTTGTGTATGAGCTTTTTCTATCAGCATTTTCTCTCACACAGCCTCATGACATCTCTGGAAGTAGCCCACATTCCGTGAAATATGTTTCTGCTGTGTTGAGTTAGCATAGCTCATCACTTACAGTTACCCTACTCAGCACTAATACTGTGCATTGGAACTTATGTAAGAGTCCCATAATGTGATGTCAATCCAGAAAGCGAAAAACATTACACCCTTAATCTATTTCATACAGGATACAAGTACTGTTTACATTTATTCACAATTTAAATTATTTACAGAAGCAAAATTATAGACATATTTTATACAGCACAAATACTAATTTGCAATCGCTCCCTCTGTCAAACTCTTGAAGTTACATGGACCTGTTGGAAGCAGTTACTTATTGTGTTTGATGCTGCTGACCATATATCAGTACTGTAAACACAACTGCTGGACACCAAAAGACTCTTGTGTTTTACAAATATTTTTGCTGTGAAATTAAAATAATTTTTTAATTAAACCTTAACAGTGCTAACATCTTAGTATACAGTGGGATGATGCTTGGTGATAGTTGTACCTGCAGTTCTCCCACATCACAGGTAGTCTATTTTATCAACCGACGGCAATGCTGACTCTCATATTAAAATATTAGATTATAGGGCCAATTTGCTGTAGACAACTGAAATAGGATTCGTTTAAAATAAATTGTAGTGGAATTATGATATTTGATGAGGACAATTTGTTAGCTTTCAAAAAGTTTAATATTTTAAATTTAGAAATGAGTGATTGGAACTTATTTAAGTATGAACTTCACTCTGCTGACTATTGCTAGTTTTTTTTATTAATTATAAGTGATAATGCTCTTGTTTTGCTTGTTAAGCAGCAATTCGCACAGAATGTATAAATTTACATTATTTACTTCACTCCCACATTGTGAGTTAATTTCCTCTATTTAAGGTTAAAGTATGAGAGGTAGCTGACAGAGTTGCAGCAGTAAGAAGAGCAGAAAATATTGGTTAAAGGAAAGTAATTGAACTACGCAGCAAGACTGTTGCATCATGGGAACAGGAGTCGGCCATTCAGCCCATCAAGCCTGCTCAATTAGATCATGGCTAAACTGTATCTTAACTCCATCTACCCGCCTTAGTTCCATAACCCTTAATACCCTTGCCTAACGAAAATCTATCAATCTCAGTTTTGACATTTTTAATCAACAGCTTTTCAGGGGAGAGAGTTCCAGATTTTCACTACCCTTCATGTTAATTCAGGTGGACGAATTAACTGCACAGGCAGCAATTAATGAATATGATATAATTGGCATCACGGAGACATGGCTCCAGTGTGACCAAGGCTGGGAACTCAACATCCACGGGTATTCAACATTTAGGAAGGATAAACAGAAAGGAAAAGGAGGTGGGGTAGCATTGCTGGTTAAAGAGGAAATTAATGCAGTAGTAAGGAAGGACATTAGCCTGGATGATGTGGAATCTGTATGGGTGGAGCTGCGGAATACCAAAGGGCAGAAAACGCTAGTGGGAGTTGTGTACAGACCACCAAACAGTAGTAGTGGGGTTGGGGACAGCATCATACAAGAAATTAGGGATGCGTGCAATAAAGGTACATCAGTTATCATGGGTGACTTTAATCTACATATAGATTGGGCTAACCAAATTGGTAGCAGTACGATGGAGGAGGATTTCCTTGAGTGTATTAGGAATGGTTTTCTGGACCAATATGTCGAGGAACCAACTAGAGGGCTGGCCATCCTAGACTGGGTGATGTACTAATTAGTAGGACTAATTAGCAATCTTGTTGTGCGAGGCCCCTTGGGGAAGAGTGACCACAATATGGTAGAATTCCTTATTAAGATGGAGAGTGATATAGTTAATTCTGACTCTAGGGTCCTGAACTTAAGGAAAGGTAACTTCGATGGTATGAGACGTGAATTGGCTAGAATAGACTGGCAAATGATACTTCAAGGGTTGACGGTGGATAGGCAATGGCAAACATTCAAAGATCACATGGATGAACTTCAACAATTGTACATCCCTGTCTGGAATAAAAATAAAACGGGGAAGGTGGCTCAACCATGGCTAACAAGGAAAATTAAGGATAGTGTTAAATCCAAAGAAGAGGCATATAAATTGGCCAGAAAAAGCAGAAAACCTGAGGACTGGGAGAAATTTAGAATTTAGCAGAGGAGGTCAAAGGGTTTAATTAGGAGGGGGAAAATAGAGTATGAGAGGAAGCTTGCCGGGAACATAATAACTGACTGCAAAAACTTCTATAGATAAGTGAAGAGAAAAAGATTAGTGAAGACAAATGTAGGTCCCTTGCAGTCAGATTCAGGTGAATTTATAATGCGGAACAAAGAAATGGCAAACCAGTTGAACAAATACTTTGGTTCTGTCTTCACGAAGGAAGACACAAATAACCTTCCGGAAGTACTAGGGTCTAGTGAGAAGGAGGAACTGAAGGATATCCTTATCAGGCGGGAAATTGTGTTAGGAAAATTGATGGGATTGAAGGCCGATAAATCCCCGGGGCCTGATAGTCTGCATCCCAGAGTATTTAAGGAAGTGGCTGGCCCTAGAAATAGTGGTTGCATTGGTGATCATTTTCCAACAGTCTATCGACTCTGGATCAGTTCCTATGGACTGGAGGGTAGCTAATGTAACACCACTTTTTAAAAAAGGAGTGAGAGAGAAAATTAGCCTAACATCAGTAGTGGGGAAAATGTTGGAATCAATTATTAAAGATGAAATAACAGCGCATTTGGAAAACAGTGACGGGACCGGTCCAAGTCAACATGGATTTATGAAAGGGAAATCATGCTTGACAAATCTTCTGGAATTTTTTGAGGCGGTAACTAGTAGAGTGGACAAGGGAGAACCAGTGGATGTGGTGTATTTGGACTTTCAAAAGGCTTTTGACAAGGTCTCACACAAGAGATTGGTGTGCAAAATTAAAGCACATGGTATTGGGGGTAATGTACTGACGTGGATAGAGAACTGGTTGGCAGACAGGAAGCAGAGAGTCGGGATAAACGGGTCCTTTTCAGAATGGCAGGCAATGACTAGTGGGGTGCTGCAGGGCTCAGTGCTGGGACCGCAGCTCTTTACAATATACATTAATGATTTAGATGAAGGAATTGAGTGTAATATCTCCAAGTTTGCAGATGACACTAAACTGGGTGGCGGTGTGAGGAGGACGCTAAGAGGCTGCAGGGTGACATGGATAGGTTAGGTGAGTGAGCAAATGCATGGCAGATGCAGTATAATGTGGATAAATGTGAGGTTATTCACTTTGGGGGCAAAAACACGAAGGCAAAATATTATCTGAATGGCGGCAGTTTAGGAAAAGGGGAGGTGCAACGAGACCTGGGTGTCATGGTACATCAGTCATTGAAAGTTGGCATGCAGGTACAGCAGGCGGTGAAGAAGGCAAATGGTATGTTGGCCTTCATAGCTGGGGTTTTGAGTATAGGAGCAGGGAGGTCTTACTGCAGTTGTACAGGGCCTTGGTGAGGCCTCACCTGGAATATTGTGTTCAGTTTTGGTCTCCTAACCTGAGGAAGGACGTTCTTGCTATTGAGGGAGTGCAGCGAAGGTTCACCAGACTGATTCCCGCGATGGCTGGACTGACATATGAGGAGAGATTGGATCGACTGGGACTTTATTCACTGGAGTTTAGAAGGATGAGAGGGGATTTCATAGAAACATATAAAATTCTGACTGGACTGGACAGGTTAGATGCAGGAAGAATGTTCCCGATGTTGGGGAAGTCCAGAACCGGGGACACAGTCTAAGGATAAGGGGTAGGCCATTTAGGACTGAGATGAGGAGAAACTTCTTCACTCAGAGAATTGTTAACCTGTGGAATTCCCTACCGCAGAGAGTTGTTGATGCCAGTTCGTTGGATATATTCAAGAGGGAGTTAGGTGTGGCCCTTACAGCTGAAGGGATCAAGGAGTATGGAGAGAAAGCAGGAAAGGGGTACTGAGGTGAATGATCGGCCATGATCTTATTGAATGGTGGCGCAGGCTCGAAGGACCGAATGGTCTACTCCTGCACCTATTTTCTATGTTTCAGTGTTTCTAACAAATGTTTCCCAACATCACTCCCGAATGGCCTAGCTCTAGTTTTAAGGTTATGCCCCCTTGTTCTGGACTCGCCCACCAAAGTCTGTCAAAGCGATATACCTCCGAGAAGCATGAGCAGCAACACCAGGAGACCACAGCCTAGGAGGTTTGAGACATTGAAGGTGTATTTTTAGACAATACTACCAGATACAATGTGAACACTGTTAAAAAGTCACCTTCCTGGACCTCAGCAAGGAACAGTGTGAAAGGAGGCTGCAGCTCAACAAGGAGATGATTGCAGACTGCTGTCAGCTCCTGGAACCAGACCTTCAGCCATGGAGTGACATCTGTATGACACTCTGAGGAAGTGAAAGCGACCAGTGCACTCAAATTGTATAGTACTGAGTGCGAGGCATAAACAGAAGACATAACTCAGATCAATCAAAGTACATCTCATCAATGTTTCATTCAGGTATCAGATAAATGGTTGCCAACTCTTGCTGAACGTATTCCTGTTGACATGATTTTCTTCCCTGAAGAGCTCAGGGTGGCCTGAATTTTAAAGAATGAAGGCTTTGTGTAGCTGAAATGGCTGCAGGTCCTCGTGTAATAAATGGCCATGCTCAGAGCTGCCCTATTGCCTCTTTAGTGAAGTGCTCCCTAATACACATCACCTGACTAAGGTCCCTGTGCTTTGCCTATATATTCTTTGGGGGGACGGGGTATTATCTGGTGAGGTCCAACCTCCTTAAAGCTGCCTGACTTTCTTTTGCTTCATGTGCTGCCCCTCCTCCTCGCCATGATAATAGCACAATAGCAAACACGGTACTTGTTCCTGAGGAGGCCTCACTGTGGGTGGGAGGTGAAAATCTGCCACTGGTCTTACACTGTCAGAAGCAGTAAGAAGCAAGTGCAGGTCTGTGTTGGCAGAATGCCCACAGAATGGCTACAAAAAAACATTCCCAGCTGCACAAATTGCTGCTGAAACTCTCCACACGTTGAGGCTCACAACGTTCTCACTTCTGCCTGATATGTCCTTACTATACAGTATAAATGCACACGAGGCCCATACTTGAGAGAAGGTCACTCTGTGACCAGTTACCTTTATTACCAAGACCTCAAGTGATGAAGGTGGGTGGAGCTTCCCCTTTTATACCTGAAATTCCAGGTTAGGAGTGTCTCCCACAAGTTCACCCCTTGTGGTCAATGTTCTCAAGGTGTACAACTTAGGTCAGCTTATACATGGTAGTTGAATACATGACACTGCGCATCTCAGCTAATCCTGGCAACAGCTGAACCTCATCATTCTCAGTATAACTTACCCAGACTGTTCTGCAAGTGTAATTGCAGGAAACTTGGTGCTGCAGGGCCACTGGCCTCATACATATTTATTTAAATGAGCTCAATCGAGACGAGGAGCACGGATTGTGGGAAGGGCCAAAAAGCATCAGGGAATTTATGGAGATTGACTTTCTTGTGGCAGATTTGTAAATCGCTTCCAGTTCCAACCAAAAAAAGTTATTTGCCCCAATTGTACGCTGAAATTACAGCGGCAACGGCGTGGATATTTTAGGCCAGTATGTTTTGCTGGAGATGTAATTCTGCGGAGAGAAGCAAAGGTTCCAAAAATATAAGTACTGCCAGGTTTAGTAGAATGAAATGTAAAATATCTTGACAGTTGCAGATGGAAAAGCAAAGTGATCATTTTGTTCTGTGCATATAATGAGTGTAGAATCTTTCTCAGTTGCAAGTAAATAGATCTGCTTTTTCTAACTGGTTGTTATAGTTCAGAAATATCCTGTTACAAAGTAGGTTTCGCCTGTGTTTCGTTTTTTTTTAAACTTATACTCTTATAATGCCAGAATCATCATGCAAGAGGCTAATTCCCTAGGCCACACAAAGTATTCATTTTAACAGAAAATCATTTTCTTGAACTAGTCTTATTGTCTAATCGAGGTGCAAGTTCCTTTAAGCCCAACATAATAATGGCTTGAAATGACAATTAGCTAATCATCATTGCCAGGGTGGCATTATTTGCAATCGGAAACATTGCGCTGTACTGTTAGAGACATCCCATTGTCCCACCAAATGCCATTGTGACATTTTGCTATTCAATTTGCATAGTGTTGCATGCAACCAAACCGACTCCTGGAAGGATAAACCCTCAAACTGGGTGTAGTGACTTTGATTGTAAGCTATTTTTGACACAAACGGGAAAAGTCCAGGACCTTAAGTGAATTGCCATCTATGATTGACAGCTTGATTGGCAGTGACTTCATCTTACCAACTTATAGTAGTAAGAAAGAAGACTTACATTTATATAGTGCCTTTCACGACCACCGGACGTCTCAAAGTGCTTTACAGCCAGTGAAGTACTTTTGGAGTGTAGTCACTGTTGTAATGTGGGAAACGCGATAGCCAATTTGTGCACAGCAAGCTCCCACAAACAGCACTGTGATAATGACCAGATGATCTGTTTTTTATTATGTTGATTGAGGGATAAATATTGGCCAGGACACCGGAGATAACTCCCCTGCTCTTCCTCAAAATAGTGCCATGGGATCTTTTACGTCCACTTGCGAGAGCAGACGGAGCCTCGGTTTAATGTCTTATCCAAAAGACTCCCTCAGTACTACACTGGAGTGTCAGCCTAAATTTGTGCTCAATTACATAAGAACATAAGAATTAGGAACAGGAGTAGGCCATCTAGCCCCTCGAGCCTGCTCCGCCATTCAACAAGATCATGGCTGATCTGGCCGTGGACTCAGCTCCACCTACCCGCCCGCTCCCCATAACCCTTAATTCCCTTATTAGTTAAAAATCTATCTATCTGTGATTTGAATACATTCAATGAGCTAGCCTCAACTGCTTCCTTGGGCAGAGAATTCCACAGATTCAAAACCCTCTGGGAGAAGAAATTCCTTCTCAACTCGGTTTTAAATTGGCTCCCCCGTATTTTGAGGCTGTGCCCCCTAGTTCTAGTCTCCCCGACCAGTGGAAACAACCTCTCTGCCTCTATCTTGTCTATCCCTTTCATTATTTTAAGTGTTTCTATAAGATCACCCCTCATCCTTCTGAACTCCAACGAGTAAAGACCCAGTCTGCTCAATCTATCATCATAAGGTAACCCTCTCACCTCCGGAATCAGCCTAGTGAATTGTCTCTGTACCCCTCCAAGGCTAGTATATCCTTCCTTAAGTAAGGTGACCAAAACTGCATGCAGTACTCCAGGTGCGGCCTCACTAATACCCTATACAGTTGCAGCAGGATGTCCCTGCTTTTGTATTCCATCCCTCTCGCAATGAAGGCCAACATTCCATTCGCCTTCCTGATTACCTGCTGCACCTGCAAACTAACTTTTTGGGATTCATGCACAAGGACCCCCAGGTCCCTCTGCATCCTGCAGTGAGGCTTGAACCTCTTAGTAAAGAAAGACGTGCATTTATATCACACCTTTCACAACCTCAAGATGTCCCAAAGTGTTTTACAGCCAATGAAGTACTTTTTGAAGTGTAGTCACTGTTATAAAAGGTAATTAACCTGAAACATTTACTCTATTTCTCTCTCCATAGATGGCGCCTGACCTGCTGAATATTTCTATCATTTTCTGTTTTTATTTCAAATTTCCAGGATCCGCAGTATTTTGCTTTTGTGTGAGAGAGAAGTTAAGGTGTTTTGTGCAGCCTGAACTCAGAAGCTGCAAAAATTAATGTTTTTAAAGTTCTGTGATAGCCTGATAAGTGGAGTCAAGCTAGCCTGGTGTCACAATAAGTAAATGTATGGTGAGAGATCCTGAAAGTCTAAAATGGAGTGCATCCTGGTGTAACTGCTGAGATAGACCCGCCAGGAACCTTTGCTGCAAATTTGCCACGGTCAAGAAGAGCTTCCATCATTGAGATGCCAGCTGTCGGTGCCTTGGTCACGAAGGGTAATGTCAAGGGCACCAGCCCATCCAAAAAGCTGCAAAATCCGGCTGAAAAGTGCTAGGCTGGAAGCTGTGTGGCTGGGTTCCGTCTCCCTGAAAGCCTTCTGCATTGTTCCCCAGTGGCCACAACCAAAAATTAAGCAAAAAATTCCTGATATTCCTATAGGGGTTTGTGTTATATATGTAAACCTGTAAATACCTTGTTTAACCACCAGAGGGCTCATCCCCTGGAGTCCCAAGGAATCCCACAATCCCTTGGGAACACCTGTACATAAGGAGGCCACACAGGCTGGAGAGGCACTCTGGAGATCTGTAATAAAGGACTACAGTCACACCTTACTTTGAGCTTGCAGTATCTGGTCAGATTCTTTATTCAAGACATAACAACTGGCGACGAGATAGAGATGACGAACCCCACCGCAACAATGCAAAGAACTGTGGGCATCCTGGAGAAATTTTCGGAGGGAGATGATTGGGAAATCTTCGTGGAGGGACTCGACCAATACTTCTTGGCCAACGAGCTGGAAGGAGAAGCGAATGCTGCCAAACGAAGAGCGATCCTCCTCAACGTTTGTGGGGCACCAACGTATGGCCTCGTGAAAAATCTGCTCGTTCCAGTGAAATCCACAGAGAAGTCATACGATGATTTGTGCACACTGATCCGGGAGCATCTAAACCCGAAGGAAAGCATTCTGATGGCGAGGTACCAGTTCTACACATACAAGAGGTCTGAAGGCCAGGAAGTGGCGAGCTACGTCGCCGAGCTAAGGCGCCTTGCAGGACATTGCGAATTTGAAGGACACTTGGAGCACATGCTCAGGGACTTCTTTGTACTTGGCATTGGCCATGAAGTAATACTTTGCAAACTTTTGACTGTAGAGACGCCAACCTTGAGTAAAGCCATAGCGATAGCCCAGGCATTCATCGCCACCAGTGACAATACCAAACAAATCTCTCAGCACACGAGTGCTGCTGCAAGTACTGTGAACAAAGTAATGTTGTTTTTGAATCATAATGTACAGGGCAGGACTCACATGCCTGCAGCTGCATGTCCGCAGATGTTTCAGAGTCCGCCATCAAGGGTGGTGAATGCAAGGCCATTATCACCTTGATGGCGCTGCAGGGGTGATCATCGTTTCCATTCATGCTGCTTCAAAGGGTACGTTTGCAAGGGCTGTGGAACAATGGGACACCTCCAACATATGTGCAGGCGAGCTGCAAACCCTGCTAATCCTGCAAACCACCATGTTGCAGAGGAGGACAGATCCACGGTGGATCACGACGAACCAGAGCCTCAGACCGAGGAGGCAGAGGTATATGGGGTGCACACATTTAACACAAAGTGTCCTCCGATAATGCTGAAGGTTGAATTAAATGGACTCCCGATGTCAATGGAGCTGGACACAGGCACGAGCCAGTCCATAATGAGCAAAAGAACTTTTGATAAATTGTGATGCAGCAAGGCCTTAAGGCCAATCCTGACTCCCATTTGTACTAAACTGAAAACGTACACTAAGGAACTGATTCCCGTAATCGGCGGTGCTACCGTAAAGGTCTCCTACGATGGAGGGGTGCACTCTGGGTGGTATCACGCGATGGCTCCAAGCTGTTCGGCAGAAACTGGCTGGGAAAGATACGCTGGAACTAGGACGACGTCCGAGCGCTCTCGTCCGTCGACGACACTTCATGTGCCCAGGTCCTAAACAAGTTCCCCTCGCTGTTCAAACCGGACATCGGGAAGTTCCAAGGAGCAAAAGTGCAGATCCACTTGATTCCGGGGGCGCGACCCATCCATCACAAGGCAAGAGCGGTATCATACATGATGAGAGAGAGGGTGGATATCGAGCTGGACAGGCTGCAATGAGAGGGCATCATTTCACTGATGGAATTCAACGAGTGGGCCAGTCCGATTGTTCCAGTCCTTAAGGAAAACGGCACCATCAGAATCTGTGGTGATTACAAAGTAACTATCAATCATTTCTCCCTGCAGGATCAATACCCACTACCAAAGGCAGATGACTTATTTGTGACGCTGGCGGGAGGAAAAACGTTCACGAAGCTGGACTTGACCTCGGCCTACATGACGCAGGAGCTGGAGGAATCATCAAAGGGCCTCACCTGCATCAACACGCACAAAGGTCTCTTCATTTACAACAGTTGCCCATTTGGGATTCGATCGGCTGCGGCGATATTCCAGAGGAACCTGGAAAGCTTGCTGAAGTTGGTCCCGCGCACCGTGGTCTTTCAGGACGACATCTTGGTTACAGGTAAGGACACCATCGAGCACCTGCAGAACCTGGAGGAGGTTCTCAGTCAGCTTAATTGTGTTGGGTTCAGGTTAAAACACTCGAAGTGCGTTTTCCTGGTGCCTGAAGTGGAGTTCCTGGGGAGAAGAATAGCGGTAGACGGCATCAGGCCCACCGAGTCAAAGACAATCAAGAACGCACCGAGACCACAGAACGTGATAGAGCTGTGGTCGTTTCTAGGACGCCTGAACTACTTTGGTAACTTCTTACCGGGTCTTAGCACACTGTTAGAACCACTGCACGCCTTACTGCATAAAGGAGATGAATGGGTATGGGGTAAAAGCCAAGAAAATGCCTTTGAGAAAGCTAGGAAATTGTTATGTTCAAACAAATTGCTTATGTTGTACGATCCATGTAAGCATTTGGTACTAGCATGTGATGCGTCATCATACGGTGTCAGGTGTGTATTGCAACAAACTAATGAATTTGGGAAACTGCAACCGGTTGCTTATGCATCCAGAAGTCTGTCTAAGGCTGAGAGGGCTACAGCATGATCGAAAAAGAAGCGTTAGCGTGTGTTTATGGGGTAAAGAAAATCTGTTTGGGCTCAAATTTGAATTGGAAACTGACCATAAGCCACTTATATCCCTCTTTTTTGAAAGTAAGGGAATAAATACGAATGCATCGACCCGCATCCAGAGATGGGCGCGCACGTTGTCCGCATACAAATACGCCATCCGCCACAGGCCAGGCACAGAAAACTGTGCAGATGCTCTCAGTAGGCTGCCATTGCCCACCAAGGGGGTGGAAATGGCACAGCCTGCAGATTTAGTTATGGTAATTGTTGTAGAGAGTAGAAATATATATATAGACTTAGGCATTAGGCACCTGCTGGATATTTAAAACTCACATAAGCTTAAATGGACACACACATAAAATGGCTGCCCAGGCATTATGGGAAATCAGGTAGTCAAACTGTGAACTGTTGAACGTTCACTGACCGAGCAATAACCCTGTGAGGCCCACTGTAGGAATGCCTGGGAAGACAGAGATAAGAAGGAAACCATCTCCTGTGAACAAGGCCATAAACCAATTAATTCCCCAGGAAGAAAGATAAGAGGGAAACCATTTGCTGTAAACAAGGCTATATACCAATTATTTCTCCCAGATGAAAGAACTAGGGAGAGAACCTATAAAGCCATCGATCAGCCCAAGCTGACAATAACCGAACATATGGTTCCCTGGATACTAGGAGAATTCTATTGGGTTAAAAGAACCTATATGTAATCTATAATCGTTGTGATTGGCTTGTGTCCAGCCGTGATGGGCTGTGTAACTGTAGTAAACTGTTTTGTAACTGTTGTGAAACATATAAAGGTACATGTAACTCTTTGTTCTGTGGAGAGAAACCTGGATACGGTCCTGTGTGTTTCCTCCCCGCTGAGCGTTATTAAATGCCGCCAGGCATTGGAACCGACTCTGAGTGTTGAGTGATTCTTCTAAGAAAACACTAACGCTAACAGTAATGGAAGCATTTGAGAGTGAGCAATCACCTGTTACCGCCTGACAGATTAGAACCTGGACGAGCCAGGACCCCTTACTGTCCCTAGTAGAAAACTGTGTGCTCCACAGGATTTGGTCTAGTGTCCCGTTAGAGATGCAGGAAGAGATAAAGCCGTACCAGCGCCACAGAGATGAAATGTCTATACAGGCAGACTGCCTCCTATGGGGTAATCGGGTAGCGATGGCAAAAAAGGGCAGGGACATTTTCATTAGTGATCTCCACAGCACCCACCCAGGCATCGTAATGATGAAAGCGATAGCCAGATCCCACGTATGGTGGCCCGGTATCGATGCAGACTTAGAGTCCTCCGTGCGCAAATGTAATACATGTTCACAGTTAAGCAATGCACCCAGGGAGGCGCCACTAAGTTTATGGTCCTGGCCCTACAAATCGTGGTCCAGGGTCCATGTCGACTATGCAGGCCCATTCTTGGGAAAAATGTTCCTCGTGGTTGTAGATGCATACTCCAAATGGATTGAATGTGAGATAATGTCTGCAAGCATGTCCGCTGCCACCATTGAAAGCCTGTGGGCCATGTTTGCCACGCATGGCCTGCCTGACATCCTTGTGAGTGACAATGGGCCATGCTTCACCAGTGCCGAGTTCAAAGAGTTCATGACTCGCAATGGGATCAAACATGTCACATCTGCCCCATTTAAACCAGCGTCCAATGGTCAGGCAGAGCAAGCAGTGCAAACAATCAAGCAGAGCTTGAAGAGGGTAACTGAAGGCTCACTGCAGACTCGTCTATCCAGAGTCCTGCTTAGTTATCGCACAAGACCCCACTCACTCACTGGGGTTCGCCCTGCTGAACTGCTCATAAAAAGGGCACTTAAGACAAGGCTCTCGTTAGTCCACCCTGATCTACACAAACAGGTAGAGAGCAGTCGGCTTCAACAGAATACATATCATGATCGCACAAATGTGTCATGCGAAATCGAGATTAATGATCCTGTATTTGTGTTGAACTATGGACAAGGTCCCAAGTGGCTTCCCAGCACTGTCGTGGCCAAAGTGGGGAGTCGAGTGTTTCTGGTCAAACTTTCAAATGGACTCACCTGCAAGAAATACTTGGACCAAACCAAACTCAGAGTCACGGACTATCCAGAACAACCCACAATAGACTCAACCTTTTTCGATCCCCCAACATACACACAAGTGGCAACCGACCCAGCGGTTGACCACGAAGCAGAACCCATCACCCACAGCAGCTCAGCAGGACTCATCACACCCAGCAGCCCAGTAAGGCCAGCTGCACAGCAGTCCAGCGAGGGCCCAACAAACGACTCACCAAAACCAGCATTTGCACCGAGACGATCAACCAGGGAAAGGAAGGCCTCAGATTGACTCACATTGTAAATAGTTACACTATTGACTTTGGGCGGGAGTGTTGTTATATATGTAAACCTGTAAATACCTTGTTTAACCACCAGAGGGCTCATCCCTTGGAGTCCCAAGGGATCCCACAATCCCTTGGGAGCACCTGTACATAAGGAGACCTCACAGGCTGGAGAGGTACTCTGGAGACCTGTAATAAAGGACTACAGTCACACCTTACTTTGAGCTTGCAGTATTTGGTCAGATTCTTTATTCAAGACATAACAGTTTGCCCAGCCTGCACCTTGGGCACACTGGGTATAGGGAATGTGAGATTTGCTTGCGGGAATGACTGGAGATGTCAAACTTGAGAAAATCTCTAGAGTAAAAAAACCCAAAATTGGCAATCATTATTACTTCTCTTTTGTACTTCATTTACATGAAGGTAGTGGCTGAATTCAGCCATCAATAATCTTGCAGCTCTCAACATCTCACCTGGAACCTGAGCTGAGTTTCCCACCCCATATCTTCTCCATTACAAAGACCACTGACTTTCACCTCCAGAACCTTGCCCAGCTCTGCCCCAACTCAGCCCATCGATTAATGAACCCCTAACACACTCTCTGTCACCTCCACACTCAATTACTCCAATGCTGTCTTTGCTGACCTCCCAAATGTTCAGATAAACCTCCCTGGATTGCGAGGCTGGCTTGTGATACCCTGCCAGCCTTGGATATGACATAGCCTGTACCATACTCGCTGTGCCTGTTCTCATGTTGACAATGCCGAAGTGCACGCAGGAGGACAACCTGTTGGAGAAACAGCTGCGCTCATACTGGAAAGGAGAAAGTTCCCAACAGTACATTTACATTCTGTCACATTCCAATGTGACTGCAGAATGAGTGGAGCCGAGCTGTCAGTCTGTTTCGGAAGTGCCTCAAAGTTGACTCTTTGTGCTCGCCGTAAGAAACCCTCCCAAGCCCTGGAGGCAGACTGGCAGCGGCTGAGCTCTCAGCGGCGACCGGTGTCTCAGTGCCCACAGATCAGCAGCAGGAGCCCCAGACCCAGCCGCGACCCGACCGGTTGGGAGTGAGCAGATGTTGCAGGATACCGAGCAACTCGGACGACTAGGAGAACTCTGCGGTTTTAAAGCGGAGGTGAGTGTTTGCCATCGACCAGATTTCAGTCGGTTCACTGTAGCGAGTTTCGACCACATTAATAACATTGTTCTGATCTCTGGAGACTAAACCAACTGCAACCAGGAGGATTTGGTTAAAACCGTGCATCCCATTGAAGGGACGTGCACTCCAGTCCACACTGGGTGCAGGCATTTGAGTGAGTGCAGTGTAAAAGTTTCAAACGCCTTTGACACATTATTCCAAGCCAGGTCACACATTGTCAGAGAGAGAGAAACACAATCCGTTTCTGCTTTGGCCACTGAGCAAGCTGACGTAAACAAGTCTTCATCACTCTAGTCGCAGTCGTGTTTTGTTTCGTCCTGGGAGATGTGCGATTTGAAGAATTTTCCTATAAAAATGGAATGAAAGCATTTCCTGTCCCTCTAAGAAAGTTATCAAATCGATTGTATGTTTCAATATTAAAGGGACATTGCCCTCGTCGTTTTACCAGCTGGCCACACTGGGACCTGATGATGTCATTGCATTACTAGAGACATGTGTCCTAAGTAGCAAAACAATTTAACAGTTGATTAAAAAATAACATTCTTCCACTGAAACTGCATTATATTTCATGCTGTTGCAGTTTGCTTTTTGATAACTAATATGGTTGATCTGTGCCCCTTTGAAACAGAAGTGGATGGACTGTACATGTACAGGATTTACCTTTCCAAGGATCTGGGGGCATGCTCCTCCAAAAACTGTTGACTTTTGATACTTTATTTGTTGCATTTATATATATATATATATATATGTAAATGTTTTCTGATATCTACACTACTTCAAATGAGAGAATATACCCCATTAAACTGGACTGAAAACGATTACTTTGTACTAATCCATAAATAACAAAATTGTATATTGCTTTATAACTCGTTCCTTGTTATACTTTTTCGGGGCCTAGAAATTACTGTTTGTGTTATTTGTACAATATTCCTGTATCTGCTATCTTAACGCAGGTGTTAACCCAATTTATGTTAAACAAGTTAATACTTCAATTAAAACAGCAGATGGGGAATAGTTATACATTGCATTAAGCATTCATCCACTAATGCTACTAACAATAATTTCTGAGATTTTAACTCAAAATGAATCAATGACAGTATAAATAGCATAGTGTAAGAAATGCTCCACATTACAATAATTGCAACATAACCTGATGATCTTTATCAGAAGTTCCCTATGAGCATCGCTTTGATCATTTTAAATTTTCCATCTTTCACTTTTGGAACCTGTATCATAAGCTTCAAGATTAAAAGCGGGTATAACCAATATGTTTTCAATGACATGCTCGCAAAATGTGGGCATACTCTTGTTTCCAAAAATAAAAAAATGCTATGCATTGTGTAAACTTTCCACTAAATCCTGGGTGTTTGTAATGTAAAGCTCATCAGCTTCACAAAACTACAGTGCGCCAGAATGAAAAATCATGGTACTTGAAGTCATACCAAAGAAACGTTTCAATATTTGTAAGTATATAAATTAATACAGCCACATAACTCTATTGCACAATGCTAGACTTGTATGTATATAGTCGGGCCACTAAGTCGAGACACAGGGGAATGAGAAACTTCAGGGACAAACAGCCACCCAGTAACTCAGCTCTTTTCAGACCAAGAAGCTGGATTGTGAAGAGCATATCAGAGAACAGTTGAAAGAGATTTTAAAAATTACTTTCATTACAGTTTGCTAAATTGGCCTCGGCAGCAACATAGTTAACATCAGAAGACTGACTGATCTGGGAGATTTAAGAATCTCTATGTTTACATGCTGTGAATAATCTGGTTCCTTTGTTTATGCAAACAGCAAAAGATTGCTTCAGACAGGAAACATTGCTTACCTGAAACGCCCTGAATCCAATTTAAGGTTGTTGTGGCAGTAGGGAACTGCAATGTGGAAGGAATATTGGAAACACGATTGACTCCTGAAAGCAGTAACAAATATAGCACAGGAAGATGGAGTGTTCGGGAAGAAGGTTCTGTAGCCCTATATATCAGCAAAACTGGGGAGGTTAAAGAAATCGATTGAAGAACAAACTACTCTGGTTAGACATTCTTACCATGAAAAGGGCAAAACTAAGACTAGAGGTATACTATAGACAGCTACAGGAAGAGATTGCTCCGTGAAGAGATTGTGGGCATGCAAAACAGGAAGCTTATTTTCAGGGGCGAATTCAGCCACTTGAATAGAAATTTAAAAAATATGACACAGCCCCAAAAAAGCTAACAGGTCAAAAAACAACAGCTCAAAAACAACCCCACATATAGGCCACTGTTTTATGGTGATTGAATGTTAAATTCTGTTTTTATTACATGAGATTCTAAGATTTTTACCATTTCAGAGGATTACATTCTTCAATTTGATATATTTTAAGTGCAAACCAAGCCCACATATCTTGCCCATGACATGAAAAACAGTTAGTTACATTGATTGTGCAATAGGATAGAAGGTTGTCGCAGGGATAGCAAAATATCTCCATTACTATTGCAGAAAAGGGCTGAAATATGAAAAATTGTGTATCTTACAGTGGTGGACTTTGAAATTTGCTATATCTGGAGCTTTTGCAGTCAACTCTTAGGGCCCAAGTTTCGGGCCGCGCCTAAAACGGCGCAGCCTGGATCTGGACGCCTATTTTTCACGCCAGAAAGTGCGCCTAAAAAAAAATTACCTATTCTCCGGCTCCCTGCAGGTCTCCGCTGTTGGGGGCGGAGCCAGGTCCCTGCGCTGAAAACAGTGCCAGGACCTCTGCACATGCGCGCTACAGTGGCCGCGCATGTGCAGTAGCTCCAGGTGGCCAAAACTGTGGGAGGGGCCCGAAGCACGCAGCCCCTAGCCCTGGCCGAATCGCCTCACTGGGGCTGCGTGAATAAGGCTCCTCTCACCCGACCCGACCTCCACTCCCCCCCCCCCCCCGGACCTCTGCGACTCTCTCTTCCCCCCCCCCCCGGACCTCCGCGACTCTCTCCCCCCCCCCCCCAGACCTCTGCGACTCTCTCTCCCTCGGACCTCCGCGACTCTCTCCCCTCCCCCCACCCCCGGATCTCTGCGACTCTTCCCCCCCCCCTCCCCCCCCGGACCTCTGCGACCCACCTCAAGACCCGACGCCACCTACCTGTAAATCTAGCCCGAGGTCTTGGGCTCAGCCGTTCAGCCTCCTTCTCTCCCTCCCCCCCTCTCCTTCCCTCCCCCCTCTCCTTCCCTCCCTCCCTCCCTCCCTCCTCTCCACTCTCCTTCCCTCCCTCCCTCCCTTCTCTCCTTCCCACCCTCCCTCCCTCCCTCCTCTCCTTCCCTCCCTCCCTTCCTCCTCCCCTCCCTCCCTCCCTCCTCCCCTCCCTCCTCCCCTCCCTCCTCTCTCCCTCCCTCCTTCCCTCCCTCCTCTCTCCTTCCCTCCCTCCCCTCTCCTCTCTCCTTCCCTCCCTACATCCTCTCTCCTTCTCTCCCTAAATCCTCTCTCCTTCTCCCCCTCTCCCCCCTTCTCCCCCTCTTCCCCCCTTCTCCCCCCTTCTCCCTCTCCTCCCCCCTTCTCCCCCTCCTCTCCCCCTCTCCCTCTCACCTCCCCACCCCCTTCTCCCCCTCCCTTCTCCTCCCCACCCCCTTCTCCCCCTCCCTCCTCCTCCCCACCCCCTTCTCCCCCTCCCCACCCCACTCCCCTTCGCTCCCTCCCCCCCACTTCTCCCCCTCCCCCCACCCCATTTTCCCCCTCCTCCCCCACTCCCCTTCTCCCCCACTCCCCTTCTCCCCTCCACCCCTCTTCTCCCCCTCCCCCTCCCCCTCCCACCCCCCTTCTCCCCCTCCCCTTGCTGTCAGAAACACAGACACTGACAGACAGAGAGTGAGAGACACACACACAGACACTGACAGAGACACACTGGGGGGACCGTCCCAGCACGCTGTTGGAGGACTCCCGGTGCTGCAGTCGGTAAGTAGAAAATGTTTTATTTATTGATTTTGTAAAATGTTTTTATTTTTTATTAATTTTTTATGATTGATTTATTGGTTGATTTATTGATGTATTTATCATTTATTATTGATGATGGCTCTTTATTTGTAAAACTGAAGTGTTTAATGTTTGTAAACTTCCCTTTAAACCCCCCCCCCCCCCCCCGCCATTCCCTACGCCTAATTTGTAACCTACGCCTGATTTTCTAAAGTGTAGACAAGGTTTTTTTCGAACGTACAAAAATCTTCACTTACTCCATTCTAAGTTAGTTTGGAGTAAGTTTTCACTGCCGAAACTTTGAAAACAGGCATAAGTGGCCGGACATGCCCCCTTTTGAAAAAAAAAATTCTGTTCCAAAGTGAAACTGTTCTAACTGACTAGAACTGGAGCAAACTAAATGCCGAGAATTCAAATTTCTAAGATACTCCATTCGAAACTAGTTGTTCCAAAAAAACAGGAGCAACTCAGGCCGAAACTTGGCCCCTTAGAAACTGGAAAATGTTAAATTATACAAATTAGTAAATCTCAGCACAAAAATATCTTAAGGTAAGTTGGAAGGTTTTGAGAATAAATCAGTGGAATGTTGAGACTCAGGACTTGTGGCCACAGTCGCCACATTAAAGCCTTTACTGCATTCTGCAGTCTTTTCAAAAAATCCTTTCCAAATAAACCTTTACCAAAGTTCCACATACTTCCATTTAAGATTAAAGTGGTAAGGGATACAATGGAAAATCTCGGAATGGATAAGAAATTGGTTGAAGACAGGGAAAAGCAGGAACTTGTTAAGGGAGTGATGAGAGGTTGGGGGAATTCAAGAACTGAATACCTCGGAGGGTTGACATTGTGACCTCTACTGTTTCTAAATGACATAAATGACAAATTTAGAAAATCAATACAAATTTTTGAACTTCACAGATAATACCAAATTTGGAGAGGAAGCAGTTGAACTTGAGAGGAATCATAATAAGTTAGTGGATGGGAGCTGATCGAGGTGAAGTTTAATATAAACAAGTATTGCAATTAGAAATAAAAATAAAATGTGCAACAGTTGTACTCCATGACTGGGCAAACAATCAACAAAGGAAATAGAATATCCAATACAGGAGGAGACAAGCCAGAGAAAGTAAAGGATAAAACATAGCCGTACTGTTTCTTCATGGACCACTCTACTGGCATAACAACCTACTTTACATCGTAATTATTATAATTACCAAATGATGTTGATTCTCCCTCCTTGCATGACTTTGAGTTATGGAAATAATAGCATCAGCACAGATCAAGGTGGATCCATGACCTCAATCAATAGAGCGGTTCATTGAGAGCAGTAGATGCAATCAAGCTGAAGATGTGTGTTCATGGTTTAAACCTCCAAAGTTACAATTTTAACAAAGAATCAATGTTTGCTGATCGTAGTTTCATTAGGGATTTGATATGGGTATGGTAATATAGTAGTTATGTTACTGGACTAGTAATCCAGAGGCCTGGACTTATGATACGGAGACATGAGACATACAGGACGACCACATGTGCAGGAGGTGTCTCCAGCAGCACCAACTCGAGCTCCGTGTTTTGGAGCTTGTGCGGCAGCTGGGGTCACTGCGGTGCATCCGCGAGACTGAGAGCTACGTGGATAGCATGTTTCTAGAGGTGGTCACCCTGCAGCTAAAGAGTGTGCAGGCAGAGAGGGAGTGGGTGACCGCCAGACAGAAGCGGAGGACTAGGCAGGTAGTGCAGGAGTCCCCTGAGTCCATCTCGCTCTCCAACCGGTATTCTCTTCTGAGTACCGGTGGGGGCGATAGTGCCTCTGGGGAGTGCAGCCAGAGCCAAGACCAAGGCACCATGGGTGGCTCAGCTGCACGGGGGATGGGGGAGTGCGGAGGAAGGAAAATGGAAGAGCTATAGTAGTAGGGGATTCAACAGTCAGAGGAGCAGACAGGCATTTCTATGGCCGCAGATGTGAAACCAGGATGGTATGTTGCCTCCCTGGTGTCAGGGTCAAGGATGTCACCGAGCGGCTGTAGAACATTCTGTGGGGAGAGGGTGAACAGCCAGAGGTTGTGGTCCATATTGGGATCCACTGACATAGGTAGAAAGAGGGATGAAGTCCTGCAGGCAGAGTTTAGGGAGCTAGGAGAGAGATTAAAAAGCAGGACCTCAAAGGTAGTAATCTTTAGATTACTCCTGGTGCCACGAGCTAGTGTGTACAGAAATAGGAGGATAGAGCAGATGAATGCATGGCTGGAAAGATGGTGTAGGAGGGAATGTTTTAGATTCTTGAGGCATTGGGACCGCTTCTGGGGGAGGTGGGACCTGTACAAGCCAGATGGGTTGCACCTCAACAGAGCCAGGCCAGGACCAATATCCTCGCAGGGGTGGGGGCGGTTGCTAGTGCTGTTGGGGAGGGTTTAAACTAGCTTGGCAGGGGGATGGGAACCTGAGAATAGATTCAGTAGGGAGGGGAGTAAAGCTGGAATTAAAAAGAAAAAAAGTAGAAAGTGAGTTTGAAGGACAGAATGCACGTGGCATTCATAATAAAATAGATGAGTTGACGGCATAAATAGATACAAATGAGGATGATCTGATAGCCATTACAGAGACGTGGTTGCAAGGTGACCAGGACTGGGAACTAAATATTATGGGGTATTTGACAATTTGGAAGGACAGACAGAAAGGAAAAGGAGGTGGGGTAGCTCTATTGATAAAGGATGGAATCACTGCAATAGTGAGAAATGATATTGGCTCAGAGGATCAAGATGTTGAATCAGTTTGGGTGGAGATAAGGAATAATAAAGAGAAAAAATTGCTGATGGGTGTAGTCTATAGGCCCCCTAACAGTAGCTACAGTGTTGGACGGAGTATAAATCAAGAAAAAATGGAGGCTTGTAATAAAGGAATGGCAATAATCATGGGTGATTTTAACCTTCATATTGATTGGACAAAGCAAATTGGCCAGGGTAGCCTTGAGGAGGAGTTCATAGAGTGTATCCGGGATACGTTGTGGAACCAATCAGGGAGCAGGCTCTCTTAGATCTAGTACTGTCTAATGAGGCAGGATTAATAAATGATTTCGTAGTAAAAGATCCTCGAGGAATGAGTGACCATAATATGGTTGAATTTCAAATTCAGTTGGAGGGTGAGAAAGTTGGTTCTCAAACCAGGGTCCCAAGCTTAAATAAAGGAGACTACAAAGGTATGAGGGCAGAGTTGGCTCAAGTGGACTGGGAAAATAGATTAAAGAATGGGACGGTTGATGAGCAGTGGCAGACATTTAAGGAGATATTTCATAACTCGCAACAAAAATATATCCCAATGAAAAGGAAAAATAGTAAGAGAAGGGATAACCATCCATGGCTAACTAAGGAAATAAGGGAGGGCATCAAATTGAAAACAAAGGCATACAATGTGGCCAAGACTAGTGGGAGACCAGAGGATTGGGAAATTTTTAAAAGCCAGCAGAGAACAACTAAAAAAATGATTAAGAGAGGGAAGATAGATTATGAAAGTAAACTAGCACGAAATATAAAAACAGATAGTAAGAGTTTCTACAGGTACATAAAAAGGAAAAGAGTGGCGAAAGTAAATTTTGGTCCCCTGGAGGATGAGACTGGGGAATTAATAATGGTGAACCGGGAAATGGCAGAGACATTGAACAAATATTTTGTATTGGTCTTCATGGTAGAAGACACTAAAAACATCCCAATAGTGGATAATCAAGGGGCTATAGGTAGAGAGGAACTTAATACAATCACTATCACTAATGAAGCAGTACTAGGTAAAATAATGGGACTAAAGGCGGACAAGTGACCTGGGCCTGATGGCTTGCATCCTAGGGTCCTAAAAGAAGTGGCTGCAGAGATAGTGGATGCATTGGATGTAATCTACCAAAATTCCCTGGATTCTGGGGAGGTCCCAGTGGATTGTAAAACCACAAATGTAATGGCCCTATTTAAAAAAGGAGGCAAACAGAAAGCAGGAACCTATCGACCGGTTAACCTAACATCTGTAATTGGGAAAATACTGGGGTCCATTATTAAGGAAGAAGTAGCAGGACATTTGGAAAAGCATAATGCAATCAAGCAGAGTCAGCATGGTTTTATGAAAGGGAAATCATGTTTGACAAATTCTCTGGAGTTCTTTGAGAGCAAGGTGGATAAGGGGGAACAAGTGGATGTGGTGTATTTGGATTTCCAAAAGGCATTCGATAAGCTACCACATAAGAGGTTACTGCACAAGATAAAAGCTCACAGTGTTGGGGGTAATATATTAGCATGGCTAGAGGATTGGTGAACTAACAGAAAACAGAGAGTCAGGATAAATGGGTCATTTTCCAATTGGCAAACAATGACTAGTGGGTGCCGCAGGGATCGGTGCTGGGTCCTCAACTATTTACAATTTATATTAATTATTTGGCTGAAGGGACCGAGTGTAATGTAGCCAAGTTTGCTGATGATACAAAGATGGGTGGGAAAACAAATTGAAGAGGACACAAAAAATCTGCAAAAGGATATAGACAGGCTAAGTGAGTGGGCAAAAATTTGGCAGAAGGAGTATAATATGGGAAAATGTGAGGTTATCCACTTTGGCAGAAATAATAGAAAAGCAAATTATAATTTAAATACAGAAAAATTGCAAAGTGCTGAAGTACAGAGAGACCTGGGGGTCCTTGTACATAAAACATAAAAAGTTAGTATGCATATACAGCAAGTAATCAGGAAGGCAAATGGAATGTTGGCCTTTATTGCAAGGGGGATAAAGTATAAAAGCAGAGAAGTCCTGCTACAACTGTACAGGGTATTGGTGAAGCCACACCTGCAGTATTGCGCACAGTTTTGGTCTCTGTATTTAAGGAAGGATATACTTGCATTGGAGGCTGTTCAAAGAAGGTTCACTAGGTTGATTCCGGAAATGAGGGGGTTGACTTATGAGGATACATTAAGTAGGTTGGGCCTATACACATTGGAGTTCAGAAAAATGAAAGGTGATCTTATCGAAACATATAAGATAATGAGGGGGTTCGACAAGGTGGATGCAGAGAGGATATTTCCACTTATAGGGGAAACTAAAACTAGGGGACATGGTCTTAGAATAAGGGGCCGCCGATTTAAAACTAAGATGAGGAGAAATTCCTTCTTGCAGAGGGTTGTAAATCTGTGGAATTCTCTGCCCCAGAGAGCTGTGGAGACTGGGTCATTGAATATATTTAACATGGAAATAGACAGATTTTTGAGTGATCATGGAGTAAAGGGATATGGGGAGCAGGCAGGGAAGTGGAGCTGAGTCCATGATCAGATCAGCCATGATCTTATTGAATGGCGGAGCAGGCTTGAGGGGCCAAATCGCCTACCCTGCTCCTAGTTCTTATCTTCTTATGTTCTTATGAGTTCAAACCTCACCACGGCAGCTGGGGAATTTAAATTCAGTTAATTAAATAATCTGGAATTAAAAAGCTAGTGTCATGGTGACCATGAAATTACTGGATTGTCGTAAAAACCCATCTGGTTCACTAATATCCTTTAAGAGGGAAATCTACCACCTTTACCTGGTCTGGCCTATATATGACTCAAGACCCACAGTAATGTGGTTGACTCTTAATTTCCCTCTGAAATGGCCGAGCAAGCCACTCAATTGTGCCAAACTGCAATGAAAAAGATCTTCACCACACAGTTTAAGATGGATCACCACCATCTTCTCAAGGGCAATTAGGGATGAGCAATAAATGCTGGCCTTGCCAGCAATGCCCACATCCCATGAATGAATTTTAAAAAATGACTATTTTTGACAATTTCCCCCCTCTTCTCACCTCCAGTCCTGAAAGGTCATGGTTCCACAGCTGCCAACAACCCTCCAGTACCATGCTTAAGTGATCAGAATTGTAATGTTGGCAGTCTATTAGATTGTGGAGCGTGCAGCTGAATCCAATCCTGTCCCTTTCCACATCTGCAATTTCCAGCTGGAGTCATTGTCTAGTGATCAGGAGGAAGAACCCATGCTGTATTTCCTCATCCTAACCCAGAGAGATTGGAAACCATTGTAATGAATAAATGAGTGACACGTGTACCCCATGGATGGTGTTGAAGTAGCTAAGGATGAAGCTGAAAGAGACCTAATGGTCTCAGTCCACACTCCACGGGCCCAATTTTGGCCATGACTTGCATCAGTTTTTTTGGAGTAAGTTGTTTTTTCTGGCGTAAGTTAAAAAATGCCATTTTCCCCCCAAAATTTGCTCTAGAGCAAGTCAGCTAGGTACGATTTTTTTTAGTTCAGTTTTTTTCAAAAGGGGGTGTTCCCAGACGCTTCTGCCAGTTTTGGCCATTTATGCCACTTTGGCCAGCTAAAACTTATTCCAAATCGACTTAGGTCAGCGTATGTGGCCAGCTCTGAAAAACCTTGTGGGCAGTTAAGAATTCGGCGCAGGTTAGTACATTTAAAGCACCAAGACTTACAAAGCACTAAACAAACCACCAAAAGTAATAAGCAATCAATCAATAACAAATAAAAAATAAAAGTCCTACCTTTATGCCAGAATCAAGTTTTTTTTTAAAGTCCCCCCCCCACATCAAAACACTCTTTCCCCCCCACCCCCCCCAAACACTCTTTCTCCCTTACCACCCCCAAAACTCTCCTCCCTCGCCCCCAATCATAGCTCTCAAGCACAACCATCAATAAATAAAAAATAAAACTCAAGTCCTACCTCGGCCCAGGAACTCAGCCGGCCGGCCGGTCAGTGCGGGAGGCCACTCGGCCGAGGATAGGGCACGGCGAGATCGGGGCGTCCCTTCGGCCGGGGATAGGGGCTGCGAGCATTGGGTCCTGCTCACAGCCCGCAGAACACGCTTGGAGGCATGAGCACGCACGCAGACTTCACTGCGCATGCGCAGCTGCTGGCAGTGCTTCCTGCGCTAGCCTGTTGCTCCGCCTCCCACTTCACTAGCTACACCGCGCTGGGACACCGGAGAGTTGGTAGAGCGGGCAGGATGGGGCCCCTTTTTTTTGGTGCCGTTTCCAGCGCGCAAAGTTGGCGCATTTAAGGTAAGTACGCCAAAAAAGGGGTTGGGGAAAATTGGGCCCAAAATCTCCAACCAATGCAGAGCAGCAATCAACACCAAATTGGTAGAATATAAGTCAGAGAAAGTGCATCCAGTTTTAATCGCCAGACACAAGTGAGACATTCAAGCCCCAAAGGCAGTACAGAACGTACATCATCATCATCATAGGCGGTCTCTCGAACAAACAGCAAGGCTGATCGCTAGTGTCAAAGATCTGAGTTCTGAGAAACTTTGGCTTTTCAGTGTGAAAGGAAGCATCGTAGAGGTAATTTTATAGATGTATATGAGCCAGTTCAGGTAACGGTTTCAGCTGTGGCTCAGTGGGTAGCACTCCTGCTTCTGAGTTAGAAGGCTGTGGGTTCAAGTCACACTCCAGAGACTTGAGCACAAAAATCTAGGCTGATGCTCCAGCGCAGTGCTGAGGGAGCGCTGCACTGTCAGAGGTGTCTCTTTTGGATGAGGCATTAAACCGAGGCCCCGTCTGCTCTCTCAGGTGGACGTAAAAAATCTCATGGCACTATTTCAAAGAGGAGCTGGGGAGTTATCCCCGGTGTGCTGGCCAATATTTATCCCTCAATCAACATAACAAAAACAGATGATCTGGTCATTATCACATTGCTGCTTGTGGGAACATAAGAACATAAGAAGGAGTAGGCCATTTGGCCCCTTGAGCCTGCTCCACCAATCAATAAGATCATGGCTGATCTTAAACCGCAAATCCACATTCCTGCACTATCCCCATATCCCGTGATACCCTAATATCCAAAAATCTATCGATCTCTGTCTTGAATATATTCAACGACTGAGCTTCCACAGCCTTTTGAGGTAGAGAATTCCAAATATTCACCACCCTCTGAGTGAAGAAATTTCTCCTCATCTCAGTCCTAAATGGGTAACCCCTTATTCTGAGACTGTGACCCCCTGGTTCTAGACTCCCCAGCCAGGAGAAACATCTTCCCTGCATCTACCCAGTCAACCCCGGTAAGAATTTTGTATGTTTCAATGAGATCACCTCTCAGTCTTTTAAACTTTAGCGAATATAGGCCTAGTCTACTCAATCTCTCCTCATAGGACTATCCCCCCCCCCCAATCCCAGGAATCAGTCTGGTGAACCTTTGTTGCACTCCCTCCAAGGCAAGTATATCCTTCCTTAGGTAAGGAGAACAAAACTGTACACAATACTCCAGGTGTGGTCTCACCAGAGCCCTCTATAATTGTAGTAAGACGCCTTTACTCTTGTACTCAAATCCTCTTGTAATAAAGGCCAACATACCATTTGCTTTTTTAATTGCTTGCTGTACCTACATGTTAACTTTCAGTGATTCATGTACAAGGACACCCAGGTCCCTCTGAACACCAACATTTCCCAGCCTTTCACCATTTAAAAATACTCTGCTTTTCTATTTTTCCTACCAAAGTGGATAAATTCACATTTCTCCACATTATATTCCATTTGCCATGTCCTTGCCCACTCGCTTAGTCTGTCTATATCCCCTTGAAGCCTCTTTGCATCCTCCTCACAACTTACATTCCCACCAAGATTTGTGCTATCAGCAAACTTGGATATATTACCTTTGGTCCCCTCATCCAAATCATTGATATCGATTGTGAATAGCTGAGGCCCAAGCATTGATCCTTGTGGCATCCCACTAGTTACGGTCTGCCAACCCGAAAATGACCCATTATTCCTACTGTTTTTTGTCCATTAACCAATCCTAAATTCATGCTACTTTATTACCTCAATTCCATGAGCCCTATTTTGTTTAATGAGCTCTTATGTGGCACCGTATCGAATGCCTTCTGAAAATCCAAATACACCATCCACTGGGTCCCCTTTATCTGTTCTGCTCATTCATCAATACATGTTGACTCTGCCTAATCCTTCTATTATTTTCTAAGTGCCCTGTTACCAAGTCCTTAATAATAGATTCTAGCAATTTCCCGACTGCTGATATCAGGCTAACTGGTCTGTAGTTTCCCATTTTCTCTCACCCACCTTTCTTAAATAGTGGGGTTACATTTGCTACCTTGCTATGCACAAATTGACTGCCATGTTTCCTGCATTACAGCAGTAACAACACTTCAAACAGTACTTCATTGGCTGTAAAGAGCTTTGGGATGTCCGGTGATCGTCAAAAGCACTAAATAAATGTAAGTCAGTCAGTCAGTCAGTAACTCAGTCAGTCAGTAACTCAGTCAGTCACTAACTCAGTCAGTAAGTCAGTTGGTAAGTCAGTAAGTAAGTCAGTCGGTAAGGCAGTAAGTCAGCCAGTCAGTCAGTAAGTTCGTAAGCAAGTCAGCCAGTAAGTAAGTCATCAGTTGGTAAGTAAGTAAGTAAGTAAATCAGTCAGTCAGTCAGTAAATGAGTCTGTCAGTCAGTCAATAAGTCAGTAAGTCAGTCAGTTAGTTAGTAAGTCAGTAAGTATTTAAGTCAGTAACTCAGTCAGTCATTAAGTAAGTCAGTAATGTTGGCCTGGGCGAGGACGCTAATGTTGGTGTGTCTGTCCTCCCAGGGGATTTGTAGGATCTTGTGGAGATCTCGTTGGTGATATTTATCCAGCGACTTGAGGTGTCTACTGTACATGGTCCATGTCTCTGAGCCATACAAGAGGGCGGGTATCACTACAACCCTGCAGACCATGAGCTTGGTGGCAGTTTTGAGGGCCTGGTCTTCAAACACTCAGGTGGCCGAAGGCTGCACTGGCACACTGGAGGCGGTGTTGGATCTCATCGTCAATGCCTGCTCCTGTTGATAGGAGGCTCCCGAGATATGGGAAGTGGTCCACATTGTCCAGGGCCGTGCCATGGATCTTGATGACTGGGAGGCAGTGCTGTGCGGCGAGGACAGTCTTACCTATTGACATGAGGCCCATGTTTTCGTACACCTCAGTAAATACGTCGACTATGTCCTGGAGTTCAGCCTCTGTATGTGCGCAGATGCTGGCGTCGTCTGCATACTGCAGCTCGACGCATAGTTCGCATGCCAGACAGCAAGCGTGCTACTCGGAACTCCTTCGTAGCAAATGAGCCAAAGGTGGGCAACAGAAATGTTACAAGGACACCCTCAAAGCCTCCCTGATAAAGTGCAAAATCCCCACTGACACCTGGGAGACCTTGGCCAAAGACCGCCCTAAATGGAGGAAGTGCATCCGGGAGGGCGCTGAGCACCTCAAGTCTTGTCGCCGAGAGCATGCAGAAATCAAGCACAGGCAGCGGAAAGAGAGCGCGGCAAACCAGTCCCACCCACCCTTTCCCTCAACGACTGTCTGCCCCACCTGTGACAGAGACTGTGGTTCTCGTATTGGACTGTACAGCCACCTAAGAACTCATGTTAAGAGTGGAAGCCAGTCTTCCTCGATTCCGAGGGACTGCCTATGATGAAGTCAGTAATTCAGTCAGTCAGTCATTAAGTAAGTCAATAGGTAAGTCAGTCAATAAGTAAGTCAGTAAGTAAGTCAGTCAGTCAGTTGGTAATTCGGTAAGTAAGTCAGTAAGTTAGTAAGTCACTCATTCAGTCAGTAAATAAGTCAGTTAGTACGTAAGTCAGTAAGAAAGTAAGTCAGTAAATCAGTCAGTAAGTAAGTCAGTCAGCTGGTCATTAAGTCACTTATCAGTAAGTCCGTCAGTCAATCAGTCAGTCTGTCAATAAGTGCGTAAGTCGGTCAGTAAGTCAGTAAGTCAGTCAGTCAGTAAGTCAATAAATCACTCAGTCAGTCAGTAAGTAAAGGCAGTCAGTCAGTCATTAAGTCACTAATCAGTAAGTAAGTCAGTCAGTCAGTAAGTATTTAAGTCACTAAGTCAGTCAGTCATTAAGTAAGTCAGTAAGTAAGTCAATAGATCAGTCAATCAGTAAATAAGTAAGTAAGTAAGTCAGTCGACAAGCAAGTCAGTAAGTTAGTAAGTCACTCATTCATCAGTCAGTCAGTCAGTAAATCAGTTAGTACGTAAGTCAGTAAGAAAAAATCAGTCAGTAAGTAAGTCAGTCAGCTGGTCATTAAGTCACTAATCAGTAAGTCCGTCAGTCAATCAGTCAGTCTGTCAGTAAGTCAGTCAGTCAGTAAGTATTTAAGTCACTAAGTCAGTCAGTCATTAAGTAAGTCAGTAAGTAGGTCAATAGGTCAGTCAGTCAGTTAATAAGTAAGTAAGTCAGTCAGTCATTAAGTCACTAATTAGTAAGTAGTCAGTCAGTCAGTAAGTGAGTGAGTGAGTGAGTCAGTAAGTCAATCAGTCAGTAAGTCAGTAAGAATGTCAGTAAGTGATTCAGTAAGAAAGTCAGTAAAGCAGTCAGTAAGTCAATCAGTAAGTAAGTCACTAATCACTAATTCGGTAAATAAGTCAGTCAGTAAGTAAGTCAGTCAGTCATTAAGTCACTAATTAGTAAGTATGTCAGTAAGTCATTAAGTAAGTCAGTAAGTATGTCAATAGGTAAGTCAGTCAGTAAGTGAGTAAGTAAGTAAGTAAATAAGTAAGTAAGTCAGTCAGTCAGTCATTAAGTCACTAATCAGTAAGTGTCAGTCAGTAAGTCACTAATCAGTAAGTATCAGTCAGTAAGTCAGTCAGTTATTAAGTAAGTCAGTAAGTAAGTCAATAGGTAAGTCAGTCAGTCAATAAGTATGTCAGTAAAACGTCAGTAAGTAAGTCAGGGGCAGCATGGGCCAGTCCACACTGCGTGCTAGGTCCGTGCAGTAGAGCTGGTTTCCAGTCGTCTTGGTTAATTCCTTGCCACTGGACCAAGACCTAGCTCTGTCAAGCCCGTGTAGTGGCTGGTGTGCAACGGTCACTACATGTTAAAAAAATCCACCCACAGGCATCTTCCATCCTTCAAGATTTAGTTCGGACCTGGAATTTTAGGTCCTTCATTGAAACACCTGTGAACTTTTTGGCGTGGAAGCAAGTCATCCTCGATTCGAGGGGCTGCCTATGATGATGATGAAGTCAGTAAGTAAGTCAGTCAGCCAGCCAGTCTGTCAGTAAGTCGGGAAGTAAGTCAGTAAGCAATTCAGTCAGTCACTAAGCAAGTCAGTCAGTCAGTAAGAAAGTCAGTAAGTTAGTCAGTAAGAAAGTCAGTAAAGCAGTCAGTCAGTAAGTATTTCAGTCAGTCAGTCATTAACCAATGAGTAAATAAGTAAGTAAGTCAGTCAGTCATTAAGTCGATAAGTAAGTCAGTAAGTCGGCAAGTCAGTAAATCAGTCAGTCAGTCAGTCAGTACGTATGTTTGTAAACAAGTCAGTCAGTCAGTCCGTCAGTCAGTAAGTCACTAATCAGTAAGTCATTCAGTCAGGAATCAATCAGTAAGTAAGTCAGTAAGTTGGTAAGTCAGTAAGTAGGTCAGTAATCACTAAGTAAGTCGGTAAGTAAGTCAGTAACCAAGTCAGTAAGTCAGTCAGTAAGTCTATCAGTCTACACCAACGATGTCTCTGCAAGATCCTACAAATCCCCTGGGAGGATAGATGTATCAACATCAGCATCATCGACCAGGCCAACATCCCCAGCATTGAAGCACTGACCACACTTGATCAGCTCCGCTGGGCAGGCCACATTGTTCACATGCCAGACACGAGACTCCCAAAGCAAGCGCTCTACTCGGAATTCCTTCACGGCAAACGAGCCAAAGGTGGGCAGAGGAAATCCCCACTGACACCTGGAGACCTTGGCCAAAGACCGCCCTCAGTGGAGGAAGCGCATCCAGGAGGGCGCTGAGCATCTCGAGTCTCATCGCTGAGAGCATGCAGAAATCAAGCGCAGACAGCGGAAAGAGCGTGCAGCAAACCTGTCCCACCCACCCCTTCCCTCAACGACTATCTGTCCTACCTGTGACAGTGACTGTGGTTCTCGTATTGGACTGTTCAGTCACCTAAGGACTCATTTTAAGAGTGAAAGCAAGTCTACCTCAATTCCGAGGGACTGCCTATGAAGATGATGAAATCTGTCAGTCAGTAAGTAAGTCACTAATCAGTAAGTAAGTCAGTCAGTCAGCAAGTAAGTCAGTAAATATTTCAGTCAGTCAGTCATTAAGTAAGTCAGTAAGTAAGTCAATAGGCAAGTCAGTCAGTCAGTGAGTAAGTAATTAACCTAGTAAGTCAATCAGTCAGTCTGTCAGTCGGTAAGTAAGTCAGTATATCAGTCAGTCAGTCAGTAAGTCAGTAAGTCAATAGGTCAGTCAGTAAGTCAATCAGTCAGTGAGTAAGTCAGTAAGTCAGTCAGTCAGTAAGTCAGTAGGTCAGTCAGTAAGTCAATCAGTCAGTGGTATGTCAGTAAGTCAGTCAATCAGTCTGTCAGTAAGTCGGTAAATCAGTAATAAGTCAATAAGTCGGTAAGTCGGTAAGTAAGTCAGTCAGTCATTCAGTTAGTCAGTAAGTAAGTCAGTATGCAAGTCAGTCAGTCAGTAAGTCACGAGTCAGTAAGTCACTAATCAATCAGTAAGTCAGTATATCAGTAAGTATGTAAGTAAGTAAGTCAATCTGTCAGTCAGTAAGTCACTAATTAGTAAATCATTCAGTCAGTAAGTCAATCAGTTAGTAAGTCAGTAAATTGGTAAGTCAGTAAGTAAGTCAGTAATCACTAAGTAAGTCAGTAAGTAAATCAGTAACAAAGTCAGTCAGTCGGTCAGTCTGTCAGTAAGTCGGTAAGTCAGTAAATAAGTCAATATGTCAGTAAGTCAGTAAGCAAGTCAGTACATCAGTCAGTGAGTCAGTGAGTAAATCAGTAAGTCAGTCAGTAAGTTGGTAAGTCAGTAATACGTCACTAAGTCGGTAAGTCGGTAAGCAAGTCAATAAGTCAGTCATTCAGTCAGTCAGTCCGTAAGCAAGTCAGTAAATATGTCAGTAAGCAAGTCAGTAAATCAGTCAGTCAGTAAGTCACAAATCAATCAGTAAGTCAGTATATCAGTAAGTAAGTCAGTAATAAGTCAGTCAGTCAGTCTTTCTTTACATATTACTTTAAATAGCAAGAGTAGTGTAAGGGGACATAGATTGAAATCAACAAAAGGTAAATTTACAGTTGGTGTCAGGAAACAATGTTTTATAAAGAATGGTTAACATATGGAAAAACTTTAAGAAAGAGTGGTGGAGACAAAAATTCGATCACCTTTTAAGAAAGTACAGGATGTTGAAATGGGTGGGGGCGAAAGGAGAACTTAAGGACTTTTCTGGGCCGAATAGCCTTCCTCACCTTTAACAATGTTGTGACTTTCAACTCAGCTGCGATCAGTTAATTCAGCACAGACCAGAGATAAAGCATGGTATGTTTCTGATCCCTGTGGTTCAATATTGCACCATAAGAAGATAATAGCTGTTTTCCTGCCTGAGGCCTTAAGATCACCCTGAGGGAAGATGTACCTGACCAGGTGACCCTGGGCTCCTCCAAGTATCAGCTTGGCTCAATGGTAGAACATTCAGAAAGTCATGGTTTCAAACCTCTCTGCAGGAAGTGAGCAAATAATCTAGGCTGACACTTCAGTGCATTTCTGACTGTATTGTCAGAAGAATTCTCTTTGAGATGAGATTTTAAAGCAAAGCTCCATCTGCCAGGTGGACATGAAGACCCTGGGAAACTGTTTGAAGGAGAGCAGGATGGTTCTCCTGGTGCATTGGTCAGTGTTTATCCCTTAACCACCAAAAAGCAGCTCATTTTTGCTCATTTATCTTACTGCCATTAAGAGGACTTTGCTTTATGCAAATTGACTGCTGTGCCAGCTTACATAACAACAGTGACTACACTTGGAAAAATAATTAATTGGCTGTGAAGCACTTTGAGACGTGCACAGGATTTGAAAGGCACTATATAAATGCAAGCCATTTCTTTCTTTATTGTTGGAGCTATGGGGGTGCCTGTCCGAGCATCAACGGCAGGTTTCTTCAGGCACCCCACCACTGGAATATCCAATGGTCTGATGAAGAGCAAAGTGAGGCAGGAAGGTCCATTCCCACCTCAGCTCCATTCTACACCAGGCACGGGGCCACTGATTTAAGACTGGCAATGTCAAGGAGATCCCAGTGTGGTACAGATCGCTGCTCTTTTTTCCTCTTTAACGCTCCTGGGAACTGGCGGATTGTATCTTACAGTGAGACCCTTATAGCAAACATGTTATTAACATAGAAACATAGAAAGTAGGTGCAGGAGTAGGCCATTCGGCCCTTCGAGCCTGCGCTATCATTCAATATGATCATGGCTGATCATGCACTTCAGAACCCCATTCTTGCTTTCTCTCCATACCCCTTGATCTCTTTAGCCATAAGGGACACATCTAACTCCCTTTTGAATATATCCAACAAACTGGCCTCAACAACTTTCTGTGGTAGAGAATTCCACATGCTCCACAACTCTCTGAGTGAAGAAGTTTCTCCTCATCTCGGTCCTAAATGGCTTACCCCTTATCCTTAGACTGTGACCTCTGGTTCTGGACTTCTCCAAGGTTGGGAACATTCTTCCTGCATCTAACCTGTCCAATCTCGTCAGCATTTTATATGTTTCTATGAGATCCCTTCTCATTCTTCTAAATTCCAGTGAATATAAGCCTAGTCGATCCAATCTTTCTTCATATGTCAGTCCTGTCATCTAGTGAACCTTCGCTGCACTCGCTCAATAGCAAGAATGTCCTTCCTTAGATTAGGAGACCAAAACAGTACACAATATTCAAGGTGTGGCCTCACTGTAGTAAGACCTCCCTGCTCCTTTACTCAAATCCTCTCACTATGAAGGCCAACATGCCATTTGCCTGCCTGCTGTACCTGTATGCCAACTTTCAATGACTGATGTACCATGACATCCAGGTCTCGTTGCACCTCCCCTTTTACTAATCTGTCACCATTCAGATAATAATCTACCTTCCTGTTTTTACCACTAAAGTGGATAACCTCATATTTATCTACATTATACCGCATCTGCCATGTATTTGCCCACTCACCTAACCTGTCCAAGTCACCCTGCAGCCTCTTAGCATCCTCCTCACTGCTCACACTGCCACCCAGCTTAGTGTCATCTGCACACTTGGAGATACTACATTCAATTCCTTCGTCGAAATCATTAATGTATGTTGTGAATAGCTGGCGTCCCAGCACTGAGCCCTGCGACACACCACTAGTCACTGCCTGCCATTCTGAAAAGGACCCGTTTATTCCTACTCTTTGCTCTCTGTCTGCCAACCAATTCTCTATCCTCATCAGTACATTGCGCCCAATACCCTGTGCTTTAATTTTGCACACTGATATCTTGTGTGGGACTTTGTCAAAAGCCTTTTGAAAGTCTAAATACACCACATCCACTGGCTCCCCCTTGTCCACTCTACTAGTTACATCCTCAAAAAATTCTAGAAGCTTTGTCAAGCATGATTTCCCTTCCATGCTGACTTGGGCCAATCCTGTCACTACTTTCCAAATGCACTGCTATTACATCTTTAATAATTGATTCCAACATTTTCCCCACCACCGTGTCAGGCTGACCGGTCTATAATTCCCTGTTTTCTCTCTCCCTCCTTTTTTAAAAAGTGGGGTTACATTAGCTACTCCCAATCCATAGGAACTGATCCAGGGTCTATAGAATGTTGGAAAATGATCACCAATGCATCCACTATTTCTAGGGCCACTTCCTTAAGTACTCTGGGGTGTAGACTATCAGGCCCCGGGAATTTATCGGCCTTCAATTCCATCAATTTTCCTAACACAATTTGCTGACTAATAAGGATTCCTTTAGTTCATCCTTCTCGCTAGACCCTCAGTCCCTAGTATTTCCGGAGGTTATTTGTGTCTTCCTTAGTGAAGACAGAACCAAAGTATTTGTTTAATTGGTCTGCCATTTCTTTGTTCCCCATTATAAATTCGCCTGATTCTGACTGTAAGGGACCCATATTTGTCTTCACTAATCTTTTTCTCTTCACATATCTGCAGAAGCTTTTGTTTATTAATTTCTAGGCCCAAGACAAAAGGGTTACTCGATCCCCTCACCACACTCAGGTTTAGTGCCATACGACTTACTATGCTTACCCCAGTAGCACGGGCAAATTAAACCTTGATTTACCATCGCAATCAAAGGACAGTAGCTTCAATAATGACCCCGAACAATGTGTATGGAGAAACACAGTGGATGTAGCATGCCATAGAAGGTCACAAGGCCAAGTTGGTGTGGAGTCTGTTATTAACATGTATTGGCTTATACCCAAGTGTTTTTAAAAATTAAAACCATCCACTCCGCTGGGCTGGTTTACACCAGCAGGAATACAACATTGCATCTTGCAGGGTGGATTACATTTACTTTAAGAGACTCGATAACTACCAATGTACCGTATATACAAGGAAGAAAGATCTTGAGAACATATTCAGGTGCCCTGAGACAATGCCTGTGGGTGTACATCCCACAATATCACAAGATTTCCCTTTTACACAACTTCACATTGATGCCAAAAACAACAAACTCCAGCTCCAAAACAACCAAGCCATCTGTCTGCTCACCACTCAGGATTGTAACTTCACCCTATAGTGTGACCCGCTGGTCAGAAGTCCTTGGAAAGCTGCATTTCAAGCAATTTGCATGAAGAGATAGCAATGCTGTTTTCCAGCATGTTAATCCAAATAAAATGTAAGACTATTTTTTTATTTTAATCATTTAAAAGTAAAGTTTTAGATTATAAGAATATTTTAGAAATGCTCTGTGAAAGGTTGTTGAAATGCCATAGTCGTGTGCCTTTAAATATATTCATTACAAATTATGTATTTACTTGTACAAATACTAATATGTTGCCTTACAATCGGCAATCAGAATGAAATGTTAGTTTTAAATATTCTTGTTTCTTTTCTGAACAATTTTGTTTGCTTTTTCAAGCACTTAGTTGTCTGAATTCCTATCTAAGGATGTAACGGGAGTTCAAATAAATGACAACAGCAAATAAATCTTCAGTTATTCTCAACAAATTAATAATTAAAGGTCTGCCTCAGGGAATAATAGCCTAGGATTTCGACTTTTAGTCTAATTCTGTTCTCATAGAATCATAGAAATTTACAGCACTGAAGGAGGCCATTTCGGCCCATCGTGTCCGTGGCTTTCGACAAAGAGCTATCCAGCCTAATCCCACTTTCCAGCTCTCGATCCATAGTCTTGTAGGTTACGGCACGTCAAGTGCACATCCAAGTGGTGAGGGTTTCTGCCTCTACCACCCTTTCAGGCAGTGAGTTTCAGACCCCCATCACCCTCTGGGTGAAAACATTTCCCCTCAAATCCCCTCTAAACCTCCCCCCAATTACTTTAATTCGATGCCCCCCTGGTTGTTGACTCCTCTGCAAAGGGAAATAGGTCCTTCCTATTCCACTCTATCCTCGCCTCTCATAATTTTATACTCCTCAATAAGGTCTCCCTTCAGCCTCCACTGTTTCAAAGAAAACAACCCCAGCCTATCCAATCTTTCCTCATAGCTAAAATTCTCCAGTCCAGGCAACATCCTCGTAAATCTCCTCTGTACACTCTCTAGTGCAATCACATCTTTCCTGTAATGTGGTGACCTGAACTGCACGCAGTACTCTAGCTGTGGCCTAACTAGTGTTTTATACAGTTCAAGCATAACCTCGCTGCTCTTGTATTCTATGTCTTGGCTAATAAAGGCAAGTATTCCGCATGCCTTCTTAACCACTTTATCTACATGCCCTGCTAACTTCAGGGATCTGTGGATATGCACCCTAAGGTCCCTTTGTTCCTCTACACTTCTCTGTGTCCTACCATTTATTGTGTATTCCCTTGCCTTGTTAGCCCTCCCCAAATGCATTACCTCACACTTCTCTGGATTGAATTCCATTTGCCGCGGTTCTGCCCACCTGACCAGTTCATTGATATCTTCCTGCACTCTGCAGCTTCTTCTTAATTATCAACCACAAAGCCGATTATTGTATCATCTGCAAACGTGTTAATCATACCCTTTACATTCAAGTCTAAGGCCCCGGTTTTCATGAAATGCAAGGCCCGCCCATTTTCCGCCCAAAGGACTGCCAATGGCCGCCAAGAGACAGGGGCAGTGCTTTGTCTGAAAGATTCCTTGAAAAGAGGTGGCAGTACCGCCCGGCGGCAAAATAACGGCTTCCTCGCCGCCCTGCTCCACCTCACAATTAACAAGCTCCCCGCTGGAGTGGAACGAAACTACAGAACCAGTGGGAAGCTGTTTAACCTACGCCGCCTCCAGGCCAGGTCCAAGATCACCCCAACCTCTGTCGTTGAGCTGCAGTACGCGGACAATGCCTGCGTCTGCGCACATTCTGAGGCTGAACTCCAGGATATAGTCAATGTATTCACTGAGGCATATGAAAGCATGGGCCTTACGCTTAACATCCGTAAGACAAAGGTCCTCCACCAGCCTGTCCCCACCGCACAGCACTGCCCTCCAATCATCAAGATTCATGGCGCGGCCCTCGACAACGTGGACCGTTTCCCATATCTCGGAAGCCTCTTATCAACAAAGGCAGTCATTGATTTGGAGATTCAACATCGCCTCCAGTGTGCCAGTGCAGCCTTCGGCCGTCTGAGGAAAAGAGTGTTTGAAGACCTGGCCCTCAAATCTACCACCAAGCTCATGGTCTAAAGGGCTGTAGTAATACCTGCCCTACTGTATGGATCCGAGGCATGGACGATGTATAGAATGCACCTCAAGTCACTGGAGATATATCACCAACGATGTCTCCGCAAGATCCTGCAAATCTCCTGGGAGGACAGGCGCACCAACATCAGTGTCCTCGACCAGGCTAACATCCCCAGCATTGAAGCACTGACCACACTCGATCAGCTTCGCTGGGCAGGCCACATAGTTCGCATGCCAGACACGAGACTCCCGAAGCAAATGCTTTATGCGGAGCTCCTTCCTGGTAAACGAGCCAAAGGAGGACAGCGGAAACATTACAAGGACACCCTCAAAGCCTCGCTGGTAAAGTGCGACATCACCACTGACACCTGGGAGACCCTGGCCGCAGACTGGAGAAAGTGCATCCGGGAGGACGTTGAGCTCTTCGAGTCTCAACGCAAAGAGCGTGAAGAGGCCAAGCGCAGGCAGCGGAAGGAGCGCGCGGCAAACCAGCCCCACTGACCCCTTCCCTCGACGAGGGTCTGTGGCTCTCGTATCGGACTGTTCAGCCATCAAAGAACTCACTTTGGGAGTGGAAGCAAGTCCTCCTTGATTCCGAGGGACTGCCTATGATGATATGCCGTCAATCTGTGCGGCAGCAGGCGGAAGCTCTCAATCTCAGCGGCAATGGTTCTTGCCGCCCAAGTGCCACTGAAAATGGAGTCGGGCCCAGGGAGGGTGGAAAACCTGAAAAGTAAAAACATCACATAAAAAGCAACTCAACGAAACACCTTCAGGAGAGCCCATCCAGGTAAGTCACAGTAAAAAAAAATTTTTTAAAGGTGTTCACAAATCTTTTGCAGGTCTTCATACCTACAATTGGCGTAAGAACAGCCTCCACGTAGCGGTCCTTCCCCCTTGTGGTGCCGACTCCCGCTCGCACCAATCTGGCATCTCGGCGGGCAGGTGGCCACTTACGCAACTTGGCCGCCACAGGACGTCAGCGGGCAGTTCCCAGCGGTGCTCCCCTCCCGCCCGCTCCAGCCCAAGTGGAAACTGGGAGCGAAAAGAAAACGGCAGCAAAACACGGCGGCAGCCGACGGCAGTGGGCGGTAAGGCCTGTAAAACCCCACTGGATACAGCCTTCCAATCACAAAAACACCCATCGACCATCACCCTTTGCTTTCTGCCTCTGAGCCAATTTTGGATCCAACTTGCCACTTTGCCTTGGATCCCATGGGCTTTTACTTTCGTGACCAGTCTGCCTTGTGGGACCTTATCAAAAGCCTTTCTAAAGTCCATATACACTATATCATACACATGGCCTTCATCGACCTTCCTTGTTACCTCCTTAAAAAATTCAATCAAGTTAGTCAGACACGACCTTCCCTTAACAAATCCATGCTGACTGTCCTTGATTAATCCGTGTCTTTTAATCTACCCTGTCCCTCAGAATTTCACCCAATAATTTTCACACCACTGAGGTTAGTCTGACTGGCCTGTAATTCCTCAGTCTATCCCTTTCTCCCTTTTTAAACAATGGTACAATGTTACCAGTCCTCCGGCACCACACCTGTAGCCAGAGAATTGGAAAATAATGGTCAAAGCCTCTACTATTTCCTCTTTTGCTTCTCTTAGCAGCCTGGGATACATTTCATCCAGGCCTGGGGATTTATCCATTTTCAAAGCTGCTAAACCCCCTTAATGCTTCCTCTCTCACTATGTTTATTTCATCTAACATTTCACACTTCTCCTCCCTGATTGCAATGTCTGCATCGCCCCTCTCTTTTGTGAAAACAGACGCAAAGTATTCATTAAGAACTATACCCCCATCTTCCGCCTCCACACACAGATTACCGTTGCAATATCTAATAGACCCAACTCTTTCTTTAGTTATCCTCTTGTTCTTAATGTATTTATAAAATATCTTTGGGTTTTCCTTGCCAAAATGTTTTCATGCACTCTCTTTGCTTTCCTAATTTCCTTTTTAATTTCACCCCTGCACTTTCTATACTCCTCTAGGATTTCTGCAGTATTGAGCCCTCAGTATCTGTCATAAGCCTCCCTTATTTTCTTTATCCTTCCCTGTATGCCTCTTGATATCCAGGGGGCTCTAGATTTGTTTGTCCCAACCTTTTTCTAAATGACTATTGTTGGCTAGAGACAGAATTAAATAAAATAGAGTGGTTTGCACCCAGTTTTCCAGGGACTGCTCATGTGTTATTTCAGATGAAGATTCAAACGGATGCAGGGAGGGTACTAGTGGTGGAATTGCATGCATTCGAAATTTAAAGGGAAGGAGACAAATAAAAGGGAGTATCCCGTTAGACTGACACACATTCTGAAAGCCTTTAGAAAGCCTGAAAATGCATTTCAACCTATTAGAGGAAAAAGGCAAATAAAGCACAGGCAGAAATGAAGGGAAAAGAAACATTAGATGCACACATGAGTCTGCAATATAGTGATGGAGCAATCAGCGCCTGACCTCATTTGGCAGATGCTGAAGTGGGATTAGTGCTACATGAGGTAAATGAGAGGATGGTGGTCATCTGAGCCACTTCACAGAACTATCCTCTGAGGTCAGCATAGCAGTATGCTGGCATAGAGAGAGAGCCAAGCTTCAGGCAACAGCTGGGGTGTACTGACGATGGATGTGCCCGCTCTATACTGCATAGCTGTCGATATCCTCGCAGCGAAGCTCAGCTCTGCATTTGCCTCTCTGCTGATCCAGACCCTGAGAAGATAGTTCTGCTTATACAAGTGCCAGCAGATATGGCTGGTGACATCTTAGTGGGCGTGATAGGTTGCTGAACACCCTGGAATACTTTCTTTCATGCAGTATCACTGAAAGCAAGACATTGTGGGATTGGGATGTTTCTAAGGAAGCATCTCACATTATAGTTAGTCAGGCCTTCACATGTTGGTCTTGTGTCGGTTGTTCCAGCTTCCTTTGCACGAATCATCTGCTAAAGTGAGATATGCTCATCTATATCTGCAGGTGCAGGTGTACTGGTACCAGAGCATTGTTTGTGAAGCTTGACCAGGCTGGCATCCCTCTGTAAGATTTCCTCTTGGAGCCAGTAATGATTCTAGGGGCTGGAGAAAAAGTTGAACAATTGGCATAAACCTATCTGCCTACAGAATAAAATGGGCAAAAAGTATTAAAGATTGAATTTATTTCGCTGGATCCTTTAAACCAACTAGTGCCATAGATGATTTCCTGGCAACCCTGGGTACCCATTTCAAATAGGCATTCTTCAAAATGTTTGCTTTGCAAACCTGAGGAAAGGTAACTGGTATCCACAAATACAAATGTTAATGATGTACTGTTTGAGATGGGCACTTCACTTAACGCAGTGGTTCCACTTTCCAAAAGCTACATTGAGCACAATTCCAGTGGGATGGAACTCCCACCCACTTTCCATGACCTGCTGCCCAATTACATAAGAACATAAGAATTTGGAGCAGGAGTAGGCCATTTGGCCCCTCGAGCCTGCTCCGCTATTTAATAAGATCATGGCTGATCTGATCATGGACTCAGCTCCACTTCGCTGCCCGCTCCCCATAACTCTTTATTCCCTTCTCGCTCAAAAATCTGTCCATCTCCACCTTAAATATATTCAAATGACCCAGCCTCCACAGTTCTCTGGGGCAGAGAATTCCACAGATTTACGACTGAGAGAAGAAATTTCTCCTCATCTCAGTTCTAAATGGGCGACCCCTTATTCTTAAACTTTGCCCCCTAGTTCTGGATTCCCCCACGAGTGGAAACATCCTCTCCGCATCCACCCTGTCAAGCCATGCTGAAACAATGGTCAGCCAGTAGTGGAAAATCCTGGCCAATGCATCACAATAGAAATCCTGAGGCTAAATTCCTGTGTATTTGCGCCAGGGACACATGTAATCAGAGCCTAAAGCAAATAGTCAAACGATAAAGATTAAGGAAACCCGGATGCAAGTGTGTTCTGTATATAATTATGCTGTGCCCGAATTTCCTCACTCTTACATCTGTCTATCGATACCTGAGCCTGAACACACCTTGGCTCATTATAATAACTCCGTCCCCAGACTAAATGGCTGTGCGCCCGAATATCCTGCAATTACACTGGTTCAAAACAGATGTAAACGTAAGCCAAGAATTTAGGCGCAGCAGGAAACAAAATCATTTTTCTAGTGTCATATTGCTAATTTTCGAGCTACTTATAATGTTACTCTTTACCCTCAGAGATCTGCACTGTATTGTATGTTTCTTTGAATATATTTTTATGGCATCAGTTAAAAATTGAAAAGCTTCCATGATTGCATGTACTTAAACGTGCCGTGCCTAATGTTCATGACTGACAGGTAGATGGCTTGAAACTTTCATTTTCATACTTAGAGAAGTGTCATGTATCTCACACTACTGTACATAACTGTATCTTACCATGCTATACATGACTGTAACGAGAGATGACCTGTAACCACAAGCTTACCTTACCACCAGGGGTGCACTTGCAGGAGATACTGGATACCTGTCCCAGACAGTTCTATAAGGACAGGTCTCAGGCAATTGAGGCATTCGAGAGCTGTGTAATAAAAGTGCAGGTCCTGAGTGATCTTGACTTCAGTATGTGCCTCGTGTGAATCTGTACTGCAGGGACAGGACTTTACAGTGGCGACGAGTTACGGGATTACAGAATCCACAGAATGGCGACCAACGGCTCAGATGAACAATACAATGCTGGAGATAATTGGGAGGACTATATAGAAATGCTCCAGCAAAGCTTCGTAACCAAAGACTGGTTAGGCGACGATAAGTCAGACAAGAGAAGAGCCCATCACTTGACCAGCTATGGCTTGAAAACATACGCCTTAATGAAGGACCTGCTGGCACCCAAGAAACCAGCAAGCAAGTCGTTTGAAGAGTTGAGCACACTGGTAAGAGACCACCTGAAGCCAGCGAGCAGCCTACACATGGCCAGACACAGGTTCTACAACTGCAGACGCTGTGTGGGCCAGAGCATACCCGACCTCGTGGCGGAACTTTGGAGGTTGGCTAGTTTATGTGAGTTCTCCGATGAACTAAGGAGAGAAGGACTGAGAGACTTTTTTATTGAAGGAATAGGCCACGCAGGCATATTCCGAAAGCTAATAGAACTTGACCCTAGAGGCAGCAGCACTGGTCGCACAGAACTTGGCAGGAGAAGAAGAAACGAGGTTGATCTACACTGCGGGTACGATAACTAACAAAACATCGGAACAAGGGATTCACAGCGTGAAACAAGACGCTACACCCACACACAGACAAAGGCAGGAGAGCAGGCCCTTAGCAGCAGGCAGTGGAGCCAGAAGCCATCAAGGGCCACATGAACGGCCGCTCACACCTCATCAACCCACAATGCGAGCAATCAACTACAAACTGAGAGAAGCTCAAAAGAGATCAGCCAGACGCAGCTCATCCTTTGGAAACAATGGAAGCGGTCTGTGCTGGAGATGTGGGGGAAGGCACTCATCAAGGGGGTGTCGATTTCAGCATGCTGTTTGCAGAAACTGCGACTATACAGGGCATCTGGCCCGCATGTGGAGAAAAACGGCAGCTCGGTTGGTATATGAATCGGAAGGGTCGGAAAGCGGACCAGAAGACGGTGGGGACAGTACTCGAGGCACCGAGGTACAGCGGGTCAACACAATCAATGGCCACTGCTCTTAAAACACGACGCCTCCAATAATGATGAGGGTTCTACTCAACGGGATACCCGTCAACATGGAGCTGGATACGGGAGCGAGTCAATCTCTCATGAGCGCTCAACAATTTGAACAGCTGTGGCTGCACAAAAGAGACAGACCAAAACTCACAAGGCTCGACACCAAACTAAGGACCTATACCAAAGAAATCGTCCCAGTCCTTGGCAGCGCCATGCTCTCAGTCACACACAAAGGAACAGTGAACCGACTTCCCCTGTGGATTGTCCCCGGAGATCTCCCAGCACTGTTGGGGAGAAGCTGGCTGGCAAAACTAAACTGGAAATGGGATGATGTTCACGCCATGTCGTCAGAGGAACGGACCTCCTGCTCGACAGTTCTAAGTCGATTTAAACACCTCATTCAGCCAGGTGTGGGCACCTTGAAAGGGGCTAAAGTCAAAATCTACATCACACAGGATGCTAGACTGGTCCATCACAAGGCTAGAGCTGTGCCCTATGTGATGAGGGAAAAGATTGAACATGAACTGGACAGGCTTCTGCGGGAAGGCATTATCTCATCCGTGGAATTTAGCGACTGGGCAAGTCCCATCGTCCCAATCATGAAGCCTGATGGATCCGTACGAATCTGTGGGGACTACAAATCTACCATAAGCAGAGTCTCCCTACAGGACCAATACCCGCTGCCCAGAGCAGAGGACTTATTTGCCACATTGGCTGGAGGAAAACTTTTTCAAAACTAGATCTCACCTCTGCGTATATGACGCAAGAATTGACCGATGAGTCTGAGCTACTCACCACCATCAACACACATCGAGGCCTTTTCATGTACAATCGATTCGGCATCAGGTTGGCAGCTGCTATATTCCTACATGGAGAGTCTGCTCAAGTCCATCCCAGGGACGGTTGTATTTCAAGACGACATACTTATCATGGGCAGGGACACCGACCCCCATCTCCGCAAGTTGGAGGAAGTACTAAAGCGGTTGGATCGGGTAGGCCTAAGAGTTAAGAAATCCAAGTGCCTGTTTCTTGCACCCGAGGTTGAATTTTTGGGCAGAAGGACTGCCGCTGATGGAATCCGCCCAACAGAGTCCAAAACCGAAGCAATTCATCTGGCATCCAGGCCCCGGAATGTCTCAGAACTGCGCGCCTTTCTCGGGCTGCTTAATTACTTTGTGAACTTTATGCAGAACTTAAGCACGCTGCTGGAGCCTCTCCACGTGCTACTCAGAAAGGGGTGCGATTGGTTTTGGGGGGACGCCCAGGAGCGCGCCTTCAGCAAGACATGCAACCTTCTGTGTTCCAACAGTGTTTTGGCTTTCTTTGATCCAGGTAAAAAGCTAGTTCTTACATGTGATGCGTCAGCGTACGGGGTCGGGTGCGTTTTACAACATGTCAATAGTGCGGATAAATTACAACCCATAGCTTATGCCTCCAGGTCACTTTCGCGGGCGGAGCGTGGGTACGGAATGGTGGAGAAGGAGGAGCTCGCGTGCGTGTACAGTGCCAAAAAGATGCACCAATACCTTTTCGGGGCCAAGTTCGCGTTAGAAACCGACCACAAACCCCTCACGTCCCTACCATCCGAGAGCAAGGCAATTAACGTCAACGCCTCGGCGTGCATTCAACGGTGGGCACTCATGCTGGCCTCTTACAATTACACCATAAGGCACAGACCAGGCACAGACAACTGTGCCTATGCGCTTAGCAGGCTCCCCCTGGCGACCAAGGAAGGGTCTGATGAACAGGCCTGTGAGATAGTCATGGCAATCAATGCCTTTGAATCCACAGGTTCGCCCATGACGGCTCGGCAAATCAGAGCCTGGACGACCAGCGACCCCACGTTATCCCTAGTAAAAAGATGTGTCCTAACCGGTGACTGGGCAGAGGCTCGCGATGCCTGCTCCGAGGAGATCAAACTTTTCCATAGGCGCATGCATGAGCTGTCACTACAAGCAGACTGCCTGATGTGGGGCAGCCAAGTTGTTATGGCTCTGTGAGGCAGAGAGGCATTTGTCCGGGAGCTTCACCGCGAGCACCCGGGGATCATTCTCATGAAGGCCATAGCCAGATCCCACATCTGGTGGCCTGGCATTTACGCGGACTTGGAGCTCTGCGTCCGATGGTGCACCATTTGTGCCCAACTCAGTAATGCCCCCAGGGAGGCCCCCCTGAGCCCCTGGCCCTGACCCACCAAACCGTGGTCGCGGGTGCACGTAGACTATGCGGGCCCATTCATGGGCAAAATGTTCCTCGTAGTTGTAGATGCATTTTCAAAGTGGATCGAATGCACCATTTTAAACTCGAGCACCACCTCCACCACTGTGGAGAGCCTTGGAACTATGTTCACAACGCACAGCATTCCTGACATATTGGTCAGTGATAATGGTCCGTGCTTCACCAGCGCAGAATTCCAAGATTTTATGAGTGACCACGGCATAAATCATGTTAAGACGGCACCATTCAAGCCTCCAACAGCCAGGTGGAGCGAGCAATTCAGATCATTAACAAGGCATGCTCAAAATCCAAGGTCCCACGCTGCAGGGCCGCCTGTCGCGACTGCTGCTGGCATACAGATTGTGTCCGCATTCATTGACTGGAGTTCCTCCCGCGCAACTATTGATGAAACGGACCTTAAAGACAAGGCTCTCATTAATCCTCCCAGACATGCATGAAATCGTTGAGGCAAAGCGCCGTAAGCTAACCGAGTACCATGACCGAAATTTGAGGGAGAGATGGAATGAGATAGGGGACAAAGTGTTTGTGCTAAACTATGGCAGGGGTCCCAAATGGCTTGCAGGGAAGGAAACAGGCTACTGGTGATACAAATGGACAATGGCCAAACCTGCCGGAGGCATGTAGACCAAGTCAAAAGTAGATTTACCAACAACACTGCTGAACCAGAAGCAGACTACAATGTGGAGCTCACACCACACCTGGTGGACAAAGGGAACAACCTGAGGAAAGGGCAATCCCAACAGACAGCCCAGGTGAGACACCAACAATCATACTGAACGAAACAGACAGCCCAGGCAAGATACCAGCAATCACACCGAAAGAAAAACAGACACCAAGGTAAACAACTGAACCACAACTAAGACGCTCCACGCGAGAGCGTAGACCACCTGAGGGACTGAACCTATAAAGACAATAAGACCTTAGGGGAGGATGATGTCATGTATCTCACATTACTGTACATAACTGTATCTTACCATGCTATACATGACTGTAACTAGAGATGATCTGTAACCACAAGCTTACCTTACCACCAGGGGTGCACTTGCAGGAGACACTGGATACCAGTCCCAGACAGGTATATAAGGACAGGTCTCAGGCAAGTGAGGCATTCGAGAGCTGTGTAATAAAAGTGCAGGTCCTGATTGACCTTGACTTCAGTATGTGCCTCGTGCGGATCTGTACTGCAGGGACAGGATTTTACAAGAAGGACTATATGGTGCGTGTTCAGCACTTTCCTGGGCCTCCGATTGATTACATCCAGTTTTAAGTTCTGGTGTTTATCAGAGATTGGCAGAAAATTTAGGTGCAAGTATACATTGGCAGAATGGGTGTAATTTCAGGTGTAACTTCCCGATTATGCCCCCACAGGGGATTCCTCCTCCACCTGCACCATTTTAATTTCATCGAGAAATGGCGTGTGGTTTGGCTGAAACAGCACATATAGTTTCAGATGCTGTTTGTTTTTTTGTTTTCTGACATTGGCTGCATTGCTTGCTCTTGCACTGTGTTTGCGTTTGGCAGAGACCCATCTGAACTCAAAAGGTTCCGCAATCCTTTGGGGCCAAGCTGCTCTGCCAGTTGCTATAATTCCAGTAACAAAAGTAGAGGGGAAAAAAAAGCAAAATGACGAAGCTGCAAATCTGAAATAAAAACAGAAGTTAATCAACAGCCAGAAGTGGAAGGTTAACATTTCTGCTGGAACTGGATTCTGAGAAAGAGTAATACTCCAAGAGTTAATTTACAGAAGCAGCACGCTATAGAGTTAAGCGATCCCACAACGGATCAGATCAAAGCTCTACAGTCCTGCCACAACCAGTCATGAATGGTGGACCATTAAACAACCAACGGGAGGAGGAGGCTCCATGAACATCCCCATCATCAGTGATGGCGGAGCCCAGCATGTGAGTGATAAAGACAAGGCTGAAGCATTTGCAACCATCTTCAGCCAAAAGAGCCGAGTGGATGATCCATAACGGCCTCCTCCTGAGTTCCCCACCATCACAGAAGCCAGTCTTCAGCCAGTTAGATTCACTCCACGTGATATCACGAAATGGCTGAGTGCACTGGATACAGCAAAGGCTATGGGCCCCGACAAAATCCCGGCTGTTGTGCTCAAAAACTTGTGCTCCAGAACTAGCTGTGCCTCTAGCCAAGCTGTTCCAGTACAGCTACAACACTGGCATCTACCTGACAATGTGGAAAACTGCCCAGGTATGTCCAGTCCACAAAAAGCAGGATAAATCCAATCCGGCCAATTACAGCCCCATCAGTCTACTCTCAATCATCAGCAAAGTGATGGAAGGTGTCATCAACAATGCTATCAAGCGGCACTTACTCACCAATAATCTGCTCACCGATGCTCAGTTTGGGTTCTGCCAGGACCACTCGGCTCCAGACCTCATTACAGCCTTGGTCCAAACATGTACAAAAGAGCTGAATTCCAGAGGTGAGGTGAGAGTGATTGCTCTTGACATTAAGGCAACATTTGACCGAGTGTGGCATCAAGGAGCCCTAGTAAAACTGAAGTCAATGTGAATCGGGGAATAGACTCTCCACTGGCACAAAGGAAAATGGCTGAGGTGGTTGGAGGCCAATCATCTCAGCCCCGGCACATCGCTGCAAGAGTTGCTCAGGGCACAGTCCCAGACCCAACCATCTTCTGCTAATTCATCAATGACCTTCCCTCCATTATAAGGTAAGAAGTGGGGATGTTCACTGATGACTGCACAGTATTCAGTTACATTCTCAACTACTCAGATAATGGAGCGGTCCATGCCCACATGCAGCAAGACTTGGATGACATTCAGGCTTGGGTTGATAAGTGCAAGTAACATTCACGCCACACAAGTGCCAGGCAATGACTATCTCCAACAAGAGAGCGTCTAACTACCATCACCTTGACATTCAACGGCATTACTATCACTTAACTGGACCAGCCACATAAATACAGTGGCTACAAGAGCGGGTCAGAGTCTGGGTATTCAGCAGTGAGTGTCTCACCTCTTGACTCCCCAAAGCCTTTCCACCATCTATAAAGGCACAAGTGTGATGGAATACTCTCCACTTGCCTGGAAGTGTGCGGCTCCAACAACACTTAAGAAGCTCGACTCCATCCAGGACAAATGGCCTGTTTGTGTGCTGTATATTCGATATATAATTCTATATAAAAAGTGAAGCAAGCCAGCACAAACTGCTAGAGTCACCCACCTGAGCCATATAACGACAAAGTAACCACAACTCTTGGTAATGGAATGTTTTTTTCTGTTGGTAAAATGTTGCCATTTTTCACAGAGTCTTTAAGAGAACTGGATATAAAATTATAGAAGGAATATGTATTGTGTCCAGTTGGTAACTATCATCGTTTTATCATTACTTCTTATCCAGGTTTATGACAATCACCAAATGAACACGTGCGGTGGTGTTCTTTGTGGAACAACGTGCCGGGGATTTACATTATGGTATTTACATATGTCTGACACACATTCTCCACAAATAGTCTTGAGAAAGCCAAGGATTATGTCGAGAGAGACCTAGGACTCTTAGTAGACTCAATGATCAACCAATACAAAACAACAATCAACAAAACCAATAGAATGTTGAACTACCTAGTTAAAGCAGTAGAATTCAAGTCAGAAGGAAGTCATAATCAAACTGTGTAGTGCTCTAGTCAAATCACATCTCGAGTACTTTGTCCAGTTGACTGAGACATAAGGTAAGCGATTAGGCACAGGAGCCTGTCAGAGTCATGAGGCTGATCCCTGCCGTTAAATATCTGAGGTAAAGATTGGAAAGGCGGGGCTTTTCAGCTTTGGAATAAGTCACCTGAGAGGTGGTCTAACAGAATTATATCAGCATATCATACGGAAAAGATGAATCTGGAAAACTTACTTTAAATTAAATTGCAAGAATAGAATAAAGGGACACAGTCTCAAACTAGTAAAGGGCAAATTTAGGACTGGTATCAGCAAGTTATTCTTCAAACAAAGAGCAGTCAATACATGAAATGGACTTTCAGATATAGTAATGAAGATGAAAACAGTGGCATTATTTAAGGATAATTGGATCCTGCAAATCTTTAGGGACTGTTGGATGGATGAACTAAGATGGCGTAAGAGGCCTTCATCCACATTTACCTTGTGAGATGACTTGTTACTTTTACATAAATCTGTATAAATATAAACATGATTTGAGTCAGGGCTAGTGTTACGTCTACACAACTGTAACAAATGAAATTAAATCATTTGAATTTGAGCCCAGCAGTGATGCACTCATCACAATGCAGCCCAGCTGATACAGGAATTTGAAGGAAACATCTTGAAGATAAGAGTTGGTGCCTTTCTCATAGTCTGGACGTGTGTAATTATCTGGGGGAAAGGACATATGTAACATTAAACACTATTTTGCCTTTTCTGGGGAATGGAACCAATATGTTTATGAAGCCTTCACGAGAAGACAATATTATTAGTATGCCGTCACTGCAGTAAAACATGTCCTTGTTAGAATCTTTTTCCCATTTGTTGTTGAAATGTGAGCAACATTGGCAAGGCCCCATTTATTGCCCATCCATAATTGTCCTGAGAAGGTGATGGTCGGCCTTCTGCAGTTCTTGTAATGATAGTCCTTCCACAGTGGTGTTAGGTGGGGAGTTCCAGGACATTGACCCAGCAATGATGAAGAAACGGCAATATATATTAAAGTTAGGATGGCATGTGACTTGGCAGGGAACTTAAACATTCCTTTTCGCCCTTCTGTAAGGTAAAGGTCACAGGTGAGGGACGTGCTGTCAATATAACCTTGGTGAGTTGCTGCAGTGCATCCTGTACATTGTAATACTGCAGCTACAGATTCTTAATAGTGATAATGAGTCCCGTGTTCATGGGTAGGGGCACCAGTCAATGAACTGCTCTGTCCTGGATGGTCTCAAACTTTGAGTGCTGCTGCTGCACACAACCAGGCAAGTGGTGAATATTTCATGACACTCCTGACTTGAACTTTGTGATGGTAGAAAGGCTTTGAAGGGTCAGAAGATGAGCCAATCATCGCAGAGTGCGCAGCCTCTACCTGTGTGTGGTCCTTTGGTAAATGAGAGCTTTATCTTACAATGTTTTACAAGATTATATATACTTTCAGCAATGATGCAAACCATATTGAGGCGCAAAGATATTTTTGAAATGGACCCGTTCACTGAATATTCTGCACTGTCACTGGGGGGCACTCTGGAAGGAAGGAAACATTCCTCCTAATCCTTTGTGGTGTGGGAATTGCCAGCGTAGTAATTTCAAGTAATTTCTCAAGTAGTTCAGAACATATGAGAATACTTTTCTGATTCAGAAGACACTGCACCACCAAACATGCCTGTAAAATTGGAAGAAAAATAAGGGCAGTAAATGTTGTTTGTTAATTCGAGTTCTTCGAGGCATTCGTGTTCTTCTAATTAATACTGTTTTTGAAAAATCTAAACCCAGGAGAATGACTCCATATTTACCCTCATGCTGTTTCTCACTGGACGGTAACTGTCAATGCCGTGCTGAATAAAAGCACAGACATTATGCAATTGCACAGGAAATGCATCCAAGCACCATCATTATACAACATAAATGGGGTTTCCACAGTCTACAACCAGGTTTTTTTCCTAAGGATTGGAAATATAACAAATTTCAAAACCCATTAATTAAAGTGTTATAGTTTGGAGAAAAGTTGAGTGTACAACAATCTGTGCATTTATATAACATTTAAGATGGAAAAGAATATCTAACGTCATTATACAATTCCACTTAACATCTGGTGTGTCTGTTAAACCAAAAATTAGCTCAGCGAATTCACCTGTATCTGGCTGTTTGTTCCATTCATGAACACCTTAAACGAAGGTTCATTATCACTTCTTAAAATAAAAACACTTTCCATACTGAAGGTAAAACTGTTCTAATATTATTTTATGTAAAAGTTCTTTACAGATGGAACCCTATTTATATAGGCACATGTAGGAGCCACTAGATGACCCAGAATAGACATCCATGTTCACACCTCTTATACTGTAATAATGGACCATAATTTGCTGTAGAAGTGAAACTACTGGTGTCTGCCATTTGTTAGATTTGCCCTTGCATGTTTAGTTTTTAAAATGTTATTGCATGGCAAATTGCTGAAAGTGTGAGCTGATAATGTCACAGCAAGGGAAACCATGCACGTGGGACCTGAGTGAACAGGACATGCAACTGTGTATCTGCTTAACCAATCCGATTGAAGGATTGTGAAATAGCGCAATGACTGAGAAGGAAATATAAATTAGAGTGCGTGAATTCAATGCCAAATCAGGTACAGAAAGCGACATAAAGCGAGGGAAAGGAAGATTGGAATACGAGAGAGAGAAAGAGACAGAAAGGAAAAGGAAAAAAAAATTAAATTTTTATATCTCCAACCACATTTAAAACCTGAAGGAATGAGACTCCAAACGTAATAGCTAGTTTTCAGTGGCAGAGATCTGGATTGGCAGTAATTAACCACATCATTAAAAGAGTACTTGGACTGAAAGTATTTTCCACAAATCGCAAGAGATTCTCGTACCCTGACCACATTTTACAGTATACACTACTATCCTGTCATTTCCCATTGGGGTTCTAATATTTGTGAAGCTGATCGACCACAGTCAAGTAATAAGAACTCCCTAACCGACTACGTAAAATGGTTTTACATGAATCACACACAAAACAGATTTGTAATTATGATGTACATTATGTAACATGTGTGCAATTAATCACCAATTAGACATTGAGAATCAATAAAGCATGGAGACAAAGAAATTAGAATTTTACCTTTAAATGTTTACAGTTGTGCAAGTTATATAGCTTCTTTTGCATTACAAGCTGCCAGTGATTGCAGTAATTCCCACTCCTATGAGGCATTTTAAAATTTTATACAGCTTTCAAAAAAAGAATCCTTGCCCCAAAATACGGACATAATTTCCCCAACTACTTAACATGTGATTTGCATCAGAATATCTCTCTGTTATAACTATCATTATGATGCACAGCTCCTTCCCAAAATGGGGACGACAGGCTTTCAAAAAAGGTTCTTGCCCAGGCATTCTCAGAAGGAGTTGCCAATCTGAAGCAAAGTAATGCAAGGCCAGGAAGACTAATATTGATCACAAACTGGATGGGAGTGATGACTTCTTTGAACTGTGTAGTTGCAGTTGAGTTTAGCTAACATCTTGGTTGGAACTAGCAGAATAGATAAGGGGGATCCAGTGGATGTGGTGTATTTGGATTTTCATTCCACAAGAGGTTCTGAACCACCTTACCAACTTACTGTTGCACTTTCAAAAATTTGTGAATATGCATCCCAAGGTCCCTCTGCTCTTGCACCCCCCCTCAAAATAGTGCCAGTTAGATTATACTGCCTTTGAGATGTTACCTCAACAGATGGAGTAGTCGGCAGGATTTCCAAGCTGACGACCTGAGCAGTCAGATCATTGGGGTAAAGTGGTAATTTTTTGAATACTTGCTAGAGCCTAAATGAGTGTTCGTTAGGTTCGGACGCACTACGGATATACGCACTAGGATAAGAGCGGTCGGGAAAGGCAGTCACTCAGGCAGTGAGTGGACGTCCAGGCCTCCCTTCCTCTGGCGATGCTGAACCTTCAACCAACTTCAAGAACAGGTTTGGGCCTACCTCAAGTGCGAGCCTTCCCTCGGGGCCTCCTTTCCTCCAGCGATGTCCCTGGCCTTCCTTCATCCACCGACAATGTCCTGGGCTCGCTCCTCCAGCACGCGGTGAACACAACAGCTGTGACCATTCTGACCTCTCCTCCCTCCACTCTGAACACCTTGACCTCTCCTCCACTCTGAACACCTTGATCTCTCCTCCCTCCACTCATAGAAACATAGAAACATAGAACATCGGCCGTTCGAACCTGCACCACCATTCAATAAGATCATGGCTGATCATTCAGCTCAGTACCCCTTTCCTGCTTTCTCTCCATACCCCTTGATCCCTTTAGTCATAAGGGCCATATCTAACTCCCTCTTGAATATATCCAGTGAACTGGCATCAACAACTCTCTGCGGTAGGGAATTCCACAGGTTAACAACTCTCTGAGTGAAGAAGTTTCTCCTCATCTCAGTCCTAAATGGCCTACCCCTTAACCTAAGACTGTGTCCCCTGGTTCTGGACTACTCCAACATCGGGAACATTCTTCCCACATCTAACCTGTCCAGTTCCATCAGAATCTTGTAAGTTTCTATGAGATCCCCTCTCATCCTTCTAAACTCCAGTAAATAAAGGCCCAGTTGATCCAGTCTCTCCTCATATGTCAGTCCCGCCATCAGTCTGGTGAACCTTCGCTGCACTCCCTCAATAGCAAGAATGTCCCGTCAGATTAGGAGACCAAAACTGAACACAATATTCCAGGTGAGGCCTCACTAAGGCCCTGTACAACTGCAGTAAGACCTCCCTGCTCCTATACTCAAATCCCCTAGCTATGAAGGCCAACATACCATTTGCCTTCTTCACCGCCTGCTGTACCTGCATGCCAACTTTCAATGACTGATGAACCATGACACCCAGGTCTCGTTGCACCTCCCCTTTTCCTAATCTGCCGCCATTCAGATAATATTCTGCCTTCGTGTTTTTGCCCCCAAAGTGAATAACCTCACATTTATGCACATTATACTGCATCTGCCATGCATTTGCCCACTCACCTAATCGGTCCAAGTCACCCTGCAGCCTTTTAGCGTCCTCCTCACAGCTCACACCGCCACCCAGCTTAGTGTCATCGACTGAACACCTTGACCTCTCCACTCTCCACTCTGAACACCTTGACATCCACCCTACAAAATGGACCCAATGCCTGCCCCCAGCCTAGCATCGGACCACCTACCATCTCACCGAAGGGCGCTACTCAGCGCCAAGCTTACGGCCCACATCTCGCTCTAGGCAACTAGGCTCATACAGCAGTGCCTGGTCTCAAGTCGTTTTGGACCCCCTTTGCCACTGGACCAAGACCTTGCTTAGCTAAGCCCGTGCGGTAGCCAGTGTGCAACGGCCACTCTACGTTAAAAGAACTCATGCACAGGCATCTTCCACCCTTCAATATGAAGTTACGGGACCTGGAACGTCAGGACCCTCGTGGATTAAGAACTCATTTTTGGAGTGGAAGCATGTCTTCCTCGATTTCGAGGGACTGCCTATGATGATGATGACTTGGCATGAAATGGACAAGACTAACCTTTCTGTGACGCGTTTAGTTCGTATCTACTGAGCGAAAACAGCAACCTCAACCATTCAAAGCATTTCACTGGTGAGTGAGACAGTGAGATGTTGTTTTTGCAAAGCTAACCGCGGAGCGGCACATCTCAGACAACTTTTGGATTTCTGCGTTTAACCTCGGCTCTGCCATCGCCAGAAGTTGCTGCAGCATTTGTGCATAAAGTAACGGGGGAGTTCCATTAGCCTTGCCATTATTTTGACAGCAAATTATGGCCCATTAGTGCATCTCTTGCACGTTTTAATTTATTCCTTTTTGTCTTTTCCTTGTAGGTCTGTTTCAGTTGCTTGAGGCAATTTGATGTTGCAACTATCTTGGTACAAGAAATCATGTCAACAAGCTTTACATGACCAAGAAATTAGCCTTTGACCAAGGACAGTTTTCAAACAATTCCTTTTAACCTTCCAGAAACCAATCTAAAACTAACATAGTATTTATGATTTCAAATTCCTCTCACAATGTTCGTTACTAGTTTGCAGTTCCCCAGCCCAGTTTGCCCAAGCAACAGTAATGGGGAGGAGGCAAATACAACTCGGCAGCCAGCGACTGTTTTTGGACGATCCAGAACTGAGAAAGCAAAGAGAAGGGCACAGAGGAGAAGAAACATGTCTGCTGTGGATCTCAGGCGAGAAGAGATTGCTGATAAACTAAAGTGCCCGTTGGTCTTCCTTGCCCCTGTGATCCTGATACTTTGGTTACTTTTAATTCTATTTGGTATTTACATATTGAAACCATTTCACAAGGGTAAGGATGCAGCAGCTTTGTTTAAAATTAAAGAATAAAGCCTGATACAGTAAAATGTAATTTTAAAAAAATATGCTCCAGGAGATATATTGGGTTTAATTTTCAACTTGGAGTGATATTAGAGTCAGAATCTCAGGGGTGATTTAACCTGATTGTATCAGTAAAGGTAGAATTACTGTTACATTTAATATTTCCCCTTCTTCTTACAACAACCTGTATTTATGTAGCCTCTTTGACATAGGAAAACATCCTTAAGTGCTTCACAGAAGGGTAATCAGACAATAATTGGTACAAAGCTCAAAAACTATATTAGGTGGGTGGACCAAAGAGCCTGGTCAAAGTAGGTTTTAAATGAGGGTATTAAAGGAAGAGAAAGAGGTGGCGAGGCAGAGGTTTAGAAAGGGAATTAAAGAGCTTACGGCCTAGACAGCTGAAGGCAAGTACACCAATGGCAGGCAAAAGGAGTGTGGGATTTGAAAGAGGCCAGAATTGGAGGAAGTGGGGACAGTACCTGAGGAAAGAGACCACTATGTCGAGGAACCAACTAGAGGGCTGGCCATCCTAGATTGGGTGATGTGTAATGAGAAAGGACTAATTAGCAATCTTGTTGTGCGAGGCCCTTTGGGGAAGGGTGACCATAATATGGTAGAATTCTTTATTAAGATGGAGAGTGACACAATTAATTCAGAGACTAGGGTCCTGAAATTAAGGAAAGGTAACTTTGATGGTATGAGACGTGAATTGACTAGAATAGACTGTCGAGTGATACTTAAATGGTTGACGGTGGATAGGCAATGGCAAACATTCAAACATCACATGGATGAACTTCAACAATTGTACATCCCTGTCTGGAGTAAAAATAAAACGGGGAAGGTGGCTCAACCATGGCTAACCAGGGAAATTAAGGATAGTGTTAAAGCCAAGGAAGAGGCATATAAATTGGCCAGAAAAAGCAGCAAACCTGAGGACTGGGAGAATTTTATAATACAGCAGAGGAGGACAAAGGGTTTAATTAGGAGGGGGAAAATAGAGTATGAGAGGAAGCTTGCTGGGAACATAAAAACTGACTGCAAATGCTTCTATAGCCATGTGAAGAGAAAAAGATTAGTGAAAATAAACATAGGTCCCTTGCAGTCAGATTCAGGTGAATTTATAATGGGGATCAAAGAAATGGCGGACTAGTTAAACAAATACTTTGGTTTTGTCTTCACGAAGGAAGACACAAATAACCTTCTGGAAATACTAGGGGACCAAGGGTCTAGTGAGAAGGAGGAACTGAAGGAAATTCTTATTAGGTGGGAAATTGTGTTAGGGAAATTGAAGGGATTGAAGGCCGATAAATCCCCGGGGCCTGATAGTCTGCATCCCAGAGTACTTAAGGAAGTGGCCCTAGAAATAGTGGATGCATTGGTGATCATTTTCCAACAGTCTATCGACTCTGGATCAGTTCTTATGGACTGGAGGGTAGCTAATGTAACACCACTTTTTAAGAAAGGAGGGAGAGAGAAAATGGGTAATGATAGACCGGTTAGCCTGACATCAGTAGTGGGGAAAATGCTGAAATCAATTATTAAAGATGAAATAGCAGCACATTTGGAAAACAGTGACGGGATTGGTCCAAGTCAGCATGGATTTATGAAAGGGAAATCCTACTTGACAAATCTTCTGGAATTTTTTTGAGGATGTAACTGGTAGAGTGGACAAGGGAGAACCAGCAGATGTGGTGTATTTGGACTTTGAAAAGGCTTTTGACAAGGTCCTATACAAGAGATTGGTGTGCAACATTAAAGTACATGGTATTGGGGGTAATGTACTGACGTGGATAAAGAACTGGTTGGCAGACAGGAAGCAGAGAGTCAGAATAAACGGGTCATTTTCAGAATGGCAGGCAGTGACTAGTGAGGTGCCGCAAGGCTTAGTGCTGGGACCCCAGCTATTTACAATATACATTAATGATTTGGATAAAGGAATTGAGTGTAATATCTCCAAGTTTGCAGATGACACTAAACTGGGTGGCGGTGTGAGCTGTGAGGTGAGTGGGCAAACGCATGGCAGATGCAGTATAATGTGGATAAATGTAAGATTATACACTTTGGGGGCAAAACCATGAAGGCAGAATATTATCTGAATGGCGGCAGATTAGGAAAAGGGGAGGTGCAACAAGACCTGAGTGTCATGGTACATCAGTCATTGAAATTAGGCATGCAGGTACAGCAGGCGGAGAAGGAGGCAAATGGTATGTTGGCCTTCATAGCTAGAGGATTTGAGTATAGGAGTAGGGAGGTCTTACTGCAGTTGTACAGGGCCTTAGTGAGGCCTCACCTGGAATATTGTGTTCAGTTTTGGTCTCCTAACCTTAGGAAGGACATTCTTGCTGTTGAGGGAGTGCAGTGAAGGTTCACCAGACTGATTCTTGGGATGGCAGGACTGACATATGAGGAGAGACTGGATCGACTGAGCCTGTATTCACTGGAATTTAGAAGGATGAGAGGGGATCTCAGAAACGACGGGACTAGACAGGGTAGATGCAGGAAGAATGTTCCTGATGTTGGGGAAGTCCAGAACCAGGGGACATAGTCTAAGGATAAAGGGTAAGCCATTTAGGACTGAGATGAGGAGAAACTTCTTCACTCAGAGAGTTGTTAACCTGTGGAATTCCCTACCGCAGAGTTATTGATGCCAGTTCATTGGATATATTCAAGAGGGATTTAGATATGGCCCTTACGGCTAAAGGGATCAAGGGGTATGGAGAGAAAGCAGAAAAGGGTTACTGTGGTGAATGTTCAGCCATGATCTTATTGAATGATGGTGCAGGCTCGAAGGGCTGAATGGCTACTCCTGCACCTATTTTCTATGTTTCTAGTTACAATGTCAGATAGCATGGGGGGCTGGGAAGGGAAGTTAGGTGGCTAGCGGTTTACTGGGAACGGTGTTAAAAGAGCAGGAAGTGGGTTTCCTGGACAAAATAAGCTTGGTGAGGGTATGAGGGAAGATAGGAGATAAACTGGGGAAAGATGCATATTCAGGGCTAGGGCAGCAGGGAAGTTTGTTATTGGTGAGCAAGGGGAAGGGAGGATGCAGCATGGTCAGCTGAATGGATGGTCTCAACCATGTGCTTCTTGCACATTGGGGGTGAGGGTGGAAGGGGCACAGGAGAAAGGTTTAGGAGATGGAGGAAAGAAGCCGGGGTCATCTTTGGATTCATGGATGATCCTGGAGTGGTGAGCAGTTTGACAGAGAGTAGGACCCGATGGTGCTTGATGTGGTCGAACCAGATCTGGTGATGGATAGTGGAACCAGTTGTGCTCCCATTCAAGTTTATGCCACTTGAACATGAGGGAGTGATGATGGGGGCTGTACCAGAGGGAATGACCAGGGTGGGAGAGAGTAATGGTTGTCCTGGGGGCTAAGGGCATCAAAGGCAGAGGTAGGGTGCGAGCAGGACAGTAGCTGCAATAATATGGTTGAGAGTTTATATGGATGAAGAAATTAAGGGAGGACAGTGAAATCAGATGAGAGAGGACAAGGGGAGTTGAAATGGAGGTTGACATCACCGAGGATGAGGAGTTGCTCATTGCAGAGGCTGAAGGAGGAAAGGAGTGAGGATATCTTGATGAAAAGCTTGGGAGGCGACAGAGAATGAGGATTTTAAAGGAGAAGCGAGAGGGGTGAAACAAGATGAGGTGCCCATAGGAGGAGAAGGGGGAGCGACCAAGGTGATATTTGGTGATAAGAGCGACACTGCCACCATGGCAGGCAGGGAGGGGCAATATAATACGTTGTCCACCAACGTCATGCTGTCCAAAGCGTGCCTTGTGATATAAAGATCCATTGTTAAGATTATGTTTTGATTTAACAATTTCCATTTTTTTGCTCCTACAATAGTTTTAAATTTCATGGACGGAAACTGCACTGTGTTTGGAACCTGGCTGCAGCCTCAGGGCAGTTGCAACTCTGGGGGAGACATATTTTCTCCTTGTGTTCAGATCAAGGTAAGAATGACAAGTTCAGATTTAAATTCACCAACTTTATATAGATCCATTATTTGAATGAAAGTAATAACATATTTAATGTCTCCGTTTACTCCTGTTATTTAATTGTTAATGAATTGCAAAATAATTGAGAAAAAAAACCTGTCTTCTATGATCCTTCTTCTTCTTCTTCAATTCTTCTGCTAAACTGATGTAGTGATGCATTAGAACACACGTTAATGAGGAAAGTAACAATTCAGGCAATAGACAAAGTGATCCCCGTGTCTGTTTCCTTCTATATAAAAAAATGAAATCCAGTTATTCTGCAGGAGGCTTGTTTGGGCATTGTTTAAAACAGTTTAACTGTTGCTTCCCGAAAAAACTAACTTGGGGAGATAAAAATAGCTCCACTAATTGACCAAAGAATTTGTCCCAATTAAGTGAAGCCATATACAATATAGGGTGTGTGTTTTAGAGGGCGGGGCATGTTGATGGTAAATTAGTTAATTGAAGCTTTCCTTTCAAATTAGATCCACAATAACACAACCCCAATGAAAATAGGAAACAATCCTGAAATACGTAGGAGCAAGAGAATTAACTCTGCAAGATATCTTGTTCCTGTCTAAGTGGAAGCTCTTTGCTGTCACCAGGTTACTATTCACCTATCTGATGGTTCCAGAGGGATGGCTATAATAATGGAGAATGAACAAGCTTTGGTAAACTGTCAGCAGGTGAGAAGAATGAACAATGATCTTCAGAATGTTGCCGAACAGAGAAATGAAAAAAACAAAGAGAATATATAAGTCCTGAAATTCCTGGCAGCTCACTCTTCTGCCAGTAGTGTGGCAGGATGGGACTTCCATCCGATGACTAGCTCCAATGTTGACCCCATCCCAAATTCCAGGGTCAGCAAGTTTAACGACTCTTGGGCATGTAAGTCCCATCTGTCACTGGAGATTTACACCAAGGAGGGGAGGAATGAAAACATGAGGGGAGGGGTGCAGGGAACTGGTACAGCAGCAGGATTTAAATCCCTGATCTCAATTACTGATTGCAAAACAAAACGTTAAATCTACTTGCATATATATTATATTGTAGCAGATCTCTCAAGGTATTGCTCATGGTGAGCCAGGATATGCTGTTTCATCCTCTCCGTGACCATGTAAATGGTTCTCTTGTAGCAGATGTCAAAAAAAAGTTAAAAAGCTAAAAGCCATTTTAATATTTAGTTTGTTTAGGCATTTGAAGTGTTAAATGCACATCTCCCCATGGCTGATTTCATTGTCTACACAGACATGAAAGTTATGTTTAGCCTTACACTAAACATCCATAAGACAAAGATCCTCCACCAACCTGACCCCACCAAACAGTACTGCCCCCAAGTCACCAAAATCCACGGAGCAGCTTTGGACAATGTGGACCATTTTCCATACCTCCGGAGCCTACTATCAGCAAGGGCAGACATCGATGACGAGGTCCAACACCGCCTCCAGTGTGCCAGCGCAGCCTTTGGTCGCCTGAGGAAGAGAGTGTTTGAAGACCAGGGCCTCAAATCTGGCACCAAGTTTATGGTCTACAGGGCAGTAGTAATATCCGCCCTCCTATATGGCTCAGAGACGTGGACTATATACAGCAGACATCTCAAAATGCTGGAGAAGTACCACCAGCGCTGCCTCTGCAAGATCCTGCAAATCCACTGGGAGGATAGACGCACCAACGTCAGTGTTCTCGCTCAGGCCAACATTCCCAGCATTGAAGCACTGACCACGCTCAACCAGCTCCGTTGGGCGGGCCACATCGTCCGCATGCCCGACACGAGACCCACTAAGCAAGCGCTCTACTCGGAGCTCTGACACAGCAAGCGAGCCCCAGGTGAGCAGAGGAAACGTTTCAACTCCACCCTCAAAGCCACCTTGATAAAATGCAACATCCCCGCCAACACCTGGGAGTCCCTGGCCAAAGACCGCCCAAAGTGGAGGAAGAGCATCCGGGAGGGCGCTGAGCACCTCAAATCTCGTCGCCGAGAGCATGCAAAAAACAAACGCAGGCAGCGGAAGGAGCGTGCGGCAAACGAGTCCCACCCACCCTTTCCTTCAACCACTGTCTGCCCCACCTGTGACAGAGACTGTAATTCCCGCATTGGACTGTTCAGTCACTTGAGAACTCACTTTGAATGGAAGCAAGTCTTCCTCGATTTCAAGGGACTGTGATGATGATGATAAAAAAAAAAGCTAAAAGCACCTTTTAATATTTCTGAGATAAAAACAAAAGCACCACCTTATTTTGATCAGGCGCATTGAGTTACCACCATATACTTACATAGTATAAGCACTTTCAGTGCCAGTAAGTTGTTTGACTTTGGTGCTGGCCCAGTGAGCATAAAGATCAGTCACTCAGAGGGAAGCTTAGAGGGAACAGAGGGGGTGCAGGTAAGTAGGGGTGCAAATCAGAGGTTGCAAAGTCATAGGTCATGATGTGGGAAACATGAGACCTGAGCTGGTAGATTTAAGGCCTAACCATAAAGAAGAACTAGTTGATTTATTAACAAAGGTTTAACAATCACACTACACATTACCAGTTCATCCACTCGGCTCACAACTGCATACCTCATCATGGATGACCTAGACCCAACTGACTGGGGTTTTTTTAAGTCTTGTGAACATCACGTGACTAGCTAACATTACAATATGAAACTAAGGGTTGGGGAAAAAGGCATCCGCAACACCAAACCAGTGGCCTGGAATGGGTGGAATGGGTGGGCTCAGTGTCAGCCCAGTTACTACTGAGGAAAGAGAATCTTGCAGGTGAGGAGCAGCTAACTTGTGGCCTGAGGCCTGAGTTTGAGCAGGCATTTATTGGTTGCGGTCTCGGGCCCTGAAAATTGATAGAAAAAAATAAAACCCCGGTTTAAAACATATGAAAATTGGGTGAAAAAAATAAAATGACAGATGGGCCTGTTTGATTTGTGGCACCTCATCATCTAGTGGTGGGAGGCCAGCAAGTAGAGTGTAACAAGCAAATAGAAATTTGCCGTTAATATGAACATTGACATATGATTTTGCCATTATAAATATTGGCATAAAAAGCACGTCTTAAAAATTGTGCCACAGGAAGTAAGTTTGATAAGGGTAGAAAAGGAGTGCCAAATTCAAGATTTATTATCGGTTGAGTTCTTATCATTGGTTACGGTGAGTCAGAGGATGCGTTGTTTTACAATAGAAGCTTTGTTAAGCTAATTTTTTTCCCCAGCAGGAAGAACAAAGTGGAGCAGGGCTGCAGTTTTACTCTTAAATAGCTTGCAATAGGAAATTCGTTTTTTAAGATTAATGGAGACACAATGCTGGGAAGAGCCCAGATTAGGAACAGAGTTTTAACATTTCTTTTTAACTGTTGGCAGCATAACTGGGAATGGAACCATGGTTTTATTTTGAAGCTGGGAAGAGGGAGCAGTGGGGTAGATGTTGCTGTGTTTCAAGTAGAACCGGGAGATCTGGTACCAGACTGTGGGGCCAATCAGTGAGGAGAGGGGCCACAGGTCAGAGATTGGCAATGGGGAGAGGGAGTCCGAGATTGGCAGTGGGGAGAGGGGTCATAGGTCAGAGATTTGTAGTGGGAAGAGGGGCCACAGGTCAGAGATTGGCAGTGGGGAGAGGGGGTCCAAGATTGGCAGTGGGGAGAGGGGTCATAGGTCAGAGATTGGCAGTGGGGAGAGGGGGTCCAAGATTGGCAGTGGGGAGATGGGTCATAGGTCAGAGATTGGCAGTGGGGAGAGGGGTCACAGGTCAGAGATTGGCAGTGAGAAGAGCGGTCACAGGTCAGAGATTGGCAGTGGGGAGAGGGGGTCAGAGATTGGCAGTGGGGAGAGGGGTCACAGGTCAGAGATTGGCAGTGGGGAGAGGGATCACAGGTCAGAGATTGGCAGTGGGGAGAGGGGTCACAGGTCTGACGATTTGTTTCTCTCAGGCAGCCAGCCAATCGGTAGGAAGTAGGGATGTGACAGCAGCTCACAGTTTCTTTTTGCCGGCCAGTGGGGAGTGGGTGATGTGCCCAAAGTTTGCTTTTAACCAATTCAATGGGAGCACCTCTGTAGTACCTGTCTGAATTTTCTACTTTCCAAACTAAACAGTTTAGTTTGGTGCACATGAGCGCTAGGGACTGGATTTTGACTAACTCATTTCATGTAAGACTTTTACAACTAGCCAGAGGATAGATCTTGATGGTAACTGCCTGGGCAGGATACCAACCCTGGCCTCAAAGTTAAAGGGTCACTGGAGTCATCTACTGTACAGCCTTGTCATTGCATTCTGCTGCTTTATGCACTGTTTAAGATGAAGGTAGTTCTTCAAATATGAAATGTGCAAAGATAAATGTGAAAAGAGTTTACAATGAAACTCTTATCTACTGTACCAACAATGTTTTTAGAAAGGGCTATTGAAAAGGAACTCTAATCTGGAACAACATGTAAAAACATAATGTATACTGAAAATTTACAGGTACTGTTCATACATAAGTAATTGGTGGATATGATATTTACAACGTTAGGTAAAAAATGCCAATTCTTATAGATTATCTAATTCCTTTAGTGCTCTTTTACTTTTGGTCGCCATGGGGTTTTTGCTGATCGGTTAGTGGACTGTCACGGCTGGCGAGAAGACTACAACAGGCCTGCTTGTGTGATGAAATATCTTCAGCATTTTGGACAGGTAAAGTCTGTTAAACAAATCCTGGTTAAAGTAAATGATTATCTGCCAACCCACCTCCAACCTGCCCACTTGCGGTTTTAACGGAGACGGGATGCGGGGGTGGGGAGAGGGTGGGGGGGGGGCAGGGGGGGGGCAAGTGGCCTACCTGCTCCCAGGAGGTGAGTTCGCACATTAAATATTACAATGAGGCTGTGTGCCTCATTCTGAATCTCCATTTTAAATTTAACTCTGGGCGACTGGCTCTCCCAGACCTCGGGGAGGCGAGGACTGCTGGACCCAGGAGGTAAGTGCCTTTCCGCTTACCTGCTGGATCCAGCGTCCCTGCCTCGCCAACCCCCTGCGATCGGACATCTGCCCCAACCCTTCCCATCTCCCCCAACCTTCCCTTTGAAGGCTTCCGATCTCCTACTCCTGTTCCGATTTCTTATGTACTTATTAGTCTCTGGCTAGCGATGCTGGGGAGCTCTGCTCAATTTTCTTTCTCCCTTCACCCAGAGGCACTGAAGGCAATTGTGGGAGCCCTGCTGCTATCCTGGTTGAGATCACAGCACCTGGGACTCTCCTGGTTTATACAGGGGTCAAGTTTCGGCCTGAGTTGCTCCTATTTTTTTGGAGCAACTGGTTTAGAATGGAATATCTTAGAAATTGCAATTCTCGCCATTTAGTTTGCTCCAGTTCTAGTCAGTTAGAACAGTTTCATTTTGGAACAGATTTTTTTTCTTCAAAAGGGGGCATGTCTGGCCACTTACACCTGTTTTGAAAGTTTAGGCAGCGAAAACTTACTCCAAACTACTTAGAATGGAGTAAGTGTAGATTTTTGTACGCTCAGAAAAACCTTGCCTACACTTAGAAAATCAGGCGTAGGTTACAAATCAGGCGTAGGGTAGAGAGATGGCGGGGAGGGAGGTGGCGGGGGAGAGAAAGGGAAATTTACAAACATGAAACACATCACTTTTACAAATAAAGAGCCATCAATAATAAATGATAAATAAATCAATAAATCAATAAATCAACCAATAAATCAATCAAAAAAATAAAAATAAAATTTAAAAATTAAAAAAATCAATAAATAAAAATTAAGTTTCTACTCACCAACTGCAGCACCGGGAGCCCTCCAACAGCGTGCTGGGTTGGAGCTCCCCGCAGTGTGTCTCTCTCTGTCTCTGTCTGTCAGTGTGTGTCTCTCTCTCTCTGTCTGTCAGTGTCTATGTGTTTCTGACAGCGAGGGGGGGGTGGAGGAGGAGGAGGTGGGGGGGAGGAGGAGGGGAGAGGGAGGGAGGGAGGAGAGGAAAGGGAGAGGGAGAGGAGAGTGAGGGAGGGGAGGGGATGCGGGGAAGAGGCGAGAGGAGGGAGGAGAGGAGAGGGAGGAAGGGGGAGAGGAGAGGGAGGAGGGAGGGCGAGAAGAGGGAGGAGGGGGAGAGGAGGGAGGGCGAGAAGAGGGAGGGGGGGGAGGAGAGCGAGGAGGCTGAACGGGCCCAGCCGACGTGAAGAAGCCGGGCCGAAGACTTCGGGCGGGGCCCGCCCCCAGCAAGATGCCGGGCGGGCGGGCCCCGCCAAAGGAAGAGGGAGCGGAGCCGGAGCGGAGCGGGAGCGGGAGCTGGGGGGGGGGGAGCGGCAAGAGCGGGCAGCGGAGCGGGAGCTGCGGGGGGGGGGGCGGGTGGTGTGAGAGAGCCAGAGGGAGCGTGAGCTGAACAGGGGAGGAAGCTGGAGCCCACAGCCAGAGCAGGAGCTGAAGAGGAGGGAGGTGCAGCCTGATCTTCGCCGCCCCAGTGAGCCCATTCGGCCAGGGCTAGGGGCGGCGTGCTTCAGGCCCCTCCCTCACAGTTTCGGGCACCTGGAGCTACTGCACATGCACGCCCACTGTAGCGCGCATGTGCAGAGGTCCCGGCACTGTTTTCAGCGCAGGGACCTGGCTCCGCCCCCCCCCCCCCCACAGCTTGTGCTGCGCCACGCTGGGGGCCTGGATCGACCTGAGGGAGTGGAGAATATCGAGGTAAGTTTTCGGTGCGGTTTTGAGCGCTGAAATCAGGCGTGGCTCGCGGGGCTGCGCCGTTCTAGGCGCAGCCAAAACTTGACCCCTATGGCTCAAAGTACGAACGAACTTCCTCAACCAGCTGAACCATTGCAGGAGTCTTAATTATTCTGTAAAGTGCAACAGATTTGTTTCATTTCAATTTGAATGAAGCTGATTGGTGGACCGTCCATCATCCATGTTCTAATTATCTACCAGAATTTCCTGGGACAAAGCCTTGCATGAGATGTCTTCTGCCAGCATGGCTCTGAACACCAATTTCCTCCTTTCTCACAGAAATTAACCTCAAGCACCAAAAAGATGAAGTTCAAATTGTTATTTGTTTTTTAATTATCTTCATTCTTGAGGCTAGAGCTTTGCTGTACCATCCATGTGGGACTATAATTTGTGAATTCTTGATTTTATACCATTTCCATTACACAATGGAAAGCGCTCTGCCTTCCGGCAAACAATGGAGGTTCCCTGTATGATCATGTAGCCCGGTTTTACCAGGGCATTACTGGACTCAAAAGCTCGGCCATGAATTGTAAACTTAGTGTCACTGTCAAGCCTTGCTGATTCTGTATCAGACTGTTAAATGATGTACGTGCACATTATTTTTTCTGATGGAGAAAAGCGAAGAGTGTCAGAACCAGCTGCATCGCACATGAGAGCATTTGTCAGTCAGTCACAGAATTGCACGACTGGAGCCTCTGACACTCGAATCTTCCCAGCTGAAGGAGGACATTTGTCAATGGGGATTTGGCAATCCTAAGTTTCATCTGGTTAAGAAGCAAAATTGAAGATAACTTTCAATGCAGCCCAAAGTTGCCCGATCTTTTTCAGAAATGTTTTCATTTTTGAAATTGACTCATTCCTCTCCCTATTTTCCTAACGATAGAACTACAAACACACAGCCTTTAGGAAAGTTCAAAGTACCGTACTGTATCTGTGATTGATGTAAAGTCCTAGGCCGTGATTTCGCCTACCAAGGTGGGCGACGTCAATGGCGGGGTCCGACTCCACTCCTGCCTACATTCCGGCCTCCCACGATCAGGCTTGTTAACCCATCCAGTGAGATCCCGGCCAATTAAAAGGAAGCGGGTCTGATGACTCATTTGACGACGCATCATCAGCTGGTTCCCTAAAAAGGGACCATGTGCAAATTTATTTTGACAGTTGTGCTATCAGTGTTCTACAGCATTGAGGTGCAACAAACATTGACACGCACTGCACAGAGGTGCACGACTGCACCCAAGCTCTCTCATGACTCCCTCAATATGCTCATAGAGAGAGCCACAGCAAGCAGGGAGGTTCTCTTCTCTTCCAGTGGGCGGAAGAAACCTCCCCAGGTGACCAATGCAGCCTGGTTCCACATTGCACAGGAGGGCACAAGCAGGGATGTCGTCAGGAGAACCAGACTGCAGCGACGCAAACCTTTCAATGTTCTCAGTAGATCACGAAACGTTACTGCAAAGCCACACTCAACCTCATCCTGCTGTGCCACTCATCACATCCCCATCATTCTGCCTTCCCTACCCAGCTCCCGCACATCCTTACTCACACCAACTTACTTTGCACCTCCACCCATCTCTCTCTATCTACTTTATCACTTCCCCATCTCACTAGCCACCTCTCACACTCACCCTCATCCTAGTGCAAACATACCAACTAACAACACACAAGGGTAGGCACTTGGGTGTTTTCAGCAATGTTCATGTAAAGTTTCTGTTGATGTGTTGTCAAATACTGAAATCTTTATTTTCAACACTTTGTGTTCTTGGACAGATTTGTGGGCATCTTTGGAAGTTGCTTAGTGGGTTGCAGTGAATGGTGAGACATAACAGTATCCCCGCAATGCTGATGAGTGTGAAAGGAATGGCTTGGGCATTGTGGGCATGCTTTATTGAGCTGGTGTGGGGTGGTGTCAACCTGGTGTTTCATGTGGCAGCCATATGGGTGTACAACGTCGCATGAAGTAAATCTGGCCATGGTGAGGCCATCCCTGGCAGCAATGTGGTCGGGTGCTGATATGTTGGGGCTGACATGCGGTGGGATGCTGAGGGTCAAGGTGAGCTAGTTTCAAGGGCACCAATGCTGATGTAATAGACGGCAGGTGAACTTGAGATGACTGAAGCGATTTGTCAATGGTGAGAGGTTGTTTCAATGAGGTGACACTGGATAGAGAGATTGCTCCAAACATTTGCAACCATAAAGCTCAATGTGCCTTCCAAATGCAGTCAGCAAGAGCTTTTGATCTTGGAAAGTGAACGGTTGTGAAACGGAAGCTTTTATAGCTCATTTGCAGCTGTCAAGGAAAGAAATTAATTTATGGTCACACAACTCCCGATGTCCTTACCCCATGTGATCCCCGAGCAGCGGGAACCTTGTGGAAAACCTGGTAAAATGGTAAGTTCAGCTCAAAATTGACTTTAATAGCCTCTTAACAAGATCTTAATCAGCTAAATTTCCTCCCCTGCCGCTGCGTGTCAGATCTGTTCATCTTTGACAGACCCGACAACTGGGAAAGTAGCGTGGTGGCGGGTTGATAGCGGAGTCCCGACGCGCTGGGAATCATTTAAAATTTAACAGCTAACCTGCCACCCATCCCGTCCTCTGAGCACTGGCAAAATTCCGACTCTAGAATCCATGCTGGTACAGTACTTGAAATGGCGACTCTCATTTTGTGTTTGATATGCTGTAATCTCTCACATCTTTTGATTGGTGTTGCCTGTCTCATTCCATTTTAGATAAATGCCACCTTTCCGTGCTTCTACAATCCCTCAAAGCCTCATGAAGTGATCAGGGAAAAGCAGGTAGGCTGGCCACTGAGTGAGCCCTAGCACACGGATGTCCAAATGTATTGATTCCACAAACAATATTGGCGTTCCTTCCAAAGCTAACCTTAGAAAAATCCCTAACTCGTTTTTAGCAGTAAAGTACAAAAAAATCGCCTTGGATTTCAGAGATAATTCTTTCACCTTAAAACAGATGTTAGGGAAATGCAACCATTCGCTAGTATATGAAGCCAAGGGCACAAATATTTTTATTGCTATGCAAGCATAGAATCCACGGCCAAGGAAACAGTAAAACAATCGAGGGAAAACAGAGAGGAAATGATGTAAGAATGAAAGGAAATGACTGTTTGCAACTGGCTCAACAGAGCAATGTGCAAGCTTTCAAAATAAACTCTGCTGACAATCCAGTGTTACACATATTGGTTTTGTGCATTTAACTGCAGTTAAAGAAGTGAGTTTGAACTTCAAAAGCTTGTATTTTTTTCTAACTGTGCTATTATAAAGTTAGTGCTCAGAAGCAAACGGCACATATTGCAATGGAGAGCATGGGTGGAAATCTGTAAATAGTGGACACAAAATACTGCTTACACAAATAAAATAAAACAAAGTTCTAATAAAAACTGCTAAAACTTGAAATCATTGTATACAGCTGTTACTAATGACATTTCCGCAATGTTCCTTTGTTTAGTGTTATATATTATTGACAATCTGAATTTTACAGCTGACACGAGGAATGGCAGTGAACTCACTACTGTGGCCTTTTTTGAGCTTATTGGGATATGGAGCGGCAGGTGGCTTTATTCTATTCGATTGCAGTAAGAGAAGGTAAAAAAATGACATTATTCTCTGCTTATAATGCAGTTCCCAGATTGGCACAAAATTATTTGTTTCTAAAGGAAATTCTTGGGATAGGTTTGTTTTAGGACCCCTGAAGGAGGAGGGTGTGGCCCGACCCGGCATTCGGTGCGGCAGCCCCGACCTGCAAGGACCATCAGCAGGTCGGGGCCTTCAAAGGAACATACCACTTGAAGGTACAGCACATGCTGGAGAGCGACGGCTGTGAAGAGGGCGACTGGATTGCACGTCACCATAATCCAGGTTGCTGATTGGAGCGTGGGCAGGTACAGCAGGAGATGCAAGGTTGGAGCACAGGAGCGGCGAGTGATCGTGGAGCGATGTGATCGGGGCCCAGGGAGAGGCGTGAGTTCGGGGCCCAGAAGAGGTGAGGGCCCAGGGGCAGCACGGGCCAGCCCACACTGCGATATGTGTGTGCACTAGGTCCATGCAGCAGAGCTGGTCTCCAGTCATTTTGGTTAACCCTTGCCACTGGACCAAGACCTAGCTCTGTCAAGCCCGTGTGGTGGCTGGTGTGCAACGGCCACCACAGGTTAAAAAAATCCACGCACAGGCATCTTCCACCCTTCAACATGTAGTTCGGGACCTGGAATATTAGGTCCTTCATTGAAACACCTGTCAACTCATCCCTTTTTGGGGTGGAAGCAAGTCATCCTCATTTCGAGGGACTGCTTATGATGATGATGATGATGATGATGATGATGATGATGATGATGATGATGATGAAGACAAAGCAACACCAGGGGCAATCATAAATGGCTGCCCCTGGTGTTGCTTGACATCAAATGCAACCATTTTTTCTGGCCAGGTAGCCTGAGAGCCCAGGTTAAGGCCATAATCTGTGTCATATTTGCGACTTTTGGGTAACTAGAATTTTGATTTTGTGCATATTCAGTTATTGTGTTGCTACTGAGTGCAACTGGGGTGAATTCAGAGCACCAACAATCTGCTTCGGAAATGGTTCTATAATATCAATGTGCTGTCAGTAAGTTGGTAAATAATACTGGTAGCAGTCTGGGAGCAGTTTGGTCGGGTGCGGAAGCGCTCAGAAACATTCAATGACAACTGACATGCTTACACTTCTCACGATGGACAGTCTGCGGGCTCTCTGTTTCTTCCTTAAACAGCTTCCCAACCCATTCCCCATCCAACAACACTCGCCACCACCAGGCTGAACTTGTTCTCACCTTGAACAACATTTCCTTTAATTCCACTCCAATAACACATGTGACTGTGGAACCTACATGGGTCTGAGCCATGTCTGTCTTTTTCTGGAGTATGCTGAACACTTTTTGTTCCAGCCATACTCATATACCCTCCCTGACCTATGTTTCCATTACATTGATGATGGTGTCAGTGTTGCTTCCTGCTCTGACGCTGATCTGGAGAATTTCATTAACTATGCTTCAAATTTCCACCCATCCATTACTGTCTCTGACTATTCCCTTCTCTCTCTCTCTCGCTCTCTCCATCTCTGTGGGTGGGCTTTCCACCGACACCTATTATAAGCCCACTGACTGCCACAGCTCTCTGGATTATATTTCTTGCACCTCGCTTCCTGCAAGAACTCCAATCCTTTCTCTCAGTTTCTCTGTCACCATTGCATCTACTCTGCTAATGCCACCTTCCACACCAGAGCATCTGAAATATATTTTACTCCTTAGTGGAGGATTACCCTCCAATTTGGTAAATGGGACCCTCAACCATGTCCCGTGCTTCTGTCCCTCCCCTCCCCACCACTGCAATGGAGTTCATACTTTCTAAGCAACCAGCCTCCACATTCGCCAGTTCATCCTCTGCCATTTGTATCAACTCCAACATGATCCCATTGTCATGCACATTTTCCCCTACCTCCCCCATTCCGAAAGGGACTGTTCCCGTCATGGCACCCCTGTTCACGCTTCTACCACATTTACCACCTACTCTCTTTCTCTGGAACCTCCCTGTGCAAGTGCAGGAAATCCAATACCTGCCCACTCCCTCCTCCCACATCAATGTCTAGTGCCCTAAACAATTCTTCCGGGGAGACAATAATTTGTGTGTACTTCCTCCAAACTAGTATACAATCTCTACATTGGGGGAGATCAAATGTAGATGAGGTTACCGCTTTGCTCAACATTTTGCTTCTGTCCCAAGCGCTACCTTGAGGTGTGTGTGTTTCCGTTCAACCCCCTCCCCGCCCCTTTCACCTGTTTCTTTTTAACTGCTGTTCTGCCGAATATTCTGCACCTGAAATGTTAATATACCTCTTCTTTCCATAGATGCTTACTGACCTGGAGTATTTACAGCATTTTCTCTTTTGGTTTCAAGAGCATCAGTGCAGTTTTATAAGTGTAATTTCTGATAGTTACTTTTCCAATTTTGTTTTCTTACAAATGTGAAAACATTGTATGGTTTTATTTACACAATGTAAAGATGGTCACTGTATGTATACTACGCACCGAAACATTGTCTGTACACTCACCAGTTGGAGGGCTCAATTTTCCCCAGTTACCTGCACCGTTTTTTTGGCGTGCGTCACTTTTTTGGCGTAAATTAAAATCTCCCAGTTTCTTCAAAGTTTCTGCGCTAGCATAACTCAGTTAGTTACGATTTTTTTTTAAGTTAGTATTTTTTTTTACAGTGGGCGTAACCTGATGTCTGCGCCAATTTTTCACATTTAAGCAAGTTTGGCCAACTTACATTTTTCCTAGGACAGTGTATGTGACCACTCTGAAAAAACCTTCTGGGCACTTAAGAAAAACCAGCGCACATTCAAAAAATCGACACAGAAACATAGAAACATAGAAACATAGAAAATAGGTGCAGGAGTAGGTCATTCGGCCCTTCGAGCCTGCACTGCCATTCAATAAGATCATGGCTGATCATTCCTTCAGTACCCCTTTCCTGCTTTCTCTCCATACCCCTTGATCCCCTTAGCCATAAGGGGCCATATCTAACTCCCTCTTGAATATATCCAATGAACTGGCATCAACAACTCTCTGCGGCAGGGAATTCCACAGGTTAACAACTCTCTGAGTGAAGAAGTTTCTCCTCATCTCAGTCCTAAATGGCCTACCCCTTATCCTAAGACTATGTCTCCTGGTTCTGGACTTCCCCATCATCGGGAACATTCTTCCCACATTCTTCCCACATCTGTCCAGTCCCGTCAGAATCTTGTAAATTTCTATGAGATCCCCTCTCATCCTTCTGAACTCCAGTGTATAAAGGCCCAGTTGATCCAGTCTCTCCTCATATGTCAGTCCCGCCATCCCGGGAATCAGTCTGGTGAACCTTCGCTGCACTCCCTCAATAGCAAGAACGTCCTTCCTCAGATTAGGAGACCAAAACTGAACACAATAATCCAGGTGAGGCCTCACCAAGGCCCTGTACAACTTTAGTAAGATCTCCCTGCTCCTACACTCAAATCCCCTCGCTATGAAGGCCAACATACCATTTCCCTTCTTTACCGCCTGCTGTACCTGTATGCCAACTTTCAATGACTGATGAACCATGACACCCAGGTCTCGTTGCACCTCCCCTTTTTCTAATCTGCCACCATTCAGATAATATTCTGTCTTTGCGTTTTTGCCCCCAAAGTGGATAACCTCACATTTAACCACATTATACTGCATCTGCCATGCATTTGCCCACTCACCTAACCTGTCTAAGTCACCCTGCAGCCTCTTAGCATCCCCCTCACAGCTCACACCGTCACTCAGTTTAGTGTCATCTGCAAACTTGGAGATATTACACACAATTCCTTCATCCAAATCATTGATGTATATTGTAAAGAGCTGGGGTCCCAGCACTGAGCCCTGTGGCACTCCACTAGTCACTGCCTGCCATTTTGAAAAGGACCCGTTTATCCCGACTCTCTGCTTCCTGTCTGCCAACCAGTTCTCTATCCACGTCAGTATATTACCCCCAATACCATGTGCTTTGATTTTGCACAGCAATCTCTTGTGTGGGACCTTGTCAAAAGCCTTTTGAAAGTCCAAATACACCACATCCACTGGCTCTCCCTTGTCCACTCTATTAGTTACATCTTCAAAAAATTCCAGAAGATTTGTCAAGCATGATTTCCCTTTCATAAATCCATGCTGACTTGGACCTATCATGTCACCTCTTTCCAAATGCGCTACTATGACATCCTTAATAATTGATTCCATCATTTTACCCCCTCGATGTCAGGCTGACCGGGTCAGAGGGCCTAGTAAGAAGGAGGAACTGAGGGAAATCCTTATTAGTCTGGAAATTGTGTTGGGGAAATTGATGGGATTGAAGGCCGATAAATCCCCAGGGCCTGATGGTCTGCATCCCAGAGTACTTAAGGAGGTGGCCTTGGAAATAGAGGATGACTATTTTCCAACATTCCATTGACTCTGGATCAGTTCCTATGGAGTGGAGGATAGCCAATGTAACCCCACTTTTTAAAAAAGGAGGGAGAGAGAAAACAGGGAATTATAGACCAGTCAGCCTGACACCAGTAGTGGGTAAAATGATGGAATCAATTATTAAGGATGTCATAGCAGTGCATTTGGAAAGAGGTGACATGATAGGTCCAAGTCAGCATGGATTTGTGAAAGGGAAATCATGCTTGACAAATCTTCTGGAATTTTTTGATGATGTTTCCAGTAGAGTGGACAAGGGAGAACCAGTTGATGTGGTGTATTTGGACTTTCAGAAGGCTTTCGACAAGGTCCCACACAAGAGATTAATGTGCAAAGTTAAAGCACATGGGATTGGGGGTAGTGTGCTGACGTGGATTGAGAACTGGTTGTCAGACAGGAAGCAAAGAGTAGGAGTAAATGGGTACTTTTCAGAATGGCAGGCAGTGACTAGTGGGGTACCGCAAGGTTCTGTGCTGGGGCCCCAGCTGTTTACATTGTACATTAATGATTTAGACGAGGGGATTAAATGTAGAATCTCCAAATTTGCGGATGACACTAAGTTGGGTGGCAGTGTGAGCTGTGAGGAGGATGCTATGAGGCTGCAGAGTGACTTGGATAGGTTAGGTGAGTGGGCAAATGCATGGCAGATGAAGTATAATGTGGATAAATGTGAGGTTATCCACTTTGGTGGTAAAAACAGAGAGACAGACTATTATTTGAATGGTGACAGATTAGGAAAAGGGAAGGTGCAATGAGACCTGGGTGTCATGGTATATCAGTCATTGAAGGTTGGCATGCAGGTACAGCAGGCGGTTAAGAAAGCAAATGGCATGTTGGCCTTCACAGCGAGGGGGTTTGAGTACAGGGGCAGGGAGGTGTTGCGACAGTTGTACAGAGCCTTGGTGAGGCCACACCTGGAGTATTGTGTACAGTTTTGGTCTCCTAACTTGAGGAAGGACATTCTTGCTATTGAGGGAGTGCAGCGAAGGTTCACCAGACTGATTCCCGGGATGGCGGGACTGACATATCAAGAAAGACTGGATCAACTGTGCTTTTATTCACTGGAGTTCAGAAGAACGAGAGGGGACCTCATAGAAACGTTTAAAATTCTGACGGGTTTCGACAGGTTAGATGCAGGAAGAATGTTCCCGATGATGGGGAAGTCCAGAACCAGGGGTCACAGTCTAAGGATAAGGGGTAAGCCATTTAGGACTGAGATGAGGAGAAACTTCTTCACCCAGAGAGTGGTGAACCTGTGGAATTCTCTACCACAGAAAGTTGTTGAGGACAATTCACTAAATATATTCAAAAAGGAGTTAGATGTAGTCCTTACTACTAGGGGGATCAAGGGGTATGGCGAGAAAGCAGGAATGGGGTACTGAAGTTGCATGTTCAGCCATGAACTCATTGAATGGCAGTGCAGGCTCGAAGGGCTGAATGGCCTACTCCTGCACCTATTTTCTATGTTTCTATGACCGATCCTGTCACTGCTTTCCAAATGCGCTGCTATTTCATCTTTAATAATTGATTCCAACATTTTCTCCATTACTGATGTCAGGCTAACCGATCTATAATTACCCATTTTCTCTCTCCCTCCCTTTTTAAAAAGTGGTGTTCCATTAGCTACCCTCCAGTCCATAGGAACTGATCCAGAGTTGATAGACTGTTAGAAAATGATCATCAATGCATCCACTATTTCTAGGACCACTTCCTTAAGTACTCTTGGATGCAGACTATCAGGCCCCGGGGATTTATCGGCCTTCAATCCCATCAATTTCCCGAACACAATTTCCCGCCTAATAAGAATATCCTTCAGTTCCTCCTTCTCACTAGACCCTCGGTCCCCTCATACTCCTGGAAGGTTATTTGTGTCTTCCTTCGTGCAGACAGAACCAAATTGGTCTGCCATTTCTTTGTTCCCCATTATAAATTCACCTGACTCCGACTGCAAGGGACCTACGTTTGTCTTCACTAATCTTTTTCTCTTCACATATCGATAGAAGCTTTTGCAGTCAGTTTTTATGTTCCCAGCAAGCTTCTTCTCGTACTCTATTTTCCCCCTCTTAATTAAACCCTTTGTCCTCCTCTGCTGAATTCTAAATTTCTCCCAGTCCTCAGGTCTGCTGCTTTTTCTGGACAATTTTTATGCCTCTTCCTTGGATTTAACACTATCCCTAATTTCCCTTGTTAGCCACAGTTGAGCCACCTTCCCCGTTTTATTTTTACTCCAGACAGGGATGTACAATTGCTGGAGTTCATCCACATGATCTTTAAATGTTTGCCATTGCCTATCCACCGTCAACCCTTGAAGTGTCATTTGTCTGTCTATTCTAGCCAATTCACGCCTCAAACCATCGAAGTTACCTTTCCTTAAGTTCAGGACACTAGTTTCTGAATTAACTGTGTCACTCTCCATCCTAATAAAGAATTCTACCATATTATGTTCACTCTTCCCCAAGGGGTCTCGCACAACAAGATTGCTAATTAGTCCTTTCTCATTACACATCACCCAGTCTCGGATGGCCAACTCCCTGCTTGGGTCCTCGACATATTGGTCTAGGAAACCATCCCTAGCACACTCCAGGAAATCCTCCTCCACTGCATTGCTACCAGTTTGGTTAGCCCTATCAATATGTAGATTAAAGTCACCCATGATAACTGCTGTACCTTTATTGCATGCATCCCTAATTTCTTGTTTGATGCTGTTCCCAACGTTACTACTACTGCTTGGTGGTCTGTACACAACTCCCACTAGCGTTTTCTGTCCCTTGGTATTCCACAGCTCCACCCATACTGATTCCACATCATCCAAGCTAATGTCCTTTCTTACTATTGCATTAATTTCCTCCTTAACCAGCAACGCCACCCCGCCTCCTTTTCCTTTCTGTCTATCCTTCCTAAATGTTGAATACCCCTGGATGTTGAGTTCCCAGCCTTGGTCACCATGGAGCCATGTCTCTGTGATGCCAATTACATCATACCCGTTAACTGCTATCTGCGCAGTTAATTCGTCCACCTTATTCCGAATACTCCTCACTTTGAGGCACAGAGCCTTCAGGCTTGTCTTTCTAACATACTTTGCCCCTTTAGAGTTTTGCTGCAATGTGGCCCTTTTTGCTTTTTGCCTTAGGTTTCTCTGCTCTCCACTTTTACTTTTCTTCTTTCTATCTTTTGCTTCTGCCCCCATTCTACTTCCCTCTCTCTCCCTGCAGAGGTTCCCATCCCCCTGCCATATTAGTTTAACTCCTCCCCAACAGCACTAGCAAACACTCCCCCAGCCCATGACATTGGTTCCAGTCCTGTCCAGGTGCAGACCATCCGGTTTGTACTGGTCCCACCTTCCCCAGAACCAGTTCCAATGTCCCAGGAATTTGAATCCCTCCCTCCTGCACCACTCCTCAAGCCACGTATTCATCTGAGCTATCCTGCGATTCCTACTGTGACTAGCACGTGGCACTGGTAGCAATCCTGAGATTACTACTTTGCCATTGAAAGATGCCACTGGTTTTATGCGAAGTTTTGGAGGGAGTCAAGAAGACAAAGAATATGTATCATGAAGCTTTGAAAAAAATCTAAAATGAAAGAATTGCATTTGACTTTGTTGCCCCAAATGTCCTCATTGAATGCCTAGCTTCCCATTCTAAGCAAGCCTATTGCGCATGCGTAGACCAGGATATGGTCCATACTAGGGCGTCGACCTTGGGGAGAGAGAGAGGAAAGAAGGCTTAAGTCCTTTGTCCTGCTGTTTTAAGCTTTTTGCACAGCTACAATTTAATTATGGGGCAATATTGACAATGCCACACCTCGTGCAAGCCTTCTGCATGATGGAGCTGCGCAGAAGACGATTGATTAGACATCATCGCATGAGGAACCTCAGAGTCCTTGGGGTGATAGGCAGGAGGTCTTACCCACGTCAGGTATATTGAGACAGGTGTTCATACCTGCACTTGAGTGATGCAGACTGTGTGAGAAGGCTATGTTTCTGCAAAGAACTTGTAACCGAGAATTGAGAGTTAGTAAAAGCAGACCTGCAACCTATAAGCGTCAGGAGGACTGCTTTGTCAGTTGAAGTAAAGGTTACAGCTGCACTTTCATTTTATGCATCTGGATCATTCCAGGCCACAACTGGGGATGTGTGCACCATTTCTCTAGATGCAACACATAATCTGCATTCGTCAGGTGACTGCTGCACTATATGCCCAGAGGAATGACTACATAAAGTTCCCCATGACCGCCCAGGCAATGCGTGACAAGGCTGTGGGCTTCTCCAGGATTGCTGGCTTCCCAAAGGTACAGGGCTGTATTGATCGCCTTGCGAGCACCTTTGCAGGATTCCGAGATGTACAGGAACAAAAAAGGCTTCTACTCCGTGAATGTTCAGCTCGTCTGTGACAACATGCATCGCATCATGGCAGTTGATGCGAGATACCCTGGGAACACCCATGATACTGTCATCCTAAGTGAGAGTGCTATATCTGCCATGTTTCAGCAGCAGCCAGAAGGGCAGAGCTGGCTGCTGGGAGACAAAAGGTATGGCTTTGCCACCTGGCTCATGACACGCCTATGCGTAACCCAGACAGAATTTGAGCGGGAATACAATATGTCGCACATTGCGATGCGCAGCATAATAGAGAGAACCATTGGCATCCTGAAGCAGCGTTTCCGATGCCTGGACCATTCCGGAGGCTACTTGCAATACTCCCCTGAGATTTTGGTCAGTTCACTGATGGCTGCATAACTTAGCCATCATGAGGCAGCAGCAGCTGGTAGTAGAAGACCCACCTGAGGTGAGAGTGGTTGATGATGAGGAGGAAGATGCAGATGACGAGGAAGAGGTGGAGGAGGAGGAGGAAGAGGAAGCCATCAATTACCTGACCACCCGCTGCGCTTGGTCTTGGTGACTTCTTGGACTGCAGGTGGTGGCGCAGCATTACGCGGGTTGGTACCAAGCTTATTCTTTCGAACATTTCGGGTAATGCTCACTTCTTGATAGGGGGGCATGGGCAGGCGGTAATGTGGAAGGTCAGGCTTGGGCCTTTTCAGAGGCTGGTCTGGGGATTGGAGTGGGATTGGCAGTTGATTATGTAATGGCTGCGGGGTCTGGGCGTGTTCCCTTATTGCAGCAGCTAACTCCAACATTCCCTCCCTCATGTGCCCTGACAGTGTCTCAGCTACCTGCAACATTCCCTCCCTCATGTGCCCGGACAGTGTTCCCATTTCTCGCGAGAGTATTGTTACTTCCCCGTTTCTCGTGAGAGTGTTGTTACTTCTCCCGACAGTCCCGCTACCTCATCACCCACCCCACTGATGGTGTCCAGGAGTGATCGGGTAAGGTCAGTGCTCTCTGCACTCATTGCCATTATCTGAACCACATCTGTTAGATCCTGCACCTCAGAAAAACGCTGTCGAGTTCTCCTTCCCCTCCTCACTGAGTGTGACTTGCTGCAACCCACTGGGACCCGCAGCCTCGGACGGTGGGGCCCTGGGTGTGGCTTGCTGCATCCCACTGGAACCCCCAGCCTCGGACTGTGAGAAATCATGGAATGCCCCAACACTCGTACCACTCAGGAAAAGGGCTGGCACCTCAATGGGCAGCACCAGCACCTCCTCAGAGTGAGTACAACAGTGGTGGCTTCATCCTCCCCTCCCTTGCCCCTCACCCTCACCCCCATGCTCTTGGTCTGGAAGGTGGGATTGGAAGATGTTCTCCTCTTCAGGCTCGTCGCGTCTGAATCTTCTTCTGCATCGGCTTCAGCCTCATCAGGGTTGGCCTCAAGTTCTGCAAAATATAACAGAACAGACAAATGGTTAGCAGCAGAGGAGGGGGCAGGGTGGGTGGCATGAGTAGGCACACACAGCACAGCGCAGGCAGCAGGCTCATATTGAAGGACCACGATGAATGATAGCACATTGCATCAATCGAAGCGTAGCTGATGGAGACATCCCCATGAACCGAAGCATGGCTAGCCCGCGCAGTACTTGACTTTTAGCAAAGCCAGACTGTGGAATTTGCAGGACTTACCCTCTCCCTCGAGTGTGGGCCCAGCTTGTGCAGTGGTGATTGCTTTTCTCCAGGCAGGACCCATCAAAGCAGCGACCCTGTGTTCCAAGGGTGTCAGTGCATGTAGATTTGCCGGGCCTCCTCCTGTTCGAGTTCTTTCCCTTTTGTTGTGTGCCACCTTCTTCTGCAAAGATGAAAATATAACTTTTTAAGAGAGGGTGTATTTCTGCTGGGTGGGACATACAGATAGTCACATTTACAATTGCAATTCCAGTGAATAAATGAAAATATTACTTACACTAACTACTTGACCAAGGTCCTGCCACTTCTTTTTGCACTGGCCTCCAGACCTCACCATTGCACAGTAATCTTCTGCAAGTTGGTTCCAGCGTTTCTTCATTTCTTTTGGTGAAACTTTTATGTGACCTCTGCTGGTATCCAGCTCATGTCATCTGGCCTCAATTTCAGTAACCAGTGCCTCCACTTCATCCTGTGAGAAATTCTTGGTCCGTGAGCCACGTTGCTTATTGCAGCTCTGATTTTTCCACTAAGAACCCACAACTGTCTCTTTAAAAATGGCCGAATGCAGACTAGGAGGTATACTGGGCATGTGCGCCCATTGCAGTCAGGTAAAAAACATCATTTTTTTTTTGCGCATGCGCAGAAAGGTGTGGGGGTGGGGGGGCAGTGGCGGGGGTGCTGGTTGTGGGGGCATCGTTTTTTCAGCGCAGACATTAGGCTCCACCCCACCGAAGCTAAAGGACAGGCTGCGCAGCACCAATTAAAAAAATTAGAACGGGAAAACTTGCAAGTTTTTTTTTGCAGTAGTTGGGGCCAAAAAAACGGGCGTAACTCTTGTAATACGCCAAAAAACGGCATTGGGGAAAATTGAGCCCAGAATGAGTGCTTTTCTAATGCATACAGTGCCAATGTTCATTAATAATGGCTCTTTGTCATTTTGTTTTAGAAAGCTGAACACTCTCTTGGAAAGACAGGCTATTAAAAATGAAAGGGAAAAGGAGCCAGTGAAGAGACGTAGGAGAAACAGTAAAATAGCCTGTCGCCACGGCAATCAACATATTTCCCATTTTTCCAGCTACCCGACTATGATCAATAATTCCCTTAGGTAAGTCTTTCAACAAATTTGAGGTTATGAAATATACCCATTTTCCCCAATTTTTCATGTCTCCACATATCACACACTGTACCCAAAGTGTGCTCGAGCCCATTCTTGAAAGACTCATCTCTTGCCCAGCTATAAATGCCCTGTGTGAAATATTTTCAGACCAATGATAATTGCTAATGTTTTACTCATAGCAATATTGTCTTGTGGAGCCTTACCAAAGGGCAGCTCTCATGAATCCGCTAAGAGGTCTTTAATCTTTGCAGATTTTCCAAAACTGTACCCCACCCAATATTTAGTGTTAGCCTTTATCAATACATGTCCTTTGAAGCAACTTCTTGTATGCACTCAAATATATGTCTTAAGTGGGCACCATTTCTACTTTCAATTTTTCACAAAGTCTCAAATTCAAACATGGCTTCCTCTGACACTGTGATCCCAGGGGTGCAGTTTATGAACTCATAGGGAATCCCAAGAAGGTGTCTACGAACCCTGGGATTTAAGGGTGAGGAAGAAAGTTCAGAGTTTTATTATCGCTACTAACTTCAGGAAATTGAGTGGTGTGGTTGACTCAATGTCTTGGAAAATTATACATAGGTTGTCATGTATTCAACCAGCATTGTAACCCATGTATAAAATGACCTAAGTTGTGCACCATGAGAACACTGACCACTAGGTGGGAGACACTCCTAACCTGGACCTTCAGGTATAAAAGGGGAAGCTCCACCCACCTTCATCACTTGAGTGCTAAGGAATAAAGGACTGACCTTCTCTCAACCATGGGCCTCGTGTGCATTTATACTGTGTAGTAAGGACGTATCAATGGCGACGAGGATGGGATCCCAGTATCAATGGAGTTAGACACGGGTGGCAGCCAGTCCCTGATGGGTATCAAACAGTTCGAAAAGTTGTGGGCATCCAAGGCCAGGAGGCCAAAATTATTGCCGATTGACGCACAGCTACGGACTTACACAAAGCAGATCATTCCGGTGCTAGGCAGCGCCACGGAAGTCATGACCCACAAAGATTCGGAGAACAGGTTGCCACTCTGGATTGTCCCAGTGGACGGTCCCGCACTACTGGGGAGGAGTTGGCTTGCTGTCATGAACTGGAAATGGGGCGTTGTCAATGCAATTTCCTCTGTGGAGCGAGTATCATGCTCACAGGTCCTGGACAAATTTGACTCATTATTTCAACCTGGCATTGGCACTTTCATGGGGGCCAAGGTAGTGATTCACATAAACCCCGGACGCCAGACCAGTACACCACAAGACCAGAGCGGTGCCGTACGTGATGCGGGAAAAGATAGAAGGCGAATTGGACCGCCTGTTGAGGGAAGGCATCATCTCGCCAGTCTAATTCAGTGACTGGGCGAGCCCGATTGTGCCGGTGCTCAAGGCGGATGGGTCGGTCAGGATATGTGGCGATTACAAGGCCACCATCAATCGGGTGTCACTTCAAGACCAGTACCCGCTACCAAGAGCGGAGGACCTCTTTGCGACGCTATCCGGTGGCAAACTTTTTTCAAAATTGGACCTGACCTCAGCTTACATGACCCAGGAGCTGGCGAGTGAGTCGAAGAAGCTGACCACCATCACGACACACAAGGGGTTGTTTGAGTACAATCCGTTCGGGATTCGCTCGGCCGCCGCGATCTTCCAACGAAATATGGAAAGCCTCCTCAAGTCGATTCCAGGGACGGTGGTTTTTCAGGACGACATCCTCATTACGGGTTACGATACTGAAGAACACCTCCACAACCTGGAGGAGGTGCTACGCAGACTGGACCGGGTAGGTCTGCGACTGAAAAAGGCGAAGTGCATCTTCCTAGCTCCAGAGGTAGAATTCCTGGGGATGAGGGTAGCAGCAGACGGGATCAGCCCTACTGCATCCAAGACAGAAGCAATCCAGAGAGCACCCAGACCCCGTAACACGACGGAGCTGCGTTCGTTCCTGGGGCTCCTGAACTATTTTGGTAACTTTCTTCCCAAATTGAGCACGCTGCTAGAGCCGCTCCACGTGCTCCTACGCAAAGGTCGTGAATGGGTCTGGGGGGACAGCCAGGAAAGGGCTTTTAATAGAGCACGCAATTTGTTATGTTCCAACAATCTGTTAACGCTATATGACCCATGTAAGAAACTTGTGTTAACATGCGATGCGTCGTCCTATGGTGTCGGGTGTGTGTTGCAGCATGTCAATGCCAAGGGTCAGTTACAGCCGGTAGCTTATGCCTCCAGGAGTCTGTCCCAGGCAGAAAGGGGCTACGGGATGGTAGAAAAGGAGGTGCTCGCATGTGTATATGCGGTAAAGAAAATGCACCAGTACCTGTTTGGCAGGAAATTTGAGCTGGAGACAGATCACAAACCCCTAACGTCCCTTTTGGCCAACAACAAGGCCATAAATGCAAACGCATCGGCCCGCATACAGAGGTGGGCACTCATGTTAGCTGCCTATGACTACACAATTCGGCACAGACCGGGCACCGAAAACTGCGCTGATGCACTCAGCAGGCTCCCACTAGCCACCACTGAGGGGGCTACCGAGCATGGTGCTGAGATGGTCATGGCTGTTGAAGCTTTCGGAAGCGAAGGCTCACCCGTGACAGCCCGCCAGATTAAAGTCTGGACAAATAGAGACCCGCTATTGTCTCTAGTCAAGAAATGTGTCCTGAATGGGGACTGGGCAGCCATGTACAGGGCATGCCCTGAGAAATTTAAACCATTTCACAGGCGCAAGGATGAACTCTCAATTCAGGCCGATTGCCCACTGTGGGGAAACCGCATAGTCATGCCCCAGATGGGAGAGAGGTGTTCATCAGAGAACTCCACAATGGGCACCTGGGCATTGTCACGATGAAGGCAATTGCCAGGTCACACGTTTGGTGGCCAGAGATAGACGCAGATCTGGAACTTTGTGTTCGCAGGTGCAACACGTGTGCCCAGCTGGGCCATGCACCCAGGGAAGCCCCCCTTAGCCCCTGGCCATGGCCCGCCAAGCCTTGGTCACGCATCCATGTGGACTACGCAGGTCCTTTCATGGGGAAAATGTTTTTGGTTGTAGTAGACGCCTACTCCAAATGGATCAAGTGTGACATTTTAAATTCAAGCACATCCTCTGCCATGGTAGAAAGTCTACGGGCAATGTTCGCCGCCCACGGTCTACCGGACATCTTGGTCAGCGACAATGGCCCGTGCTTCACAAGCACTGAATTCCAGGACTTCATGGCAGGCAATGGAATTAACCATGTTAGAACGGCACCGTTCAAGCCGGCCTCAAACGGCCAGGCAGAACGAGCAGTGCAGATAATCAAACAGGGGATGCTCAGATTCCAAGGGGGTTCCCTACAAACCCGCTTATCACGCCTCCTGTTGGCCTATAGATCCCGACCACACTCGCTCACAGGGGTTCCACCCGCAGAGCTACTAATGAAAAGGACGCTCAAAACCCGATTATCCCTGAAACACCCCACCATGAAAGAAATTGTCGCGAGCAGGCGCCAGTCACAATATCACTACCATGACAGGAATGCGAGGGCGCAATGTATTGATGTAAATGATCCTGTTTTTGTCCTCAACTACGCTGCAGGGCCCAAATGGCTCGCAGGCACTGTGGTTGCCAAAGAGGGAAATAGGATTCTGGTAGTTAAACTTACCAATGGTCAAATCTGCCGCAAACATGTGGATCAAACAAAAAGGAGGTTCAGCAACCCCATAGAAGAAGCAGAGGAAGAACACGATATAGAGTTCACTCCACCACAGATGACCGAACACCGGAACCAAAGGGAGGAGAGCCCAGTCACTGTGGGCAGTCCGGACAGGCCTGAGGCACTGCAAACAGCAGACACTCAGGCCAGCGCCCAACAACCGGAGCCCCAACTCGGGCGCTCTACAAGGGAGCGTAAATCACCAGAGAGACTCAACCTGTGATCCCAATAAGACTTTGGGGGGGGAGGTGATGTAATGTATTCAACCAGCATTGTAACCCATGTATAAATTGACCTAAGTTGTACATCGTGAGAGCACTGACCACTAGGTGGGAGACACTCCTAACCTGGATCTTCAGGTATAAAAGGGGAAGCTCCACCCACCTTCATCACTTGAGTGCTAAGGAATAAAGGACAGGTCACAGACTGACCTTCTCTCAAGCATGGGCCTCGTGTGCATTTATACTGTGTAGTAAGGACATATCATAGGTAGTGGTTGAACCATGCTTGGTAATCTTTCCTCATTAAGTAGTACTCCAGAATTTTGATTCAACTGTAAAATCCATATTGTTTGACCTGACCAAGTGCATGCACACATCCATGGTACCTGCAGCATTGGAAACATCAAATTGCATGGATTATTTAAACATCTATATCTATCTTTGCAATCTTTAGTTCTATTTTTCAAACTGTAAAAGGCATTAACTGCTGTTTGCTGGAATATTCAATATCCATCTCTAATCTTACGTGAGTCGTGTTAATTTTAAATCTCCAGTCACTGGCAGTCTGCCTAAACAATGCGTTTTTGCTTGCTAACCTATATACTCATTCTCCAGCTATTAGGCTAGATATAGCAACCAGAAGCAAAGTTGAGAAATGCAACTTCAAAACTATAGAGGAATATTTTGATCATGCGGTTGTTTCTGTGTTATTCTGCTTTACTGAATTCCACCTCACAATATAAACAGGCAGACTCCAATGCAGCAGAAGTCTTCGACGAATACTGAAAATTGCTTCCTGAAATTTTCAGTGCAGTATCAAGAACCATTTATATAGGATATGTAATGTAGTAAAATTACACAATGGCAAAACTGGATCCCGATCAGCATTAAAACGTTTGTGGAGGCTTTGATGGGGGTGGAGAGGGAGGGAGTAAAGAATGGCAGCAAGTTTGGAAGGGCATAGGTTGAATGTTCCAAAGAGTGGGACAGAGACATCGGAAGGCTGTGCTCTAAAGATCAAGCAGAGAGATCAGAGAACCCAAAGCAAGCCAGCATCAGAAGAAGAGGACCGTGGGCTGGTATGCAAGGATGTAGAGGTAGGGAGGGGTGAGGCTGTGGATTTGTAAACGAGGAAAAGGATTTTAAATTAAATGTGTGTGTTGTGGTGGTGGTGGTGATGGGGTGGGGGGTGGGGGGGCGCTCCGCAATAGTGGAGCTGGACTGATTATGGAGTACTGGACACAGTTTAGGTCTTTTTATCTGAGAAAGGACATACCGGTACATGCCTTAGAGGAGGTGCAATGAAGGTTCACTAGATTGATTCCTGGGATGAGAGGGTTGCCTATGAGGAGAGAGCGAGTAGATTGAGCCTATACTCTCTGGAATTTAGAAGAATAAGAGGTGATCTCATTGAAATATATAAGATTCTGAGGGGGATTGCCAGGTAGATGCTGAGAGGTTGTTTCCCCTGGCTGGAGAGTCTAGAACTAGGGGGCATAGTCTCAGAATAAGGGGTTGGCTATTTAAGACTTAAATGAGGAAGAATTTCTTCACTTGGAGGGTTGTGAATTGTTGGTATATTCAAGGCTGAGATAGATAGATTTTTGGACTCTAGGGGAATCAAGGGATATGGGGATCGGGTGGGAAAGTAGAGTTGAATTTGAAGATCAGCCATGATCTTAATGACTGGTGGAGCAGGTTCGGGGGGCCATTCGGTCTACTCTTGCTATTAATTCTTATAGGATGTGGCTTCCAGATGCTTAGTTGAGTTATTTTTAACTCCAGAGACTGGCAAAGAGAGCATCGGAGAATCCAAGCATGGAGGTGAAGATGTGGATGAGGGTTTTTTGTGGTGGTGGTGAGGTAATGGGAGAGATGAAAATATGCAGTCTCGGTGATGAATAGGATATCAAATCAAATAGCACATCAATTTTATGAGTCGTGGTTTTCTTTAGAAACTTCCAGTACAAAATTTTATCAAATGTTTTCTTAAAATCCAAGTAAATGATACCCATTTGATTGCCCTAATCCACTAAACTTCTTGCAGAAAGCATGCAGATACCAGTGAACCATGTCTTGTGAAGCACCATCAAATACTCCATAAATCTTCTGTGCTTCTTAAATGAGCATTGGGAGCATCTGGAAAATGTTTGTGCACATTTTCCCCACCATTAATGTTACACTCACTAATCCTTAATTCCGTAATTGTTGTCATAATTACTATTCAGGAAGACATTGGTTATCCTTCCGTCCCCAGATAGAGCCCCTGTAATTATAGAGTTCCTAAAATACTAACCAGAGCCTTACCCATATTCTTCTACATTTTAGAATGGATCTCATCTGGCTTGAATTCCCAAAAAACATGTAATGGCATTGTTTCAGGATTTTTCCTTCTTGTGTCCTCAATCCTTCGGTTACCTCCCCACTTTGTTTTTTAAAAATTCATTCATGGGATGTTGGCAAAGCCAGCATTTATTGCCCATCCCTAATTGCTCTTGAGAAGGTGTTGATGAGTGGCTTGCTAGGCCATTTCAGAGGGTGGTTAAGAGTCAACCACATTACAGTGGGTCTGGAGTCACATGTAGGCCAGAAGATTTCCTTCCCTAAATGGGTTTTTGCAACAATCTGATAGTTTTATGGTCACCATTACAGATATTCCAGATTTATTTAATTAATTGAATTTAAATTCCCTAGTTGCTGCAGTGGAATTTGAACTCATGTCATCCAGATGATTAGTCCAAGCCTCTGGATCAATAGTCCAGCAACATAACCACTATGCTACCATACCCACAAGTTGCTATGGTTTAAACACAAATCAATACTTAGTTGAATAAAGCAAAATAAATGAGTGTAGATTACACTTTATTAGATTTATGCAGTGATCTTGTGAGAGATTAAGCTGGTCGAGCAGAGGCGAAACTTCATTTTTAGAAAAAAGGTTTAATGAATTACCAATGTGATTTTGATTAATAAACTCTTTCTTTGATATTTAATTATTGAGCAAAAATAATTGTCTGGCCATGAAGCTTTAACACAAGTAAAAGAAAAGTTATATGAAATAATTGGAATGGAGGTTACAAACTCTCAGATTTAGGAAGGCTAAGCACACTGTCTTCGGCTCAGTCCAATGTATTAACAATTAGAAAATGCGGGAAATACACAGTAGGCACGTGAGTACTGTAAGGCGAAAAACGGGTTCACATTTTGGAATGTCGTCCTGTTTTTTTTGTAGCAGCTTACACGCTTGAAACTTTACTCTGTTGTTTCTCTTTACAGATGCTGCTGGACTTGTATATTTGTTTTGTTTTTTATATTTCAGATTTCCAGCATTTGCAGTTTTTTTTCTTGTTACAGAGCTGGTCTCCAGTCGTCTTGGATAACCCTTGCCACTGGACCAAGACCTAGCTCCGTCAAGCCCGTGTGGTGGCTGGTGAGCAATGGCCATCCCACGTTAAAAAAAAATCCACGCACAGGCATCATCCACCCCTCAGAATGTAGTTCAGGACCTGGAATATTAGGTCCTTCATTGAAGCAGCTGTGAACGCAGCCTTTTTTGGCGTGGAAGCAAGTCATCCTCGTTTCGAGGGACTGCCTATGATGATGATGATGAGACAGTGTAGGCAAATTGCTGTGAAGTCCAAAAACCATAGGGCAGTAATAGTAGGGGATTTTAACTATCCTAATATTGATTGGGACAAATTTAGTGTGAATGGTATAGAGGGTGCGGAATTCTTAAAATGCATTCAAGAGAACTTTTTTAGACAGTATGTAACAAGCCCAACACGAGAGGGGGCGGTTTTGGATTTAGTTTTGGGAATGAAGCTGGGTAGGTTGAAGGGGTATTAGTGGGAGAGCACTTGGGTGCCAGTGACCATAATTCAATCAGATTCAAGTTAGTTATGGATAAGGACAAGGATAGGCCTGGAATAAAAGTCCCAAATTGGGGAAAAGCTAACTTTCCTAAGTTGAGGAGTGATTTGGCCACAGTGGACTGGAAACGGCTACTTGTGGGTAAATCAGTGTCGGAACAGTGGGAGGCATTGAAGGAGGAGATCCAGAAGGCTCAGGCCAAATATGTTCCCTTAAAGAAAAAGGGTGGGAATAACAATTCTAGAGCCCCCGGGATGTCTAGGGACTTACAGGAGAGGATAAAGGAAAAAAGGGAAGCTTATGTCATATACTGACAGCTAAATACTATAGAATCTTTGGAGGAATATAGAAAGTTAAAAGGTAAAATTAAAAAGGATATTAGGAATGCTAAGAGAGAACATGAAAAATTCTTGGCTCGTAAAATTAAGGAAAACCCAATGATATTCTATAAATATATTAAGAGCAAGAGGGTAACTAAAGAAAGGGTAGGGCCTATTGGAGACCATGAGGATAATCTTTGTGTGGAGGCGGATGATGTTGGGAGGGTTCTTAATGAATACTTTGTGTCTGTTTTTGCAAAGGGAAGTGGCAATGCAGATACTGCTATCGAGGAGGAGTGTGAAATTCTGGATGAAATAAACATAGTGAGAGAGGAGGTATTAAGGGGTTTAGCAGCTTTGAAGTAGATAAGTCCCCAGGCCCGGATGAAATGCATCCCAGGCTGTTGAGCGAAATAAAAGAGGAAATAGCAGAGGCCTAGACCATCATTTTCCAGTCCTCTTTGGATTTGGGTATTGTTATGTATGAAGAAAGAGTCAGATTGAATACTGTGAGCTCAAAGTAAAATGTGACCTTAGTCTTTTATTGCAGGTCTCCAAAGTGCCTCTACAACCTGTGAGGCCTTCTTAGATACCTGTGCTCCCAAGTGATTATGGGCCCCCCCCCCACAAAGTCAACAGTGTAACTGTTTACAAGGTGAGTCGATCTGGGGCACTTCTTGCCCTGGTTGATTGTCTTGGGGTAAATGCTGGTATTGGTGAATCATCTGTTGGGCCCTCGCTGGGCTGCTGTGCAGCTGGCCTTGCTGGCTGCCTGTGTGGTGAGTTCTGCTGGGTTGCTGTGAATGATGGGTTCTGCTTCGTGGCCAACCGTGGTGTCGGTTGCCACTGGTGTGTATGTTGGGGGGTCAAAGAAGGTAGGGTCCAAGGTGGGTTGCTCAGGATAGTCCGTGAATCTGAGGTTGATTTGGTCCAAGTGTTTCCAGTGAATGAGTCCATTTGACAGTTTGACCCGAAACACCCTGCTCCCCTCTTTGGCCACAACAGTGCCGGGAAGCCACTTGGGACCTTGTCCATAATTCAACAAATATAGGATCATTGATTTCAATCTCGCATGACACATTTGCGCTATCATGATATTGACTGTGTTGAAGCCGCCTGCTCTCTACCTGTTCATGTAGATCAGGGTGAACTAACGAGAGCCTTGTCTTAAGTGCCCTTTTCATGAGCAGTTCAACAGGTGGGATCCCGGTGAGCGAGTGGAGTCTCGTGCGGTAGCTAAGCAGGACTCGGGATAGGCGTGTCTGCAGTGAGCCTTCTGTTACCCTCTTCAAGCCCTGCTTGATGGTTTGCACTGCTCTCTCTGCCTCACCATTGGATGCTGGTTTAAACGGGGCAGATGTAACATGTTTGGTCCCATTGCGGGTCATAAATTCTTTGAACTCAACACTGGTAAAACATGGCCCGTTGTCGCTCACGAGGACATCGGGCAGGCCGTGCATGGCAAACATGGCCCGCAGGCTTTCTGTGGTGGCAGCGGACGTGCTTGCTGACATTATCTCACATTCAATCCATTTGGAATACGCATCTACAACCACAAGGAACATTTTACCCAAGAACGGGCCTGCATAGTCGACATGGACCCTAGACCATGGTTTGGAGGGCCAAGACCATAAACTTAGTGGCGCCTCCCTGGGTACATTGCTTAGCTGCGAGCATGTGTTACATCTCTGCCCTTCTTGGGAACCACTATCCGATTTCCCCACAGAAGGCAGTCTGCCTGTATAGACATTTCATCTTTGCGCCGCTGGAATGGCTTTCTCTCTTCCTGCATTTCCACTGGGACACTGGACCAGCTCCTGTGAAGCACACAGTTTTTAACTAGGGACTAGGGACTGGCTCGTCCAGGTTTTAATCTGTTGGGCTGTGACAGGTGATGGCTCACTCTCAAATGCTTCCATTACCATGACTAAATCTGAGGGCTGCGCCATTTCCACCCCCGTGCTGGGCAATGGCAGCCTACTGAGAACATCAGCACAGTTTTCTGTGCCTGGCCTGTGGCGGATGGCGTAGTTGTATGCGGACAACGTGAGCACCCATCTGTGGATGCGGGCCGATGCATCAGTGTTTATCCCCTTACTCTCGGAAAACAGGGATATCAGTGGCTTATGGTCAGTTTCCAATTCAAATTTTAGCCCAATCAGATATTGATGCATTTTCTTTACCCCTTGGACTCATGCTAACGGTTCTTTTTCAATCATGCTGTAGGCTCTCTCAACCTTAGACAGACTCCTGGATGCATAAGCAACTGATTGCAATTTCCGAAAATTATTAGCTTGTTGCAATACACACCCGACACCATATGACGACGCATCACATGCTAGTACAAAACGGTTACATGGATCATACAACACAAGCAATTCGTTTGAGCATAACAATTTTCTAGCTTTTACAAAGGCCTTTTCTTGGCTTTTGCTCCATACCCATTCGTCCTATTTACGCAGTAAGGCGTGCAGTGGTTCTACCAGACCCGGTAAGAAGTTACCAAAGTAGTTCTAGAAACGATCGCAGCTCCGTCACGTTCTGTGGGCTCGGTGCGTTCTCAATTGCCTCCATCTTCGAATCGGTGGGCCTGATGCCATCCGCCGTGATCCTCCTCCCCAGGAACTCCACTTCAGGCGCCAGGAAAACGCACTTCGAGCATTTTAACCTGAGCCCCACACGGTTGAGTCGACTAAGAACCTCCTCCAGGTTTTGCAGATGCTCAACTGTGTCCCGACCTGTAACCAAGATGTCGTCCTGGAAGACCACCGTGCACGGGACTGACTTAAGTAAGCTTTCTATATTTCTCTGGAATATCGCCGCCACTAATCAAATTCCAAACAGGCATCTGTTATAAATGAAGAGATCTTTGTGTGTGTTGATGCAGGTGAGGCCCTTTGAGGATTCCTCCAGCTCCTGAGTCATGTAGGCTGAAGTCAAGTCCAGCTTCGTGAACGTCTTTCTTCCAGCCAGTGTTGCAAAAAGGTCATCGGCCTTTGGTTGTAGCTATTGGTTCTGCAGGGAGAAACGATTGATAGTTACTTTGCAATCACCACAGATTCTGATGGTGCCGTCTCCCTTGAGGACTAGGACGATAGGACTGGCCCACTCGTTGAATTCGATCGGTGAAATGATGCCCTCTCTTTGCAGTCAGTCAAGCTCGATCTCTACCCTTTCTCTCATCATGTACGGTACTGCTCTCGCCTTGTGATGGATGGGTCGCGCCCCCGGAATTAGGTGGATCTGCACTTTTGCTCCGTGGAATTTCCAGATGTCTGGTTCGAACAATGAAGGAAACTTGTTTAAGACCTGGGCACACGAAGTGTCATCAGCGGGCAAGAGCGCTCGGACATCATCCCAGTTCCAGCGTATCTTCCCCAGCTAGCTCCTGCCGAGCAGCGTGGGACCATCGCCCAGTACCACCCAGAGTGGTAGCTTGTGCACCGCTCCATCGTAGGAGACCTTTACAGTAGCACTGCCGATTAGTTCCTTTGTATAAGTTCTTAGTTTCATGCGAATTGGAGTTAAAATACTGGCCTTGAGGCCTTGCTGCACCACAATTTTTCGGAAGTCTTTTTGTTCATGATGGACTGGCTTGCGCCTGTGTCTAGCTCCATTGACACTGGTAGTGCATTTAGTTCAACATTCAGCATTATCGGGGACACTTTGTGGTAAATGTGTGCACCCCATGTACCTCTGCCTCCTCGGTTTGAGGCTCTGGTTCGTCGTGATCCGCCATGGATCTGTCCTCCTCTGCAACATGGTGGTTTGCAGGATTAACAGGATTTGCAGCTCGCCTGCACATATGTTGGAGGTGTCCCATTGTTCCATCAACATACCCTTGCAAACGTACCCTTTGAAGCGGCATGAATGGAAACGATGATCACCCCCACAGCACCAACAAGGTGTTAATGGCCTTGCATTCATCACCCTTGATGGTGGACTCTGAGACATCTGCGGACGTGCAGCTGCAGGCATGTGTGACCTGCCTTGTATGTTGCGATTTGAAAACAACACCATTTTGTTCACAGTACTTGTGGCAGCACTTGTGTGCTGAGATTTGCTTAGTATTGTCACTGGTGGCAATGAACGCCTGGGTTATCGTTAATGCCTTACTCAATGTTGGGGTTTCTACAGTCAAAAGTTTGTGAAGTATTGTTTCGTGGCCAATGCGAAGTGCGAAAAAGTCTCTGAGCATGTCCTCCAAATGACCTTCAAATTCGCAATGTCCTGCAAGGCGACTTAGCTTGGCGACATAACTCGCCACTTCCTGGCCTTCAGACCTTTTGTAGGTGTAGAACCGGTACCTCGCCATCAGAACGCTGTCCTTCTGGTTCAAATGCTCCTGGACGAGTGTGCACAAATCATTGTACAATCTCTCTGTGGGTTTCGCTGGAGCAAGCAGATTTTTCATGAGGCCATAAGTTGGTGCCCCGCAGACGGTGAGGAGAATCGCCCTTCGTTTGGCAGCATTCGCTTCTCCTTCCAGCTCGTTGGCCACGAAGTATTGGTCGAGTCGCTCCACGAAGGTTTCCCAATCATCTCCCGCTGAGAATTTCTCCAGGATGCCCACTGTTCTCTGCATCATTGGGTTCGCTAACTGTATCTCGTCGCCAATTGTTATGTATGAAGAAAGAGTCAGACTGAACACTGTGAGCTCAAAGTAAAGTGTGACCTTAGTCTTTTATTGCAGGTCTCCAGAGTGCCTCTCCAACCTGTGAGGCCTCCTTAAATACTTGTGCTCCCAAGGGATTATGGGATCCCTTGCGACTCCAGGGGATGAACCCTCTGGTGGCTGTACAGAGCATACACAAGTTTACATATATAACAGGTATGATGCCGGAGGATTGGAGGACTGCTGATGTGGTACCCTTGTTTAAGAAGGGAGAAAGGGATAGACCGAGTAATTACAGGCCTGTCAGCCTAACCCCAATGGTGGGAAAATTATTGGAAAAAATCCTGAAAGACAGGATAAATCTACATTTGGAAAGACAAAGATTAATTAGGGACAGTAAGCACGGATTTGTTAAGGGAAGATCATGTTTGAATAACCAGATTGATTTTTTTGAGGAGGTAACCAGGAGGGTCGATGAGGGTAGTGTGTACGATGTAGTGTATATGGACTTTAGCAAAGCTTTTGATAGGGTCCCACATGGTAGACTGGTCATGAAGATTAAAGCCCATGGGATCCAGGGCAAAGTGGCAAGTTGGATCCAAAATTGGCTCAGAGGTAGGAAGCAAAGGGTAATGGTTAATGGATGTTTTTGTGACTGGAAGGATGTTTCCAGTGGGGTTCCGCAGGGCTCAGTACTGAGTCCCTTGCTTTTTGTGTTATATATCAACGATTTAGATTTGAATATAGGGAGTATGATTAAGAAGTTTGCAGACGACACTAAAATTGGCTGTGTGGTTGATAATGAAGAGGAAAGCCCTGGACTGCAGGAGGATATCAATCTACTCGTTAGATGGGTAGAGCAGTGGCAAATAGAATTTAATTCAGTGAAGTGTGAGATAATGCACTTTGGGAGGGCTAATAAGGAAAAGGTATACACATTAAGCAGTAGGCCACTTAATAGTGTAGATGAACAAAGGGACCTTGGAGTGCTTGTCCACAGATCCCTGAAAGTAGCAGGCCAGGTGGTTAAGAAGACATATGGAATGCTTGCCTTTATTGGCCGAGGCATTGAATACAAGAGCAGGGAGGTTACGCTTAAATGGTATAATACTCTGGTTAGGCCACAGCTAGAGTACTGCGTGCAGTTTTGGTCGCCGTATTATATGAAGGACGTGATTGCCCTAGAGAGGGTGCAGAGGAGATTTACTAGGATGCTGCCTGGAATGGAGAATCTTAGTTATGAGGACAGATTGGATAGGCTGGGTCTGTGCTCATTGGAACAGAGGAGGTTGAGAGGAGACCTCATCAAGGTGTACAAACTTTTGAGGGCCTGGATATAGTGGATAGCAAGAGCCTATTTCCATTGGTGGAGGGGTCAATTACGAGGGGGCTTAGTTTTAAGGTGGTTGGTGGAAAGTTCAGTGGGGATTTGAAGGGGGGAAAGGCTTCTTCATGCAGAGGGTTGTGGGGATCTGGAACTCGCTGCCTGGAAGGGTGATGGATGCAAAAACCCTCACCACAGTTAAAAGGTGCTTGGATGGGCACTTGGAAGTGCCGTAACCTGCAGGGTTATGGACCTAGAGCTAGTAATTGGGATTAGACTGGATAACCTCTTGGTGGCTGGCGCAGATACAATGGTAAGTATTGCAGGGAATTGAATACAGCTAGAGTGATCCCTTGGACTAGTTTTGATGGCCTGAATGGGTCATAAGAATATGAGAATTAGTAACAGGAGTAGGCCATCTAGCCCCTCGAGCCTGCTCCGCCATTCAACAAGATCATGGCTGATCTGGCCGTGGACTCAGCTCCACTTACCCGCCCGCTCCCCATAATCCTTAATTCCCTTATTGGTTAAAAATCTATCTATCTGTGATTTGAATTTATTCAATGAGCTAGCCTCAACTGCTTCCTTGGGCAGAGAATTCCACAGATTCACAACCCTCTGGGAGAAGAAATTCCTTCTCAACTCGGTTTTAAATTGGCTCCCCCGTATTTTGAGGCTGCGCCCCCTAGTTCTAGCCTCTCCTACCAGAGGAAACAACCTCTCGGCCTCTATCTTGTCTATCCCTTTCATGATTTTAAATGTTTCTATAAGATCACCCCTCATCCTTCTGAACTCCAACGAGTAAAGACCCAGTCTACTCAATCTATCATCATAAGGTAACCCCCTCATCTCTGGAATCAGCCTAGTGAATCGTCTCTGTACCCCCTCCAAAGCTAGTATATCCTTCCTTAAGTAAGGTGACCAAAACTGCACGCTGTACTCCAGGTGCGGCCTCACCAATATCCTGTACAGTTGCAGCAGGACCTCCCTGCTTTTGTACTCCATCCCTCTCGCAATGAAGGCCAACATTCCATTCGCCTTCCTGATTACCTGCTGCACCTGCAAGCTAACTTTTTGGGATTCATGCAATCAGTTTCTAGTTAGTACAGTGGTGAGTATTCCTGCCTGGTACGTGGGAGACCCAAATTCAATTCCCTGACAAGAATGAAACATTTGCCGGGTGCAGTGGCGCGTGCCTGTGATCCCGCTGCTGGGAGGCTGAGACTGCAGGATTGCTCGAGGTCAGGAGTTCTGGGCTGCTATCGCCTGTGCCGATCGGGTGTCCACACTAAAACCGGTATCCACATGGTGGTCCTCGGTTAACCTGGGATCACCAGGTCCGATGAAGAGGGGTGAACCGGCCCAGGTCGGGAACGGAGCAGGTCAAAGCCCCCGTGCTGGTCAGTAGTTGGGTCGCACCTGTGAATAGATGCTGCAGTGCAGCCTGGCCAATACAGTGAGACGCATCCTTTTTCCAAAAAGAGTTTCATGCACAAGGACCCCCAGGTCCCTCTGCATCGCAGCATGTTGTAATTTCTCCTCATTCAAATAATATTCCCTTTTACTGTTTTTTTTTCCCCAAGGTGGATGACCTCGCATTTTCCGACATTGTATTCCATCTGCCAAACCTTAGCCCATTCGCTTAACCTATCTAAATCTCTTTGCAGCCTCTCTGTGTCCTCTACACAACCCGCTTTCCCACTAATCTTTGTGTCATCTGCAAATTTTGTTACACTACACTCTGTCCCCTCTTCCAGGTCATCTTTGTATATTGTAAACAGTTGTGGTCCCAGCACCGATCCCTGTGGCACACCACTAACCACCGATTTCCAACCGAAAAGAACCCATTTGTCCCGACTCTCTGCTTTCTGTTAGTTAGCCAATTCTCTATCCATGCTAATACATTTCCTCTGACTCCGCATAGCTTTATCTTCTGCAGTTGGCTTTTGTGTGGCACCTTATTGAATGCCTTTTGGAAATTCAAATAGACCACATCCATCAGTACACCTCTATCCACCTCGGAGAGGAATTTTCCCAGATTTTTTTTTCTGTTTTTTATCTGGTTTTTGCCTCTCCCAGAAGATCACATGGGTCCAGTTGAGGTTAAGTGTAGAATGAGTGTAAGGGGTGTCGCAGATGTGTGGGGTGGACTGGTTAGGCTAGGTGCTCTTTACCATTCTGCCATTGTTCATAGGTTTATATCTAACCTTCAGGGCTGTTGACCGAGGGCCATGCGGCTCCTTGTCGGGGGGCACGGATACAATGGGCCGAAATGGCCTCCTTCTGCGCTGTAAATTTCTATGTTTCTATTACCAACTAATTCACTTTCAGTGCATATAATCATTCATTAGTCAATGACCCATCCTCTCTGTGGCTACATATTGCTCCATGTAATTCTGTTATCATGAACAGATCTACCCCTATGTTACTGTTGGGTATTGGGAAGAAAGAATGTATAAGGAAGTGGAAAGGATGTAGTGTTGATAATGGTAAGTGAGAGGATCGGGTGTAAGACTGTTTAGGTGATTGGAGAAGTAAGGGGTAATGTGTGGTAGTGAGTAGTTTGGGAAGGCCAATGAATAGCTGGGAAAGGAAATAAGATTAGGGAAGTTGATGTAGAGTATTAAGTAGTCAAGCGGTAGGAGAGGTAATTGTGTAGATCAGGGAGGGATGGGGAATACTGTAAATCATATTGAAATAGTGAGATTATACTATTATATAATCATGGAAACTTACAGAACAGAGGGAGGCCATTCGGCCAGTTGTGCTTGTGCTGGCTCTGGAAGGGACAGTCGTACTTAGTCCCACACCCCCACAAGTTCCTCATCTTCAAATATCCATCCAACTCTCTTAAAATTATTTATGGGATCAGCTTCCACCACCTTTTCAGGTACAGCGTTCCAGATCCTGACAACGCGGAGTAAAAAAATCTCATCTCCCCTCTAGATATTTTGCCAATGATTTTAAATCTCTGACCTCTTGTTATTAACCCACTTGCCAGAAGGAACAGTCTTTCTCTATCTACACAATCAAAACCCCACATCATCTTGATAACCTCTATTAGGTCAGCTCATAACCTTCTCTATTCCAAGGTGAACAGTCCTAATATTTCCAACCTATCCTCATAACTGAAGTCCCTCATCCATAGTAACATCCTGGTAAATCTTCTCTGTACCCTTTCTAAGGCCTTTACATCTCTTCTGAAGTGTCATAGGATAGTATGAACTCAGGTGGGAGAATAATTGTTAAGTGGCTAATGTGTGGGAAAAGGGTAGTAGGCATGAGTGTAATGAGTAATTGACAACGGTATGGAGAAGTAGCAAGTTCTAGAGAGAGGGAAGGTGACGAGGGAGTGAGATATTTAGGTGGTGGGTCGACAGTGTCGGGGATAATTGGTATTTGGGCATCATTTGGTGGTTGAAGGAAGGAAATTGTCTGGAGCGGACCAGTGGGCATCAGTGGGGTAGCAGGTCTTGAGAAATAGTGGATATTTAAGGTTCTAGCCAAGAGTTATTAAATAAGTTTGAGATAGGCTTCAAAGAAATGACAGTTAGAATGTTTTGAAAAAGTCCTTACAGAATACAAATTTTGTTGCTAGTTGAATTATTTTTTGGCTGGCCTGTTCCGCTGAAGCCCGATTCCAGTTATGGAGGCTGCAATGTTAAATATATTTTGTTTATATCATACTCAGCTTGATATCTGCTTCTTCTCAGCAGTACCAGGGTTCCGCCCCACTGCCGCGTGTCTTTCTCCTAGCTTGTGTCTAGCTGCACTAGTGCTACTCCTTGCTGCCACTCGGCTCCATCCTGCTCGTTACTCTCCTTTTGTTCAGCATGTTCTGTCCCTCCTCGATCACCAGGCTTCCTTCCGCTGTTGGTTTTTATTGCTTATCTTTGTCCTCACCCCATCCGGGTTCCCCATTGCTCCCACTGCAGGAGCATGACAGCAAGTGGGCCTTCAGGCCTCAGGACATTTGGCAAGCACCAAAAAACAACCGGGGATGGAGACCGACCCAGCTTGGGGGGGGGGGGGCGGGTAGGATAGAAATTTAAAAGTTGAAAGCAATTACTTAATTCTTTAAAAAAAAGTGTCATTGTGGTTATTAACTTATTTCTATATATATTTAGCAACTACATAATTTTGAAAAGTATTTACCAACTCTCCGCAGAGCATGCAGTACCAGTCCCTACAGCTCTATCTTGTCCTGTGAGATAGCTGTGATAGCTCATTGACCAGATTAACATAGCAAATACTATTAGAACACTACCTACAGACAGGACAGGGAATCATACCACTAACTGTAAACATTTTAATAGTGCAACTCAAACAGGAAAAAAGTAGCTTCCAATGGACGCGAGACCCACGTCAGAATTTTACTCGCTGGTCAACGAATGGCATCCACTGTTAATTAGACTATACCTTTCCATGAGATTGTGCATTGGAAGTTGCTGGAAATAGGAGATGGAAAGGGCACTGTTCCCTTTACAGGGCTTCTGGGATGTGTGTGAACAGGGCAAGAAATGTATCTCCTTAAATCGAAGGATTGTGAAATAAACAGCGCATTGCCTGAACCAGAAAGTATAAGTTAGAATAGTGAATTCAATGTCAAATCAGGTACAGAAAAAGAAAGAGGGAAAGAAAGACGAGATTGAGAGAGAAAAAAAAATCAGTAAAAGTAAAAAAATAATTTAAAAAATCTCCAATAAAAATTAATAGCTGAATGAGAACCCACACCTGGAGTAGTTAATTTTCAGTGACAGAGAAGTTGTTTGGCAGTACTTAACACTTAGCACCCTGTTAAAAATGGTACTTAGACTGAAATGGACAAGCCCCAACTTTCTCTGGCGAGTTTAGTTTGTATCTACGGTACAAATACAGGAAACTTCAAGCTGTTCAATGCATTTTGCTGGTGAGCTAGACAGCAAGATGCCATTTTCACAAAGCTAACGGCAGAGCGGCACATCTCAGACTGCAACTTTAGGATATTTGCATTTAACTGCGCACCTGCCCTCATCTGAAGTTGCTGTGTGATTTACACATAAATAACGGTTAGCCTTACTTTGACAGGAAAATCTGGGCCAATATGTTATAGAGATTATAATCTGTACTTAAAGTTCAATGTCATATAAAAAAAGTGATGGATTATTTTCAGTGCTTTCAAAAGAGTATCAATGGAATTTACATTGTAACTTTGCAATTGGATTGGCAGTTTATAAATATATATTACAAATAGGCCATTTACGTTAAACTGCATAATCACACATTCATTGATGCTTGCATTCCTTTAAAAAGTGTTTTTTTTTGTATTCTTTGCAAAAGTTGTACCTGTTTGGACCATGTTTTGGAAGATCACCAAACTACCTCAACACCCAGAACCGAAGCATCTTGGAACCACCCAGCAGCTGTTCTCTGGACAGAACAGGATCTTTTGAATCTTGAGCACTTGGATTTAGCTGTAACAGAATATACCCAGAGCAGGCCAACTTCTGTCTACTCCAATGTATATGTACCACAGGATGGAGAGATAGATAGTGAGACAGAATGGAATGCACTTCATAGGGATATGGACTTTGGAATATCAGAACAAAATATTGACCATTATTTTGCTAGTATTTCCCGAAGGCATAACTTTCGCCAAAGCATTCTCCCATTTCATCCGTTTACGGTTATGGATGAAACCAGAGTGTAAATTGAAATGGAAATGTTGAATTTGGAGAGCCAAAGATTTTGGGTTATACTTTTTTCACAGTGGACACCATATATAATAAACACTTATTTGCCATGAGAAATGTACATTGTATTCAGGTAGTTATCAGTACAGGATTGACACTATTAAAAGTCTTGGGTTTAGCACACATCTGTCATCCTTTATTACATATGCAAAACAATTAAAAAAATAAAAACCAGGGCTTTAATTCCATGGTTATCAGACCCAGAACCTAAAATGTATCGCCTGCCACTTTACCGTAGGAATTTACAAGCAGCTATAATTACCAGGATTCCCACAAGGGAGTACTTGAGTGATAGCCGTACAGGTTTATTTAGCAACTAAGCATTATAACTGCGCTTCAACTCCCAGACTACCCATGAGCCAGCTTTACAGAAGAGATTTCAAATTGTGATTTTGGAGCAGTGGTAATGTACCTTACTCTATGCCATCATTTAGCATCAGCTGTAGCTATAGTGGAGACAACAAGGGGCTCCAGGTGACCCTGCATAAAAGAAACATAGAAAATAGATGCAGGAGTAGGCCGTTCGGCCCTCGAGCCTGCACCACCATTCAATAAGATCATGGCTGATCATTCCCTCAGTACCACTTTCCTACTTTCTCTCCATACCCCTTGATCCCTTTAGCCGTAAGGGCCATATCTAACTCCCTCTTGAATATATCCAATGAATTAGCATCAATAACTCTCTGCGGTAGGGAATTCCACAGGTTAACAAATGAGTGAAGAAGTTTCTCCTCATCTCAGTCCTAAATGGCTTACCCTTTATCTTTAGACTGTGTACCCTGGTTCTGGACTTCCCCAACATCGGGAACATTCTTCCCGCATCTAACTGGCCAGCCCCGTCAGAATCATAAGTTTCTATGAGATCCCCTCTCATCCTTCTAAACTCCAGTGTATAAAGGCCCAGTTGATTCAGTCTCTCCTCATATGTCAGTCCTGCCATCACAGGAATCACTCTGGTGAACCTTCGCTGCACACCCTCACGAGCAAGAATGTCCTTCCTCAGATTAGGAGACCAAAACTGAACACAATATTCCAGGTGAGGCCTCACTAAGGCAATGTACAACTGCAGTAAGACCTCCCTGCTCCTATACTCAAATCCCCTAGCTATGAAGGCCAACATACCATTTGCCTTCTTCACCGCCTGCTGTACCTGCATGCCAACTTTCAATGACTGATGAACCACGACACCCAGGTCTCGTTGCACCTCCTCCTTTCCTAATCTGCCGCCATTCAGATAATATTCTACCTTCGTGTTTTTGCCCCCAAAGTGGATAACCTCACATTTATCCACATTATACTGCATCTGCTATGCATTTGCCCACTCACCTAACCTGTCCAAGTCACCTTGCAGCCTTTTAACATCCTCCTCACAGCTTCCACTGCCACCCAGTTTAGTGTCATCTGCAAACTTGGACATATAACACTCAATTCCTTCATCTAAATCATTAATGTATATTGTAAAGAGCTGCGGTCCCAGCACTGAGCCCTGCGGCACTCCACTAGTCACTGCCTGCCATTCTGAAAAGGACCCGTTTATCCTAACTCTGTTTCCTGTCTGCCAACCAGTTCTCTATCCACGTCAGTACATTACCCCAATACTATGTGCTTTGATTTTGCACACCAATCTCTTGTGTGGGACCTTGTCAAAAGCCTTTTGAAAGTCCAAATAAACCACATCCACTGGTTCTCCCTTGTCCACTCTACTAGTTACCTCCTCAAAAAATTCCAGAAGATTTGTCAAGCATGATTTCCCTTTCATAAATCCATGCTGACTTGGACCGATCATGTCATTGCTTTCCAAGTGTGCTGCTATTTCATCTTTAATAATTGATTCCAACATTTTCCCCACTACTGATGCCAGGCTAACTGGTTTATAATTACCAGTTTTCTCTCCCTCCTTTTTTAAACAGTACTGTTACATTAGCTACCCTCCAGTCCATTGGAACTGATCCAGAGTCGATAGACTGTAGGAAAATGATCACCAATGCATCCACTAATTCTATGGCCACTTCCTTAAGTACTCTGGGATGCAGACTATCAGGCCCTGGGGATTTATCGGCCTTCAATCCCATCAATTTCCCGCTTTATAAGGGTATCCTTCAGTTCCTCCTTCTCACTAGACCCTTGGTCCCCTAGTATTTCTGGAAGGTTATTTGTGTCTTCCTTCGTGAAAACAGAACCAAAGTATTTGTTTAACTGGTCCGCCATTTGTTTGTTCCCAGTTATAAATTCACCTGAATCTGACTGCAGGGACCTACGTTTGTTTTCACTAATCTTTTTCTCTTCACATATCCATAGAAGCTTTTACAGTCAGTTTTTATGTTCCCAGCAAGCTTCCTCTCATATTTTATTTTCCCCCTCCTAATTAAATCCTTTGTCCTCCTCTGCTGTATTATAAAATTCTCCCAGTCCTCAGGTTTTCTGCTTTTTCTGGCCAATTTATATGCCTCTTCCTTGGATTTAACACTATTCTTAATTTTCCTAATTAGCCACGGTTGAGCCACCTTCCCCGTTTTATTTTTACTCCAGACAGGGATGTGCAATTGTTGAAGTTCATCCATGTGATCTTTAAATGTTTGCCATTGTCGATCCACTATCAACCCTTTAAGTATCACTCGCCAGTCTATTCTAACCAATTCACATCTCATACCATCGAAGTTACCTTTCCCCAAGTTCAGGACCCTAGTCTCTGAATTAACTGTGCCACTCTCCCTCTTAATAAAGAATTCTACCATATTATGATCACTCTTCCCCAAGGGGCCTCACACAACAAGATTGTTAATTAGTCCTTTCTCATTACCCATTAACCAGTTTAGGATGGCCAGCCCTCTAGTTGGTTCCTCGACATATTTATCTAGAAAACCATCCCCAATAATTGGTCTAGAAAACCATCCCCAATACACTCCAGGAAATCCACCTCCACCACATTGCTACCAGTTTGGTTAGCCCAGTCAATATGTAGATTAAAGTCACCCATGATAACTGCTGTACCTTTATTGCACGCATCCCTAATTTCCTGTTTGATGCTCATTACTACTGTTTGGTGGTCTGTACATAACTCCCACCAGCGTTTTCTGCTCTTTGGTATTCTTTAGCTCCACCCATACAGATTCCACATCATCCAAGCTAATGTCCTTCCTTGCTATTGCATTAATTTCCTCTTTAACCAGCAATGCCACCCCACCTCCTTTTCCTTTCTGTCTATCCTTCCTAAATGTTGAATACCCTTGGATGTTGAGTTCCCAGCCTTGGTCACCCTGGAGCCATGTCTCCGTGATGCCAATTACATCATATCCGTTAACTGCTATGTGCGCAGTTAATTCGTCCACCTTATTCTGAATACACCTCGCATTGAGGCACAGAGCCTTCAGGCTTGTCTTTTTAATACACTTTGCCCCTTTAAAGTTTTGCTGTAATGTGGCCCTTTTTGTTTTGGGTTTCTCTGCCATCCACTTTTACTTTTCTTCTTTCTATCTTTTGCTTCTGCCCCCATTCTACTTCCCTCTATCTCCCTGCATTGGTTCCCATCCCCCTGCCATATTAGCTTAACCCCTCCCCAACAGCACTAGCAAACACTCCCCCTCGGACATTGGTTCCGGTCCTGCCCAGGTGCAGACCGTCTGGTTTGTACTGGTCCCACCTCCCCCAGAACCGGTTCCAATGTCCCAGGAATTTGAATCCCTCCCTTCTGCACTACTCCTCAAGCCACGTATTCATCTGAGCTATCCTGTGATTCCTACTCTGACTAACACGTGACACTGGGAGCAATCCCGAGATTACTACGTTTGAGGTCCTACTTTTTAATTTAGCTCCCAGCTCCCTAAAGGAAGTGGAGAGGCAGAGAGATTTAGGAAGTTCCAGAGCTTAGGAGCTAGGCAACTGAAGGCATGACCGCCAATGGTGGAATATTTGAAATCGGGGATATTCAAAAGGCCAGAATAGGTAGAGCACAGAAGTCTAGGGGATTACAGGGCTGGAGGAAATTACTGAGATAGGGAGGGGTGAGGTCATGGAGGGATTTGAAAACCAGGAAATAGATTTGAAATTGAGGTGTTGCTTAACTAGGAGCCAGTGTCAGTCAGCAAGCAAGAGAAATGAGTGAGCTCGGCAGGTCTTGGTGCAAGTTAGCTCGGATGCAGAGTTTTGGATGACCTCAAGTTTATGGTGGGTAGAACTAGGAAGGCTGGCCAGGACTAGTCAAGACTAGAGGTGATAAAGGAATGGATGAGGGTTTCAGTAGCAGATAAGTTGAGGTAAGGATGGAGACAGATGATATTACAAAGATGGAAATGGGCAGTGTTAGTGATAGAACAGATATGAGGTAGGAAGCTCAATTCGTGATCAGGTATGACACCAAGGTTGTGAAAAGACTTGGTCAGCCTTAGTTGCCAGGGAGAGAGAGATCGGATCAGTGGAAAAGGAATGAAGTTTGAGGTGTGAACCAAAGACAATAGCTTAAGTCTATTCATCCAGCGCTGGATGTCAGACAAGTAGTCTGATAGCAAAGAGATGGTTCGGGGTTTGAAACAGTTGGAGGAGAGGGCATCATCAGCATATATGTGAAAACTCACGTTGTGTTGCTGGATGATGTCATGGAGGGGCAGCATGTAGATGAGAAATAGGAGGCTGAGGATAGATGCTTGGGGGACACCAGAGGTGACGGTGCTGGATTGGGAAGGGAAGCCATTGCAGGTGATTCTATGGTTACAGCTGGAAAGATAGGAATGAAACCAGGCGAATGCAGTCCCACCCAGCTGATGGTGAAGAGGTGTTGGAGCAGAATTTTATGGTCAGTTGTGTCAAAGGCTGCAGACAGGTCCAGAAGGACGAGAAGGGTTAGATTACCTGTGTCGCAGTCAATTAGGATGTCATTTGTGACCTTGGTAAGAGCAGTTTCAGGATTGTGGCAGGGCTGATTGGGGGGATTCTAGCAAGAAGCTCTGGGAAAGATGGGCACAGATTTTGGAAACGACAACACGTTCAAGTACTTTGGAGAAGGGAGATTGGAGATGGGGCAATAGTTTGCAAGGACAGAGAGGTCAAGAGTTAGTATGCACTCCCATTACCTATTTTTTCTCCATTGCCCTAAATTAACATAGTTCCTCATTATTTTTGAATCCCTATATGGTCTCATCTTACTGTACCAAACCAATTCTCGTCCAATCTTTCACTGCACTTCTGAAAGTTCTGTTTTCTACTCCACTGTTGGTGGCCACCATCAATTATTACACTCCACCCTCAAAATCCTTTCCTAGAATCCTTCACTTTTACATCGCCTGCTTTTAAAAACCTGCTTAAATTATAAACTTTCCAAATTGTTAGTTTAACTCAATTGGTAGCACTCTCACTCCTCATAATGCTGTTGGTTGAAGCCCCACTCCAGGACTTGAGAATATAAACTATGCCGATGCTCCAGTGTAATCCTTAGGGAGTGCCACCTGTGGATTTGATGCTGAAGTGAGGAGGACTTCTGTGCCCACTTTGTGAACCTTAATGATCCTATAGCATTATCCAAGAAAAGTAATAACTTGGTCAACATTTCTCCCACAATACAGATTAACGGGCATTCATTTCATTGCTGTTTGTCAGATTGGTCACACATAAAATAACTGCCACTAATTACTGCTCCTTTTATGCTGAAGTGCCTAGAAACATTTCTGAAACTGCTAAGGTGCTTAAGAATGCAAATCTCTTTTCAAAATTCTTCTCTTACCAAACGTCTCCATTTTCCCTTCCTGTTTTGCATTAACTGTTTGTCATCTTCAATGTAAACCACTCACATATCATCCTTTACAGGAGGAGAGCCACAAAATACTGTTCAATAGAATTACTAGACTAATACAATTGGAAACATGTAGATCTGTGCATTACAGGCAGGGACTCAATTAACCTTGCTTAGTAGTATGTTTAAAAAAAATATATAGATATAATCTAGCACCTCAATAACTGCAATTTCTCCAGTACTAGTTCTCCAACTTTTCCAAATATCTTTGTTAATGAAACGAATGTAGAATCTAAATGGTTTTGAAAAAAATGATTAAAATTTATTTTACAATCATACTAATTTTCAGCCAGCAAGCCCTTTGGTACCTCACCCAAGTTTCTGTTACTTACATGTGAATGACATGCGAGTAGTGATGGGCTATTCCGTCACAAGGGCATTCAAAACCAAGCTCAATCCTGTTCTTAATCAATGTCCATATAATTACACTTTGAGAGGAGCCAAGGAACAATAGTGAGCCTGAACTCAGGCTTTTAAAAAAATTCGGCCTTCTTAATTCGGCCATACCCAAAATTGAACTGTAGTCTCCACTGCTTAGCCAAATTTTTATTATTTGCTAAATGCGTTCCTGGGATGTGGGTGTCGCTGGAAAGGCCTTTATTGCCCATCCCCAATTGCCCTTGAGAAGATGACGGTGAGCGCCTTCTTGAACCGCTGCAGTCCGTGTGGTGAAGGTAGTTCCACAGTGCGGTTAGGGAGTTCCAGGATCTTGACCCAGCGACGATGAGGGAACGGCAATAGATGATCATATTGAAGGGTGGTGCAGGCTCGAATGGCCTACTCCTGCACCTATTTTCTATGTTTCTATACTTCCAAGTCAGGATGGTTTGTGACTTGGAGGGGACCATGCAGATGGTGGTGTTCCCGTGCACCTGCTGCCCTTGTCCTTCTAGGTGGTAGAGATCGCGGGTTTGGGAGGTGCTGCCAAAGCCGCCTTGGCGAGTTGCTGCAGTGCATCTTGTAGATGGTACACACTGCAGCCACGGTGCAGCGGTGATGGGGGGAGTGAATGTTTAACGTGGTTCAGATCTTGCTGCATGCGGGCATGGACTGCTCCATTATCTGAGGAGTTGCGAATGGCACTGAACACTGTGCAGTCATCAGCGAACATCCCCGCTTCTGACCTTATGATGAAGCAGCTCAAGATGGCTGGGCCTAGAACACTGCCCTGAGGAACTCCTGAAGCGATGTCCAGGAACTGCATTAAAAACATATTCCTTGATCTACTTAACTTGGCACAGATCAGGGTTGGGAACTAGTTTGCACGATTGAGTAATAAACCACACAGTGAATTTAGTCACTAAGCTATTGGTTAGCTCGGTTACAGCTTTTACTTTAAAAGTTCCGGAAGCAGTTCAGAAATCCAGAATTTAAAATGGTATTGAGGATGCAATCATTGATAGATCAGTATCTAATCACATTGGATGTAACTAGATCATGGCATATCTGGATAGAGTTTACACTTTGGGCATAATTGGCAAGTTGTGCTAGTTTCCTGAATTGATTTTTTTGCTCAAGTTTCTGCTCTAACTCATTTGCATATCACCAAATGTAAATTCTTCCATGAACCAATGCAATCAGGCAGCGTTTTAGAATGTAATTTTTTTCCTTACATTAAGTGGTAACCTGGTGTAGTTTTATTAATACAGCTGAAAATGAGCTTATTACCAAAAATAATTTTTTTAAATAAGTGTCTAGTCCACCACCTGTGAGTAAGCTGATTTTAAATGACTGAAATGACTTAAAAAACTGTACAGACCATTTAATGGTTTCATTGATGTACTGTAGTCAATTGCCTACTAAATTAAATATTCTTTAATATTTAAATGCTTTTAAAAAAAGGTGCCCATTGGTGTACTTGCCCCTAAAATAAACAGCTTAATTTTAAGAGCCTCCTCGAAGGCCCGTAAACGGGCACAATTAGCGGGAACTCGCTATGGTGATTAATTCGACCTGGGAGCGTGGCTAGTTTTGTGGGTGGGGCCAGCTTCCAGCAGAATATTTTTTTAAAGCAGCGCAAAAGATCGCGGAAACTCGAAATGTGCTGGATGTAACCTGTGCTTGAAATTTCCTGATTTTTTGTGCTGGTTTGGCTGATTTTGGGCAAAACGGAAACTCTATCCAAAAATAAACCATGTTTTGTTATTTATTTTCCTCCACCAACTAATGGGTGTTGCACACAAATGTCATATTTACTCTGGTGTTCTTGAAAGTCATACAACTGTGTATCTTCCCTTAGTAATAAACTCAAATGCACAAAGGGAGAGCAAACTGTATTTTATTAAATCATGCACATCACATATGTTAGTGCAAATACTTTAATTTGTACTCCAGAAATTCTACTGTACTTTCCAACCTTTTTTACAAAATAGATTTAAAACAATTATTTTACTTTAAAAAATTTATTTCTGCAATTCAGCGTATCAGAACAATATTTGCAAACAACCTATGTACAGGAGGTACCAAGGACCACTGGCATGTGTATATAGCTGGGGTGGAATATCATAGCTTATTGGTCATCTAAACAATTGCTCAGATTGACGGACTTTAAAACAGATTTGTTTGTTTCCACATAAACAAGCGTTTCCCCCCCTCCCCCACCCCCCACAGCCTTTTGTTTAAACATAAAAATCCCAAGATGAACGGGCCATCTAATAACCATACACTCACCCTCAACGTGTTTAAGATAAATTATATAGCAGATTTCTCAATACATTCTTGAAGACCTATTTCCATTGTCAAGAATATTTTAAACCAGCTGTAATTTTAAAGTGTTCTTTTTTATTTGAGTGACTACTGAATTTTGTACCAATATTTGTAATTACATAGTACAACTGCACCAACAGATCATTCTGTAGTTGAAAATGTATAAATTGAATTAGTTTTAAAATAAGGCAATATCCAACTCATTTGGCTAAAAGGTATCATGAAAAAATTAAGGTGACGATCCATTTTCTCCTGTAACTCACTTCAAAACAAAGTGCATGCTGGTGTGACTCCTATAGTGAGCATGACAGCTGTCTGAAAGACAAATGAAGGACTGTCCTGGGAATGTAGTGATTAAGGCAGTAGCATTACACTGCTTTATGGTTGCAGATTTGAGTCCCAGTCATAACTAACACTGTACTGTGCATCAGAAATATTTCAGTCAGCCTCTTACATAGGTATCCCTATTACTAGGGGGAAAACAAACAAACATTCAGTCTTTTTCTACCCATCGATGCACACCTTCCACCAACTGATGCACAGAGGAGCATGGACTTGATGCTGCAGAGGGGTTTGTGGTCCACTTACCTTAGCTGGGTGAAGCATTAATATGGTTTGTCCATAAAAAGTGAGCAGGTTGGGGGAAAAAAAAAAAACATGAAAATCAGGTAGTGTCTTCCAGGTCTGCAATAGCATTAATTTATTTTTTGAAATTTTGACCGCTGTTTAAATGGCACATCACCTCTTGCATATGGATCAAACTGACAGCAGATTAACCACTTGTGTCCCCGTTAGCATCATTCTTCAGGCCTACGTGCACCAGTTGGTGGAATTGCACCACTGTTGTCAAAGGAGACAGCAGAACTCAGAAGTGAAACTAAATTAAATTCCTTGTTTCTTCATATTTTGGTACCAAGAAGCCTAGTTTAGGCCACCACATCTCTTTACATAATCCCAAAGTACTGATTTAAAAAATAATGGCAAACTGCAAACAAAACATTTTCTAGAGTAGAATCCAGTCACGATTTTTATTCCCTCTATATACAATTACATTTTATACAGTTCAAGCAAAGACCCTACAGTTGTACTCTGAAACAGCTGTGTTTTTGTTAGAGGTAAAAAGGAAGGAAACAGATCTGCTTGTCCCTGTGGTAAAAGAAAGCCAAAGTCAATGGGGAGAACATTCTGTAGTTTGAGAGACATCACGCAGTTTCAGGGCGAGGCCCTTTTCAACGCTGGGTATAACACTACCACCGTCACAGCAAGCAGCACGGCCACCACTGGCATCCACTTGAGCAATCCACCCTGAAAAGGTTCATTTAAAAAAAGTCAAGTTTATTGTTTATGGACCATTGTTTTATGAACATACAGACTAGCAGTTTGGGGTAAAATAAAGTTTAAGTACAGAATTTCCACTGTGCAGTTCCAACTCTAACTAACATGTCACACATCTCTGATCATACAGCGAGACCAAACACTGATCAGGATTTTTCTTCATGCAAGGCAGATCTTCACTGACAACATTTAAAACAAATAGAAAAATTCGTAATGTTTACACTCTGATCACTTAAACTGTATTTTTATAGTTCATCTAAAGTCTCACTTGCTAAGTTAAATATATGAATGAATGTTCTATTAAGTAGGGTTAAATCTTATCAGTCTACACTCGATGCACAGTAAACCATCTCCTTTATTCTTCCATTTCCCTATTTCTTAACTGCTCTTAAATACAATTAATTGGGATTAAATAGTTTTGCTCACCTGAATGATCATATTAGAAACAAATCTGAGTTAAACATATTGAAATAAAGAGGCTTAAATCAGAGTACTTAATCAAATGTTACCCCAATCCGCTGTACTATTATAATTTTCCCGCACAAACACGACATTTTTCAGCTTTAGGTAAATACACATGCTAGACTGGCATTAGTGTGATGTTAGAGCAAAACATAGCAAAATAGGTATCAAAACAGTTTTACAATAAAAAAACAACAATGAAGCAAATAAGGAAAATAAATATGGGCTCTAAAAGATAGTTAGTATCAGAATACCCTGCAACATACAGATTAGCAAGTTAAAACTCCATGATGACTGTTCATGCATCTTGTGAAGAAGGGATACAAATTAGGAGGGGAACACAGAGACATATATTGTAGCTGTGTACCTTCATCTACCATAGGTGACCGGACCACCAGTACAGGAAAGCCAGGATTAGGGCGACGCCTAGAGCAGGGATAGGTTGCAATATGGTGGAAGGCTGAGGGAGGGAAGGGATATTCACAGTCACAGTGTGCGATGCACCAGAATGCACAGTGGAGATTTTCAGGGAATATATTGGTGGTTTGTAAACTTAAGCGTGCCAAAGTGACATATTGTGAAAGAAAACACAGCTCTCAAATGGATGTGAATTTTTTTGCAAAAACCTTGTCTTGCAAAATATTTTACCACTTTTCCTACAGACCAGGCACAGACCCAGCTAGTCACCCAACTAGCAGTGAAGAGAATCCACTGAATTCTTCAGAATACACGAGGGTAAGCCTTTACTTTACCGAAGTGATGTACTTATTGATTGGTAGAACACATTTCTTGACGGGTACTTTTAAGCATTATAATTAGTGAGATACATGGAAAAGGATATTCATGCAATACAATCTTGCATCAGCTGACAAATGAATAATTGCCAATTAAATAACTACTTTGTTATCTTGCAGATCATATTTCTAAACATAAACTGATGGCACAACTACTTAACTCCCTTGTAAAACATTAATGCAAGGTATCCTTACTAATTCTCTTAAATCGTGTATTCCCGTTTCCTACATTACAGCAGTAACTACATTTTAAAAAGTACTTCATTGAGCGTAAAGTGCTTTGGGACATCTTGATATTAATGCAAATCTTTTAACTGTCGGCAGATTGCTAGAAAACCTGCTGAAAAGCTGAAAAGCCAGTGGTCCAATTAAAGTCTTCTTCAAGATGCATGGCTCTGGCCTCCCATGTCTTCTAGGAAAGGCTCTCACAGACCCTGGGTTAGCACTGAATGCCTCAGCACAGAAACAGGGCATCTGCTGATTAATTCTGTGCCGGTGTAATTTTCTACATGAGCCATCCAGTCTAATCAAACACTACTGTTCACTCTCCATTTCTTTTAATATTCCACTTCAAGCAATTATATAATTCTCTTGTAAAATTATTTACCGGGAGCTGGGGGGGGGGGGGGGGCGGGGGATTACCCTTTTAAAAAAGGCCCGTTAGTGCCTCTGGGAGGCGCTAAAGGGTTTTCGCCCAGGCACCCCTCCCCGGAATTGCCCTCGGGGCTCCGCCGGCAAAAAGGGGTTTGCACTGCACCACAGCGATGACATCATCGCCTTGCGCTGACCCCTTATCGCCCCACGGGGAGAGAATCTGTGGTGGATGGGACGATGTGGCCGCCCTTAAAGTGGCGCTGGCGGCCGCCATCTTTTTTGCGTCGGTCGACTTTTCAGTCGGACTGACAATGGTGACCGCTGGATCGGCCGGGCTGTCATTCGGCAGTTCAGCACCCCCTCTTGGGTGCCGGGCCACTGGTCGGGCCGAAACCCTCCCTGGGCGCCACTGAAGTGGATGCCGCAGTCCCAGTGGCCCTCCCCCTGGAGAAGGGGAGGGACTTTGCGACGCAGTGGCGTGCCGCTGAGTATTCTGCTCGGTGAATGATGCGCCAATACTCAGGTTACTGCTCCCACTATTTTTTTTTTTTTACTCTAGCTGAATTGCCAGCGACTTGGCAGCCCGTCTCACCGGACACTAAATTTCCAGCTAATTCAAAGTGCCCTCCCCAATTTCTCGCTGAGGGTAATTTCGGCCCCAAGGACTCTGGCTCGATATTTGCAGCGAGGGTGCTGGGAAGGCCAAAAATGGCTGAAGAATCTGGCAAGGCTGTGGTCCACGTGGCGGGGTGAAGACAGATGTCTTGCCGAACTTCCTGATCTCTGGGAAACACAGGCAGCACCAGTGAATTTTAAATCTGGCTCCCAATTGCACTATGGGAGCCTTATTTAAATATGTTAATGATGTGTTTCTCCTGTCCATGGCAGGACACTCAGATGCCATGATATTCGCCACCGTAAAAACGGCAACAAATGCATGCGCAGTGGTTTGGTGTTGCATTTCGCTCATTTGACAGATTAAATCTTCCTTCCCTGACCCTCTCCCGCCCGTCACCGGGGTGGGGCGACATCTATTTCAGCACCATTTTGTACCAGAGAATTTTTCCACATTCTAGCTAACTGCCGTGTAAAGATTTTTCCCCCGAATTTTAAATCTGCAGGTCGGATGAGACACCTGCCTGGAGCAGGTGGCGGCCTCATGAATTTATGAAAATTGGGAGCCTATTAAGTCAACAGAACTCAAATAGCATTTTAATTGGGTACGAGTGGGGAAGTAGGTCTGCAGCTGGTCTAGTCACAGAAGGTCCCTTCTGACACCATAAGGAAAGTCACAGCCTCTCTACCCCAGTCTCCCACCCCCTTCCCTTCGGTGACACTTGGCCATCCGATCTGTCCCTACTAGCAACCATTCTCCACTCTCTTCCCGCCAATTGGTTAGAATCACGGTGGCCTCCTGCTGCTGCTGGTGAGTGTAAATCAACTCGCTTGTCTGGTGTGCAAACCTGCTCCCAGAAACCAACAGTTCATTTGAAATGTTTATGCCTCTGGTTTCTGTACAATGGAAGAAAGTAATGTCTGGCTAATTCCAGTTCCATACTCCAACTGTTCTGGTTCTGACTGGCTCCAGTCCCACCTACCAAATGATCTGAGTGGTCCATGTCGATAACCTCCAATCCCAGTGAAAAGCGCTGATTTTCCTTGTTAAATGTTGACAAGACGACAGGTAGGTTTAAATGCTGTCAGCTTAAAACACTGACTGCTGCATGAATGTAAATCAATCACAGGATAGTATACGGAGTCTCTAAAGGCCCCATATGAAGTAGAGAGCAGTTCTGGTCACCATATTACAGGAATGGCTTCACGGCACTGGAAAAGTTGCAGCAAAAAGGCTACCCATTTGATAGTTGACTTCAGATATCTGAGTTACAAGGATAGACTACAGAAGCTAAGTTTGTCTGTACTTAGAGAACACAGATGTATACATATAAAAAAAAAAACTGGGGCCGGTTAGATGGACCAAAACGGTCTTCTCTGGCCCTCTATATTCCTTTGCTCCTAATCTCCATTGCACTATTGGCAAATTATCATGGGTTGCGGAGACCATTGATAAACCAGGAGGAGGAATAGCTAGGTAGGTTAACACAACAGTGGACACCAGGATTTTGAGATTTTAATTTTCTCCGTTTAATTTGAGAGATATTGTTCAGCTTATAGAGTGCTGTTGTTGTGAAAAATAAGAGATACATAGCAAAAATAATTAAGAATGGGGGAAAAGAGTAAAGGTAAAATAGTTGAATATAGGAGTCCCTTACTAACAGGAAAAGCAGAGGCCACCAAGACCCCAGCTCACTTTACATCCGAATGCCCTCAGGCCCAACTTTGACACCTTGATTTAAATTTCTGGCTAAATCAGAGCCATAAAGGCTGTATTTCAACACTAACGTTATTAATGAGTTATCTTGGCATGAAAAAGGTAGGGAATTTGATCTAAATCAAAGTATTAAATTATGATCTATAATTTACAATATTTTATGCAGCACTGACTGGATATAATATAGTAAAGATTTGATTTCATATCAGACTTAAATTTAACAATCTTATTCTAACTTTTAATTCAAATGAAAAAACATTGAAAAGAAACTGGACATAAGAAAATAACTGCAAGAAGTCTAGGCAGAGAAATGAATTTATAAGACTCACATTGTTTCCCTTCTGTTGCAGCAGCTTCAGATTTTCTTTACAGTCTACGAGCTCTTCTGTGATGGATTCATTCTCCTTCCGAGTTATGTCAAGTTTTTCCTTCAACTCCACGTACATGGTCTGATTTACTTCATACTAGAACATAGATCAATTATAGAAGGATTTCACAAATACTGTTATACCGACACTTATGAACATATGTAGAAAGTTCTTGTTTAGGTTTTTAAATTGTACTATGATTTTATCAGAAATTTAGTGAGTTCATATGTCTAAATCTTTGATAACCTGTTATTTCATGTGACACATAACTGTAGTCTTTGCATGCTCTATACAGTTGGAACTGTGTGACTACTTAAACAAAAGTTATTTATTGTTCTTTCCCAAGTTTTCCCTCTGGCATTCTCCCATTACACCACTCATGAATGCAATTACTCATGCAGTGGGTCCTGACCTGTGTGGCTCAGTGCCAGATGTGTAGCGTAACTAAGTGTACACAGATACCTACTACAGTTAAATAGCCTAACACCGCTCAGTATCTCGGATCACACAAGAATGGCCACTTGGGAAAGGTGCTGGAGGGCTGCTGTTGCACCAAACCTCAAGCATGAATAACCAGCTTTAGGAGACACAGGCAGGGAGAAGGAAAAAATAGTTTGAACTCACTCCTCAATCAAATAAACCTAGTCAGAGCGCCTCAGCCTCCAACTTTCAATATAAATAATGGACTATCCAAAATGGTTTATGATTTTTGTTCCTCATCAAATTATATAATTTATATATATTTGCTATTCTGAGCTTGCATTGAGAATATATTTGGTGCAGATGGTTTTAAATATAGAATTAATTTCTATACGAAATGCATTTCAAGAAATGGAAACATAGAAACATAGAAAATAGGTGCAGGAGCAGGCCATTCAGCCCTTCTAGCCTGCACCGCCATTCAATGAGTTCATGGCTGAACATGAAACTTCAGTACCCCCTTCCTGCTTTCTCGCCATAACCCTTGATTCCCCGAGTAGTAAGGACTTCATCTAACTCCCTTTTGAATATATTTAGTGAATTGGCCTCAACTACTTTCTGTGGTAGAGAATTCCACAGGTTCACCACTCTCTGGGTGAAGAAGTTTCTCCTCATCTCGGTCCTAAATGGCTTCACGTTTTCTCAGCACTAGGAAACAGCAAGAAAAAGTATTCTTGGATCGAGTGAAAATTGCTTATAATGTTTCAAGTGACCCCGATGACACTTTCACTTGTAAAATTATAGATGTTTGTTTTGTGTGCATTCATTATGGTATAGCATAATAACTATTGAGCAGTTGACAACTTAGTCCGCTTACATCCCTTTGTAACTTCCTGTTCCCATCCACACAACTTACTCTGTCTCCTAACTTAGGGCCCAAGTTTCCACATGATTTGCGCCTGATTTTTAGGAGCAACTGGTGGAGAACGGACTATCTTAGAAATCGCAATTCTCCACATTTTTTTTTCTGCAGTTCTAGTCAGGTAGAACAGTTCTACTTTGGAACAGAATTTTTTCTTCAAAAGGGGGCGTGTCCGGCCACTGACGCCTGATTTGAAAGTTTCCACAGTGAAAACGTACTCCAAACTAAAGTAGAATGGAGCAAGTGAAGATTTTTGTAGAACTGAAAAAAACCTGTTCTACACATTAAAAAATCAGGCGCAGGTTACAAATTAGGCGTCCAGAACGAGGTGGGGGGGGCGGGGGGGAAAGGAAAGTAATTAAATTCTATAATAAATCCTTATTTATACTTCTACAAATATTATACAAATAAATCCAACCTGAATAAACATTTATAAGCCAAGAAAAGATTAAATAAACCATCTTCCTACCTGTGTGAAAGTGCTTCAGGCAGGCCTTTCGGGACCGAAGGCTGAACGGGCCGGCCTGAGACTTCGGGCAGGGCCCGACCCCAGCACCAGATTTACAGGTAGGTGGCGTTGGGTTGGGTTGGGTCGGGGAGGTTCGGTTCGGGTCGGGGGGGGGAAGAAGAGAGAGAGAGGGAGAGGGGGGGGGGAAGAGAGGAAGAGAGGGGGGGAGAGAGAGGAAGAAAGGGGGGGGAAGAGAGAGGGGGGGAGAGAGAGAGAGGAAGAGAGGGGGAGTGAGGGAGAGAGGGGGGGGGGGGGAAAAGAGAGGCTGCGTGCTTCAGCCCCTCCCACACAGTTCGGCGCCTGGAGCTACTGCACTTGCGTGCCCACTGTAGCGCGCATGTGCAGAGGTCCCGGCACTGTTTTCAGCGCAGGGACCTGGCTCCGCCCCCCCACAGCTCGTGCTGGCTGCGCCGAGGGCCAGAGGACCTGCAGGTAGGTGGAGAATACCGAGGATTCTTTTAGGCGCACTTTGTGGCGCGAAAAACGGGCTTCCATTTTAGGCGCGTGTGGAAACTTGGGCCCTTAATGTTAGCTGCAAACTTGGATATACAATTCTACATTCCTTTATTCAAGTAATTAATATACATGGTGAAAAGCTGCGGCCCGAGATCCCTGGGGAACGCCACTTGTCACATCCCGCCAATTAGAGAAAAAACCCTTTATCCCAACTCTGTCTCCGATCTCCCAACCAATTACAATCACAAGGTTACCTGTAATTTCACGTGCTCTCAATATTTGCTATTAAACTCACGTGGCAAGTTGTCAAATGCTTTTTGGAAATCCATATAGACATCATCCATAGATACTCCCCTATCCACCTGCTCCTCAAAAATTTCAGACTTGATCTACCTTCATAAATCCACATTGACTCTCTCATCAGCTGATACTCAAAGTGCTCAGTCACTCTGTCTCTGAAGATAAATTACTGTAACTTCTCCATAATTGATGTTAACCTGGCAGTTAACTGGTTTCTGCCTCCCTTTCTACTTAAATAATGGAGTGAGATTTGAAATTTTCCAATCTAAAAGCACAATTCCTGAATCTAGAGCGCTTTGGAAAATGATGATTAATGCTTCTGCAATATCTTCATCTATTTATTTTACAAAGTAACTATTTGTACTAAGTCTCCCTTCTGCGCACGCATCTCGTGGCGCATACGCAGAGCAGGAGTTAGGACAAATATCACCGACTCCGCCCCCCCCCCCCAACAATTCTTACTAACCCTTTTCTGCGCATGCGTACAACACCACGCTGTCTCCACTGAGCAGCCAAACGCATACACCGAGCCTCTCATAGTGCCCCGGTTTTGGGGGGGGGGGGGGGGGGAGGAGGAGCACTGGGGGGGGAAGGAAAGAGAGCGCATGGGGGGAGGGAGGAGGAGAAGAGAGGACGAGCTGGGGGGGGCGGGGGGAGAAAGAGAGTAAGATAGATATGGGGGGGGGGGGGGCAGAAATCAGAGGGGAAAGAGGGATGGATCACGTTCTTCCTACCCCCTGGTGCGTGCAAGCCCAGTGCGTGTGTTACATGGGACATCGTTGGGGTGGATGAAATCCAGAAGTCACGACACTGTCACTATTCATTTCATACCCAATAAACACGTTAACAATCCGCACACAATGCCCCATCTATTTGGGGGCGGGGAGGGGGGCAGTAAGGTCTTGCACTTGGGTACATTTACACTGGGGTAAGGGTCTTCAGCTGGGGGAAGGATGCACTTACACTGGGGTAATGGACTTCGACTGGAACTTGGTGGCTTTTGGGGAGATCTATCCTCTGTGGCTTCTGAAGTCAAAATGGATCGAATTACAAATTGGAAAGTCAGTCAGAACTTGGGCTGGGCGGTTCCAGTTACACATTCCAGAGGAACTTCAGGGTGTGGCTTGTCCTCCAAGGGGACCAATCAGCAATAGGTCTGGAGAGCCAATCCAGAGAAATGGTTGCATTTCAGTTAGTACAAATGGACGTATCCTTTATTTTAACACCCTGTAATGAAACCATCAGGTCCTAGAGATTTGTCTACCTTAAATCCAAGTTTTTACTGCATTACCATATTTTGTTTACACTAAGCAATTTTTTAACGCAGGTTTACCCATTAGCAGTTCAGCCCAGTTTACTGTGATCAATTTATTTATAATCCTGTTAAAGTTTGTCTTACTTAAATTTAAAACCAGAGTCTGTAATGCTCTCTTCTTCCTCTGAACCTAATGCCAAATTCAATCATACTATGGTCACTAATTGAAAAAGATGCTCCCTTATCAGATTGTTGAATAATTTTGGTTTGTTCATCACTAAAACCTTGTTGGTTCTAAAACATATTGTTCTAGAAAACATTCCAGAAATTCATTGCATTTACTACTTCAGCCGTACTGCTTCTCCCAGTTTAAGTGAGAATTAAAATCCCCCAATATCACTACATTGTTTTTGTAACTTTGTTGTTCCTTATTGACGCCCAATGATCCCACTGCCGGTCACCCTTCCTGAAAGAAAAAAAATTGCAGGGCTACGGGGAAAGGGACTAGCTGAGGTGCTCTAGCAGAGAGACGGCATGGGCTCGACGGGCCTTCTTCCGTGCTGTAACCATTTCTATATTGAAATCCCTTCTTTCTATTGTGGTAATTGTGTCTCATCAATATTGCTGCTCCTATATTTTCCCAATCCTTTATAAAGATCTTATAGCCTGGATTATTTAGCTCCCAATCATGCCAGGTTGTAGCCAGGTCTCTGCAATGGTTACTACTTCATTCCCTTGAAGATGAATTTTTGCTTTGAACTCGTTTGTTTTCTTTATTATGGTATGTGCATCTTATCTGGGTCACTTTCCCCACTGTGCCCATCTGTTCTGTAGTACCGTGCACATTTGAACAAGCAGCATAAAAAATCCCCCACCCAATCCCTAGACTGTGCCTGTGTTGTACCTTTGGAGTTCTGAGACGACACACTTTTTAAAAACATTATAGATAATGCAGTTCTTCTGTATATGCTTCATTACCTGTTTCTGAAATTTCTGAGTCTCATTTTCAGCATGTACAAGTTGTGTTCTCAGTCCATTTGTCTCCTGTAAGCGCTGCTCCTTCAACATCCCAACCTGAACTTCCAGCTCTTTGCGAGAAATTTCCAGCCCACTGACATCTTTGGTCAGCTTCATACTCTGCTGCTGAGCACTGTAACAGAATAATCATTCAATTTCTCCCCACTCATCTTTAAAATAACAATGACATATTAAAGTATAATACTACATAAACAGGTTGCTATCAGCTTCAATTATTCTACATGCTTTTCAGAACTTTCTACAACAGCTAGCCATAGAATCGGAGAGGTTTAAAGCACAGTGGATAACTGGGCCAATCATTTCTGCACCAGCTCTTTGCTCGACAAATTCAAAACTAATCCTACTCTCCTGCTCTCTCCCCATATATCCTATATTTTTCTCTGCTTTAAATACTTCTCCATTAAATATTCCATTAAAAAATGCAATGGTCTCTATCACAGGGAGTACTTGAGGCAATCCTAGCCAATATTTATCCCTCAATCAACATAACAAAAACAGATTATTTGGTCCTCATCACAGTGCTGTTTATGGGAGCATGCTGTGCACAAATTGGCTGTTGAATTTCCTGCAACAGTGACTACACTTCAAAGGAATTCACTGGCTGTAAAGTACTTTGGAATGTCCGGTGGTCGTGAAAGACGCTATATAAATACAAGTCAGTCAGTCTTTCTTTCAAAGCCTAAAGAATCTTTCATGCATTTTAATCTAAAAGGCATCTTATAAATCAATCCATTGTGGTGACATGATTGTTGCCTTTCTCGGAAACCTGTCCAGAGTGGTGGGTTGCAACACCACATAAAAACGCCTCCCAACTCAAACTCCACATCAACCCGATCTGTTCCTTCATCTACAGCCTCTTCACAAACTTACCATGAGCATTCCACAGGTGACTGCCTGGTATTTAATAATTTATGCTTCATGTCTGCTAAACAAGTGGTAGGAATACATGGCACAGAACAATATTCTGTGACGAGTTCTGTCAGTTTTTGATTGCCTCTCAATAAACAGAGAGTTCATGTTCTGAAGAAACTAACAGAATTTAAAAAAAAGTTTGTATATTCCCATTTCTTGCATTCCATTCCTTCAGAGTGAAAGGAGCCAATATACTCCCAAGCCTCTGGCAATGCCACTTTATAACTAGCCAATAGACAGGAAGGGGGTTAACTCATCCAAATTTTTTTTTCCCCATGCCTTGTGGGATTGCACTTCATGTTCAGCAAATGCAAGAAAAGTTCTGAAAATAATTTTGAACAATAGTACTAGTTTAAAAACAACAAACCTACAATTATATTTCTTAAATCATATGATTAGGTTGTGCTGAGTATCACCTGAATCGAGCAGATAACAGGAAATGTCAGTATATTTAACAAGTCAATTTAGTAGACACATTAGAGTCAACATGGATCAGAAACAGAATCAAAAACAAAAGCACAGTCTTATAAAAAATAAATAAGCAGTTATTGCTGGAACTTGCCATCGGAGCTCTTCCTCAAACTGCTGCAGCTTTTCTGTCAGAGTAACTTTCTCTTGTCGAAGAGAATCACAATCATTCTGCAGGCCACTGCTCTGCTTTTGCAATTCATCCAGTTTACCTGCCAGCAACAACATTGAAAGGGATTAAAATAGGATGATAGCACCACAAAATTCAATTAACAATACACGTGTTCAGTGAATGCAAACCTGGGTCTCTTCCATTAGATCTACAAATTCTACAATTTTAATTTTCCTTGCAATAAAAAGTATATTGTTCAAGATTGCTGTGTTAACCAATTGTTTCATCATATGAGGGAGGATGTTCTTGTGGGAAAAAGAAAAACACTGATAGATGCATATGAAAACCTATTAGTACTGTATGCAAACTGGTTGCTGCATTTGCCTACATAACTGTCACTACATTTGAAAAGTAATTAATTGCCTGTGAAGTGCTTTGGGACATTTGATGATGTGAAAGGTACTATATTAATGCATGTTCTTTCTACTTATAACTCGATTTTCCTTACAGTACTCAATGCTTAGGAACGTCTACACTTGTAAAACATGCTCAGTATCCCCAATGATAATGTTTGTGTAAAACAATCACCTACTGTTGCTAAATAAGTGAATTTCTCCATCAGCAACTTACTGCTGCATACACTTGTGCGCTTTTCCTTACTTGTCTATGACTAATTTTTAGATAGAATAAACTACTAAAATAAATGGGGGTTCTGAACTATTTATAAGAAACTGAAGCAGCAACAAATCACAATTCTTTAATGTGCAACATGGAACTGAAACAGGATCCCAGATGAATAGGCATGAATATAAAAGGCAATGCTTCTTCACTTCAGAGTGATTCCTGTACCTGCAAATAATTTAAAAATGAATATTTTGACTCAAAATCAAGGTCAACAAAGTGAATATATTTACCATGTATAATATTTTTTTTAAATGAAGACTCATGCACAATTAGCCAAGTATAACTGCACTGACAACATTCCTCCAATTGAACAGGGTGTTCTCTCCTGCACAGAATGCTGGTTCTAATTGGTTGGGAGTGATATCATGATTTTTTTTGTTAGAGGGAGTCAAAACAAAATATATAAACACTAAAAATGTTCTGGCCTTGTGGGACAATGCCCCCAGTTACAGGAACAGAAATTGTTAACCAAACTATTAGTCTGCTGAGTTATTCAACTGAAGTATGTGCCAGAGAGAAAACTTAAATCACCAGTCCAAAACAAAAAAATACAATTTGCTATTAAACAATTAAGATTTCATACTCAACTGGATTTGGAAAAAAAAATCTATTAGACTTCAAATATGCCCAAAAGAAAACAAAATGACTAAAATGAATATTCCTCATTGTACAAGTATTTTGGCAAGAATCTGGTGACCTAAACTTTCTCTCACTCATTTCCATGCGCCTGATGATTCAGATTATGGCTGTTGGGCAGATTCCCTCCCATCCTGACAGACAACCAATGAAAGTCAAATCCAACTTTACAATCGTGCCAATTTTGACAAGTCCATAAATGGTAAAACTTTGCAACGTAATAAAACTCAAGGTCAACTAGTAATTCACTGAAGGGGTAACTTGTGATAGAAATCTATTCTGAAGGTCAGTTTTCATTTTTGAAACTGCGAACTGAACTCCACAACAGTGGAGTTATTCATTTCATCGTACTGCTTGCTTTTTAACAAGTTAATTTCTCCTACTTTGAAAATTATTCCAACAGATTGAGGGAGTGTGTGAATGGGCAGTTTACCTGTTGTCAAGGCATCTGCCTATATTGCTATTGAATAGCCACTGGGGAGTGCATAACATTTTTTTTCCTCCTTTCTCAAAGTGCCGTAACATTCAGACAATTGCAGGGGACAACTTATATGTGACCACCCTGCACTAGTGGGGATGCCATAGGGCTCATTTTAACTCCCTGCAAAGGTGGATAGGACTCCTATGTGTGAGTGTTTGTCAGAGGCCTGGAAGATTTTAACTGCTGGGCCTCATTCTCACCCATTTCGTGTGGAAAGTGGCAGCTGGCCGATGGGGACACATGGTGTGTGTTTTTATGCCGCTAACCAATCGTAAAGTCAAACTCAACCATGCATAACAGAGACCAGGAGTAAGAGTACATAAATCCCATAGCATTGATCTTTATCACTTAACATGGGAAACATAAAGCAGACCATTTCCCCCAGTGGTAATTATTTCTTAGCATCTCATCTACACCTAAAAATTCTGGTTGAAAATAATTACGAGGCATTGCAGTTTTAAGGTTATAATGTTTTTTTCCATTGTACAAGGATGCATTGTAGGGACAAAATTGTGACCCTAGAAAATCCAATGACCAAACTCTGCAGAAAGCTCTACAGAAAAGATAAATGACAGAAGTACACGGTTTGTTTTATGTCCAGCATATTATTTGTTTCTGGATTGTATCAAATAGTCACCACTCAACCCTCTGTTTTGGTTAATGTGCCAAATCCAATCAGATTAGAGATTACTCAGTTGCTGGACCTATAAGGCAACACTGATATTTTGGTGCAAAAACAGACACCTAACCCAAAGTTAGATTATGTTTCTTCATCCTAATGCATTAACAATGCTGTTTCCCAGGTTGTATACTACAAATTGAAGTATGCACTGCCCCATATATAGAAACAAAAATTCCAATGTGAATTGTGCTCCTATATTAAAATTGCTCCAAAAAGGCCTAAAATAAATCTGGTTAATGAGTTAAGAATCTTTTTGTAAATTCTAAATGAATATACTACTGGGTAATGTTGTGGGCTCAATTCCCACTTTACAGCTTGAGCACATAATCTAGGTTGACACTTCAGTGCAGTATTGAGGCTGCTGTATTTCAGATGGGACATTAAGCCAAGGCCCCATCTGTAGGTTCAGGTGAACAGAGAAAATTCCATGGCACTATTCGATGAAGAGCAGTTGAAAACTCCTCGTGTCTTGGCTGACATTTATCCCTCAACCAACATCACCAAAACAGGTTAACTCGTCATTTATCTCAATACTGTTTGCATCACCTTGCTGTGCATAAATTGGTTGCTGGCGTTTGCCTACATAATTGACTACATAACAAAAAGTACTTCATCATCTATGAAGTGCTCAGGATGTTGCGAGGACATGAAAACTGCTACATAAAGGCACGTTCTTTCTTAACTAATTCGTAATAACACCATGTTACTGTCAGTCTACTGTGGTGCTGTGCAACAAACAAAATATTATTGGGCCACTTCTTATCAAGACTAATAATCTAAACTTGGCTTTAAGAATATAGTCAGTTTCTCTTTTTTGTTCAATAGGTAGGTAAAAGGTCACTTCATCTACAATAATTACATTTCACTTTCATACTTTGCTGACAAACATCATATGCAATTAAAAATGAATGCAGTTGTGACTGAATATAAAATGAAAACTAAAAGAACAGAGATCGTGACACACGATGCTTGTGAGGTGTGTGATGATGCTTAGATTCAAAAAGTATGAATAGGAGTTCCAACTATTCAGTGATCAGAGCAAGGTCTTGGCATGTGGCGGGGAGGGGATGTTAATCCAGGTTAATAGTTTAATCCGTGCGTGGAGGTGGTGGTGCAGAGGACAAGGAAATCGCACGTGCAAAAAGTGCATGTCAAATTCAGAGAGCCGAAAATGAGCTATAGATGCATCATGTTTTGCAAAACTCCTTTCAATCTTAACTGTAGTTTCAGTTGCGATAGCTGTGTTTTACTAAGAGCTGTGCTCAAGTTACAATAAACTGCAATAATAAGAGTAAGAATTCTATCAGCACTGGAGGTTCTACAAATGTAATATTCCCTCTCTGCTCAGGTTTTCTTATAGGTAACTTAATATAAAAATACACGGGAATTCAGTTTAGAAATTGGACTAACTTCACATTTTATTAACTATGTTTGGTTCCTTTCACCTTGAAGTTGGAACTCCTAAATTGGTGAGACTGTATGTGATTGACAGGCATTCTATAGTTGCATTATATAAGAACTCATGCTAAGAGTGGGGACTGCCTATGATGATGATATTTGCTGGTATATCAGACAGTGAAATGCAGACGCTGTACCTTCCGGCATAAATTGCCACTAGGTAGGGGTGAAATAAAATTGTACAGAATTCTCCCTGACCAAAAAATTCAATGTTGAATCAGTTCTTCGTGTTTTAGGGGCCTAACTGCACGTTTCCAGGGACGTTACTTTGATAAACAGGATTAGCTTTTATAGAATGAAGCATAGTATGATCCAGCACAGTAGGAGGCCAGTCGGCCCATCGTGCCTGTGCCACTCTTTGGTAGAGCTATCCAATTAATCCCACTTCCCTGCTCTTCCCCCACAGCCCTGTAATTTTTTTTCCTTCAAGTATTTATCAAATTCCCTTTTGAATGTTGCTATTGAATCTGCCTCCATCACCCTTTCAGGCAGTGCATTCTAACTCACAAATTCATTGTGTAAAAAAATGTTTCCTCATGTTGCCTCTGGTTCTTTTGGCAATCATCTTCAATCTGTGTCCTCCAGTTACCGATGCTTCTGCCACTGGAAACTGTTTCTCCTCATTTGCTATATTCATGATTTTGAACACCTATCAAATCTCCTCTTAATCTTCCCTGCTCTAAAGAGAACAATCCCAGCTTCTCTAGTCTCTTTGCATAATTGAAGTCCTTTATGCCTGGTACCATTCCAGCAAATCTCTTCTCCACCCTCTCTAAAGTCTTGACGTCCTTCCTAAAGTATGGTGCCCAGAATTGAACACAATACTCCAGCTGAGGCCTAACCAGTGTTTTACAAAGGTATAGCATAACATCCTTGCTTTTGTACTCTATTCCTCTATTAATAAAGGCAAGGATCCCATATGCTTTAACAACAACCTTCTCTACTTATCCTGCTACCTTCAAAAGTTTGTGTACATACATCCCCAGGTCTCTCGATTTCTGCACCCCCTTTAAAATTATACTGTTTAGATCATCTTGCTTCTCCTCATTCTTCCTACAAAAATGTACTACTTCACAAAATGTACTACTTCTAGGAACAGTATTACTTCTTGCTTTTAGGAGTAGGCCATTTAGCCCCTCAAGCCTGTTCTGCCATTCAAGAGATCATGGCTGATCTGTGTCCCAACTCCATATATCTACCGTTGCCCCATATTCATTAATATTTTTGGTTAACATAAAACTTTAGTGTCTATATTTTTCTGCCACCCACTTCAGTAACTCAGGAAATTGGCCTTAGAACTAAAACCATAGTTCCCTCATACCTGTACTGCATGTCCTATTAATATAAAACTCTGGATTTACTGCAAAGGTGGTCACACAGTCACCGATGACAACAGACCTAATCCATCATACAATCAATAGACAAAGTGTCAATCCAGGTTACTGCAATTAAAATAATTTCCTTCTCTAAGCATTTGCCTCAATTAACTAGTTGATTGAATAGCAATACCCTCAGGGAAAGAGGAACCTTATAAAGCAATTTAAACTAGGAGAACAACAATTTGGCAGGTAATCTTTTCTGCTATTAAATGTAATCAATTAGATGGTCAACAACTGAGGTAATAGACAGTATCAAGCTAAATGGAAAGGCTTACATTGGTACTATGTGATAAGTGGTGTTCTTCAGGTCAGCTTTTTACATATATATTAACTTGGACAAAGGGATAGAGAGTTGTATATCCAAGTTTGCAGATAACACAAAGCAGAGTAAGTAGTGTGTATGGGAGTAGGAAGAAAAGAAAGGAACATAGACAAAGTGAGTGGGCAACACTATGACAGATAGAGTTCAACGTGGGGAAGTGTGAGGTAATCCACTTTGGATCCAAGAGACAAATCAGAATATTTTCTTAATGGCGAGAGACTTGGAGCTGCAGGAGCAAATGGATTTAGGTATCCAAGTACGCAAATCACTAAAAGCTAGTGCACCGGTACAAAAAGTAATCAAAGAGGCTAATGGAATGTGGGCCTTCATCTCAAAGGGGTTGTAATTCAAAATTGAGGAAGTGATGCTTCAGTTGCACAAAGTCTTGGTCAGACCCCATTTGGAGTACTGCGTTCAATTTTGGCCACCGAACCGTAGGAAAGATTGGTCTTGGAAGGGGTACAGCACAGATTCACCAGAATATCAGGGCTTAGTGTTAAATTATGAGTTCAGGTTACATAAAGTTGGCTTGTATTCCTTTGAGTTTAGAAGGTTGAGGGGTGATCTAATCGAGGTTTTGAAAATGATAAAGGGCTTCGATCGGGTAGTTAAACTATATTCGTCATGTCAGCCATGGCTCAGTAGTAGCACACTCTTCTCAGAGTCAGAAGTTCTTGGTTCAAGACTCATCCCAGAGACTTGAGCACAAAATCTAGGCTAACACTTCAGTGCAGTACTAAGGCAGTGATGCACTGTTGGAGGTGCCATCTTACAGATGAGATATTAAACCGAGGCCCCGTTTGTCCTCTCAGGTGAATGTAAAAGATACCATGGCACTATTTGAAGAGGAGCAGGGGAGTTCTCCATGGTGTCCAGGTCAATTTTTATCCCTCAACCAACATCATTAAAAAAAATATTTGGTCATTTTCACATTGCTGTTTGTGGGACCATGCTGTGCACAAATTGGCTGCCACATTTCCTACATTACAACAGTGACTACATTTCAAAGTACTTCATTTGCTGTAAAGCGCTTTGAGGCCATGAAAGGCTGCATATAAATGCAAGTTTTTATTTTTTCTGATGGGGGAATCCAGAACAAGGAGGCACAGATTAAAACGAGAGAGAGGTCACATAGGAGTGAAATCAGGAAGCACTTTTTCACACAAAGGATAGTAGACATATCTCTCTCTCTCTCTCTCTCTCTCCGTCTCTTTCCCCACTCCACCACCCCCACCCCCGCCACTACAAAAGGCCGATACTGGTGGACTAATTGAAATTTTCAAGACTGTGACGGATACATTTTTATTAGGTAAGGGTATCAAAGGCTATGGAACAAAGGCTGGTAAATGGAGTTGACGTACAGATCAGTTATGAGCTCATTGAATGGTGGAACAAACTTGAGGGGTTGAATGGCCTACTCCTGTTCAGGGGAGGTCTTCAAGTGGTGATGTATAGACTGAGGGATTGGTTATGAAAACACAAATACATCATGGTACAGTCATACCTATATTTTCAAATCGGTGAAAAAGAAACACGACAGTAAAATGTCCCAGCAGTACAGCATAAATAGCTAGATCCAGTAAATGTAGAGGTAGAGGTTACCACCAAAATATCAGTGTCATCAAAAACTGTATTGCTGCTGAGTACATCAAAAGCAGCAAAAGATCTTGGAAATATCATCTGCACATGTGCAGTTCCATTCTCCTCACCTTGCAACTGGACTGCTTCCACTTTCTGTTTATCCTTTTGCTGCTGGGTCTGAAGATCGAGCTTGGTTTGAAGGTTTACGATCTCGGATTCGTACTCGGAGGCAGTTTGCCGCCATCGCTCAAGCTCAGTATGCACCTTCAGCAACTCCCCTTGGAGAATGGCAATGTCACTTTCACGGCCTGTCGCTGCCTCTACTGCTGTCTGTCGCAAAGCCACAATCTCTTCATAGGTACTTGCTAACTGATCACGGGTCTCAACAATTTCAGTCTCTTTCTCCTCTCGAAGGATCTCAATGTCCTTTTGTAATTCGTGGAGTTGAGCTGCATACAGAAGAAACAAAATTCATTTTCACTTGATTGAAAGCTCTTAATCGTCAAATGTAATAATCACACAATAATTACTATTTAAATGTAAATGCTTTGGGTCAATTCTAATTGGCTAAGGTTCTTGGATTTATTTTGAATGCTCAACAGGATTATTATAATATCTTTGCAGTAGGGCTACATGAATTTCCATTTACCACCATGCTATTCCATTACAAATTTATCTGTGGTTTTCTAACTAGAGGCCTTAAAGATAGCATTATGTAACCAATGCTCTAAAGATAAAATTAAGGTAAGTTATTAATACTGATTCAGTGGAATCTGTCCAAAACTAAAGAAAGGTGATATAAATATCGGTTGGTGAGGAGTGTTGCTTTGTCATAACACCTCCAAAGTCAACATGCATCAAGTAAGCAGCTTTGTGCAAGCTTACCTTGCAACACTTGGTTCTGTCTGGTTGATTCTGCAGCCTGTTGTTTATGGGCCTTTCTTTCTGCTTCGAGTAGTGCTGCCAAGAAATAACATAACAAACTGCATCAAATAGTGCACTTTGAACCACTGTTAACTTCAAAACAAGTTCAAGTAAATAGTAGAATTGGCCAGGATACATCTTTTTATTCGTTCCTGGGATGTGGGTGTTGCTGGCAAGGCCAGCATTTATTGCCCATCCCTAATTGCCCTCGAGAAGTGGGTGGTGAGCCACCTTCTTGAACTGCTGCAGTCTTTGTGGTGAAGATACTCGCACAGTGCTGTTAAGGAGGGAGTTCTAAGAGTTTGAACCAGTGACGATGAAGGAACGGCGATATATTTCCAAGTCAGGATGGTGTGTGACTTGGAGGTGATGGTGTTCCCATGCGCCTGATGCCCTTGTCCTTCTAGGCAGTCAAGGTTTGGGAGGTGCTGTTGAAGAAACCAAGGTGAGTTGCTGCAGTGCATCTTGTAGATGGTACACACTGCAGCCACGGTGCACTGGTGGTGGAGGAAATGAATGTTTAAGGTGATGGATGGGATGCCAATCAAGCGGGCTGCTTTGTTCTGGATGGTGTCGAACTTCGAGTGTTGTTGGAGCTGCACTCATCCAGGCAAGTGGAGGGTATTCCATCACACTCCTGACTTGTGCCTTGTAGATGGTGGAAAGGCTTTGGGGAGTCAGGAGGTGAGACACTCGCCATAGAATACCCAGCCTCTGACCTGCTCTTGTGGCCACAGCATTTATGTGACTGGTCCAAATCAGTTTCTGGTCAATGGTGACCCCCAGGATGTTAATAGTGGGGGATTAGGCAATGGTAATGCCACTGAATGTCAAAGGGAGGTGGTTAGACTCTCTCTTGTTGGAGAATAGTCATTGCCTGGCACGAATGTTACTTGCCACTTATCAGCCCAAGCCTGAATGTCGTCCAGGTCTTGCTGCACGCGGGTATGGGTTGCTTCATTATCTAAGGAGTTGCGAATGGAACTGAACACTCTGCAATCCTCCACAACCATCCCCACTTCTGACAATTCACTTATCATTTAGAAAAGTAGAAAGTACGAGAATTATTTTCTAATACATAAGAATGGCGTTGGAGAAGTAGCAGAGATGAAAGCAGATGGTATTACAAAAGTGAATGGAAGAGGTCTTGGAAATGAAGCTCGTTTGCAAAATAATATAAACCACTCAAGGCTTTACTTGAAGCAATTTGTAGCAGAAGACATACTTACACCTTAAAGATAACAATCTATGCATACATTTCAAATTTCAATTGTTAATTATAACACAATTCTTAACTCTGAAAGAATTGGTAAAAATACAAGTTTCTGATAATTTTACACTGTAAATCGTTTAAATCAAAGAACAAGGTTTAACTCTGATCTCCTTCACAGTATTAGATCCTGCTGCTTGCTGGAAGTGCCAATTTGTTTATGCTACATGGTGTTGTATTTCTAATATTTAAAGTACCCATGACAAAAATGACATCTTAAGAGTAATCCTTCAGAGCACAGAACTATCATGATTCTGGTAGTAATCTTGGCTACGCGACCCTACAAGTTCTATGAGGTGTACCCCTAAACATTAGACTATGAGAGGCAAAAGTACTTTCCAAATTAAAACTTTAAAATAATATATACATCAGTTGATTGCAGCAAAATCTTCAAATACTTCGGTCTAGAATGGAGATGACAGTGCCTGTGTTGAAAATGATGTATCGCAAGCATTTTTCATGCTGGATTTAGCAAAGTTAGTCTTTCCTGGTTTTTTTCCAGAATACGGACAAATAATCCATTAAAAATGCATTCAAGCTTTTAAAACTATAAATCTTCAAAATGCAGCCAAAAATATTTTAAAGTTTGTTTTTAGAATTCCATTTTCTCTCATGCAGTCCCCCCCATTAGCAATGTACAATTAAACTAGTAAAAGCAGGAGAACAAAGACACTGGATCACTTAGCAAAATAGTACAATTTTTAAAATAATGATCCACATGAATAAATCAAGTTACCAGGTTCAAACAAAAACAATCGGTTTGAACAAAAATAAACTATTCATACCAGAAGACCAGCAGTTTCTGCCAGTGCCTAATTTTCTCCCACAAACCATTGCTAGAACTATTTGACCTGAACCATTGAAAACTACAGTATTACCTGGAATGTGTGAACTATGATTCAAAGAAAATGAAACTACTTTCCGACACTGGAACTTCATAACCTTGAGCTGCATGACCTGAAAATCAGTGGGTTTTGTTATCAATCAAGCCATTTTTCATCGCAGTCGCTATAAAAAAAATGTTAAGTTCACCTTGCACTTCTAAACATTTTTGTTTGCTGATTCTGGCCAAGTCCTGCACTTCCTTCAACTCCTGGTGTAGTTGCTGTATCTCATGCTCTGAATCACCAGTTTCTGCATGGGCACGTCGCAGCTCATCTGAAAAAGCACAATTTATCCACATTGAGAACAGTACTCAAAATAGGTCAAAATCAGTTTTACATTGAGTGCAGTAGAAAATCTGGATCATCAGGTGAATAATAATGTTCTGAAGTGTGGAGACTTGAACAATACTGCTCCTGAGTAACAGGTAACCTGTTACTGAGCACAAAGAAGAAATATCAAAGTTGTCTGCCAATAATGGAGCATTTTTGGTCTTGGAGAATCTAATATAATAATATGCACTTAAAAGTGTACTGCACGTTAATTATTTTTTTAAATGTAGCAAAGGGGTCAACTTCCACACATATGCTGACCGTAACCAGCTTTACTTTATTTTTAGACCCAAGAACCTCCATACTGTGGTGTATGAAATGATACAATGAACTCCATACAGTGAGCCAGTGACTAGGTGTAACCTGGTCAGTCTTTAATGACTTCCAGAAGTGAAGATAAAGGTGAAGTTCAGGTCATATATCGGGCCCAGCACAAGTGTACCTGTGACCCTAAGACCTCTGACGGTAGTGCCCCCTATTGGTGGGCAGACCTTATGTACATACATTACATCATTCTCTCTCCTCCCCTTCCTCCCCCCGCCCCTCCCTTTCCCCCCCCCACCCCCTCCTTCCCTTGCCTGGCAGTTCCTGGCACAAGTCCATATTACAAGTTCAGACACTCCGGAGCCCTTTGCTCCCTGGTTGACCGTCTCAGTACAATCCCAGTGCTTTCCGAGTCTCTCACGACTTGGGGCTGGGCGTTGACCACAGTGGGTTCTTCTGATGGCTGAACGTGAGTTGGTTGGTCGTCTAAGCTCACGGTGTAGTCTTCCAACTATTCCGGTTCGTCAGTGTGTTTTAGCTTGATTTAATCAATGTGTTTCCTGCACATCTGCCCATTCTTGAGCTTAACCATACACACCCGGTTACCCGCCTTATCCGTAACATTGCCCGGGTACCACTTGGACCCTTGACCATGGTTAAGTACATACACTGGGTCATTTACAGATATGTCGCATAATACCACTGCTGGCGTTGACGTCGGGTTTCGACATGATCGTTAAGGTCAGGATGGACTAGAGAGAGCCTGGTTTTGAGGCCTCCCTTCATCAATAGTTCTGCAGGCGGGACCCTGGTGAGCATGTGTGGCCTTGTCCTGTAACTGAGCAGTATGCGTGACAGGTGTGTCTGCAAGGAACCGAGAGTTACGCGTTTCAGGCTCTGCTTGATGGTTTGAACTGCCCGCTCCGCTTGACCAGTGGACGTAGGTTTGAACGGGGCTAACCTCACGTGTTTTATGCCGTTGCATTTCATGAACTCTTCAAATTCCAGGCTCGTGAAACACGGACCGTTGTCCCTGACAATGATGTCTGGTAGATCATGTGTGGCAAACATGGCTCTCAGATTCTCAATGGTGGCAGTGGAAGTGCTGGATGACATGATCACACATTATATCCATTTGGAATATGCATTCACCACCACAAAAAATATTTTACTGAGGAAGGGGCCCGCAAAGTCGATGTGGATTCTAGACCACGGTTTGGATGGCCATGACCACAGACTGAGCGGAGCTTCCTTTGGGGCATTGCTTAACTGCATGCAAGTACTGCACTGATGCACGCATGACTAAGACAGAGTCAATGCCAGGCCACCAAACATGGGACCTTATCATGACAATACCAGGATGCGTACTATGTAACTCCCGTACAAATCTCGCCCTGCCTTTCTTGGGCATTACAACATGATTACCCCACAGTAAACAGTCGGACTGGATGGAAAGCTCAACTTTGCGACAGCTGTACAGTTGGTTTCATCACCCATTTCCTTGGGGATGGTCGACCAGTCCCCGTTACGAACACAACGTTTTACAACCAATAGGGTCGGATCCTGGCTGGTCCAGGTCTTAACTTGTTGAGCAGTGACAGGCGATCCTTCACTCTCAAAGGCATCCATGACCACGAGTAGCTCTGCGGGCATTGACGTTTCCACCTCAGGTGTGGGCAACGGTAACCGGCTCGATGCATCAGCGCAGTTGTTAGTACCTATGGCGAATGACATAATCATAGGCAGATAATGTCAGCGCCCACCTCTGGATGCGGTACGATGCATTGGTATTAATACCTTTATGTTCCGAGAACAACGATATAAGCAGCTTGTGATCGGTTTCCAGCTCGAAGCGAAGCCCAAACAGGTACTGGTGCATTTTTTTTTACTCCATAAACACATGCTAAAGCCTCTTTCTCTACCCCGCCGTAGGCTCTTTCCGCCTTGGACAGGCTTCGAGACGCGTATGCAACTGGTTGTAGTTTGCCTGACTCATTGGCTTGCTGGAGTACGCAGCCGACCCCATAGGATGACGCATCACAGGTCAAAACTAGACGCTTGCATGGTTCATACAGTACCAGTAGCTTGTGGGAACACAACAGATTTCTAGCCTTCTCAAAGGCTCTGTCTTGAAGTTCATCCCATACCCAGTCGTCTCCTTTCCTGAGCAGCTTGTGCAAAGGCTCTAATACTGTGCTCAATTTGGGTAAGAAGTTACCGAAGTAGTTGAGAAGACCCAGGAACGAATGCAGCTCCACCACATTCTGGGGCCTGGGCGCATTTTTGATGGCCTCTGTTTTCGCGTCTGTAGGCCTGATTCCATCTGCAGCAATCTTTTGTCCAAGGAATTCAACCTCTGGTGCCATGAAAACGCACTTCGAACGTTTCAGCCCGAGTCCCACTTTGTCCAGACGATGCAGAACCTCTTCCAGATTGTGCAGGTGCTCGGTGGTGTCACGACCTGTGACTAGGATGTCATCTTGGAATACCACGGTCCTGGGGACGGATTTCAATAGGCTCTCCATGTTTCTCTGAAATATGGCTGCTGCCGAACGAATGCCAAAAGGACACCTGTTGTAAATAAACAGTCCTTTGTGCGTGTTGATGCATGTAAGTTTCTTTGACGATTCAACCAGTTCCTGTGTCATGTAGGCCGACATTAGATCTAATTTGGTGAACGATTTCCCCCCGGCTAGCGTTGCAAACAGATCAGCTTTTCAGTAGCGGGTACTGATTTTGTTTTGAAACTAGGTTGATCGTGACCTTGTAATCTCCACAAATCCTGACCGTACCGTCGCTCTTTAACACCGGAACAATGGGACTGGCCCATTCATTAAATTCGACCGGTGAGATGACCCCCTCGCATTGTAGCCTGTCCAATTCGAGCTCGATCGTTTCTCTCATCATGTGCGGGACCGCACTGGCTTTATGATGGATGGGCCTTGTGTCTGGGCCTAGGTGAATCTGCACCTTGGCTCCCTTGAAGCTGCCAATTCCCAGTTCAAACAGTGAGGGAAATTTGCTCAGCATTTGAGCACACAAATCATCATCCGCTGATGACAAAGCTTTGATATCGTACCATTTCCATTTTATTTTCTCGAGCCAACTCCTGCCGAATAACGATGGGCTGTTACCCGGGATAATCCATAACGGTAGGTCATGAACCGCTCCCTCGTACGATACTCTTAGTGCTGCACTACCAATCACTGGTATGAGCTCTTTGGTGTAGTACGCAACTTCACATTTATCGGACTCAGCTTGGGTGTCTCTGCCTTGGTCTCACACAGCTTTTCGAAAGTCCTCTGGCTCATTATCGATTGACTCGCATCCGTGTCTAATTCCATGGATATCGGCACGCCGTTTAGTTTTATCTCTATCATTATCGGTTGGCTCTTTGTTAGGAACACACGTACGCTATACACTTCCTCCTCGGAGCTCTCAAATGCCTTGGGCTGCATCGCCAGATCCACGCTGAATTGATCATCATCCACGTGGTGTGTCGCAGCTCGCTTTCTCTGCTGTGGACACGTCTGCTGAAGATGCCCCGCCTTCGCACACCCTCTGCATACATACTGCCTGAAGCGGCACTGGTGGGTTCAGTGATTGCCTCCGCAACGCCAACACGTTGAGTTCAGATTTGCGCCCGATGGTGGGCTTTGAGCGGCTCCTGGTCTTGCAGACGCAGTCGAGTAAGCCCTGCCATGTGCAGCTTTGCCGGCCGTCGATATCATTTTGTACAGTACTTGCTGTGGAGTTCCTGTTTTGTCACGATATCTGCTTTGTGCTTTTCTGCATGGACCTGCAAGCCTGGGCGATGGCAATGACCTTGCTGAGGTCCAGCGTCTCCGCAGCCAGCAGCTTACTTCAGATCGCCTCGTGGTTAACCCCGATCACGAAAAAGTCACGCAGCATGTCTTCCAGTGCAGGCCCAAATTTGCAAGGCCCTGCAAGACGTCTCAGGTCGGCAACAAATGCTGCTACGTCCTGGCCTTCTGGACGAACATGCGTATAGAAGCGATATCTGGAGAGGCGGATTCCTTCCGTGGGTTTAAGGTGTTCCCGAACTAGAGCACATAGTTCTTTGTAATCCTTTTCTGTAGGAAGAGTGGGTGAGTGCAGATTCTTGATGAGTGCATAGATCGTGGGGCCACAGACGGTGAGAAGAACTGCCCTGTGCTTCTCTGCATCCTAGTCTTTGTTTAGGTCGTTTGCCACGAAATACTGATCAAGACGATCCATGAAATCTCCCCCATTCTCTCCCTCATGGAATTCTCGAGAGATTCAAACAGTACTCGATCGTGCTGTGCTCGCCATACTTTTGCGTGGGTTTGCATTTGCCTCGTCGCCAGTTGTAGTGTATGAAATGATACAACAAATTCCGTACTGTGAGCCAGTGACTAGGTATAACCTGGTTAGTCTTTAATGACTTCCAGAAGTGAAGATACAAAGGTGAAGTTCAAGTTATATACTGGGCCCAGCACGAGTGTACCTATGACCCTAGGACCTCCGATGGTAGTGACCCCTGTTGGTGGGCAGACCTTATGTACATATATTACACATATACTGTCAGACTATCTGCCAAACATGGGGGTCAAACTTGGTGAAGGCCAAGTCCCGCCGAGAGACCGGGCAGCACTTTGGGTGGGAAATTGATGAAAAATAATTTATGTTGGGCCGGCGGCAAATGAGCGACGTACACCGTCAAAACTGTGCGGGAGCTCCCAATCTTGGTGGTAAAACTCTTGCCGGAAGACCTTCAGGGGAACCCATTAAGGCAAGTCACTGTGAAAAAAATTTTAAAAGTTCACTAACTTTTTTTTCCAGTTTTTGAAAAAAAAACTTACCTTGGGGATTAGACCAGCCTCCTCGCGGCGGTCCTTCCCCCCCTGCTGGCGCCGACTCCTGCTGACACCAATCTGGCATCACGGCAGGCGGGAGGTAATTTGCGCCACTTGGCTGTCCGCTGACATCAGCGGGCTGTTCCTGCCAGTTTGGCATTGGGTGTAACCCGGAGAGAAATGTCGGCGGAAGTGGGCGGTAAGGCCATCAGTTTCGGCCCCACGGTGTTCAATCATCATCATAGGCAGTCCCTCGGAACCGAGGAAGATTTGCTTCAACTCTAAAAATATGAGTCCTTAGGTGACTGAACAGTCCAATGAGAACCACCGTACCTGTCACAGATGGGACAGTCGTTGAAGGAAAGGGTAGGACTGGCTTGCCGCACGTTCTTTCCGCTGCCTGTGCTTGATTTCTGCATGCTCTCTGCGGTGAGACTTGAGTCAGAGTCAAAAATGTCTCCAATTAAGGAACAGCTGGCTCTCTTGCACTAAACTAGACTGTGGAACCTCAGCATCTATTTCTATGAAAATCTAGTTTTAAGCTCCATATCCTATTCATCTAGATTATTTACTTCTACCTTTACAATGTCGCATGTCTTCACCATTACCTCACTCTTATGAGTACCAAAACACTCATTCATATTTTTATCATCTCTTGACTCAATTCCTTCCTTGCCTACCTCCACAAAACTCCAACTTGCCCAAAATTCCATGGTCTACATCCCGTCCCTCACCAAGTCCTGCTCACCCATAACCAGCACCGTTGCTAACCTACACGAACTCTTGGTTCCCCGATTTCATTCCCTCTCCCCTTTCTGCTCTTGGCAGCAGATCCTACTCTCTGGACCTTCCCTAAATCTTTTCCCCTCGCCACTGCACTCCACCTTCAAAAACCTCCCGAAAACCCTTCTCAGAGAACTGCCGAAGACTTGGCCCAATGCTCAATGGCTTTCCTTTTTTCCTGGCTGAAGCACCTTGGGATGCTCTGGTTCCATTGATTGGGCTATATAAAATGTAAGTAGCCCCAATCACATTTATTAAAAATAGATAGATGTAATAGATAAATGTAGCCAAAAAGTCTTGCATTTGTCCCTTTAAATATTTATCGACACAATAAATATTGGTAATCTCAGATTTATACAGTTTACACAGTTATAAACATTTTCTGCACAATGATTGAAGTTAAGTGGAAGCAGATGCTTTGTGGAGTACACCAAGGACTGTTATTGTTTATTATTATATATGACACGACTCATTTTAGAGAATGCATCTTCTTGCACTGATACTGAATGAATTATTTAAATTGATCAAATAAACAAATTTCTACTGCAAAATACATCTAATTCATGATCAGGTCCCCTCAATTTTAATAACAGTTATTTACTATACAATGAAAATGGATAGACTGACAGAACGGAGCGTGATTTCAGAAATGTACATGTTTTCAATGGTCTGTATTGTACAATAATTTAAAACAAGAAACTGAATTCCAAAGTATAAAATAGGCACACGGCAATAGTTAATAGGACAACAATTTGATTCAAAATAGTTTTTAAATGGATCTTTTGTGAATGACTTTATCTAGTGAAGTAATGACATCAAGCATGTATTACATTTGTGCCCTAAACACAGCTCGTTAGAAATAAGGGATGCCTAAAAATGTATAAAACTGATACGAACGCTGAGTTTTAAATTGTTGTTTAGCAGTGGAGTCGAAGTGTCTACTCACAATGCTTAGAAATGCTAATATCTTGGTACCCTGCTGAGATGTTACAGCATTCTGACGACCATTATCTGTGGTTTTCAAGTTAAAGCTTTAGTTTTGTTTATGTATCTTTAAGACAATTTGTTAAAGGAAGATTTAGAATGGATGGAAATTGAGGGGGTTAACGTAAACATGTTGCTACGTCATAAAGGAGATAACGAGTCTGAAGGAGCAGTTTTCTGGTTTGAGCTTCAGGATTGTACCCCAGAGAATAGGGATAAGAGAGATGAAACGATTTCAAAGAAAAGCATCTTCGTGAAAGTATAAACAAAGACATGTGGCCAAGAAAATTACGAGATATCTTTAAGGGTTCTTGATTCAAAATGGTGACAAAGAACTAGAAGTCTTATTGGCTATTAAGTTTTTAGGGGAACCTCAATAGATCAAAAGGTCTTGTCAATATCCCATGTCAGGCCCATCCCTAGAGAGAATAAAAGTAGCCTAATCAAAATTGACCGCAAACTGTGTGTGGTGAGAGTGAAACAGAAGTCAAGCTGGTCGAACACTCAAGTGATCCCATGCTTTAGCGAAGGAAGCTCTAGACAGAGAAAGAGACTGCAAGCCAGAGAACTGCTCACGTGCGGCAGCTATTTGTCTGATCGGAATAGGTATCAATTATCTGTTACGGTTGTATGTTTTTGCTGTATAACTAGTGTGTTATATTCTGTCTTAAACTCTGATTCAACACAATATATCCAACAGATTGGTTTACAGTTGATCCTGATTATTAAAGTGACCAGAAATAGTCTTAAACTTGGCTATTTCTCACGCGCTCTAGTTTCTCTACCACCATGCCCTTTATGAGCTCATCTCATCCAGGAGACCCATTTCCCATTAAACTGGTGAGCACCCAACTTCCCTTGTTGGCCCCCCATGCTACCCAATATTGTAAATAATTACTTCTCAAGTACCATCAGGCACTCTTTCAAAGATACCATCGACCCTATCCAAAAAACCTATCCTTAACCCCTCTGTCCTTCCAAACCACTACCTTTTCTCCAAACTCCCTTTCTTCTCTTAAAGTCCTTGGAATGGTTGTTATCTCCCAAATCGGTGTCCATCTTTCCTGCAACCCCATGTTTGAACCTCTTTTGCCCTTGCCACAACACTGAAACGGCCCGAATCAAAGTCACAAATGACATCCTCTGTGACTGTGACTATGATGCATTATCCCTCCTCATCTTTCTCAACCTATCTGCAGCCATTGACATGGTTGACTACATCCTCCTCCAATGCCTCTCCTCTGTTGTCCAGCTGAGTGGAATTGCCCTTGGTTTACTGACCCAGTTGGAACCTGATCATCAAGAAATGGCTTCCCTTCCCACTCTTGCACTATTATCCCTGGAGTCTCGCAAGGATCTATCCTTGGCCCGCTTTTCTTCCCCATCTACATGCTGCCTCATGACAACATCATCTGCAGACATGGGGGTCAGCTTCCACATGTATTCTGACAACATGCAGCTATACCTCTCCGCCATCTCTCCCAACCCCTCCACTGCCTCATCTTTGACTTGGTGTTGATTCTTTTGATTATTTCTCTGACGCAGTGTGGGACAATTTTCTGTGCTAAAGGCGCTATAAAAATGAAAAGGTGTTGTTTACATGTCAAGAGAATTGCTGGGTCAAATGAGTAATTTTATTCTACAAGGTCACAATCTAAGCATGTGACTGAACAATTAAACCATGTAGTCTAATTTTCATCCCTCCTCCCAGCAAAAAGAACATATTTCCTTGATCAACAAAGGTCTTCCTCAATAACAACTTGCTTTTATACAACACCTTTAAAGTAGTAAAACATTACAATGCACTTAAATGACAAATGGGAGCACTTGTTGTGCAGCACAGATGTTATCTACAGAAAGAAATGCTTCGAATTGCTTCAGGGTGCAGCACTACTGACAAAGGACATTTTCTCTGCATAGCACTATTATTCCATAGCTATCTCAGAAGGTATTTTCACAATTTCCTGGTTCCACTTGTAAAATGGATATCTCTTCAGACACATTTTTGATCCTGTGACTTAGAGCTATGATTTATTGTGCTCCATTGTGTAAAACTAATACTTCAAGCTCTGGTCAGTTTAAAAATATATCATTTAATTCGAACAATGTCATGCCCTTGGGGCATTACAATACTTATTGTTTGGTTTAGTTTCTTAATTTATAAAATCAGCGTGGATGTTTATATGTTAAAGAGCAGTGAATTGTGCAAAATTAATCACTTCTGGTGAAAACCCTAATGTGCATCTTTCACTTAATCCACAGAAAGATTGGAAATTGAGTTTAAACACAAAATTTTAGGAATTTTGCAACAGGTCAGCCATTTTTACAAAGCAAATTGCCAGCTAAGACTACTTTGAAGAGTAAATTTCAATGGATGAAAATCACAGTAGTGCACCGGTGATTTTCCAATCTGCCCCAGGGTGTCTCAGCTACTTTACATCAAGTGAGAACTCAGAAAATCTATTCCAAAATCTTGGACCAAACCAGTGGTTAAAGTGGATCGGAATACTATGGACTTCCAGCTCTTAAATTACATAAATGTCTAGTGTCTGTTGTATTTAAATTCCTTGCAGTTTGTGTTCTTCTGCAAGGAATGCAAAATTGATCCAGGTTCCAGGTGGAAAGATCTTTTTATAAAACAGCAATTCCAGTGAAGCTAATCCAGGCTGGCTACAGCAACAGCAATCCTTGTATAGCCCAATGGAAGCTGTCAAACTGTGCAAGGTTCACAGCACTGAGAAACTGAAAGGAAGCTAAGGGGAGAAACCTGGAGATGAATTAGGGAATGAAGAGAGAGAGATAAACAAGACAGTTCAGGAGAAAGGTGATACATATGCATGTAGGAAATGGAGAGGAGAATGCTCGTTACCTCCAGACTCCCTTCTTCCACATTCCGTAAACTTGAGTTCATCGTAAAGTCTGCTGACCCTATCCTAACCAAGTCCTGTTCATCCATTACCCGTGCTTGCTGACCTACATTGGCATCGGATCCAGCAATGCCTCAAATTTAAAATTCTCATCCTTGTGTTCAAATTCCTCAATGGCCTTGCCTCTTCCATCCTTACAACCCTTTGAAAACTCTTGCTCCAATTCTGGCGTATTATGAATTCCTGATTTCCTTCACCCCACAACGGTGCCTTCAGCTGTCCATGCTCGGAGCTCTGGAATTCTCTCCTTTAATCCTCTCTGCCTCGCTCTCCTCCTTTAAAGGTGTTGCTTAAAACCCACCTCTGACTAAGCTTTTGGTCACTTGCCCCAATATCTCATGTGGTCAGGATCAAATTTTGTCTGGTTCCACTTGTGTGAATTACCTTATGACTTTTTATGACATTAAAGGCGCTATATAAATGCAAGTTATAGAGACAGAGAAAGAGAGAGTGAGAGAAAACAGAGAGCAAGTGTACCAACAATGGGGGAAAATAGGGCAAAGGGACAATAACGTTGGGGGAAGAGAGAAACAAATATGGCATCCAATTTGAATACAGTAAGGTCCCAAAAACAAGGAACAAATGAATGAACAGAATGTTTTGTGTGATGATGGTTGAGGGAGCAATGTTAGCCAGGACACCGTTAAAACTCCTTGCTCTTCTTCAAATAGAGCAATGGGATCTTTTATATCCACCCAATAATGGCAGATAGAGCCTCAGTTTAATACCTCATCTGAAAAATTGAATTTCTAAAAAATTCAGCATGTCCTCAGTAATATACTTTAAGTGTCAGCTGAGATTAGGTGTTCAAATCTGTAGTGGGGCTTGAACTGGCTGTCAAACATTTGGGAGGAGTGAAAGATGACACAGGGTTGGAGTGTGTATGTTTTCTTAAAAGATTGCACTTTAATCATCGGTCAAAATTATTGCAAATATATTTTTGGAAGAATTGCTGAACACTTAACAGTTAAAACTTTCTGCCATGTCCGTTTGGCATTTTCTATTTTTAACTGCCGAGAATCCAGACAACATAAGCAGTCCACTGACTCATTTTCTGAAGTGATTTCATCCATCACTCAGTTTACTGCTCATTTAATTTTTGCAGTTAACTTGTTGAGGTATGTCAGTGCCAGAATAATTAAATGTCAAATTTTCAAATGTTGCTTTAGAAATATTACATTTATTATAGTAGATGCAACTGACTTTAATCTGTTATTATATTGACCACAGTATTTAAATGAGCTACAATGCTGTTAATACCAATGATACTTTCATAATGCCAGTTAACAGGGCCTGTCTGCAATTGCTCCTACGTCCATCCACATTTTAAAAAAAATACTCAACTTTTTTGACTAGAGTATGCCTAGAAACAGTAAGAGCTCTGCAAAACTGAAGCAAACACCAACTTGCGTGCTGTGGAGTCCAGTGAGAAAATACATGTCTATGATATACTTCTCAGCACCACATTTCCATTACAGGGTATAGGTAATTAATGAAAGGTAACTCCAATTGGTGGCTTTCAGGCACTGAAAATCTGGCTCGAAGAGGATCACTTCAATGAACAGACTGAGTAAGATAAGATTACACTGACTGATTGAAAAGGAAAGCACACTTAAACAAGGCAGAAATACAGACTTGAGCTGAAAATCTGAGTTTGCTCCAGACATCCCTTACGGCCATATACATATTAATCTATATAGAGACTCTATACTTTTAAAGAAGAAAATTTTCATAACCATCACTGAAATATCAGATTTGAATCAGAATCCAACTCTTAAATGAACCCCTGAAAATATTAAAATGAAATGAAGAGTTGGAAACACAGTCAACTGCAAAACAGCTGAAATTACTTGGATGCATTTCAGTGTTAGTTTCTTTACTCTTGCCCATAAACTAGCCCAGTTTTGAAATTCAATTTCATCTTTAATTAAAAAAAAAAGCATATAGAGCAAAATTCTTGCACACAATTTTCATGAATATTTAAGTTATTGCATAATCCAATATATTTTAGCACTGTTCTTAGATTTAAGATAAAGCTCAGGGCATATAGTTTGGGAATACTAAAACATTGCTGAAATGTTTCAACAAAGAATGTATAACCTGAAATGGTTAGCTATAACCTAGTTTATACGAGAGGAAGTGCTGTACACCTTGCAGAGATGTAACTGGCTGAAGGTTTTTTTCCCCCCATTAACAGGATTTTCAGGCTGTGCAGATCCATGTACTTGGCAAGGAAAATAATTCTTGTTAAAAAATTTATAGACTGCACAACAGATCAAAACAAATGCTGTGGTTATACTGTACCACCAGTCACAGCAGGAGGTCTGCAGCAGGCAAGATAACAGTTATATTGGATAGCTGTGAACTGCACTCCCGCTACAGAGGTTTCTGCATTTGCATATTTACACAGCCACTAAAGTTTTGCGAGAGTTGTCTGCTTTCTCAAAACATGGAAAAAAAATTCTAAATCAAGTCTACAAAAGTGCCCAGAAGTTTCAATGAATCACTTGAGTGCTTTTTAAAACCCAGCTTGACATTGCTCTTGCATTATACTTCATACAATATCAAACCCACTGGACAACTCCATAAAAGGCTGAAGGAGATAGCTGAAATTGGCGGGAGGCTGGGGGATTTTCAACTTGGGCACCAAGTGGATTCAGTATCTGTGGTGTGCCTGTCCACTGGTTTCCAGTGGTGCAAAAACAGCAGGTAGGCAAAGCCCGTTTGGGGCGAGTAAATGCTGGGTTAAATGAGGATGGACCTGCTCCTCCTCACCCCACAAAACTCTTCAACCCCCCCCCACCGCCCCCGCCAAATGCACCTTTTTGGAGAGGTCTCCAGTGTTTACTTTAAGGACTGTCAGTTAGGTTACTGAACACTTGGAGAAAGTGGGACCAGCATGCGCCGTGCATGCGCCACCCATTTCTCCACAGAAGTTGCAATTGGGGCCTACAACATGCGTAGGGCCCTAATTCGCATATTTAAATCGCTTCTCACCTGTTTTGAGCGGAAGTGCTGGGCGCCTATTTAAAGGCGCATCTAAAAATTGATTCAGGCGGGAAAAATGGGTGCATAATGTCCCTACCAGATTTCCTCTGCTGGTCGCCTGCTTTTCAGGTGCGAAACAGGCAAGGTGAAGGCAGATGAATTTGAAGATGAGCAACTGTAAATTCTGTCCACTGTGGAATAATACATTCAACAGCACAGATGCAGCTTTAATTACTGTAAATTCTAGATTAGATTGCATTCTATGCAACAAAAAAAATTTAAATATTTAGTATAACTTTCCCATATTTAAGACAACACAACATGCGCGAAAAGGCAAGACTAATACATCAGACACAATGGCATTTACCACCGACACAATCATTACATCGAAGATTTCAGATTTCACCAGAAAACGTGGCAAGCTGCAAGTTGTGTTTAACATTCAATTGTACAGAGAGCTTGAAGAACTTTTTTTAGCAATACATAAGAACATAACAATAGGAGGAGTAGGCCACCTGGCCCCTCGAGCCTGCTCCGCCATTTAATAAGATCATGGCTGATCTTCTACCTCAACTCGACTTGCCAACACTATCCCCATATCCCTTGATTCCCTTAATATCCATGGACCATTATATCCTGCAATATTTAACTGCCAGACCTGTTCTTTATTAAGCCATGTTTCAGTCATCCCTACTACATCTGGCTCTTCATTACAAATTATTGCCACCAGTTCCCCCATTTTTTTTAAATCAAGCTGCTGATTACATTGCTGTATAGGCAATTTAATTTGTTTTTTATTCATTATTCCCCTCAACTTATTTTTAACAGTAATTTTATACTTATGTTCTATAACTGTATCTGTTCCCCGACTGTTTGTTACCCTTATTCTTTACCTTGGTTTCAGCTTTACTCTCATCTCCTATTTCTTTTATCTTCAGGTTTATGTTATTTTCACTAGATCCCTCCCCTCATCTTATGTTACTTGGACCTGACATACAGCTCTACTCCTATAGCAAAAAAATAAATTGTCAAAACACTTTTGAAAGACACCAGTGCCCGTTTTAAGTGTTACTTAAGGTACATAAGAAATAGGAACAGGAGTAGGCCATTTGGTCCCTCGAGCCTGCTCCGCCATTTAATGAGATCATGGCTGATCTGATCATGGACTCCGCTTCCCTGCCCGCTCCCCATAACCCTTTACTCCCTTATCGGTCAAAAATCTGTCGATCTCTGCCTTGAATATATTCAATGACACAGCCTCCAACTACTTACAGGAAGGAAGGCAAGCTAACATTTCTACTAGACTAACATTATAATACACCACAGAAATATTTGCTTCAGAAAAAGGAGTGTTAAAGTGGGTTCTAACTTTGATTTAATTGTTGGAGATTGACTGAAAACAATTTTGTAGCGAATGCATCCAAGTCCCCATCACTTGCACCGTTTCCGCTTACTCCAGACAGCAGCCTATAATGGTCAATCATAGGCAGTCCCTCGAAATCGAGGAAGACTTGCTTCCACTTTAAAAGTGGGCTCTTAGGTGACTGAACAGTCCAATACAGGAAACAGTCTCTGTCACAGATGGGACAGTCAGTCGTTGAGGGAAAAGGTGGGTGAGGAGTCTGGTTTGCCACACGCTCCTTCCACTGCCTGCGCTTGCTTTCTGCATGCTCTCGGCGATGAGACTCGAGGCGCTCAGCGTCCTCCCGAATGTTCTTCCTCCACTTAGAGCGGTCTTGGGCCAGGGATTCCCAGGTGTTGGTGGGGATGTTGCATTTTATCAAGGAGGCTTTGAGGGTGTCCTTGAAACATTTCCTCTGCCCACCTGGGGCTCGCTTGCCATGTAGGAGTTCCGAGTAGAGTGCTTGCTTTGGGAGTCTTGTGTTAGGCATGCGAGTCAGACATGCGAACAATGTGGCCTGCCCAATAGAGCTGGTCAAGTGTGATCAGTGCTTCGATGCTGGGGATGTTGGCCTGATCAAGGACACTAATGTTGGTGTGCCTGTCCTCCCAGGAGATTTGCAGGATCTTGGAGACATCGTTGGTGGTATTTCTCCAGCGATTTGAGGTGTCTACTGTATATGGTCCATGTCTCAGCCATACAGGAGGGCGGGTATCACTACAGCCCTGGAGACCATAAGCTTGGTGCCAGATTTGAGGGCCTGATCTTCGAACTCTCTCTTCCTTAGGCAGCCGAAGGTGCACTGGAGGCGGTGTTGAACCTCGTCGGCGATGTCTGCCCTTGCTGATAAGCAGCTCCCGAGGTATGGAAAGTGGTCTACGTTGTCCAGGGCCGCGCCGTGGATCTTGATAACTGAGGGTGGGGGGGTGTTGGGTACTGCTGTGTCTGCTGTGTCGCGGGGTCAGGTTGGTGGAGAACCTTTGTCTTACGGATGTTTAGTGTAAGGCGCATGCTTTCGCACGCCTCGGTGAAGATGTTGACTATGACTTGGAGTTCAGCCTCTGAATGTGCGCAGACGCAAGTGTCGCCGTGTACTGTAGCTCGACAACAGAGGATGGGACGGTCTTGGATCTGGCCTGGAGGCGACGAACATTGAACAGTTTCCCACTGGTTCTATAGTTTAGTTCCACTCCAGCGGGGAGCTTGTTGATGTGAGGTGGAGCATTGCAGCGAGGAAGATCGAGAAGAGGGTTGGCGCAATGACGCAGCCCTGCTTGACCCCGGCCGGATGTGGATTGGGTCAGTGGTGGATCCGTTGGTCAGGATCATGGCTTGCATGTCATCGTGGAGCAGGCGGAGGATGGCGACAAGCTTTAGGGAGCAGCCAAAACTGAGGAGGACGCTCCATAGTCCCTCGCAGTTAACAATGTCAAAGGCCTTTATAAGGTCAAAGGCGGTCACGCACAAGGGTTGGTGCTGTTCCCTGCATTTCTCTTGCAGTTTTTAAAAAAAATTTTCGTTGCCAATTCTTTGTCAAATCACAAACGCCAGAGGTCACCTTGGGCCATTCAAGGATCACTCTGCGCCAATGCTCTTAGCCAAAAGGCCTAGAGCCACTGCACCGTTCCTGGAAGTACTGCAATACCAGGTTCGTGCCATGGAGGTGGATGGGTCAGGCCCCCCACACACCTCCGTGGAGGTGGATTTTTTTTTTTTTTTTAAATTCATGTCCAATCGTTATCCAATCGTTACAATTCTTTGTCAAACACCAGAGGTCACCCTGCACCAGTCAAGGATCACTCTGCGCCAATGCTCTTAGCCAAAAGGCCTAGAGCCACTGCACCGTTCCTGGAAGTACTGCAATACCAGGTTCGTGCCATGGAGGTGGATGGGTCAGGTCCCCCACACACCTCCGTGGAGGTGGATGGGTCACCAATCCCACCCACCTCCTGTTTACAAAAATGTAAGCATATACCTTCCTGACCAGGGAGAAACCACCCGGAAGTCATGGTGGCTGGTCAGGTTAGTTATGCAGATCTTAGCCAAAAGGCCGAGGATGGGTCAAGCCACCCCACCCACCTACCTCCTATTTCCAAAAAGCATAGGAGAACCACCTTCCTGATCCAGGGAGAACCACTTTGGGGTCATGGTTACTCCCGATCTTAGCCGAAAGGCGAGAAGCGTTGCAGTTGTCGCACCGTAAAGATCATGTCCGTTGTACCTCATAGTGGACGGAATCCGCACTGTGACTCCAGAAGGAGCTCCTCAGCCACATGGAGAAGACGGTTGAGGAGGATTCTAGCGATGACCTTCCCAGTGGCTGATAACAGGGAGATTCCTCTGTAGTTTTTTTTTGAAATTCGTAGCCAATCGTTCCAATTCTTTGTCAAATCACAAACGCCAGAGGTCACCTTGGGCCCATTCAAGGATCACTCTGCGCCAATGCTCTTAGCCAAAAGGCCTAGAGCCACTGCACCGTTCCTGGAAGTACTGCAATACCAGGTTCGTGCCATGGAGGTGGATGGGTCAAGCCACCCCACCCACCTCCTATTTCCAAAAAAGCAAGCATATACCTTCCTGATCCAGGGAGAACCACCTTGGGGTTATGGTGGTTACTCCCCTGTCAGGTCAGTTACGCATGATCTTAGCCGAGAAGCGATAGATTCCTCAGTAGTTGCCGCAGTCGGGCTTGTCCCCCTTTTTTTAAAAAAAAAGATGGTCACGATGACTGCATCTCAGATCTCCCAGCATGCTCTCCTCCTTCCAGATGAGAGAGATGAGGTCATGCCAATTGGTCAGCCAATGTGTTAGAGGCAAGGCAGGACTTGTGACCAAACAATGCATTTCTCAGCAAATAGAGCAAACAGCAAAGCAAACCAAGTTTCTTTACGCAGCACAGACTTTATTTAGAGAGAGTCTTTACGAACTGGAACAAACAACATTTGTGCATAAAATCAATCTCCATCACAGCAGTGTGGTCTCCAGGCGCAATTGACGGGTGAATTGCCCAATCATATCCATTTTGGTTGGGACTGGTGATGTCACTATATGCAGCCAACTATTTACCATTACCATAGATGTCAATTACAAGTACGCCATTTAAACTGCTGACTATTTTGGGCAGCTGTTCGCACCTCATTAAAGTGCGATTACCTGTCATTAAGTCCTTTCAGACATCTCCGCCGCCTTTAGGCACCCGCTGAGGCATCTCCTGCAATTGCTGCTTACATATACCCGAGGTGGTGGCGAGAATGACCAGAGGGGAAGCTGACTAGACCGCTGCATACTTCAGCCCCATTCAGCTCTCCATAGCTGAAGACGGCAAAAAGCTTCCACCTTGCATAGCTTGTCTACAGCCATTGAATTCAACTGTCTTAATAACTTTAGTACACCCTGAATATTTTCTGAGATGGAGGATGACGATTCCCTTAGTGAAATGTCTTTGTTACACCGGCCACAGTGTCTAGCAGGCAAATTGTGTCAACACCAGTGCGTCTGCTATACATGATGGGGACTATATTACCTTTATAGAAATACATGACTCAGACTTGTACTACAATGAAGTATTTAAGTAGGTATTGTACTACAGGGATTAAGTGGCTATTGCAATTATGCTGTCCTCCCCCTCCCAACCTTCCCACGACAACACGAGCCACCAGATGATATATTTTCATTAATCTTTTTAAATTGGAGACATTATAATGATCCTGCCATGGTCTTTGATGCTCAGTTTTTAGTGAAAGTACAGACACAAGTTTAATGTTTTGGTAGCTGCGACCTAAGAAGTCAGCCTCATTGATGTTAGCGAACAAAGAGTATTTTGTGTTTCTTTCATTTATCAGTCTTTGAAATCCTATAAACCATGGTTATCTAAACACAGTTTGTTCACACGTGAATTTTAGTACAAGGAAGTGACCACCAGTGATTTTGACAAAGTTACTGGTAATGGCCCCAAGTTTCGACATGATTTGCTCCTGATTTTTTTAGGAGCAACTGGTGTAGAACGGAGTATCTTAGAAATCGGAATTCTCGCCATTTAGTTTGCTCCAGTTCTAGTCAGTTAGAACAGTTTCACTTTGGAACAGAATTTATTTTTCAAAAGGGGGCGTGTCCGGCCACTTAGGCCTGTTTTCAAAGTTTTGTCAGTGAAAACTTACTCCAAACTAGCTTAGAATGGAGTAAGTGAAGATTTTTGTACGCTCGAAAAAACTTTGTCTACACTTTAGAAAATCAGGCATAGGTTACAAATCAGGCGTAGGGAATGGGGGGGGGGGGGGGGGGGGGGTTTAAAAGGGAAGTTTACAAACATTAAACACTTCAGTTTTACAAATAAAGAGCCATCATCAATAATAAATGATAAAAACATCAATAAATCAACCAATAAATCAATCAAAAAAAATTAATAAGAAATAATTTTTTTTTAAATCAATAAATAAAACATTTTCTACTTACCGACTGCAGCACCGGGAGCCCTCCAACAGCGTGCTGGGATGCCCCCCCCCCCCCCTCCCAGTGTGTCTCTGTCAGTGTCTCTATCTCTCTGTCTGTCTGTGTGTCTCTCATTCTATGTCTGTCAGTGTCTGTGTTTCTGACAGCGAGGGGAGGGGGAGAAGGGGGGGTAGAGGGGGAGGAGGGGGTAGAGGGAGGGGGAGTAGAGGGAGGGAAGGGGTGTAAAGGGAGAGAGCGGGGACCAGAGGGGGGAAGGGGAGATGGGGGGGGGGGCAAAGGAGATGGGAGGGGGAGGCAAAGGAGATGGGAGGGGGGGAAAAAGGAGATGGGAGGGGGGGAAAAAGGAGATGGGAGGGGGAAAAAGGAGATGGGAGGGGGAAAAAGGAGATGGGAGGGGGGAAAAAGGAGATGGGAGGGGGGAAAAAGGAGATGGGAGGGGGGAAAAAGGAGATGGGAGGGGGGAAAAAGGAGATGGGAGGGGGAAAAAGGAGATGGGAGGGGGGAAAAAGGAGATGGGAGGGGGAAAAAGGAGATGGGAGGGGGAAAAAGGAGATGGGAGGGGGAAAAAGGAGATGGGAGGGGGAAAAAGGAGATGGGAGGGGGAAAAAGGAGATGGGAGGGGGAAAAAGGAGATGGGAGGGGGAAAAAGGAGATGGGAGGGGGAAAAAGGAGATGGGAGGGGGAAAAAGGAGATGGGAGGGGGAAAAAGGAGATGGGAGGGGGAAAAAGGAGATGGGAGGGGGAAAAAGGAGATGGGAGGGGGAAAAAGGAGATGGGAGGGGGAAAAAGGAGATGGGAGGGGGAAAAGGAGATGGGAGGGGGAAAAAGGAGATGGGAGGGGGAAAAAGGAGATGGGAGGGGGAAAAAGGAGATGGGAGGGGGAAAAAGGAGATGGGAGGGGGAAAAAGGAGATGGGAGGGGGAAAAAGGAGATGGGGGGAAAAAGGAGATGGGAGGGGGAAAAAGGAGATGGGAGGGGGAAAAGGAGATGGGAGGGAAAAGGAGATGGGAGGGGAGATGGGAGGGGGAAAAAAGGAGATGGGAGGGGGAAAAAGGAGATGGGAGGGGAAAAAGGAGATGGGAGGGGGAAAAAGGAGATGGGAGGGGAAAAAGGAGATGGAGGGGGAAAAAGGAGATGGGAGGGGAAAAAGGAGATGGAGGAGGGGGAAAAAAAGGAGATGGAGGGGAAAAGGAGATGGGAGGGGGAAAAAGGAGATGGGAGGGGGAAAAAAGGAGAAGGGGGGGGAAAAAGAGATGGGAGGGGGAAAAAGGAGATGGGAGGGGAAAAGGAGATGGGAGGGGGAAAAGGAGAGGGAGGAGATGGGAGGGGGAAAAGGAGATGGGAGGGGGAAAAGGAGATGGGAGGGGGAAAAAGGAGATGGGAGGGAAAAAGGAGATGGAGGGGGAAAAAGGAGAGGGGAGGGGGAAAAAGGAGATGGAGGGGGAAAAAGGAGATGGGGAGGGGGAAAAGAGATGGGAGGGGAAAAGGAGATGGGAGGGGAAAAGCATGGGATGGGAGAGATGGGAGGGGGAAAAAGGAGATGGGAGGGGAAAAAGGAGATGGGAGGGGGAAAAAGGATGGGGAGGTGGGAAAAAGGAGATGGGAGGGGAAAAAGGAGATGGGAGGGGGAAAAAGGAGATGGGAGGGGGAAAAAGGAGATGGGGAGGGGGGAAAGGAGATGGGGGGGGGAAAGGAGATGGGGGGGGAAAGGAGAGGGGGGGGGGAAAGGAGATGGGGGGGGGAAAGGGAGATGGGGGGGAAGGATGAGGGGGGGGGCGAAGGAGATGGGGGGGTGGCGGCAGCAAGGAGATGGGGGGGGGGCAGCAAGGAGAAGGGGGGGGGGGCGGCGGCAAGGAGATGGGGGGGGGCGGCAAGGAGATGGGGGGGTCGGCAAGGAGATGGGGGGGTCGGCAAGGAGATGGGGGGTCGGCAAGGAGATGGGGGGGTCGGCAAGGAGATGGGGGGGGGGCGGCAAGGGAGATGGGGGGGGGGGCGGCAAGGAGATGGGGGGGGGGGGGAAGGCTGAACGGGCCGGGCCAGTCCCCAGCACCAGATTTACAGGTAGGTGGCGTTGGGTCGGGTTGGGGGAGCGCGGGTCGGGGGGGGGGGGGTGGTGGGTGGGAGGTCGGTTCGGTTCGGGTCGGGGGGAGGGAGGTCAGGTCGGGTCCAGTCCAGGGGCGGGGGAAGCGGGAGTCGGGTCGGTGTCGGGTCCGGGGGCAGGGGGGGGGCAGGAGTGGGGTCGGGTCCGATCCGGAGGCGGGGAGTGGGAGTCGAGTCAGGTTGGGAGGAAGCAGGAGCTGGCCGTGGGAGGAGCCTTATCCACGCCGCCCCAGTGAGGCCATTCGTTCAGGGCTAGGGGCTGCGTGCTTTGGGCCCCTCCTACACAGTTTTGGGCGCCTGGAGCTACTGCACATGCGCGCCCGCTGTAGCGCGCATGTGCAGAGGTCCCGGCACTGTTTTCAGCGCAGGGACCTGGCTCCGCCCCCTACAGCTCCTACTGCGCTGCGCCGAGCGGCAAACGACCTGCAGGGTGCTGGAGAATCTGGAAGTTTTTTTTAGGCGCACTTTGTGGCGTGAAAAATGGGCGTCCAGGTCGGGACTGCGCCGTTCTAGGCGCGGCTCGAAACTTGGGTCCAATGAATGTAAAGTTTATAATTAGAGTTGACGATTAATGGAGACTCAAAATGTTACTTTTTGGAATTTAACAACCAAAAGTAAAAGATATTTAATAGATATATCAAGTTGAGGACAGTTTAATAGATTAAGAAAAACCATAATTTAAGCTGTGCTAAACTGCATCTGTTATATCTGATGATGGAGAAGGGGAAGCATTTGTAATTCTAATGGAAGTTACTCATCCAAGATGTGTTTTAATAATAGTTATCCACAACATGTATTTATACTGACAAAAAATGTATGTAACAGAGGCAAATAGTAGGATAAATTCACACATTCCTGCACCACATCAACTCTGATTGCTGATTAGGGGTTGAAGGCACGTCAGATTACATTTAAAAGAAACATATCATTGCACGTACAGGAGATAGATGGGTCACTCTGATTGGAGATCAACTGAGGTAATGGTTTTCACCAAGGTTTGGTTCTGAAGAAAAATGTCAGATTACAGACTGACTGAAAAATAAAACCGGATGTAGCAAATAATTAATTTAGTCCCAAATATCTTAATTGGAACAACTATTTTTCCTTCACTTTTCAATCAATCAATCACTCTATATCACATTCTGAAAATCTTGTTTGATCCATGGCTCCCACATGGCCCAACCATAATTATTAAATAGATACAGTAACATGAGCAATTTCAACTACAGTGCATCAGTCTTTTCACTTGTTCAAAATAGTTTCCTCACAATCTTATGAGTACAGATGCAACTTTATTCCTTAAAAAGTAGATTCACGTTGAGGAATTAGGAGTTGAGTCACTACACAGACCTAACACTGTTGTACATGATTAGGGGTAGAAGTAAGTTTAGATTTCACTGCTAATGATAGAGGACAAGTAGAAACTTAAGTGGCAGTAATTCCCATAGCTTACTGGATGTTTGATACCCATTTTATTTCAAGGTTACTCAAGAGTTCATGAATAAAACAAGACAGCAGCTTCAACCGTCTCATTTCCATGGTAAACGTAATAGATACTTGACAAAGTTGGTGCCTTGTTGTAGTGCATTAGTGCTCCAATGCACTATACTGCAGTATCAGGACACAGATTTATATCAGATTTTCCACAACTCATGCTCATGATTTTTCTTATAGTGCCAGGGTGGCATCAATAGGCAGCTAGGTACTTTACCACACAAAGTGAAGGAGGAAATTAAATCAGTGTGGCATATCACATCTCAAAGAGGGAACAAAGGTTTGAAAGCAGGTAACCTGGGTGTCCTCTACAGAGGGATATGGTACGTGATCCACAGGAGCTAGAAAGGAGAGGTTGGGGAAACAAAAACATTGGCAAAATGAAGCACAATGAGTTAGCACATTGCCTTTTCATTTCTATGACCAGGGCTTGAACTTATCAAAGAAGAGTTTGTGCTGAATCTGCTTCAAGGGTTTTGGGTAAAATGAGCTTGGCAATCTTAATCTAAGTCTTAGGGGAAGGATGTCCAAAATACAAAACTGCCCATTGTTTTATATTATTAATAGACTGTCTTACTCAGGCCACAAGGATTACTGGTGTGCCCTCAGCCTTCGACATGGTTGATCACACCATCTTCCTCCAACGCCTACCTTTCGTTGTCCACCTGAGTGGTAGGACGATCCTTGCCTAGCTCCTCTCTTTCCTAGCTAGTCGTGGCCAATCTCCTGCAATGGCTTCTCTTCCCGTCCCTGCAGTTAGTTCTGGAATCCTCCCAGGATCTATCTTTGGCCCCTCCCTATTTCTCATCAACATGCTGCCCCCTCAAGGATATCATCCAAAGACACAACCTCAAGCTACGCTGATGATACCCTACCTCAGGTAGCTCTGCCTCACCTCCACTTCTCTCAACCCCTTCACTGCCTCAGTGTTGTCAGACTGCTTCTCATCTTGGATGAGTTGAAATTTCCTCCAATTAAACAATGGAAAGACCAAACCCACGGTCTTCAGCCCCGACACAAACTCTGTTTCCTAGCCACTGATTCTAATCGTCTCTCTGACCACATACGCAGGCTGAACCAGACTGTTCGCAAGAGATATAGCGACAAGGGGTCATCAATTTCAAACAGACACCAAGGGTAATGGGAGGAGTTGGGATAAATTTATTTATTCAGAGTTGTCGGGATATGGAATGCATTATCGGGAATAGCTGAAACAGGCACCTTTACATCTTTTAAGGCAAAAGTGGATAAATATTTGCAACAGAGGAAGATATAGAGCTACGAGGAAAGAGGAAGGTAACAGAATTACTTTTAGATTGCATTAGCAAAGATGGGCCAAATGGCCACCTGTGTTTTAACAGACCATAGTTCTCTGTCTCAATACTAAATTCAGATTACTGTACCTGACAGCCACCATGCCTGTGGCTAAATCAGCCATCCACATTGGAGTGAGACTACTGTGCTGATAACTAAATTGGCCATTCACACTGATGGAGTGAGACTACCACTCTACTGCCCATCAGGGTCAAGTTACAAGAGGTTTTCTGCTGTGGTTCATGCTCGTCGAGAACTTGACTGACCATCAAAATATTTGACTTATAACCAAGATAGCTCGAGAGAAGAAACGTTCATACCATCAGTTCGTGCTAAGTTCCAAACCTAGATCTGACAGTTTGCCAAACATATTTACCTTCTTTAGGATACATTTAGGCAAAATATAAGAAATAGGAGCAGGAATAGGCTTTTTGTCCCCTCGAGCCTGCTCTGCCATTCAATAAGATCATGGCTGATCTTCTACCTCAATTAGACTTGCCTACACTATCCCCATATCCCTCAATATCCAAAAATCTAGCGATCTCTGTCTTGAATATACTCGAAGTCTGAGCCTCCACTGACCTCTGGGGTAGAGAATTCCTAAGATTCACAACCCTATGAGTGAAGACATTTCTCCTCATCTCAATTCTAAATGGCCAACCCTTTATTCTGAGGCTGTGACCACTGGTTCTCGACTCCCCAGCCTGGGGAAGCATCCTCCCTGCATCTAACCTGTCAAGACCTGGAACAATGTTGTATGTTTCAATGAGATCACCTCTCATTCTTCTAAACTCTAGAGAATATAGGCCTAGTCTACTCAATCTCTCCTCAGGAGGACAATCTCCTCATCCCAGGAATCGGTCTGGTGAACCTGCGTTGCACTCCCTCTATGGCAAGTATATCCTTCCTTAGGTAAGGAGACCAAAATTGTACACAATACTCCATGTGTGGTCTCACCAGAGCCCTATAGAATTGCAGTAAAATGTCTTTACTCTTACTCAAATCCTCTTGCAATAAAAGGTCAACATACCATTTGCTTTCTTAACCATACCAACATTACCACAGGCCTTCACCAATCAAACTGATTACCAGAAACTCCACAAGAGCTTGTTTGAGGGATAATCCAGAGTATATGGGGACACTTGAAATAGACCATAACATTTCTCTTGGCAGATGTGAGATGGTAGCTTCACATTTTGCAAAGTTTTAAAATGTGTAAATAGTATTGAAATGCTTTAAGAAAACCAATGTACTGGCCCTTGGATGAATTTTGGGAGACATATCTCATAACACAGACAATTAAGTTATAAAAGCTACCATCTCATATTTGATAAATATTTTAATTAAATTTCCCACACCATAGCGCAACCACCACACATAACCAAAACAGAGTAATGACTGTGAAATTTGAATGGGAATCTGCTGAACCTACATTACCACAGATGGGCAAATTACTACTCCAAAAAGGGAAGCTTCACTATTAAACAATTTCTTCGAAAGATTTTCCCATAATTAAGAAATTTAACAAGCTTCCAAGTTGTGACAAACTTGAATATCTTTTTTCCAGACTACAGTTTAAACGCATCTAAAATCAAAATGAAATCTACTTCGAACACCATCAAAAAAAAAATCAAGAGGCTTTCCACACAGCAATTGTAAGATCAAAAGAAACTTGGAAAAATGTAAGTATATAAACACCTTCATAAGAGCAGAGAAAGATCTATGACCTGAAATGTGTCACATTTTTTTAGGGTCACAAGGAGGGTCGATGAGGGTAGTGCGTTTGATATATGAAGTGTATATGGAGTTTAGCAAGGCTTTTGATATGGTCTCACATGGCAGATTTACTTTCATGACCAAAGTCCATGGGATCCAGGGCAAAGTGGCAAGTTGGATCCAAAATTGGCTCAGAGGCAGGAAGCAAAGGGTAATGGTTGATGGGTGTTTTTGTGACTGGAAGGATGTTTCCAGTGGGGTTCTACAGGGTTCAGTACCAGGTCCCTTGGTTTTTGTGGTATATATCAAGGATTTAGACTTGAATGTAGGGGGTATGATTGAGAAGTTTGCAGAAGATACTAAAATCGGCTGTGTGGTTGATAAAGAAAAAGAAAGCTGTAGACTGCAGGAAATCATCAATGAACTGATCAGATGGGCAGAACCGTGGTAAATGGAATTCAATCCCGAGAAGTGTGAGGTAATACATTTGGGGAGGGCTAACAAGGCAAGGAAATACACATTAAATGATTGTACCTCGACACTTCTCAGTGTCCTAAGGGACCTTGAAGTGCATGTCCACAGATCTCTGAAGGCAGCAGGGCAGGTAGATAAGGTGATTAAGGCGGCATACGGAATACTTGCCTTTATTAGCAGAGGCATAGAATACTAGAGCAGCGAGGTTATGCTTGAACTGTATAAAACACTTGTTAGGCCACTGCTAGAGTACTGTGTGCAGTTCTGGTCACCACATTACAGGAAAAATGTGATTGTACAGAGGAGATTTACAAGGATGCTGCCTGGACTGGAGAATTTTAGCTAAGAGGAAAGATTGGATAGGCTGGGGTTGTTTTCTTTGGAACAGGAGGTGGCTGAGGGGAGACCGGAGGTGTATAAAATTATGAGGAGCTTAGCTAGAGTGGATAGGACGGACCTATTTCCCTTAGCAGAGGGAACAACCACCAGGGGGCATAGTTTTAAAGTAATTGGTAAAAGATTTAGAGGAGATTTGAGGGGAAATTTCTTCACCCAGAGGGTGGGGGTCTGGAACTCACTGCCTGAAAGGGTGGTAGAGGCAGAAACCCACATTTTAAAAGTACTTGGATATGCACTTGAAGTGCTGTAACCTATGTGGCTACGGACCAAGATCTGGAAAGTGGGATTAGGCTGGATAGCTCTTCGTTGGCCAGATGTGAACACGATGGGCCGAAATGGCATCCTTCTGTGCTGTAAATTTCTATGATTCAATGATTTCATGAGAAAGTTTGTATATTATTCATGATCAATTCAGTGTTTAAAAATAAAGGATTGGGGCCAAATTTCTTTTAAATCAGAAAATAGCCGTCAACAATTGCCACATCAAGGAGGCTTGTATTGTGTCAGCTAACAAATGAATACACCCTATACTTACACTTGAGATGATCCAGCTCACTTTCATGTTTTCTGCTGGAGGCCCTCGCCTCTGCCAAGAGGTCTGCGGTGGGGTGAAGCAGAAGAGAAGCAGAAGAGCAGTGCAGATGAAACAGAAGCCAGCAAACATAGAACACAGAAAAGCAAGAAAGGCTGCGTGAGAATGAAACAGAAGCCAACATGAAAGCCTTATCCCTTAAAGTGCTGGCTCATATCAGTCATTAAAATGGGAGAATGCGCAGACTTTAGAGTTCCACGTAACAGTTATTTTTCCACATTTAATTCAAATTCAATAAAATGTATACTAAAGGTATAATTACAGAAGGATCTTCTCCAATTGCATACTTTATGAATAATGGTATGCAAAGAATACAAGCCACATAATGGTCATACATTTTGCTCCTTGTAGCCAAACGGAGTGCTCATAAGGTTTCTGCCATGTTTGATACACACACACCCAACTGTGATTGTGTGCTGTGAGTAACCTATCAAATATGACTGACACTTGTTTGAAGTATTTTTGTGCCTTAATTTTAATTTGTGGCTTTATATTGGAACCAATTTTAATTCCAACTTGCTGGGATTGAAAATAGTGCTGCTTCTTTGGGCTATTTTACTTTGGTCATGGATGACCAGAAATTAAAATACAATGGACAATACAAAGGTGAGGAGCAAAACATGACTTGAATGCACAGTTAACAACCACCATTTTTTGTACTGCCTTAGAGTTCCAGAGCAAGACCGTTAATACAGCAGATTATGTGACAAGTCAGGACAGAACAATACACGTACACAAATATGCTTTGGCCACAGCAATTTAATAAGTGGTACATGGACCTCCAACCCTACTTTGGAGTGTTTTATTTTTGAGTAAGGGGAGGGAAGGGCAAAGGAGAAGAACGAATAAAGTGAAAGTCACCATCTGGAGTGAAACAGCAGCTCTACACTCAGCACTGAATTTGTAGTTGCACCACCAGCTACAAATCTGCATTTGCTGAGCGATTTATTGGGGCTTTTCATACAGTAAATACAATGACCAATTCTGAATAATTGGGAGTGTAGACAATAAATGTACGGTATTAATAAACTACACTAAGGTTAATGGAAGAGATATATCTCACATTGAAATTTTCACAAAGATGTATGAAACAGATAAGTTATTTTTCTTTAATTTGTTACCAACTTTAGAGATTATATAAATGACTGGAAGATGGGCACGTATTTGCATAATTGTATAAATCTGCTTGAACCTTTTAGTGGGCAGGTTTTATATTGAACACAGAAGAACAATCTTAATTTCTCTCCACAGCAAAGGGAAGGGAAAAAAAAGACAATGATATCCAATTTAAGCAACAAATTAATTTGCATCAGCCTAATAAAAAGACTTGTACTTAATGGAAATTGTTATACTAGCAATAATTAAGTTAGTAAAAAAAAGAGACTTGTTTAAGCATTTGCTTGCATAGCATTAAGAATGTGCATGCATAAAATTTGCAAAACATTTTATGTTATTGTACACATTTCAAAAATTACTATTTTTAGAATGAATTAATTTTACAACTTTGATCGCTAGATATAAAATAATACTGCCAAAATAACAATGCAACTTCACTCAATCTCAACAAATCACTCACTCCCCCAGCAGGACTCGGTTTACTTAAATGGTGATTCAAGTAGTCTGGTGTGTGAAATGGTAGAAACTGAATAGTTAGTATTTTGAAAGACACACAATACTCAGTAGATCTTTTCTGCTACACAGTTTGACATAAAATGTGCCCTGCACATCACAAACTGGAAGAAGCCTTTGACAATAGTTGTTGCTTCTCCTCACCCCCGTCCCCCCCTGCAAATTAAACTTTCATGGTCTCGACATGATTTTGAATAATCCGTTGTTCACCTACTCCTCTATTGGTAACCAAATGCACATATTACACTTCAAAAACAACACACACACAAACCTAACAAGATAAATTGCTTATATGGGTGACTTTCCATATTATAGAAACTATTGCGAAGAGAGATTATTTACAAGACCAGCGATTGTAAAATGATTTTAAATGCTCAACATTAGGTTTGCACAACAAGATTCATGAACATATTTAGTTTACAAAAATAATATGCACTTTCCCAGCTACACAAGAGGCAGAGTCCTCCCTGACCTCTTTTTCCAGGTACATTGATGACTGTTGGTGCCGCTTCCTGCTCTCGCCCAGAACTGGAAAATTTCATCAACTTTGCTTCTAACTTTTCCTACATTACAAAAGTGACTACACTCCAAAAGTACTTCATTGGCTGTAAAGTGCTTTGAGAAGTTTGGTGCGAGATAAATCCAAGTCTTTCATTTTTTGCTTCCAACTTCCACACTTCCCCAACAATAACAACATGTATCTATGTAGCGCCTTTAACGTAGTGAAACATCCCAAGGCACTTCACAGGAGTATTATGAGATTAAAAATTTGACACCGAGTGGTACAAGTAGAAATTAGCGCAGGTGACCAAAAGCTTGGTCAAAGAGGTATGTTTTAAGGAGTATCTTGAAGGAGGAAAGAGAGGTGGAGAGGTTTATTAGGCAGGGAGCTCCAGAGCTTGGGGCCTAGGCAACAGAAGGCATGGCCACCAATGGTTGAGCGATTATAATCAGGGATACTCAAGAGGGCAGAATTAGAGAAGCACAGGCATCTCGGTCAGCGAGCACAGGGCTGATGGGTGAGCGGGGCTTAGTGCGAGTTAAGACACGGGCAGCCGAGTTTTAGATTACTTTTAGTTTACATAGGGTAGAATGTGGGTCAGCCAGGAGTGCATTGGAATAGTCAAGTCTAGAGGTAACAAAGGCATGGATGAGGGCTTCAGCAACGGATGAGCTGAGGCAAAGGTGGAGACGGGCGATGATACGGAGATGGAAATAGGCGGTCTTAGTTATGCTACAGATATGTGGTCGAAAGCTCGTTTCAGGGTCAAATATGACACCAAGGTTACGAACAATCTGGTTCAGCCTCAGACAGAAGTTGGGGAGAGGGATGGAGTCAGTGGCTCGGGAATGGAGTTTGTGGTGGGGTCCGAAAACATTGACTACGGTCTTCCCAATATTCAATTGGAGAAAATGTCCGTTCATCCAGAACTGGATGCCGGACAAGCAGTCTGACAATTTAGAGACCGAGCAGGGTCGAGAGAAGTGGTAGTGAGGAAGAGCTGGCTATCATCAGCGTACATGTGGAAACTGATGCTGTGTTTTCGGATGATGTCGCCAAGGGGCAACATGTAAATGAGAAATAGGAGGGGGCCAAGGATAGATCCTTGGGGGACACGAGAGGTAACGATATGGGAACGGGAAGAGAAGCTTTTGCAGGTGATTCTCTGGCTACGATTAGATAGATAAGAATGGAACCAGGTGAGTGCAGCCCCACCCAGCTGGGTGACGGTAGAGAGGCGTTGGAGGATAGAGTGGTCAACCGTGTCACAAGTTGCAACAAGTCAAGAAGGACGAGAAGGGATAGTTTGCCTTTGTCACAGTCACAAAGGACGTAATTTGTGACGTTGGTGAGAGCCGTTTTGGTACTGTGGCAGGGGGGGAAACCAGATTGGAGGGATTCAAACATGGAATTGAGGGAAAGATAGGCACATCTAGCCTACATACGGTCCATCTCAACAACAACTTGTATTTATATAGCGCCTTTAATGTAGTAAGGTGTTGCAAGGCGCTTCACAGGGGTATTAGAAGACAAAATATATAACACTGAGCCACATAGAGAAATTAGGGCAGATGACCAAAAACTTGATGAAAGAAGGTGGTGGTGATTTTAAGGAGTGTCTTAAAGCAGGAAAGAGAGGTAAAGAGGTGGAGATGTTTAGGGAGGGAATTCCAGAGGTTAGGGCCAAGGCAGCTGAAGGCACAGCCACCAATGGTTGAACGATTATAACCAGGGATGCTCAAGAAGGCAGAATTAGAGGAGTACAGATATCTTGGTGGGTTTGGGACTGGAGCAGATTACAGAGATAGTGAGTGGAGAGGCCATGGAGGGATATGAAAACAAGGATGAGAATTTTGATATCGCATTGCTTAACTGGAAGCCAATGTAGGTCAGCGACCACAGGGGTGATGGGTGAACGGGTCTTGGTGCGAGTTAGGACACGGACAGCTGAATTTTGGATGACCTCAGATTTATGTAGGGTAAAACGTGGGAGGCCTGCCAGGAGTGCGTTGGAATAGTCAAGTCAAGAACTAACAAAGGCATGGAAGAGTGTTTATGCAGCGGATGAGCTGATGCAAGGTAGGAGATGGGCGATGTTAGAGATGGAAATAGGCAGTCTTAATTATGTCACGATATGTGGTTGGAAGCTCATTTCAGGGTCAAATATGACACGAAACTTGCGAACAGTGTGACTCAGCCTCAGATAGATGTTGGGCAGAGGGATGGAGTTAGTGGCTGTGGCAGGTAAGATAGGCACGGATTTGGGAGGCGACAACACATTCAAGGACTTAAGAGGAAAGGGAGGTTGGAGATGGGGCGGCAGTTTGCAAGGTACGGAGGGTCATGGTTTTTTTTTTTGAGAGGGGTGATGACAGCAGATTTGAGGGCAATGGGGATAGAACCCGAGGAGAACCGTAAACGATGTCAGCTAAAATGGGAGCCGGAAAAGGAAGTTGGGTGGTCAGCTGGTGGGAATAGGGTCGAAGGAGAAGGAAGTGGGTCCCATGGACATGATGAGTGCAGAGAGGTCATGAGGGGAGATTGGAGAGCAACTGCAAAAAGATGCAAGTTCAGGGCTAGGAAAGGGGGGAACCTTAGAGGAAGTTTGGTCTGGTAGGCTAGGGGAAGGAAAGGAAGTGGCAGAGGCAGCTGAACGATGGTCTCAATCTTAGAGACAAAGAAGTCCATGAGCTCCTCGCACTTGTTGGAGGGGAAGGTAGAGGAGACAAGGAGAGGGGTTTAAGAAGATGATCTGCAGGAGAGAGAAAAGAAGCTGGGCTTTATCTTTGCAGCCAGTTGTCCACCAAATCGATTCAAGTCTGCGCCCCTTGGACTTAAGGGAGCAAAGATCAGGGCTGTACCAAAGGGAACAGCCAGGGTGAGAGAGAGTAATTGTTTTAATGGAGACTATGGCATTAAAAGTGGTGGTGAGGGTGTGGTTGAGCAGACTGGTTGAGCGGTAGTTGCAGAAATGCTGTATTGAATTAAGGGACAAAGACTGCACAGTTGGGATTTTGTAAGTGCAGTTGTAAGAGAGTCTTTTCCAGGAGTGGATGCAAGAGGTAGGGTTGGTTGGGGGTGGAAGGGGGATGTGGGTGGACAGCGATACGAGGAAGTGGTCAGAGAGGGTCATATCTGCGATTGACACGATGGGAGTAGCGAGGCCACAAGAGATGGCAAGATCGAGGGGGTGGCCGTGAATGTGGGATGGGGGAGTTTACATGGAGGGAGACACTCAGCGAGGATAGGAGGCTGGTGAACTCAGGAGAGCATGATGAGTTGAGATGGAGTTTGAAATCACCGATGATGAGATGCAGAGGCTCGGTGCAGAGGCTGAAGGAGGAAAGCAGTGAAACATCGCCAACTGTTCCCTTCCTCGACTTCTCTATCTCTATTTCTTGGGATAGGCTGTCCATCAATGTCAACAACAAACCCACCGACTCCCACAGCTAGCTTGATTATACTTCCCTCCCACCATGCTTCCTGTAAGAATTCTGTTACATTCTTAACACAGGGGGTCCTGCAGGTCCTCAATTTAGACTGGTCCTGAAAGGGGTGACAGATTTTTGGGATACCATGCTGCTACTTTTCAACCCCACCATGAATCTCAGCTGTGTTCAATTATGACAGATACTCTTGTTATTTGGGTGTCTCACTTCAAATTTCAAAAACTGAATGTGGATATAATGGTTGCCTCCACGTGGGCTTTTCACTATTCCTGCTTCACCAGCCCATTGAGAAGTGACGGCGAACAGGAACACTTCGAATGCCTCATTTCATTTATTATTTTGACATGGATGTCGGTCTAAATTAAACGTCATTATCGCAAAGCTCAAAGACTGTGACTTTTGTTTAGTTTTGGAACAAGGATTGCAAATAAAGTTTTGTAATCTAGTGAAATCTGTTATTTGCTTTTTTGTGCTCATTTTACTACTTAATCTGATTCATTGTTGAGAACCTAATTACAGTCAGAGAGTAATTTGTCAATCTATTGAAGAGATTAGGAGAATATGAAGCAGTTTATACTTCATTAAGTGATCTGATCCACAGCATAAGGGGTTTATTGGTCACCAGAAGCATTGTAATTTTCAGATGACTTGAAATACAAGATTACACTTTGGTTCATTGGAAATATATGAGCCATTTAACAAAATGTTCCCTTACGCTTGGCAAATGACTAAGTATCTGGAAGAGTCTGAATTGCAATGTCTGGGGGTGAACAAGAATCCAGCAAACAAAATGGTTCAAAGGCTCTTAAGTGAAGTTCAGTTTATCAGGCCAAAATACCTAATTGCGACTTTCCATCATCAATGTTGATTGTAGAATACTAATACATTTCCCATGATTATGCACACGGAAATCAAGATTTGTACAGTCTTCAAAGTTTTTATATTGATGGTTCCAAATAGGACAATAAATCCTAAAACTGTTCCTCAGTGCCACCCAGTGGTCAGAGTTCGCAACCACATTCTCAACAGTTCACTTTAACATTTAATCATAAGTCTTTTTAAAAAGAAACGGGCACCATTTTTCTTACAAAATTATCAGGCACCAATCAGAAAAGAATACTTCAAAAAAGTTTGGCAAAATGCAAAAGCATTACCTAATCATGTGAAAAGGCAATATAAAGTAAAATTGAAAAGGAACAAGTGCAAATGCTGGAACATAGGCCCTGAAATGACCGAGTGCGGAGTTGTGCGCAGCCAAGTGGCCCATGGATCCCAGGGGCGTACCTGGGATCTGTGGGGCCATGCTCCTTTCACTCAACCAAGCAGGAAACAGAAATCTCCAATGCCCAACATCAATCAAATTTTAAATTAAACGGTGTGAATATTTATTAGACATGTGCCATACTGGGCTTCAAAAAGAAGTAAGGACAGTTATTTAATGGATGACTCTGCAAGATTTAAAAAAAAATCTCATCCCTCAAACCGAGCCTTTACAGCTGCCTGGTAGGTTCTTATGTTTTTGTTTTTATTTTATGGCCCTAAAATTGCTAATTTCTCATCCACCCCCTATCCCTTGCACTGTGCAAACAGGCTGCTGTACCTGTTTGCACCAGCCACAACATTTTACCGCGTAATTGCTGGGCAGTTGGTGGGCAATTAGCCCACCTCTGTTCCGGCAATAAGGATTTCACAGCTGGAATGGATGATCTGTCAAATCGGAACTTGACAGATCGCAAGTTCAGAATTTAGCACATGTGCTTGCTTGGCACCAATTTCAAAGGCAGTATGACGGCGTACTTGGAGCGTATGCTATCATACCAACTGAAAATTCTGGCCCATATTCTATTTAATGTGAAAAGGTACGTTGGGTAACATCAATGACAGGGAAAATGCATAAAGTATTCTTTTTATACATGTGATCAATTATATAATGGGAACTATAGTTTGTGGCTTCAGGCATCAAGTGCTGTATTGTTAACCCTCAACAAGCTGCAAACAATTTAGTTAATCTGGATGCCAACAGGGTCCAGGAAATGCTACTCGATGTGTTTGTCAGATGTATGAATGTAAAAAGTATGTTTCATTTAAAATTGTTTTCAGTGCTCATTTTTGCAGTTTAGGGTATTGCAATATTAAAGCTGATCCCAACATTTGAGTTGAAACTTTATTCTGATAGCATTAATATTTCAGCATTGTGTACAAGCTGAAATTTTAAAAGAAAAACTGACTAGCTAAGTGAGCTTTGTATTTTCCTATTGGTCACTTAAAGTACAAAAAAGATGGAGACACAAAATACTCATCAAGAGGGGCTGACTGTGCGTCTCTTGCAGTTTTTTCAAACAATGTATTTATTTGCAATTAATGCCAAGAATAGCCTCTATGTTTGATGGCTGAGCGATGACATTTAAAGGAAAACTCAATAATTTACAACAGGACAAATTTAGAGAAAAGAACACAGCACTGGAAAAAAAATAAGAGGAGTTCAGAAAATTGATTCTGGGGAGCAGAGAGCTTGTGAAAGTGAAGAAAAAGACAGCAGAGTGAAATAATTTTAACAGTTCGAAACTAGAAGGGATCGAATGCCAGAACAAGGGTGCATAATCTTAAAATTAGTGCTAGGTCATTTAGCAGTGAAATTAAGACGCATTTTGTCACACAAAGGCTAATGGAAATCTGGAACTCTCTCCCCGAAAGGCTATGGATGCTGGGCCAACTGAAGTTTTGAAGACTGAGTTTGATAGTTTTTTGTTAGGTAAGGGCAAAGAATATGAACAGAGGCACGTTAATGAAGTTGAAGTACAGATCAGCCATGATCTAACTGAATTGTAAAACAGGCCCCAAGGAATGAAAACCCGACCCCATCTCCTACACTTCAGTTGGAAATGTGCTTACTACAGATAAAATTTACTCATTCAATTAGATTTTCAGATAAATACAATTTATGGCAATGCCCATTCCAATAAGCCACTATATATTAAACTCTGGTAATTTTGCAGTGACCAGCATAAATGTAATTGTTCATTGAAGCCATTACACATTGCTCCTACTTGAATAAAGTCATGATGGGTATTGATGGTCAAGATGCATGGCATTTGGAGGGTGTGATAGTTTTAAAGAAAGGTGGAAGAAACCAACTTCCATCTAAATCTGGGAGCTTGCATTTTAATCTTGTAACCATCTATGAGTATATGTTCTTTTACGTACTATGTAATAATTTGCATGAGCTTCAATTCTCCAAACACTTTTTCCCATCTGTCTTCACTTGTTCTACCAAGGTTTCTTTGTGAGCAAGTATTTAATGATCTATCCTGCTTTTTAATGACTTTTGTCATTTGTAAGCTCATATACTGAAAATATGTAGTATTAAAAAAAGTTAGTCCAAGCACTGCACGGCACTATGAAACAAAGCCACACTAAATAAGTGAACCACCATCAAGTTGCGAGAACTCATCTCATCTCAAACTATGGAACACAAATTGTTGGTGAATATAAGACTACAGAGAGTAGCTATTTGAAAATGTGTGTTCCTCATTATTCTACTGTATATTTGGTGCCAGTATCATGGTATAATGTTCTTGGCCTCTTTTAAAAGGGTCACTTTAAGTGCAGCCACTTCCAAAAGTCAGGTTTGCTTTGATTTTGCTCCACCTCAGATGCAGGTACAAAGTCTGCTTCATTCTTTAAAATAAAAAAAGTCAGCTTGCCTTCTGTAGCACTAAATCCATACTGGTACAAGGTTTGGTGGAATAATCTGTTCTTTTCAATCAGTAGGAAAAACAGCAGCAGTACAAGAGCCCAATAAATTGCAGTCATTGCTTGCTTTTGAATGGACCAACATTCGGTCGTTGCCCTCCAGCATAAGTCTAGTATACTTATAAGGTAGTATAACTGCATACTTCCTGCTTGTAATCCCCACTACACAAATGGTTGTGACACTGCATTGGCCTGTATAACACGACAGCATTAATGTATCCGGTATGGTCAAAGTAAAAAAGTATCAAATTAAAATTGAATACAAGTTGGATTTCATTCAATCCATTATTGATTTTTCAGGGCAAAGATTTAAAAATATGCACTCTCTTCTGGTCCACCTAGATGTTATAGTTCTTTTTTTTTGTTAAAATGACTCTTCCAAATGTTCCAGTCTTCTCAAAAGATATCCATAGTTCTTATTTAATTTGCTGAAAGATAACTGGATTTAGGTCTGATGTGAAACAATTCATCAGACACTTACCATTTTCCCATTTATCACACACAAAACTGTATTTGAAGTAAAGCAATTTGCCTGCTTAATGCTTAAGGTTAAGAGTTCTGTGTAATATGTTGAGGGCTAGACTTTCCCCAAAGCCCTCACTGCACGATTGCTGCCCAGAAAAGACCGCTGAGCTTCTGCAATTAACGCTGGTGAAAATTCCATTAATGAGGTAAGAAATACCGCCCGGCGGGAAAATGGATCTTGCACCAAGATTCTCAGGGGTTTTTCAGCAGTTAAAGCTGAAACTAGGGAAAACAGACAGTTTTTACCTGAATGGATGGTAATTATTTAATATTTAGTCAGAGGCTGCTGTGGGGCCGAGGGAGGGGGGAAAAACTCAAAATATTTTTTCACTTAAAAAAAAAAAGTGAAAAAAACATTCCCAAGATAGCTTTAAAAAAAAACCTCTCTTTGCAGGGTACTCACCTTCTGCCCTGTTTCAGGCTGATTCCCATGGGCAGTTTCCTCGGCGCTCTGTATGGGCTTCCGTTGAGGCCAAACTTCGATCCTGGTGCTTTCCTTGGCAGTGCACACAGGTGCACGTTGGCGGTTTGCTCCCCGGCGGTCTTTCCGAAATGTGGGCGCTTCTACTTAAAAAGTAAGGGGGAAACTTTCGCTGGGTAGTTTCTCTTCCAAAAACAGCTGTAATGCAGAGAAAACCGCCGAAAATGAAGGCGAAAGTCACCCCCTGACTGTTTTATTCAAGAGCACTACATGTGTGACAACCCATCCCAATACTGGACCGACTTACAATAACTGTTTTGTTTTACTGTGACAAAACTTAGAAACATTTTGAATGACAGCTGTCTTCATTCATTATACCAGCAATTGTTCTAAGATTCCAGTTTGTTGATGTACTTAGAATACAACAAAGGCGACTCTGCAGCACATAAAACCCTAATGAACATCTATCCGATCAACTGTATTTTAAGTACAAATAGGTTTTCCACTTACCAGAATGCTGCAGACTGCAATTTTTTAAAAATTAACATCTCTAATAAAAATACTTCCCATAAAACACACATCTACCAAGACCAACAAATGTTCATCTTTCCCTCCTATTGCTTGAAAAAATAAATAAATATACCAAAGTCACTGGAGGTGGTTACCACCAGTAGGATTGCTTTGTACAAGTAACTACAATCAAGATGGCAGTCAGGTGATTTTTAAGCACATCGGAACAAAATCCCACACTGTCCATTGTCAGGAAAGCGGTTGCATGGTCCCAACAGTATCAGATTGCTATTTTGGGCGTAGTATTTGATGCAAAGCAATCGTTGTGCAGTAAACACTGGCAACTCAATCAACAAGTGATGCACCTTAAAATATTTAAGCAATACAAAGGGAGAAATAAATGTGAATGACATTTTAATTTAAAATAATTGCTACTGCTCTGTCTTGGCGACGCAAAGAGAATAAATGCAACATTTCTTTAAATTTCAGATTACATATAGATGTTCACATCAGTAGTCTGCTGTAATTTCAACTATATACTGACTATATCTTGCACTGATGTCTTTCAATACAAATGGAATCACGCTGATATAATCAACTGTCTGCCCCTTTACTCTTTTGCAGTAAGATTTTTACTGAGCTAGATTATCTAATGCTAATTGATGCTTTAAATGCTGATATTAGCATATTAGTGGCTTCTTTAAAAAAAACTGCTACACTAAACTATTTCAAATAGTGAAACCTTTCTGTAATTAAAAACCCATATATAGTTTAAAAATCTTGAAATCTAAATACAACTGGTACAAACGAGGAGAACTTTGGAACCAATGCTTCTTCTCGTGCTTGAATCTTTGTGCATAATGAAAGCCCTTATATACAATACTGTTAAACTAGATAATACCAGAGAAAATATTAATATTTGAAAGTTAATTTATATGTACAATGCTTGCAAAACTAATCTTTTAGATATGTTTAAATATAAGATGTCATGAAAAGTCAACTAGTTGCAGAATTAACATGCACTGTTTAAGAAAGTTGTGAGGAAATGGTTAAACAAATAAACGGCATTGTAGAAGTCCATATATAGTCAGAAAGCAAGCAGGCTTCTGTTACTTGTTCAGCTTTAACTGCTCAGAATGTGTCACAGTTGGCTTCCCTTTAATCCCCAGTGGATAGTAATAAACTTCATTGTACTTCAGCAGAGAAGCTATGACAACATTAGTCTGTTTGTGCTATAAAGACTATTTACATTTTGAGAAACTGATTCTAGAACCTGTCAAATGCAATAACATTTTATTTAAAAATCGCTCAGCTGCATTCCAATGGGGAAAAATGTTTCATCCTCTGATGTCATCAGGTCCTGCTCTATAAAGCCTTGCGTTTTACAAAACATTAGCAGATCAACACATATTAGAAGATTTTAATTATTATAAATGACCCTTTTGAACACAAAAATTTAATGCTGAATGGCCTTCCCTCGAACAGAAAATCAAGAGGTGCACAATGAAGCAGTAAATCGGTTGGGTCACAGAACATGACAAGATAAGTTCCCACCCTGAACACTAGATGTCACTTCGAGAGTCTGCACTAGCACGAAAAGCAGACAAAGTTGCAGGGACAGAACAATCTGAATACCAACTGACCCATGTCATTTGCACACACAATTGATATTTGGAAGTGAGAGTAAAATTAGAATGGTTACAGCACAGGAGGCGGCCATTTGCCCCATCAAGCCTGTGCCAGCTCTCTGCAAAAGCACTTCAGCTCGTCCCAGTCCTCACCCGTTCCCTGTAGCCCTGCAATTTTTTTTCTTTTAGGTACTTATCCAATTCCCTTTTGAAGAAGAAGGATTTTGGATCTATTTATTTGTGCATCCAAAAATGTGCAGAATGGTGCAAGCATAAGAATAATGGGAAAACCTCAAAAAACATTCCATGTTCTGTATTCGTTTGAGACAACAGGTTGACAAAATTTAATTACTCACATCAAAATCCTAATTTTTAATATGAATAAAGCTTAGTCACTGAAGATTTAAAACTTTACTGTGTAAACATTGGTAATTAAGATACTTCAATTATAGAAATGGTAAAGGCTAAAGAGAGAGGAAACAAAATGATGTTCAATTAAATTAAATGTAAGCAAAGATTTACTAAATGATAACCACAAAAGTATTGAAGATAAAGAGCCATTTTTGGAATCAAAAAACATAACTGTATTTGCGACTTAACACTACAATATAAAATATATTAAAAAAATGTAAAGTAAAAACCTTACCTTTTAATAATGAAACTTTAGTTAAAGATTCATTCAGTTCTTGTTCATCCATTTGGTAATCTGTTTTTAGTTTTAAAAACACAACTTTAAACTTACATAGCAACAGCTGTGGTACATAATTTCTTACAGTAACAGTAGAACCTCCTGAAAGAACATGGCACAACAAAACCATCTGTAATTTAATAGGTTGTGAAGATATTGGATAATCTGAATATCTCTTCACCTCCCACCCTGCTCCCCAAAAAAAATGCTGCATAGCAACAAACTTTAAGTAGCTTTAAAAGGTTCTGAAAATTATATAGTTAATTTAAAGACATATTTGGCAAACTAAGTATGTAATACTGAGGTCAGGATTTTGAGAGAGTTATTTAGAGTTGTTTCTAATGGATTTAAGATCAAAAGTAGAGGGAATCTTGTTTGATAAAACAAAAATTTTCTGAAACTTGAATAGTTTTCGTTCTCATTTAATATTTAAAACATTTTTTAAACTATATGCATTAAACAATGCCATTTTACACGAAAGTGAATATTTTCCAAGATTTTGTGGGAAACAAAAAAAGGGTTGAGGTTCAAGTACTGTAGTTGATAAGGAAAAACTTTCTGTAACAGAAAGGGACAACTGTCAAACCATATCAACAATTCAAATAAACAGAACTTTAAAACAGGTGGAAATAGGATGAAAAAAACAAGTATTGTCCAAAGTTAACAATATTGACGAATGACCTAGTTTGCAAGTTACATGAGACGCAAAACACTGCAATTCTACTGAAGTGAAGCAGCAAGCATTGCCAAACTTCAGCAGTAAGGACATCAAGGTATTTTTCATTTCAATTCAGACTTCAGTGCACAAATCAGTTAGCATACTTGTATACAAAACCCAATGTAAGGGGACTTTCTCATTATAGGATTACCTAAAACAGTTCATTAGAATTTTACAAGAATTGATTAGAATATTATACAAGGTAATTAAAGAAGTGTATTTTGCAAATTTAATTTGAGATAATTAAAAAAATACATTTAGCAGCCTTTTCGTAAAATATATCTCTGCATTTTAATTCAATAATCATACAAACCTACCTGTGGTGTCGTCGCTGCTCCGGTCCTTACTTGGGCTGAGTGTGTCGGACATATCAGATTCCTTTGCTTCCAGTTGATTTTCTGAGTAGACAGAAGAGTCCATTATAAACAGAGGGTAGCACACTAAACTTCAATCTGGAATGTCAAGTCAGTTATTTTTCTTTACAAATTGATAATCGGTAGCCAAACCAAACATACACAATTAAAACTGAAACTTTTGTAAGATCTTTGGAACAAAAGCTATAATTTCAAATTAAAATAACTGTCTTTAAAAAAAAAAATACACATGAGCACTCCCAAATCTTCTCAGAAAGTTGGCAGCTTCTCTCGTATTCCACAAATGGTCACATAACCAAGCTGAAGCTACAACTAAGCACGCAGCTGCCTGGCTAAAATAGTCCGTGCTTTTGTTTGATAAGGTTGTTCCCTGCCAATTGGCTGATGCTGCAGAGCTAGTTGCTCTCAACATCATTTTGATAAAAGACACAGTATTCAGTTTAAAATGCTTTGTCATTTCTTGAATGCCTTCATAACTTCAAATTAGTATTAAATTAATTTCCTAAAATTCTTTGCATGACTTTTCCTAAACATCAAACTTATTTTTGTAAGTCAGAATTTACCATTTAATGGGACCAACAATAACTCCAGTGAATGTCAAACTTTTCAGGCTGACTTTTAGTTGTTCATATTTCAGCACATGGCATTTATTATATGAAAAGAAAGCTATTCAGGTGACAGGAGTAACTTTATAACTAAAGCATTTTTTTTTAATAAAGGGTTTAACATTTGACTTCAACCTTTTTCATCCTATTCGATGTATTTTCCCCCAATCTCTCATTACATTAGTTCTGAATGTATTATATTTTGACCTTTATTACAGTGGTTGACTAAACATAACCCTTTCCCAATGCCTCTAAATCCAGCTGTCCACTTTAGAAACTGGGCTCTTAATAAAGCACCAATTAGCAGTCATTATCAAAGACTGATCTTATCACATGATTAAAGTAACCAAGTCAATTGTTTGACTTTAAAAAAAACAAAGCCATAGCAACAGACATTCTGGCCAGAGATAACTCAGGAGTGACTTAGTGGATCGGAGGTCACCTAAATGAGTACATGACTGCACAAAATTATGTTTTTATATGGAATAGTTTCCTTGGCTAGTTCACAGAATAAACTGACAGCTAATATATAAATGATGAATTTATTTATATTGTATGGTGATACGAGGACATGAAGCAAGAGCTGTGGGTTCCAGTGTAAGTCACAGCTCAGAATTCCCCACACTTTATTCCCGACTTCCGTTGCACAAACCAGAGCAAGTATAAAGGTGGAGGCTCTTTTCTACGGGGAAGGAGATAAATGAATGAAAGGACAAGTAATTAAATTTTTTTTATTCCTGGGATGTTAGTGATGCCGGCAAGCCCAGCATTTAAAGCCCATCTCTAATTACCCTTGAAAAGGTAGTCATGGGCCATTTTTTTGAACCGCTGCAGTCTGTGTGGTGAAGGTGCTCCTGCAGTGCTGCGAGGAAGGGAGTTCCAGGATTTTGACCCAGTAATGATGAAGGAATGGCGATATATTTCCAAGTCAGGATGGCGTGTGACTTGGAGGGGAACTTTGAGGTGATGGCATTACCATGCGCGTGCTGCCCCTATCCTTCTAAGTGGTTGAGGTCGCGGCTTCGGGAGATGCTGTTGAAGAAGCCTTGGTGAGTTGCTGCAGTGCATCTTTTAGATGGTACACACTGCAGCCACGGTGCGCCGGTGATGGAGGGAGTGAATGTTGCTGATGATGGATGGGGTGCCAATCAAGCGGGCTACTTTTTCCTGGCTTCTTGAGTGTTGTTGGAGCTACACATCCAGGCAAGTATTCAATCACACTCTTGACGTGCCTTGTAGGTGGTGGAAAGGCTTTGGCAAGTCAAGAGATGAGTCACTTGCTGCAGAATACCAAGTCTCTGACCTGCTCTGGTAGCCACAGTATTTAGTCCAGTTAGGTTTCTGGACAATGTGATAAATATGGTAGAAAAGTCACCCTGGCACTGAGTAGCACTGTCCAAGGCCGAAGAACCAACTATCCTGCTTCACTCTCAGCAGGGTATGGTCCGTGGCATTGAGTGGAACAAATGAGTAATAAAAAGGAGGAAGAACACCGTTTCCTTAATCCAGGTGAAATTCCAAAATCCATTTTAGCAGCATTTTTAATGAGAGCAAAGGATCTCCAATTTACACGCTATAGGTTTTATAACATCACAAAGCTCATGGGCACCTCATAGGCGTGAAGGTGGCTACTTATTATGGAACACCAGGTTCCAGTCTCACACGGAGACCCTTTGATGTGTTAAGCCACATGCATACAAGAAGAAATCATCGTCAAAGGTCATCCATCGGATGGTTAAAAGATCAAACTTTCATATAATCCGTTGAACAATGGATCTGAACTCAAACTCCGTCGTATAGATCATTAAAAAAAAATCAAACGCCTTTACTCCCAATTCTAAATGGGCAAACATCTCCAAACTCCCTTTCCTCTCAAAGTCCTGAACACGTTGTTGCCTCCCAAACCCATGCCGATGTCTCCCGCAACTCCTGAATATCTCCACAAAACCAATGCGGCCCAAACCAGTCGCAAACATTCTCTGTGACTGTGGTGTATTATCCCTCCTTGACATTGCCTGGCTTCCTAAACGCAACCCTGTATAAAGTATAGCTTGTCCACAACTCCACCACCATCATCCTAAGGCTAGCTCACCGATTTTCTCTGCCCTCGCCAACCTCCATTAGCTCCTCATCCCCCAATGTATCCAAAGCAAAAGCTTCGTCCTTATTTACAAGATCCTGAACTCTCTCTTTCCTGCTGAGATCTGCACCATCAACTCCTGTGTGCCAGCATAAACCCTACTCTCTCCATTCCTCCTTCGCCTCACCTTGCACTCTGGAATACCTCCTCTAAATCACTCGGCCTGGCTAAATTCCTCCTCCTCCTCTTCACAAGCTGCCATAAGATGTATCTCAGACCATGATTTTAATGACCTTATGCCAACCATTATCCCACCACTTCTTGGTGTAAATTTTCACCCCAATGAAGTGCTTTTCAATTTTGTTTTACATTAAAGACATTATTTAAATGTAAGCTGTTACAGATGTAGGAGAAGCCACGCGTCAGACACAGTAGATTTAAAAAAATTAGCGGAACAAGTTACTTCATAGACAGACACTGCACACGATTCCATAAATAAATACTGCATTAGCATCTCATGACATTTTTGCTGTTTAGGGTATATGATCCTGATGTCTTACAAACAAACATTTCAACAATTCAGGCATGCAGTTTCTTGCTTTCACAGATATCCAAACTATCCATTCAAGTGTATGTATACAAGCAGTCCCAAAGTGACAGCCATTGCAATTCCTAAAATGCTTCCCAAGTTTGTCAGTGTATTTATAGCAATATTACAAGCCGTGATCTGAGTAGTTGATTTGATCATTCAGCATTTTTAACTCTCAATTGTTCTCCCATATTATCCTAAAAAGGAGGAAAGGAAGTAAGTGATTCATTCATCACAATAATCTCAGTATATTTAAATTTAAGCTAGAATGAGTATGGTAATCTGCATTATTTCACACAACCACATTTTCAAACAAGGGCCAGAAACATACATTTAGTCTGCAATTTTAACATTAATTTCTGCAGAAACTAAATATATTAATGATAAATGAAAGTCAGCATGGATTAGGTAAAGGCAAATCGTGTTTGACTTAAGTGATAGAGTTTTTTGATGAAGTAATCGAGATGGTTGAGGAGGCTAGTGCAGTTGATGTTGTGTATATGAACTTTCAAAAGACATTTGACAAAGTACCGCATAATAGACTTAAGCAAAATTAAAAACCATGGGATTAAAAGGACAGTGGCTGCGTGGATACAAAATTGGCTAAAGGACAGAAAGCAAAAAGTAGTAGTGAATGGTTATTTTTCAGACTGGAGGGAAGTATAAAGTAGTGTTCCCCAAGATCCGTATTAGGACCATTGCTCTTTTTGATTTATAGCAATGACCTGGACTTGGGTATACAGGACATCATTTCAAAGTTTGCAGATGACACGAAACTCAGAAATGTAGTAAACAATGAGGATAGTAACAGGCTTCAGGAGAACATAGACTGACTGCTGAAAAGGGCAGATACATGGCAGATTAAATTTAATGCAGAAAAGTATGAAGTGATCCATTTTGGTAGGAAGAATGAGGAGACACAATATAAATGAAATGGTACAATTTTAAAGCGGGTGCAGGAACAGAGATCTCAAGGGGTATGTACACAAATCTTTGAAGGTGGCAGGACAAGTTGAGAATGCTTTTTAAAAAGCATATGGGATCCTTGGCTTTATCAAAAGAGGAATACAGCACAAAAGCAAGGAAGTTATGCTAAACCTTTATACAACACTGGTTAGGCCCCAGCTCGAGCACTGTGCTCAATTCTGGCCACCACACTTTAGGAAGGATATCAAGACCTGAGGGAGGGTGGAGAAGAGATTTACTGCAGAACCTGGAGAAACTGGGGTTGTGCTCCTTAGAGCAGAGAAGATTTGATAGAGGTGTTCAAAATCATGAACTGTTTTGATAGGGTAAATAATGATAAACTATTTCCAGTGGCATAAGGGTCAGTAATAAGATGGGTATGGTTGTTGGAGGTTAATCATCTCAGTCCCAGGACATTGCTGCAGGAGTTTGTCAAGGCAGTGTTATTGGCCCAACTATCTTCAGCTGCTTCATCAATGACTTTCCTGCCAACATAAGGTCAGAAGTAGGGACGTTCGCCGATGACTGCAGTCTTCAGTTACATTCGCAACGCCTCAGAAAATGAAGCAGTCCAGCAAGACCTAGATAATATGTAGGCTTGGGCTGATAAGTAGCAAGTAACATACGGGCCACACAAGTGCCAGGCAATGGCTATCTCCAACAAGAGAGCATCTAACAACCTCCCCTTGACATTCAATGGCATTACCATAGCTGAATCCCCCAACATCCTGGGGGTCACCATTGACCAGAAACTTAACTGCACCAGTCACATAAATACTGTGACAACAAGAGCATTTTAGAGGCTGGGTATTCTGAGGCATGTCTTTCACCTCCTGACTCCTCAAAGCCTTTCCACCATCTACAAGGCACAAGTCAAGAATGTAATGGAATACTCTCCACTTGCCTGGATGAATGCAGCTCCAACGACACAAGAAGCTCGCTTAAAACCATCCAGGACATAGCAGCCCGCTTGATTGGCAACCCCTCCAACATTCACTCCTCCCACCACCGGCGTACCGTGGCTGCAGCGTGTACCTGCTACAAGATGCCCTTGCAGCAACTCGCCAAGGCTTCTTCGCCAACACCTCCCAAACCCATTACCTCCACCACCTAGGACATCACCCGCAAGTTACCCTCCAAGTTACACACCATCCTGACTTGGAAATATATCACTATTCCTTCATCATCGCTGGATCAAAATCCTGGAACTCCCTCCCCAACAGCACTGTGGGAATACCCTCACCATATGGACTGCAGCAGTTCAAAAAGGCAGCTCACCACCACCTTCTCAAAGGCAATTATGGATGGGTAATAAATGCTGGCCTTGCCAGCGATGCCCACATCCCGGAACAAAGGACACAGATTTAAGGTGCTAGGCAAAAGAACCAGAGACAACACGAGGACAATTTTTACGCAGCGAGTTGTTGTGATCTGGAATGCACTACTTGAAAGAGTGCTGGAAGCAAATTCAATAGTAACTTTCACAAAGGAATTGGATAAATATTTGAAGGGAAAAAAAAAATACAGGGATATCGGGAAAGCGCAAGAGGTGGGACTAACTGGACAGCTGTGTCAAAGAACCGGCACAGGCATGATGGGCTGAATGGCCTCCTTCTATGCTGTATCATTCTAGGATTCATGTGATTATATAAATTACAAAGACAAAGAAGAGATTTTCCTAATTCTATTTGCATTTATAGTTCAACTACAAATAATTCTCTAATACTTGATATTTATATACAATGCTTAACGGACTGCAGGGGTTTTATCCCTGAACATAATTAGTACATTTCATTTGACACAAAGATTTTCCTAAAACATTTCCTCAGTCATCACTTTCATATCTTTTAAAATAGACTTCCAATTTTAAATTTTTTGCAGCAACACTTCAAATGTTTTTGTAAAGTGCTATGTACCAATTCCTGAAATTCTGAAATACAAATACTGATTCTGGAACCATTGGTAGTATTAAGTGGTTTTGAACACAGGATACAAATCATCACAGAAGATATGAAAATCTAGAATACTGCATTTAATTCTATGGTTATTAACATGCCTCATCCCAAACGTTGATTATTTACTTTGACACGAGTTCAAGTTAAAAATTGTTTAATGGGTGTACGTTTATAAATCTGTTGGGGGGGGGGGGGGGAGGGGGAAGAGAATGTGGAGGAGTTTAGACGAACTTGTATCAATTTAGTCCATTGGATGTAAAATTCTAACATTCCTGAAAAAAGATCTAACAAACATTCGTGACTCCCATGTCAATTTCAAAAATGCATATATACACAATTACATTTTTCTCTCATCCCAGGGAAAGTACTGTTACGGTCTAGTGCTTATATTGACTTTTGATTGGATCGTTCCCTGACAATGCAAACTTATGTACTGGTTTTCATAATTTGTATTATGTTCATCTGCACTTTTAGGATGTTGTGTCAACAAGTGCCATAAACATCACCCACCAGCCCTGGCACAAACATCAATCACCCACAGAAACATGAAAAAACCCTGAACTCTTGAGCAAAGAATTTTTAATCTCAACAGCTTAAATGAGCTGGACCACATCAAGCGCGATTGGGCTTTACTCTCTTCTGTCAAAACCACTCACCATGCCATGATTATCCTGGAGAGCAAAGATAACTCCCCAGCATTTTTCTCCACTACGAACCATCTCTTAAAATACCTCTGCCCTGCCCACTGTTCAGAGTCAACTACATTCTTGGAGCTCATGGACTTCTACGTCACTATGATTTAGGCCATCTGTTCAGCTGCCAATACTGCTTCCCCCTTTCCCACCAAGCCAAACCTTCTCCCAGGTTCTTCCCTGTCCTAGCCCCACGTTTTTCTCTGGTTTCTTTCGTGTCTCCCTAGATGCTCTTTTTGAGGTCATTTTACCCACGAGACCCACCTATTGCCCCTTGACCCCATTCCCACTAAATTGCTGACTACCTAGCTTCCGTTGTTAGAAATTAGGATACTTAAAATATATGGTTATGCAAATGAAATTGTGGCATGAATAACACTGTGTTTACATTATTGTATTGGAGCGCGAGACAAGTATGGGGTTAATATATAAAAGTTATGTTTTACTGGGACTGCTTAAGTTATGTTTTCCTGGAAAATAAGTATGAGATGTGGTGTATTTGGATTTCCAGAAGGCACTTGATAAGGTGCCACATAAGAGATTACCACACAAGATAAAAGCTCACAGGGTTGGGGGTAATATATTAGCATGGATAGAGGATTGGCTAACTAACAGACAACAAAGAGTCAGGATAAATGGGTAATTTTCCAGTTGGCAAACAGTGACTAGTGGGGTGCCGCAGGGATCGGTGCTGGATCCTCACTATATATAATCTATATTAATGACTTAGATGAAGGGACCGAGTGTAATGTAGCCAAGTTTGCTGATGATACAAAGATGGGTGGAAAAGCAAATTGTGAGGGGGACACAAAACATCTGCAAAGGGATATAGACAGGCTAAGTGAGTGGGCAAAAATTTGGCAGATGGAGTATAATGTGGGAAAGTGTGAGGTTATCCACTTTGGCAGAAATAATAGAAAAGCAAATTATAATTTAAATGGAGAAAAATTGCAAAGTCCTGCAGTACAAAGAGACCTGGGGATCTTTGTGCATGAAACACAAAAAGTTAGTATGCAGGTACAGCATATAATCAGGAAGGCAAATGGAATATTGGTTTTTATTGCAAAGAATATAAAGGGGATAGAGAAGTCCTGCTACAACTGTACAGGGTATGGGTGAGGCCACATCTAGAGTACTGCGTACAGTTTTGGTCTCCATATTTAAAGGAAGGTTTTACTTGCATTGGAGGCTGTCCAGAGAAGGTTCACTTAGTTGCTTCCGGAGATGAGGGGGTTGACTTATGAGGATAGCTTGAGCCTATACACATTGGAGTTCAGAAGAATGAGAGGTGATCTTATTGAAATTTATAAGATAATGAGGGGGCTCGACAAGGTGGATGCAGAGAGGATATTTCCACTCGTGGGGAAATTAAAACTAGGGGACATAGTCTCAGAATAAGGGGCCGCCCATTTAAAACTGAGATGAGGAGGAATTTCTTCTGAGGGTTGTAAATCTATGGAATTCACTGCCCCAGAGAGCTGTGGAGGCTGGGTCACTGAATATATTTAAGGCGGAGATAGACAGATTTTTGAGCGATAAGGGAGTAAAGGGTTATGGGAACGGGCAAGGAAGTGGAGCTGAGTCCATGATCAGATCAGCCATGATCTTATTGAATGGCGGAGCAGGCTCGAGGGGCCAAATGGCCTATTTATGTTATGTTCGATAAGAGGAATTCAGATGGATTGGCCTTCAGAATGTAGGAAAAGCATGATCTCTTTGGAGAGGGTTTTCATATGCAAGTTTAGACAAAGAACTTGACATACCATTGGGCACCTTGTTTTAAGGGGAACTTCGATAGGTTAAATTGACTTGTCAATATTCTACCCCAGGTCCACCCATAAAAAATAGAAGACCTGAAAAGCTCTCAGCACAGACAGTGGAGTGAGAGCTCCTGAGGGTGGATGTATGCTGATTTCGGTTCAACATTCCTGGGCAGTTCAGAAAGGGCTCCTGAGAGTGGATCTAATGCTGATGTCGGTCTAACACTCTTGGATAGTTCAGAAAGAGAGAGGAAGAAGAGTGGTTTGTGTACGCTGGCCATCTGTCCAATCGGGGCCAGTACCAGCTACCTGTCACAGTCGTATGTTTTTGCTGTATAACTAGTGTGTTATATTCGGCCTTAAACTTCGATTAAACACACTATACCCACAATATTGATTACAGTCAATGCTGATTATTTGAAAGACCAGAGATAATCTAATCTCAACACCCTTCCTGGCCCTAATGCTAGCTTACATTGCGAGTGGTTCCCTTTCCTCAGGTATCGTCTCCCTCCCTTTCAAAACTGCCATCATCACATGCTCCTTAAAAAACCCACCCTCTATTCTCCTGTCCTTGAAAACTAGTGCCTCACTAGTATTGAAAGTGTTGTTGCCTCCCAAATCCATGCTCATCTTTCTCTTAACTCCATGCTGGAATCTCACCCATCAAATTTGTGTTCCTGCTATAAAACTGAAAGTCCTAACGAAAGTCACAAATGGCCTCCTCTGTGACCATGATGCATTATCCCTCTCTGACCTCTCTGCAGACGACTTGGTCGATCACACCATCTCCGCCAACATCTTGCCTCCTTTGTCCAGCTCAGTGGGATTGCCCTTATTTGGCTCTACCGTGATCCATCCAACTGTAGTCAGAACATTTCCAGCAATAGTTTATCTTCCACTGATCAGACTGTACTTTAACTACTGTGTACAGTTCAAGTCTCCAACAAACAAGACACATTTAAGTGCTAGAGGCAGTGCAGAGATATGGCACAAGGCTGATCCCTAATGTTAAAAGGTCTAAGTTATGATGTCTGAGTTACGAGAAATTTGGAGTTTTCAGCCTTGAAATTTTGTGTCTGAGATGTGATCTTATTGAAGTCTGTAAGAAGTTGAGGGAATAGAAATGGTAAATCCAGAATGCGACTTTTGCAATTTAATTGAAAGTAATTCAAAGGAATATAGGTTCAAACTCGTAAAGGGTAAACTTAGGAATGATGTCAGCAAAGCCTTCTTCACACAAAACAGTGATCAATATACAAACAAACTCTTTGGATGATTGATGGAGGCAAATACTTGGAATATTTTAAGAAACAATTGGATAATGGAATGGGGGGGAACTTTAGGATCTTTCTGGATAGATGAACTAACACGAGTTTAATTGTCTTTCTCATCCACAACTATCTTGTGATTTACTGTCTGATGTGCTATATTTATAACGAATGCAAAATAACTGATGTCAAAAGTTATTGCTACCAGTTTCTGTGAAATTCACATTCTCATTACAATTGAGAAAAAACTCAAACCACGAAACAAAATTAAAGATAAAACGTTAGCTATGTCAGTAATTTACAACAGTCGTCGAGTGCCCTGTTCTAGTTGAAACATGAAATATAATGAACATTACAAACCTTTCAATAGCTTAGCTTCTTCTGTGACTTTGGTATGATGGTCTTCTGCTATAAAAAAAAATCAATATTATAAAAATCTTAAAAGGGGCAACACAATAATGCATTGATACAATAATGCACTGCATTTGTTTCGCTGGATTAGAGAGGTACATTTTGTGATCTCATTCAGGTACTCTTTTCCCCTTCAGAAAAGCAAAATCTGCTTAAAAATGCCACGAGTAAAGGTTTTGCAATGTCACCTCTCATTTGAGGGTAGTGCATATTGAATGGTAATGAACTACATAGAAATAAAACTGAAGATTTATGTTACAGATACCCGATTACAATATAAACCACGACCAAAATCAGCAGATTAAATTTCCCAATTATCAGAATCTTGCCAGAATCACTGAAATTACAGCACAGGAGGCCATTCAATCATGTAAGCCGGTGCAAGTGTGAGCTCTTTAATGGGAGCCATCAATTCGCGTTCCATTTCCACATCCTTTCCCCATATCCTGTTATATATTCCATTTTTAAATATTAATCCAATTCTCTTTCAAATTATGTTAAAGTCTCACTTCAGTAGTCACTTTTGATGAAGCATTCCATGTTCTAATAACCTCTTAAAAAAAATCTTCAAAATTTCCCCTTTGTTCTAAGTCGCTGTCCTCCATTATGGATTCAATGACGATGGAAACAATCACCCTTGCAAAAATATGAATAATTTTATAAACCTCTATTAGATCCCACTTCAACTGCACCAAATTTGAAAACTTTTCTTCATAATCACAATCTCTCATTCCTGGTACAATTTTAATGAATCTTCACTGTATGTTTTACATTGTAGTAATACGCTTCCTGTAATGCATTGCCTGGAATTACACATAATATTCCAATGCAGCCAAACCAATCTCTTTTGCTACTTTTCATTCAATGCTTTGTGACAAAAAAAAGAGAACCATTTTGTGCAGTCTTAGATTCATAGCTGTCCCTTTAATTCAGTCACAAGGCAGAGTTTAAAAACCAGCTGTTACCAGTCTAACTATATACATATAATGCAGTTTAATTGGTTGTCTCGAAGGCTTGAGGGAGAAGCCAGGTAACATTTAAACACACATATGCTGTGTGAGTTGCTCAGTTATGTGTATGACATGCACGTTTTGAACAATAAGGGAGTCAAGGGTTATGGGGAGAGGGCGGGGAAGTGGAGTTGAGGCCAAGATCAGATCAGCCATGATCTTATCAAATGGCAGAGCAGACTTGAGGGGCCAAATAGCCTACTCCTGCTCCTATTTCTTATGTTATGACTGACAGTTTCTTTTGAATCTAGCAGAGAGGTATTCAAATTCAGGCAGCTTTGGAAACTGTTTTGGGTGTATCTAACAAGCTGACTTGTAGGGTGGAACCTTCAGAGAAAGACAGGTCAGATTATTTAAAGACTGCAAGAAGAAAATATGCAAACAACAAAAAGATTAATTACATAGAACTTAGAGCCCAAGAACAGGCCATTCGGCTCAACTGGTCTATGCCGGGGTATATGCTCTACATGAGCCTCCTCCCAATGGACTTCATTTAATCCCATTAACATACCCTTCCATTCCCTTCTTTCGCATGTACTTATCGAGCTTCCTCTTAAATGCATCTATCTATGCTATTAGCCTCAACTACTTCATGAGGCCTGACCAGTTTATAAAAGGTTTAGCACAACTTCCTTGCTTTTGTACTCTATGATTCGATTTATAAACCCAAGGATTCCATATGCTTTTTTTTTTAAAAACAGCCTTTTCAATTTGTCCTGCCACCTTCAAAGATTTGCGTACAAACATACCCAGGTTTCTCTGGTCCTGCACCCCCCTTAAAATTGTACCATTTAGTTCATGTTGCCTCTCCTCATTCTTCCTACCAAAATGTATCACTTCACATTTCTCTGCGTTAAATTTCAATTGTCATGTGTCTCCCCATGTCACCGGTCTGTCTATATGCTCCTGAAGTTGGTTACTATTGTTTACTACATTTGAGTTTTGTGTTATCTGCAAACTTTTAAATTATGCCTTGCATACCCAAGTCCAGGTCATTAGTGTGTATTAAAAAGCACAGTGGTCCGAATACCAACCCCTGGGGACCACTGCATACTTCCCTCCAGTCTGAAAAGCAACCATTCCCCACTACTCTGCTTTCTGTCCCCGAGCCAATTTCGTTACTACACCGCCAGTGTCCCTTTCATCCGTGGGATTTAATTTAGCTAACAAGTCTATTATGAAGTATTATGATTATTCTCTCATGTTTCAGCAAAAGTGGGCACCCATGAAATAGACAGCCAGAAACAAGTTCCCAGTCAACACTACTTAGTCTTTGAGACGTGCATGCAACTTTAAGTTCTAGGATAAATCTCCTGTATTTTATTGCACTACAAGGCATCAGCAGTAAGCAGTGCCACCCCTTCCCCATACCAAAACAAGGCACCTTCTTCAAAAAAGTGCAGGAACTTAATAAACGTTCTAATTCAAAGCAACTTACTGCCCTGATGAGAACTCATGAGGCAATGTATAATGCCTTGGGATCTTAGGACATAAAATCCTTCATCGAGGCATCCATGATGATCGTCTCCCAACATTTGGTAAAATAAATAAGTAAACTTCCACTGGACTGATATCTTAGAGAAGTCCAGCAGTAATGGACAAAGAAAAAAAAAAGAGACTGTTCTTTGAAAGAGATGGGGAAAGGGGAGGGGGGAAAGAGAGTGTATGCTGACGAATGCCATTAAAACAGAACTCTAATTGAGAAGAAACCCAAGTTAATCCTGGGATACATAGGTGGTTTGTTTTAAGAACAATCAGAAAAGGTGTCAGGGCAACTGGAGATGGGCAATAAACGCCGGCCTCACCAGCGACACCCACGTCTTGATTAAATTTAATAATGATTTCTTTAACCTTTGTGCAAACTGCAGGTTATGCAAATATGTCCTTGCTAAAGCATTAAGACTCTGTCATTTCAATCTCTAAGTCTTACCTGAACATCTCAAATAAAATTCAACTGCAATAACCAGCTTGCCAAGTGAAATAATATACTTTTAGGGTTGGTGTAAAAACTTGAAAACCCACACTGAAGATGTTGTTCACACCTTGAAGCTTTCTTTTAAGCATGGAACCTAAATTCAAAAATTTAGTTGAGAAGGAGCTGTGTGAACCAAGTTAAGCTGGACAAATCAGTACGCCTCACTCAATAATACCACATAACTCGAGACAATTGCTTCAGACTGCATCAGGGTCTTAACACACTGACAACCAGCGTGGAACCAGTGGCCAGAGTGCAGAACCACGTGGTTAAACTTTGGTGAAACTGTGACAAACTATGAGGATCCCCCTACCTTTTCCGCAGCCATGCAAATTATTATAGAATGTTGCTTGACTGACATCTCTTTCCTGGAATGCTCTCGAGAGGATTCCCTGCATATTTTTGTTCCATCTGACCTTGAGCTGGAGATACCAACATGCAAGGACTTCCTTTTAAAAAAAAAAAAATTCTTGGGAAATGGGCATCGCTGGAAAGGATTTATTGTCCATCCCCAGTTGCACCGAGACAGTGGAGGTGGGCCTTCTCACTGCAATCCATGTTTGTATTTTTTTTTATAATAAAAAATTCGTAGCCAATCGTTCCAATTCTTTGTCAAATCACAAACGCCAGAGGTCACCTTGCACATGCCAAGGATCACTCTGCGCCAATGCTCTTAGCCAAAAGGCCTAGAGCCACTGCACCGTTCCTGGAAGTACTGCAATACCAGGTTCGTGCCATGGAGGTGGATGGGTCAGGTCCCCCACCCACCTCCTGTTTCCAAAAATGCAAGCATATACCTTCCTGACCAGGGAGAAACCACCCGGAGGTCATGGTGGCTGGTCAGAAACGGTACTACACTTGATCTTAGCCAAAAGGCCGAGAAGCGGCCATGTTTGTATTTTTTTTTTTTTTTTAATTCGTAGCCAATCGTTTCCAATTCTTTGTCAAATCACAAACGCCAGAGGTCACCTTGCACATGCCAAGGATCACTCTGCGCCAATGCTCTTAGCCAAAAGGCCTAGAGCCACTGCACCGTTCCTGGAAGTACTGCAATACCAGGTTCGTGCCATGGAGGTGGATGGGTCAGGTCCCCCACACACCTCCGTGGAGGTGGATGGGTCAAACCTCCCCACCCACCTCCTGTTTCCAAAAATGCAAGCATATACCTTCCTGACCAGGGAGGAACCACCCTGGGGTCATGGTGGCTGGTCAGAAACGGTACTACACTTGATCTTAGCCAAAGTTTAACACAACTAAATGGCTTGCTGGGCCACTTCAGAGGGAAGTTAAGAGTGAATCATGTTGGTGTGGCACTGGAGTTACATATAGGTTAGACTGGGTAAGGATTTCAGATTTCTTCACCTGAAGGACATTAATGAACGAGTTGTTTTTTATGACAATCTGACAGCTTCATGGTCATATTTACTTTATTTTCAGTTTAAAAAAAATGCAAACTGTGAAACTGCCATGGTTGAATTTGAACTGATCTTCTCCAGATTATTAGACCAGGCCTCTGGATTACTAAGTCCAGTAACACTACCGTATTTGCACTTGAAGAAATTGGGCATCCTTATCATGCAAATAAGTTTCAGCTAACAAACTGGTCTTATGGCGCACTCTGCTAATTTAAAATCAGGCTTCACACTTGCCGGGTGTCACAAGATAGGGTAGGGATGTGTTATGGTTTCAGGCACCGAGAAGGATCTGTGACATTCCAAGTTTCAAAAGCAGGAATGAGCATCAACTGGAGCCTGAGGATGACTCAACATCTCTCAAATCAACTGAAGCATAGAAGCATCAAGCAAGAAAATTGCCATTAATTAACAAGCAAAATTGAAACTTGATAGATACTTTTAGAAGTCGCTTATGGAACTACTGTTTTAATAAATAGATTGATTGTATTCGAAGTCTTGTTTGCTAATGCACTTCCCATCAGGTAACACTTGCATCCTGCGACACACTCCTGTCCCAATTAAACTTGCCGATCCATTTACTAACCTCTCCATGGCTGGTTTCAGGATAGGTGGACGCAACTGCTTAGTAACTTTTGAGACCTCTCAGCTATATCTGGAGAGAGGTTGGGCAGTACTACAGCCAGTGTCACAAGACAATTTAGGCAAGTGTTAAGGGCTTTGGGTACCACCTGTGTTGGTGGTCTTAAAATCAAGCCAGAGACCCAAAGCTACCTGCTCCCCCTCCACCATGATCGGTATCCCCATCCCTGGCCACTGTTGCCTGCCTCCCTCCCCCACATCCCCTTAGCATTGAGGACACTCGGAGGGTCAAAGGTTACTTGGGAAAATTTACATTTTATCGACAGCTTCATTTTTATTTTACACACAGTTTTTCTGAGGTCTTTGCTAAGAAAACCTTTATAACAAACCTCCAACGTCACAACTGGATTACTGCCATCAATGAGCAAGAGACCAGCTCAAGGTCTGAACGCATGAGAATTAGTTAAAAGGGTTTCCTTAGTGACACGCAGAAACATGTAATTTAAAATAAATATTCAGCTGTATTTAAAGTCATACAAAAGGACGAACGAGCATTTATATAGCGCTTTTAACAACCTCAGGACATCCCAAAGCATTTCACAGCCACTGAAATACTTTTGAAGTGTAGTCACTGTTGTAATGTTGGGACATGTGGCAGCTAATTTGAGCATAGGAAGGTCCCACAAACAGCAATGAGATAATGACCAGATAATCTGTTTGTGTGATGTTAGAAACATAGAAACATAGAAAATAGGTGCAGGCGTAGGCCATTCGGCCCTTCTAGCCTGCACCGCCATTCAATGAGTTCATGGCTGAACATGCAACTTCAGTACCCCATTCCTGCTTTCTCACCATACCCCTTGATTCCCCTAGTAGTAAGGACTTCATCTAACTCCTTTTTGAATATATTTAGTGAATTGGCCTCAACAACTTTCTGTGGTAGAGAATTCCACAGGTTCACCACTCTCTGGGTGAAGAAATTCCTCCTCATCTCGGTCCTAAATGGCTTCCCCCTTATCCTTAGACTGTGTCCCCTGGTTCTGGACTTCCCCAACATTGGGAACATTCTTCCTGCATCTAACCTGTCGAAACCCGTCAGAATTTTAAACGTTTCTATGAGGTCCCCTCTCATTCTTCTGAACTCCAGTGAATACAAGCCCAGTTGATCCAGTCTTTCTTGATAGGTCAGTCCCGCCATCCCGGGAATCAGTCTGGTGAACCTTCGCTGCACTCCCTCAATAGAAAGAATGTCCTTCCTCAGGTTAGGAGACCAAAACTGTACACAATACTCCAGGTGTGGCCTCACCAAGGCCCTGTACAATTGTAGCAACACCTCCCTGCCCTTGTACTCAAATCCCCTCGCTATGAAGGCCAACATGCCATTTGCTTTCTTAACCGCCTGCTGTACCTGCATGCCAACCTTCAATGACTGATGTACCATGACACCCAGGTCTCTTTGCACCTGCCCTTTTCCTAATCTGTCACCATTCAGATAATAGTCTGTCTCTCTGTTTTTACCACCAAAGTGGATAACCTCACATTTATCCACATTATACTTCATCTGCCATGCATTTGCCCACTCACCTAACCTATCCAAGTCGCTCTGCAGCCTCATAGAATCCTCCTCGCAGCTCACACTGCCACCCAACTTAGTGTCATCCGCAAATTTGGAGATACTACATTTAATCCCCTCGTCTAAATCATTAATGTACAGTGTAAACAGCTGGGGCCCCAGCACAGAACCTTGCGGTACCCCACTAGTCACTGCCTGCCATTCTGAAAAGTACCCATTTACTCCTACTCTTTGCTTCCTGTCTGACAACCAGTTCTCAATCCATGTCAGCACACTACCCCCAATCCCATGTGCTTTAACTTTGCACATTAATCTCTTGTGTGGGACCTTGTCGAAAGCCTTCTGAAAGTCCAAATATACCACATCAACTGGTTCTCCCTTGTCCACTCTACTGGAAACATCCTCAAAAAATTCCAGAAGATTTGTCAAGCATGATTTCCCTTTCACAAATCCATGCTGACTTGGACCTATCATATTACCTCTTTCCAAATGCACTGCAATGACATCCTTAATAATTGATTCCATCATTTTACCCACTACCGATGTCAGGCTGACCGGTCTGTAATTCCCTGTTTTCTCTCTCCCTCCTTTTTTAAAAAGTGGGGTTACATTGGCTACCCTCAACTCCATAGGAACTGATCCAGAGTCAATGGAATGTTGGAAAATGACTGTCAATGCATCCACTATTTCCAAGGCCACCTCCTTAAGTACTCTGGGATGCAGTCCATCAGGCCCTGGGGATTTATCGGCCTTCAATCCCATCAATTTCCCCAACACAATTTCCCGACTAATAAGGATTTCCCTCAGTTTCTCCTCCTGACTAGACCCTCCGACCCCTTTTATATCCGGAAGGTTGTTTGTGTCCTCCTCAGTGAATACCGAACCAAAGTACTTGTTCAATTGGTCCGCCATTTCTTTGTTCCCCGTTATGACTTCCCCTGATTCTGACTGCAGGGGACCTACGTTTGTCTTTACTAACCTTTTTCTCTTTACATATCTATAGAAACTTTTGCAATCCGTCTTAATGTTCCCTGCAAGCTTCTTCTCGTACTCCATTTTCCCTGCCCTAATCAAACCCTTTGTCCTCCTCTGCTGAGTTCTAAATTTCTCCCAGTCCCCGGGTTCTCTGCTATTTCTGGCCAATTTGTATGCCACTTCCTTGGCTTTAATGCTATCCCTGATTTCCCTTGATAGCCACGGTTGAGCCACCTTCCCTTTTTTATTTTTACGACAGACAGGAATGTACAATTGTTGTAGTTCATCCATGCGGTCTCTAAATGTCTGCCATTGCCCATCCACAGTCAACCCCTTCAGTATCATTCGCCAATCTATCCTAGCCAATTCACGCCTCATACCTTCAAAGTTACCCTTCTTTAAGTTCTGGACCATGGTCTCTGAATTAACTGTTTCATTCTCCATCCTAATGCAGAATTCCACCATATTATGGTCACTCTTCCCCAAGGGGCCTCGCACAACGAGATTGCTAATTAATCCTCTCTCATTACACAACACCCAGTCTAAGATGGCCTCCCCCCTAGTTGGTTCCTCGACATATTGGTCTAAAAAACCATCCCTTATGCACTCCAGGAAATCCTCCTCTACCGTATTGCTTCCAGTTTGGTTAACCCAATCTATGTGCATATTAAAGTCACCCATTATAACTGCTGCACCTTTATTGCACGCACCTCTAATTTCATGTTTGATGCCCTCCCCAACATCACTACTACTGTTTGGAGGTCTGTACACAACTCCCACTAACGTTTTTTGTCCTTTGGTATTCTGCAGCTCTACCCATATGTTGGTTGGGGTATAAATATCGGCCAGGATCCTGGGAGAACTCCCTTGCTCTTCTTTGAATAGTGCCATAGGATCTTTTACGTCCATCTGAGGGGGCAGACGGGACCTCGGACAGTGCGGCACTCGCTCAGTGCTGCACTGAAGTGTCAAGCTGAATTATGTGCTCAAGTCTCTGGAATGGGCCTTCAACTCACTACCTTCTTATTCAGAGGTGAGAATGCTACCGTTGAGCCAAGGCTGACACCAATACAGGTTTGCCATGTCATTCCAGAGAAATCTTTTTTAAGAAAGCTCTCCTCATTACCCACAACTGGAGTCCCTTATGCCAAGCATCGATGTCTTTCATCAGCACTTTTGTGCAATCCAGCATCTGAATGTTCTCCCATCCCTGACATTTCCCAAATCTACTCTTGCACCACTGTCACATCCAAACAACCCTTTCTCATTCCTAACAGACTCTCAGTACTTCCCACATCCCGAAACCCGTCTTGGTTTTTGCACACACTGGCACCTTCTAATGTTCTCATATCCAACAATCCTGCTCCCAAACCCCCAAAACATTAAACTCCTCGCTACTGCAGCTGCTACATCCTACCTCGTACCATCTCATCTCTGAGACATAAGGTTTTGGGTTCAAGGCCCACTTCAGAGACTTTAGCACATAACCCAGGCTGACATTTCAGTGCTGTACTGAGGGTGTGCTGCGCTGTCTGAAGTGGTATCTTTTGGATGAGACATTAAACCGAGGCTCTGTCTGCCCTCTCAGGTGGATGTTAAAGATTCCATCGCACTATCTTGAAGAGGAGCAGGGGAATTCTCCCTGATGTCCTGTCAAATACTGATCCCTCAATCAATATCTGGTCACAATCTCATTGTTGTTTGTGGTCCCTTGTATACAAAAATGGACAGCACATTGCCTGCACTGCAGCAGTGCCTACACTTCAAGAGAGTGCTTCATTGGCTGTAAAGCACTTTGGGATGTCCTGAGGTTGTGAAAGGCGCTCTATTAATGAAACTTCTTCCCTGCCATATTCTGCTATATTTTGGGAGTTTATATAAAAAAAGACAAAATTAACTAGATAGTTAAACAAACTTTGGAGAGTTAAGCTAGGATTTGCAGATACCAAGCAAATATGCACATTGTCAAAGAATGTCCAGAAAGATCACAAACACACCTGTGGTACTCTAACAAGGTGCAATTAACTTAATTGCAACAAAGCAGTAGTCCCGATATTATATTGTACATAAGATTGCATACAACAGTATACCCTGCAATTCTCAGGGCATAAGGTAGTATTATTAAATTACACTGATTTACAATCTTAACCCTGGAAGCTTATCAAATGACAACTCCCAAGGGAACTAACCAAAGAAAAGGCAAGTAATTAACTTCTTGTTCATGTAGCAACAGTCAGCTGCTGTCCTGCAACAGGCTTCACGGTCTGATTAAATTTTAAAGTGTCTCCAATGATTCAATGGGAAGATATAGCACAGACTGTGCTGGTCACAGATTTAATCCATAATATGTGCAAAGTTATATCAGTCTCAGCGCTACAATTGATCTCTACTTTTGGAGGTGAAACTGCAAATCACCAGTGATTATTGCTCCTTATTGCTATTAAGTGATTCAGACTAGAAAGTGCTCATGTGTGAATGTCAGCTGAGGATAGAAGCAGGCTTGGCATTTTCATCAAATTGAGTAGCCTTCCGACATTGACTGTCTAGGCTTGTACACAAAGAATGGCCACTTGGTTCTTGAGAGAGCAGTCATCTAGGGAACGACATCGATCATGAGTCACTGCCTTGGAGAGAAGGGGCAATATTGCAGAAACTAAACTTTTTGACAGCTGCAAATTAGAATTGTAAAAATTGGTGCCTCGAACAGTGCAGTAGTTAATATCTGTAAAGTGATTACCACCATGAACCACTACACATAGCATGATAATTGCTACTCCATTGGCCCCACCCACATAATTTCTGCAGATGACACAAAGACATTTAGTAATAAGGTTGTCACAGGAGGCATTAGCACATGAAATTCTCTTTGAATATTTAACCATGTGCTATAATCCATTCAAACTCTAATGTCACATACTGTATCAGACATTGTTCCTTTAATTTAATTCAGTCGGGTATACTTATCAAATATTGCTTGTTTTATTTTTAAATGGTTCCTCTGATGTAATATTTTATGAATGCTAGATGTAGTTATAAAAATAATCATGTTTCCTTCATTTCCATTAAATACATGAAATATGGAACACATACAGTAGATACAGAAGTATGGAATTATTTTTGTAAACCTTCTGCCTCATCAACATGCACACCAGATCTTGCCTTATTAAGGCTTACTTTCAATACCATTCGTCATTGTTTCAACATGCTCTTAAAATAGCAACGGGAAGTTATTCAGGAAATGTTTTTCTCCTAAAAAGTTGATTAAATTGTGACAAAAATCAGCCCACAATACATTGAGTTTATCGGTTTCTTGAGCATTCCTTTTTTGGTCAAGAGCTAAAACTAGGAATTTGAAAATAGCAATTCATCTCTTCCTTCCTTCCTCCTCAACATACCTTTAAATCTTTCCGAATCATTCTTTAAGTCCTCTTCTGTGGTTTGGCTATTTTCTAGATGAGATTCAAACACACCTACAAATTTAGAGAGTGCAGAAAAGTACAACAATGTGTTAAATGGAAAGTTTTTTCTGCAAAGCAAGTCCAACTTATTGCAAGTGGCACTTCTGAAAACTGCTTGGGGGTGGACAGAGGTCAAAGAATGAGACTGTTTCAAACAAAACCATTTTCCTAATAACATCAGCCTCATTCTTTTCCACCTAACTGTGGGATTGAGAGATTTATACAGTCTTGCGGGAATGCAGTCTTGAAAAGGAATGAGTCACTGAACTGAAGAGATCAGTTCTAAAATATTAATAGTGGATTACATGAAAAAGAATTTAAAATTTTGATAGGGATATTCAGCTCAATACTAACATGCATTTCCACCTTTCTTGTTATTGCATGCCAAAGACAGTAGTCATTAAATCATGTAGCACGGTGTACATAATTTATACAGTCATTTCAAATAGAATATTTTAATTTTGGCTTTAATTAAAAACTTTTCATTTTACTCAAATAGTCTTACTTCTTCAATGTTATTAAAATATTTTTAGATTGAAAAAGCACAACACAAAACTACATATTAACCAGCGATTCAGCTGGAAACTTCTTTTCCCTCACTTAAAACTGGAAGTGATGTTTCATGTGGAGAATTTCAGAGGCGGTGTAATGCTATGCTGAACAGCTGTGAATTGATAACTATTTAAGAATAGAAGGATAGCTGTTCTTTGAAAATACTTGTGACTACGCATGCTCACTCCTGAATCTAAAGAGTATTTTTACAACTGTTTCTTAAGAAGCCTTCTGGGGTTTTCTATTGCACAGCCATATTTGGTGTCATTCCTTCCACAGCAATGCAAAAAAGATTAAGTGCCTGATTCAAGTTTTATAGCTTATTCACACATGGAGCCAAGAACCAATATTCCCAGTTGTTTGAGCAAACGCAATAAAAATGATCCTTCCACGGAGATGAAAAGTAAAAACATGTTTCCTTACAAACATAGGCAAATCAATTATTTAAAAAAAGCCAAAACAAGCCAAACAGTAACCATCCATCATTTCCTACATTACAAAGTGACAACACTTCAAAAAAGTACCTCATTTGCTGTAAAGCATTTTGGGATGTCGTGAAAGGCGCTATATAAATGCAAGTCGGCTTCTTTTTCAAATACAGGAACTCCCAATATGCAATAAGCATTATAGAATAAACAAGCTAGCACTGCTATCTCTGTAATCCATGGGAACAGGTGGTTTTCACAGGCACGCAAGGAGGTAAGGAACACAGGCTGCTGTCAGAATTGATCATGTTTACTGGTCTGCAACAGATTGTGTCTCAGCTGGCTCGTAAAACCAGTGAAGCAGTTTTGGCCTTACCCAACCATTGGGTAAATTATGGTGGCTAGATACAACAACAACAACAACTTGTATTTATATAGCACCTTTAACATAGTAAGACAAACCTAAGTCATGGTATGGCATATGCATACCCTGCAGTACCTTTTGCATGTGCGCTGTGTGCAAATAGGGTGTGGTGTCCTGAGGGTTGAAAACAAGGTAGCAGCACAGAGAATAAAGCTCAAACAGACACATATATATCTATGATTTTTTTTTCTCTGCTAGCAGCACACTGTGAAGGGTCATCTATTGTCACTCGCCAATGGGCATTCCCTCCTGCTCCATTAACTCCTTTATTTTGCTCTCCACCTTATTTTTGCAAATGACCTTTTTCCATGACTACTATAAAGGCACACACCGTCTTATTTTAAATGTCATCACATTTATTACAAAAGAAAGACACAAGTAAATGCTGGTAGTCGGAGGGATCTGGGGATCCTTGTGCATGAAGCACAGAAAGTTAACATGCAGGTACAGTTGGCAATTAGGAAAGCAAATGGTATGTTCGCCTTTATTGCAAGGCGGTTGGAGTATAAGAGTACCTAAGTCTTGCTTCAACAATATAGGGCTTTGGTGATACTACACCTTGACTACAGTGTACAGTATTGGTCTCCTTATCTAAGAAAGGTTATACTTGCCTCAGAGGGGATGCAACAAAGATTCACTGGATTGATTCCTGGGATGAGAGGGTTGTCATTGAGTAGAATGGGCCTATATTCTCTGGAGTTTAGGGCTTGACAGGGTAGATGCAGAGAGGCTGCTTCCCCCAGCTGGAATGTCTAAAACTAGGGGTCATTGTCTCAGGATAAAGGTTTGGCCATTTAGGACTGATATGTGGAGAAATTTCTTCACTCGGAAGGTTGTGAATCTTTGGAATTCTCTAGCCCAGAGGGATGTGAATGCTCAGTCATTGAGTACATGCAAGCCTGAGATCGATAGACTTTTGGACACTAAGGGAATCAAGGCATATGGGGATAGGGTGGAAAAGTGGAGTTGAAGTAAAAGATCAGGCATGATCTTGTTGAATTGAGGAGCAGGGCTCAAGGGGTCGTAAGGCCTACTCCTGCTCCTATGTTCTTACAACAACTTACATTTATATAGTGCCTTTAATATAGTAAAACGATCCAAGGCACTTCACAGGAATGTTAAAATATGGCACCTAGCCAAAAAAGGTGATATTAGGGCAGGTGTTAAGAAGTGCCTTAAAGGAGGAAAGAGGCGGAGGGGTTTCGGGAGGGAATTGCAGAGCTTAGGTCCTTGGCAGCTGAAGGCACAGCTGCCAATGGTAGAGCGATTAAAATCAAGGATGCTCAACAGGCCAGAACTGGAGGAGCTCAGAGATCTCGGGGGTTGTAGGGCTGGAGGAGATTACAGAGAAAGGGAAGGGCAAGGCAATGGCGGGATTTGAAAACAAGGATGAGAATTGGTGTTGCTTAATAACGAGCCAATGTAGGTCGGGGAGCACAGAAAGAAAGGAGAGAAAGATCTGTATTTATGCAGCGCCTTTCACAACCATCAGACATCCCAAAGCACTTTTTGAAGTATTGTCACTGTTGTAATGTAGGAAACGCTGCAGCCAATTTTCACACAGCAACGTGATAATGACCAGATAATCTGTTTTAGTAATGTTGATTGAGGGATAAATATTGGCCAGTACATCAGTGAGAACGCCCCTGCTACTCTTCAAAATAATGCCATGGGATCTTTTATGTCTACCTGAGAGAGCAGACACAGGGATGATGGTGAACGGGACTTGGTACACAGGTAGCAGAGTTTTGGATAACATTAAGTTTACAGAGGGTAGAATGTGGGAGGCCGGCCAGAAGTGCGCTGGAATAGTCAAGTCTGGAGGCGACAAAGACATGGATGAGAGTTTCGGCAGCAGGGGAGCTAAGGCAGAGGTGAAGTTACGGAAGTGGAAATAGGCGGTCTTAGTGATGGCACAGATATGTGGTCGTAAGTTCATCTCTGTCAAATAGGACACCAAGGTTTCGAATGGTCTGGTTCAGCCTCAGACAGTTGCCAGGGAGGCATGGTGCCGATGGCTACGGAATGGAGGTTGTGGCAGGCAACAAAGACAATGGTTTTGTCTTCCCAATATTTAGTTACAGAACATTTCTCCTCATCCAGTCGGACAAGCAGTCTGACAATTTAGAGACCATGTAGGGGTCGAGAGAGGTAGTGGTAAGGTAGAGCTGGGTCTCGTCAGCCTACATGTGGAAACTGACAGTGTTTTCGGATGATGTCACCAACTGGCAGCATCTACATAAGAAATAGGAGCGGGCCAAGGATAGGTCCTGGTGGACACCAGAGATAACTGCTGGAGCGGGAAAAGAAGCCATTGCAGCTGATTCTCTGGCTATGGAGAGATAGATGAAAATGAAACCAGGCGAATGCAGTCCCATCCAGCGTGATGACGGTGGAGGGGCTTGAGGAAGATGGTGTGGTCAACGTGTCAAAGGCTGTAGACAGGTTGAGAAGGACGAGGAGAGACAGTTTACTTTGTCAGTCATATAGGATGTATGTTGTGACTTTGATAAGGGGCATTTCGGTACTGTTGCAGGGCTGGAAACCTGATTGAAGGAATTCAAACATGTAGCTCCGGGAAAGATGGGCACAGACTTCGGAAGCGACAGCACGTTCAAGGACTTTGGAGAAGAAAGGGTGGTTGAAGATGGGGCGGTAGTTTGCATGAATGGCAAGGTCAAGGCTTTTTTCTTTGAGGGGGTACTGACAAAATTTGAAGGAAAGGGAAACAGCATTTGAGCAGAGAAAACAGCCACAACAATATCAGCCAACATGGGAGCCAGGTTTCATGGACAAGAAGAACTCGTAGAGGGTATGATGGGAGAGATAGGAGAGAAACTAGATAAAGAGGCACATTCAGGGCTAGAGCAGGGGGCAACCTTAGAAGAAGTTTGGCCCAGTGGGGAAGGGAAAGGGAGGTAAGCGAGAGGCAGTTGAACAGATGGTCTCAATTTTAGTAACAAAGGAATCCTTGAACTCCTTGCACTTGTTGGAGGCGAGGGTGGCAGCGACAGGGAAGAGGCTTTTAAGAAGATGGTTTGCATAAGAGAAAAGAAGCAGGGGGTTATATTTGCATTCCAGGATTATCCTGGAATAGTGAGCAGTTTTGGCAGACAAGAGCAGGGCCCGATTGTGCTTTATGTGGCATAGCCAGATCTGGCGTTGAATGGTTAAATCAGTTGCCTGACATATCCGTTCAAGTCTGCGCCCCTTGGACTTGAGGGCGGGAATGAGCATTGTACAAGGGGGAACAGCCAGGGTGAGAGAGAGGAAAATGGTTTTAATGGGGACTAGGGCGCCAAAGGAGGCGAGGGTGTGGTTGAGCAGATCGGTAGCTGCAGAAATTTGTGGTGAATGGAGGACCAAAGGCTAGACAGTTGGGGTTTTGAAAGTGCACCAAATTCAGGGATCGAGGCAAGATGAGAATTTAAATGCTTTATTTATTTATTTATTTTTAAGATGCTTGCATGGGCAACATTGAGTCATCTAGTGTACAGACAATGCAGGGAAGTGAGAGGTGTAATTGTTCACCAGTCACCCAGCATTCTAACTGGAATGTGCAATTTGATCCAGTCAGTGGCAGGGAGGCTGGAGGAAGGCATTGCTCTGCTTGACAACACAGCTAGTTACCAATGTATAGTGGCCCTACAGACATAACCCCTCAGAGTTCAGACAATGTACAGTGCCAACACTCCCCACAGTTCACACAATGCAAAGCACTAACATTCCCCACAGTTCAGACAATGCATAACACGAACACTCCCCACAGCTCAGACAACACAGAGCCAACACTTCCTCATGGCCTACATTCTTAGATCACCATCATGCAAGCATCTTCAGCCAGAAGTGCCGAATGTAGAATCCTGCTTGCCTTCATCCAGAGGTCCTGACTATCACAGGCACTTGTGTCCAGCTTATTCGGTTCATTCCACATGGCACTGGAAGTGGTTCAGTGCACTGAGCACAGTAAAGGGTACGGGCTGTGACAACAACCCAGCGAAGGTGCAGATGACCTGTGCCCAGAGCTTGCCACTCCCCTAGCCAAACTGCTTCAGTACAGCTTTGACAATGACATCTACCTGTTAATGTGGATGGTCACCCAGAAAAGCAGAATAACTAACTCAGCCACATACTGCTGGGTTAGTAGGAATCAGCAATAGTGCCATCAAGTATCACTTGCACACTGCTGACATGTTGGCCAATGCCAGGCCAACCCAACCTAGTAATCTCTAATTTCTGTGATAATTCTAGGTGAGACTGGGCCTCACTGGGTGATCTGCTTCTTTGATTGTGCTAACAAATATGCCATTTACCTTCCAAGTTTGAAATCCTATTGTTCTGAGTCGAGTCCAGTGGGGCTTTCAACTTGTCTGCAATTCAAAAAAAGTTTCATAATATTAAGTCAAAATATTTTGAGTGAACTTTTTCACCATAAATAAATTAGCCCGTTTTAAAAAAGCTGCTTGGCCATTAACCAGAACAGGTCCTTGGCATGGTATTTTCAGTGTTTCATGCAGTCTTTTGAAATGTAATACAGATCAAACATGGCTCTCACGCAGTTCGCTTGTTTCTATTCCTTATCCATTTGGTTTGCACAAGAATAAAAACAAATTTAAGTCCTTTAACAAACATGTATTAATGTTTTCCTTCTCCGCATTTCGAATGTGGATGGATAATTAAACACAAGATTAAAATTGTCAAAAATACAACAGTTGAAAACTAGTAATGCACAAAAGAAAACACAGCTGCAGTAACCTGGCCCCCAACAAATATCAATTATCCCCTCTACTTTAATCTTTGTCCGATATATTGTTGCAGTAGACATGTTTCTATTCTGTAGAGGAAGTTACAATGTCTTCTGGAATACTTTTAGTTAAATTCAATCTTAACAGTGCATTCTTTTAGATGAGAAGCACAGAAGAATTGTCAGGTCCATTTTTTTTGACAATGCAAGTACATTTTATACTATAGTAAATTAAAATTGTAACACATAGTTATTAAATAACTTCAATTCTTTGTTCACTTTTTCCTTTAATAAATAGAATCCAAGTGAGGGAATCTACAGGATATTAATCTCTTTAATAAAGACTTCATTGTCTCTTCTGGCTCCCGACATCCCAACCGATTCCTGCCGTTTTCAGGAGAGGAAACCCTGACCAGTTTTCCGCTACCTAACCCAGGGATTGGAGGCTAACTGCAGCATCACTACCTATCACAATGGCTGAGATTAGCTAACGCAGAACAAATCCAGAATTAAACGTGGAACTTGTTGGATGTGAACCTGCGAATATTGTTAATGAAGACAGGGTCGGGTTTTGAAGTCATGTCTTTCAAGGGATGGGGAAAAAAAAGGAGAAAATTGGCAGAAAAAGCAGCATGATAAGCTATGAATAAACTTAATTTCCTCTGTTTCACAATGTATCTCAAACTCCCCTCAAATATTCTTCTCCCCTTATTAGTACTGATCTACTGATGTCTTAAGAGGGAAAAGCTAATTTTCTGTTGCATGGACTTTGGTTCAATTAATTCATTGTTTCAAGTTCTCTCTTCTTCAGAATTGGTAGTTTAATACAGACATGAAGACATTGGTTAGCACCCTGACTGAAATTGATATTCTATCACAGTTGTACCAGAGTAGAGGGGCCATTGCTCTAGCATTGAATCCACAGCAGTAAACAATTCTATATTCTACCCTTTTTAATATATAACCACTGGTGTCCTTGGCTGCTTGTCCCAATAGGTCAAAGCCGGTTCTAAAATATGAGAGACTTAATTTGATAAAGCTGAAAAATTATTTAAGAAGAATGGTATTACTTGATCCTCCACACTGCAAATGGAAACATGATCACGGGCACTCCAGGTCAGAGTTTTGTGCATGAAGATCAGAAACATCTATTAATAGATAGATGACCAATAATAAATTGTGGGTGGCATTGGTTAGTATGTTCTTGGCTTTGACAGACAGTGAGATAAAAGGCATGCTATGGGATTTCACCAGGTCGTGCATTCATCACTTTTCACCAACAATTAACCACAGCGCTAGAGGAGCTCAATTCAGCAGTTAAAAACAGAAAAACGTATTTTTCTGAAAAGAAAGGTTTTGAATCACTGCCCGCAGCAATTATGGCTCCTACATCCCATATAACAGTTCCAGCTCAATTTATATGCCGCTTAGCAGCAGCTTCACTTTTTTTCTGGAGATAAGCAGAGCACAGTCTCAACATTTATTTTATTCAATGCATCTTAACACCCACAGTGGCACTGAACAGGTCATTTGAATATTTATGGTATCCAGTCAAACATGGAAACATGTGAGAGATCCTCTGAAGAGAAAAAAGGGTAAAAGCTTTATTGGCCCATCTCCAACTACCACCAGGCAGACTAGTTTTGGCAAATGCCTCATTTCATGGAACTTGAGCATCTCGCTCCCTAATGTTTTGGATTTCCTCAACTCTAATGTAGATTTCAACAAAACTGGTGTGGAAAAGCTGGACCAATTCTTAACATATACCAGGAGAAACAAATGAAACTCTGCATATCACACAACAGGTCCTATTTTTTTTATTTTTTATTACCAACTCATTTGCAATAACCCATGTTCTGATTAGATATGACAAATTGTTCATCAAATCAGGAGGTCTCTGTGCTACTCCCCCAAGACAACTGGACCCTGAAAGAGATGCATGGACAGGGCGTCCTACAATACACAAAATCTACTGAGTTCATCGATCAACAAGAAGCATAGATTGACGTTCCCGTCAGACCAGTACGTATGTCTGTCAAGGTCAACTCACTTACATATGTAAATTCTGTAATAATGTAGAAGTATTGCAGCAATGCAACACAAAGGCCTTTGAATTACGGTGCAGTCTTGAGCTCACAATAGTTTATTCTGTAGATACCAGGCTATAAATTTTAAACCTTTCTGCTCATCAGACAAAACTTTTAAAGATCCCATTTAAAAGAAAATAATTTGAGCTGCAAAGAGATCAGCATGGCTCCTAATGCCAGTCACTGGAGCAAATAAGTACCAATCTCCGAGTGCAAGGCAAAGGATTATTCTTCTCCTTTTGTGGAAACTTTTCACAGTTCAGCCAAATAAACATCTTGTAAGCACCATCAAGTGTTTTTTTTGTTTTTGAGATGAAGCATCCAGCCTGAATGAGAATTGAGAAAATTACAGGTTCATCTATGGTCAATCACCTTCAACACAACACAAAATCAGATTGATTTTAGGGTTTTGAATAATTTAACTCAAGAAGTTTAAAATTTTACTGCCAGGCATTCAGGCAAAAAAAAAAAGAGTAAAGAGCAAGGAGGGTGAAGAATTCCTAAAGTGTGTACAGGAGAACTTTCTTCATCATTACATGTTGGCCGTGGCTCAGTACTACTCTCACCTCAGTGTCAGAAGATTGTGGGTTCCTCTCACTCCAGAGACTGGAGTCCAAAATCTAGGCTGGCACTCCAGTGCAGTACTGAGGGAATGCTCCACTGTCAGAGGTGCCGTCTTTCAGATGAGATGTTACACCAAGGCCTCATCTGCTCTCTCAGGTGGACGTAAAAGGTCCCATCACATCACAAAGCACAGGTAATGGTGCCCCCACAATAGAACTTGAGAATCTTGACTCGGTGATGATGAAAGAATAGTGATGATCATATGTCCAAATTAGAATGGTGTGTGACTTGGAGGTGACTGTGTTCCCATAATATTACTGCTCAATCTTCTCAGTGGTAGAAATTGCAGGGAGGGAGTGCTGTTGAAGTAACCTTGGTGTGCTGCCGCTATGATTCTGTAGCTCATGCAGCCAGTGGGCTCGAGTGTGATGAAACCATTCTAATTTACTATATAAATAAGTATCCTGGACTTAGCAATTGAGCGAACCATATCAACATTTGTTGAAATCAAATTGTGGAGAATGGCAAATTGTGACAAGGGTTATGAAAACGAAAGAACAGCAAGCAGCATGGACAGATAGATGACAGGTGCAGTTCAATGTAAAAAAAATACATTTAAGTAATATATTTTGGAAACAAGACGACGGGGAAGTAAATGCACTGTAAGATTTTAAGTGACAGGTACAGAGGGATCCTGGTGTGTAGATGCAGATCATTAAGAGGTAGCAGCACAAGTAGGTACCGTCATAAAATAAATAAAGTTAAAGTTAATCTTTGGTTTCATATCAAGAGGCATTAAAACAAATGCAAGAGGTAATGTTCAACTTGTACTAGACTTTAGGAAGCAACTGGGGAAGTGTGTATATTTTGGGCACCCCATTATAGGACAGATCTAAAAAAGAAGTCTTGTTTCGAATGTTACATGGGCTAAAGGGGTGAAAGTTATGAAGAGACCCCCAGAAAGTTAGGGATTTTTTCCACTAGAGTTGAGAAGTTAAAGGGGTGACCCAATAAAAGCCTTCAAGATTATGAAAGTAGAGAGATTGTTTTCACTGGTGAGATGGTAACAGGGCATAAATTTAAGGTAACTGCAAGAAGAATTAAAAGGGCAGTTAGCACAAATTTATTTACACAGATGGTGATTAGAATATGCAATTCAATGCCACAAAATGATATTGAAGGATATCCCATAAATTCTTTAAAAGAGAATTAGACAGTTGTTTGTAAAATAATAGTCACATGTTTGGGGAACAAGCAGGAGAGTGGGATTGGAGAAAATCACTAGCATTGGATTGATGAGCCAAATGGCCCAATTCTGTGCTGCAACATTCTTCAATTCTTTATTCAATGTCTGCAAGAATGCAACAACATCATAGCTGATGGCTTTCACCCTCATACATAGGAACTCCGTCTCAAAACACCATGGGCCGAAATTTATACCTCCAGAGTACGCCTCCAGCTCCCAAAAAATGCGGTTGTACCGAGTGACTCTGGAGCTTCGAGTCCTGGGCCTGCAGGCGTTCGCCTGCGTAAAGGCCCACGGATACCAAGTGGTTCAGAAGCATCCTTGGGATCACGTAGGCCAGGCCAACCAATTAGAAAGGGGGATTCCTCAAACTCAAGGGGATTCTATTTATGAATGGAATCCCCATAAGCTTATGAGAAGTGCCCAAATAAATAAATAATTAACACCATTCTAATAAAAATAAATACCATGTTCAAAATTAATTAAAAATTCCTTTGATGAAGCATTTAAATAAAAAATAATAAAACATTTTAATTCGGCCCAAAATTTATGTAAACTAATTTTCAATGTTTGTCTGTTTTAATAATTACATTTTTTAAAAAATTAACATTTATTTTAACCCTTACGCTGGTAAAAGCAGGCCCTACGGCTTTCGTGGGCAAACTCTGCACCAGCGAAAGTGTTTTTGGGTTGCATGCTGTCGATTTGTCAAGGAGAAACTTAACAGATCACAAGTTCCGGGTTTTTGTGCATGCAGACACTTGTGGGGCCATTGAGGGCGAGCATATGAAGTAATCGACCCTGCAAAATCCGGGCCATTAGGATCCTCTGCAGGTGAGCTTACCCCAAGACAAATTTCACACAAATCTTCCAGAACAAAAAAGGCAACAAACTTTTTATTTTAGAAGCTTAAAGTCAGTCATGTGGTCACCCATGACAGGCCAGCAATTTCCAGGGAATGAATGTTCCTGTATGTATTCCCTCTCCTTTTTATCCATGGGATTATTTATAGATCCAATAGGAAGACACATTAGTTGTGATTGTTTCAAAAAGTCAGGGAACCAGTAAGATTCTAAGCATTGCTAGATTCATAATTTTCTCTTAGAGTTGTTACAACCAGAAATGCCTCAAGTCCATTGATGGCTTGGCTCTTGAAAAGGGAAGCTCACAGAAATGATGGTTACTCCTTTGATTACCTCTATTTATGTTGATGTAAATTCATGTTGGAATCCAGAAAATATTTACTTTCAAAATTTACAATAAATAGGAAATGTTTTTCTGGTGTCAGGACAAGCCTTCACCTCAAAGTGTTAAAATATCCCAGCTACTTTGCTGTAGCTCTAATATTGCTTTTCCAGGCTCATTACCTAATTTGCTAAAGATTCATATGACTACCATGATTCTCGTGTGTCAGGAAACACAGTCAAAAATATCTTCGGCATCGGAGTTGATAAAAAGACCTGAAAAATCAAAACTTGCGCTCATTCAGGAAGAGTTAATTGGAATCTGAACCCTGTTCTCATTTAAGAGCCATTTGAATCCCTGATTTTGCGTAATTTCAAGTTATTTACTTTAAGTCTCTCAGATCCTGCACACATTGATTGAATTTGCTTCATGTAGCTGATGACCTTATGTTCACAATGAGTCAGGCTTCATACTCCCAATTTATCTGTTGCATGCATACAGGTTTAGAGATTATGGTCAAAAAACTCCAGAACAGTCACTGCCCAGGGTCATGTATAAAAAAATAGGCACTTTGGTGAGTTGTTGAAGGACAACCTCAACATCTGTGGCACTATACTCCACCACAAATCCTTTTCAGGAGAACAGTTCGATATTGTACTCAGCTTTATTTCTAAAATCTATTCTTTACAACTCCACGAGAATATTGTGCAACCTTTCCAGAACTGTTGAGCAATTTGAAGAATTATGTGCCACCCAAAAATTGTAAATGATGATTGTAAGTGGCTCCATTAAAGAATTATTATGGTGGTCACTGATGCATATGCTACAACTATGACTAGTTTAAAACAAAAGCACAATTTGACAAAGGTCTAAAAAATCCAAATAAGCTCCATTTAAAATTAACAGAACATGGAGTATGCAATGCCACAAGTAAAAAAAGAATTTCACAGCAACACAATCAATAAAATTTCAAATGCAGGTATTATCTAACTGAATTAGAAAATACAATCCAGGGTTACGGCAAAAACCAGCAGCTTCATTGTTAAATCCACCAAATTCTCTCTTTGCTGTTTCCACCACTTAATTCATGGTAATGGCATGCTTACCTTCAAACTGCTTTACTTTGTAAAATGACAAACAAGAACAGGGAGCACAACTATCCTACTTAAAATTTGCAATTTAAAATAATTAACCTTTCAATTTCAAATCATATTTGAGGTTATTATAGGCTTATTCTAATACTTTGATCTGTAGGTAAACCTATAGGATACAGCCCATTACCCTTTTCTTAATGCTGTTGCGTAGTTTTTTTTCAGTATCCTATGCGTCATTTAGACAGTGTAAATCATACAATGTACTCACTCTTGCACTCAATGAACTGTTGGAATAGCTCAGAGCAGTCCCCTCCACTCTTTAACAGAAAGTGCTCTATTAGAAAGAAAGAATCTTCAATTAAGTATCTGTTTTAGATACCGTTTCCTGCTGGAACACTTGAATGACTAGGTTCAAAATGCAATCCACAGAATTAATAATGCAGATGGATACTTTATTTTGACAATGTGAGATGAAATTCAGAAAATTGGGGCGTATATACAATTTGTATGCAACAGCACTTCTGTTAATTTTAAGTTGATTTGCGCACTAAACTTCATACATTTGATCTACAATTGACAAAGCAAATTGAGAGCTAGAGAATAAGCATTCTGTAGCTTGCATTAATACATTGACTTATGGCAAACCGTCTTTTTGATTTTAAACCCCATTCCTTCTCTTAACTCTGCTCTGCCTCCTCCTCTCTCACCGATCCCCACTCCAAATATTTTTCATGGTCAGTAGACCCTAAAAATAAAAGTGATTGCACAATAGCAGAGCGTTAATTCTTAGATTACTTGAAAAAGGTTCTTCCAACTATGTTTACCCATGAATATCATCCAAATGAATTGCTTCCTGCTCATGAGAACACATGTCGGAGTAATAACAATTGGTTGATGAAAATGATTCTATCTTTGCTGATTTAGTATTTCTAAAACATCAAACCTGAACTTACATCTTGGCTATACTGGGAGGAAGATGCCTTTTTCTGAAGGCTGCAAGGGACTGATGCAAAATCAGTATGAAAATCTCAAAGCAGCGCTCATGGTCATGGACCCAAAGCACAAAACTATTTGTAATTTGGCATTTGCTTATTGGTGCCGTAGTGGGCATTCTTCTGAAATTTGGGATAAAGCACATTGGTGGGCAGAGTCTTATTCTGTAACTGGTCATTGTGCTTGAAGCAGACAATGGATTGCTGAAATTGGAAAGTGTTCTGCTCCCCAGCACTATTGTTCCTCTCCTTAATGAGGAGAAAAATTGAATAAATTTTCACAATTAAATTTCACTCGTATCTATAGCCAGATACACTGCATAGAATTCATAATCAATAGGTTTGTCAGTTTATATTAATAGCTTCTGAAAAGTTGCATCGGTACACTACCTTTATCTGTGCTTCCATTAATTTTAGGTAACAAGTCATCAACTTGGATTCCTATTGTTACCAAAACAAAAAATTAACTTTAGTTCCAATAGTGAATGGTTGTTTTACAGTATCAACAGCATGAAACAAACTTTCATTTACATAACTAAGTGAATGCCACATTTAACAGTATTTCAATATATCACACATGCAAAACAAAAGGCTTACTTTCAAAAGGAGATAGCCACCATCTTTGTCATTAAACATTGGCGAAAGTACAACAATGTGAGACATGACAAAAATACCCAGAACAAACCATCACCTGCATCGCAGTATTTGCATAACATTAATTCTTTCCATTTCAAAATCAGCTTATCACAATTTCAGTCCCTGTCTTGCTCAATGTGCTCATGAAATGGTTAAAATGTTCACATACTTTTTCATCACTTCCGTTATCAAGCTCACATCTTTCTCAAGCTGACTGAGGCACACTTGTTATTTACTCAAAATACCGAGTTATTCACAGGACACAGTGTAACTTCAAAAATCCACTAATACGTTGAGAGAGAAAAAAATAAAACATGGAAGAATTCGGCTGATCAGAAATAAAAGGAGAAACTGTCAGAACTGGCCTTCTCAAGAAGTTATTTCCAGAGAGAGTTTACAATATAAATTCTGACGTTTACATCAACATAAGTGCAGGTATGAGAGGGTGATGTGGCATATTGGAAAGTAACAGGCAGAAATGGAAAAGTGCTGCAAGACCAAATCAGCTGGATTCAATCAATGTTGATCCCGACACCGAGAAGACGGTTTGATTTGGGTTACAAGATGAGTTATGCACACAGTAGGTTATATTATGCTTGTTTTATTTGGCTTCAAGGTTATGTTGCTGGACTAGTAACCCAGAGGCATGAACTAATAATCCAGACAACAAGAGTTCAAATCCCACCATGATAATTAGAGAATTTGAATTAATTTTTTTAAAAGCTGGCATCAATAAAAATGACCATGAAGCTGTTTGTTAAAACCCAACTAGTTCACTGATGTCCTTTAGGGAAGGAAACCTGCCTTGCCCATTTGTGACTCCAATTCACACCAACGTGATTGACTCTCAACTGCCCTCCGACATGACTGAGCAAGCTACTCACTTTTATCAAGGCAACTAGGGACGGGAAATAAATGCTGACCTTGTCAGCGATGCCCACATCCAGAGAATGATATATATATTTGTTTTAAATGTGGGGCACAGACTGAAGAGAGTAGAATGTGGATTTACACAAATCATTGGTACGAAGTTGGAAAGAATGGTTCATTGCAAATGATTGATTTTCTTCCAGGTTAACAACTAGGTAGCTCCATTTGTAGTTGTTTTTTTGAACTTAAAGCAGCTCAATTGGACTTGAACTTTTCACGAATTTCAAAGTTACACGGTTGCAGTGGGGCAAAGACCACTTTATTCAGGATCAAAATAGGTAATGAAATGAGAGAAAGGTGATGCATTCTGAAGCCACTGCAGAAAATGCAGTCCCCATGACTTGCTGACCTGCAAAATTGTTGAAAACAATTATGTTGCAATTCATTCTCTCCTGCATATTTTACAGCAATCTCCAACAGTGCTAAAGCTGAGTACAACATTTAAATACATACATGTTTATGAACAGAACAAGCCTTATGATAGTGTAATCCATTGTCTAGGAATAAGAATTGATTAAGAACACAGGAGTAGGAGTAGGCCATCTGGCCCCTCAAGCCTGGTCTGCCATTCAATAAGATCATGGCTGATCTGATCATGGACTCAGCTCCACTTCCCTGCCCGCTCCCCATAACCATTTACTCTCTTATTGCTCAGAAATCTGTCTATCTCTGCCTTAAATATATTCAATGACCCAGCCTCCACAGTTCTCTGGGGCAGAATTTTCCATAGATTTACAATCCCCAGAGAAGAAATTCCTCCTCATCTCAGTTTTAAATGGGCGGCCCCTTATTCTAAGACTATGTCTCCTAGTTTTAGTTCCCCCTATGAGTGGAAATATCCTCTCTGCATCCACCTTGTCGAGCCCCTCATTATCTTATAAGTTTCGATAAGATCTCACCTCATTCTTCTGAACTCCAATGTGTATAGGCCCAACTTACTCAACCTATCCTCATAAGTCAACCCCCTCATCTCCGGAATCAACCTTCTCTGAACAGCCTCCAATGCAAGTGTATCCTTCCTTAAATACGGAGACCAAAACTATACGCAGTACTCCAGGTGTAGCCTCACCAATACCCTGTACAGTTGCAGCAGGACTTCACTGCTTTTATACTCTATTCCCCCTTGCAATAAAGGCCAACATTTCATTCGCCTTCCTGATTACTTGCTGTACCTGCATATTAACTTTGTGTTTCATGCACAAGGACCCCCAGATCCCTCTGTACTGCAGCACTTTGCAATTTTTCTCCATTTAAATTATAATTTGCTTTTCTATTATTTCTGCCAAGGTCGATAATCTCACATTTTCCCACATTATACTCCATCTGCCAAATTTTTGCCCACTCACTTAGCTTGTCAATATCCCTTTGCAGATTTTTTGTGTCCTCCTCACTATTTGCTTTCTCCCCATCTTTGTATCATCAGCAAACTTGGCTACATTACACTCAGTCCCTTCATCCAAGTCATTAATATAGACTGTAAATAGTTGAGGCTCCAGCACTGATCCCTGCGGCACCCCACTAGTCACTGTTTGCCAACTGGAAAATGACCCATTTATCCCGACTCTGTTTTCTGTTAGTTAGCCAATGGTGGCTACCATTGTATAACTTCTATTATGCTTAAATAAATATACAAAAAAAAATCATCAGCACAAAATCTTAAAAAAATAGTTCTAAACAGTCATGCTTGAAAAAAATTCCAATTCTCTACTCTAAAAACTAACATACCAATAGATACCAGTACCTCAAAATGCCGTCAGTGGCAAAAGTGGTTGGGAGGGAAAACTGTTGCAATAAAACAAGTGTGCTGGACGCATAAAAGTAAGAGTACCTGTGGATAATTATTTCCTCTTTGAAAAAAGGCGTGGATGGTTCCACTGTGGAGTTCACATGCTGCACTTGCTTCAAGATTCTAAATTGGTCTGGGTGTCAGACAGAGTAAGGAAGATCTGGACCAATTCAGGGCTTGGGGGAGGGGGGGGAGCAGGGGAAGAGGTAATGGGAGTCACAAAAGACTTCAATTCATCTCAATTTACATCCGAACCATTTCATGAACTAAACACGGAGCTGTAATCTGTGGCCGCTACGGGCGTGTATGCGGCCATAGGAGCCGCACAAGTTCCAGGTTTTCGCACGCAAAGCGTATGCGTGAAAACACGAAACTTTGACAGATCGTACGAATCCCCGGGAAAAGGGCAGCCGCTAGCGCAGTTGGGCTACTTGCCCAACAAATGCCTGTGAAACTCTTACACCTGGTAAGGCCTGCTTTTAGTGAGCGCGAGAGTTTAAAAAAAAAAGAGAAAAAAAAATGTTAATAATTTTGACATTAAAAAATCTGTAAAATAAGCCCTTCGAAAACATGTAAATTTATTTTTCAAAAAATAAAATGTGTATTTTGAATATTTAATTAAATGGCATTATAATTAATTTTAAATACGTGATGATTTTTAAACATTGATTTGAAGTGTCGAGGTATTCATACTTATGGGGATTCCCTTCTGTTTGTTGGGCTGGCCCATGTGATCCCAGGGGCGCTTTGAACTGCCTGCACCCAAGATACGTGGGCCTCTACCCGTGTGTACCCGGAGAGGCCCAGGATTGCAAGTATCCGTACCTCCCAGACCACCAGGTACGCAGGCATTTTATTGGCGGACTGGAAGCATTTTCCTGCGGAAAGCCTCTGAAACAAGTCTCCCCCATGCATAAAACTTTTACAACACTAAAATATTAAAATCAAAATGTCATCAGCAATCACAAAATGATATGGTGCACTTGTTTTTTTTTTAAATTATCTTTGTGTATTGTTGAGTCAAGGTAGCCGTCCAGACCAGGAAAAACTCAAGTGTAATCCCTGGTTTGTGCAGAATTAGCTCTCAGCCAAGGAGACATAACTAACCCAAGTATCTTGGCTTGGTTTGGGACAAATTTAAGGGAAGATTAGAACCAGTGCTCTATGTTCTGATCATTATCTCGTGACTCTCACCAATTGAGAGCGCATGTGGATGGGGAGCGAGTGAGAGCAAGCGAGAGGAAAGAGTGCGTGAGAGTGAGTTTGAGAGGTGTGAGAGAGAGAGAGAGAGAGAGAGAGAGAGAGCAGTGAGACAGAGAGGCGGCGAGCAAAGAGACAGGGTGTGGCAAAGAGACAAATAAACAAGAGCAAGAGACAGAATAAAAGACAGATAGAACGAGTGAAAAAGGGGGCAAGGGCAGAGGGAGAGAACATCACACAGAACAAGGGCACAATTTACACATCAATTGGATTGCTACTGAGCAAACTCTGCAGCAGATGTCACCTGTAAACACTGAACAAAGAAAAGTTACACAAGACCTCGAATCCCAAATGTAACTTTTGTAAAAAAAAAAGGAGGTAAAGAATACAAATTCTTAGTTTTCTAAAGCACCTTCAGTCCCTGTACTCAGTTTTAGAAGATAATTTTAAAATTATTGATCGAAGAGTAACTGCTTCTCAGAAATAAAACCTGAATGATGACAGCAGTCCAGAAGACCACAGCACCCTCTGCTGGCAACCATACTTTAAGCCAGTGCTAGTATACGGTATGGCAGGCAAGCAAAATTGTGCAATTATACATAGCTAGAAATTGAGAAATGAAATGAAGTAAGCTGTATTTGTAGAATAAAATGTTCGATTTTATTCTCAGTAACTATTTACAAGTGGACAGGCACTTTACAGCTGAACAAAACTGCATCAATACATCAGAATTTCCCTGAAATTGGTCAATAATTCCTATTTTACACAAGTTTTGGTTTTCTTGCTGTGAAAAATAACAGACTATGAATTTACTATGTGTCAATAATCTAAATCCTAATGCATCTACCATGATGAGTACCAAACCAGAATTAGTTAACAATCGGACGTACGAATCACAGCCGTGGAAATAAAAGGACTTGGGTAGAACTAAAGAACTGTAAAGGATGCCAGACTCTGCGAGAGTTGTCCACAGACCACCCGACAGCAGTAATATAGTGGGGAAAATGTATAAATATGGAAATCAGGGAAGCATGCAGCAGAAACAAATGTGGCAATTTTAATTTTCACAGAGTGGGAGCAGCGGAATAGTTCAAGTGGTGAAGGTAATGGATTTCTCGAATGCACTCAGGACAGTTTTTGGAACAGTATGTTTTAGAACTGGCCAAGGATAAGGGCATACTAGATTTAGTGATGAGTTAACAATCCTGTCTTTTTTTTCTGTTGAATACTATTCATCTACCGTGAAAACAGATACAAAGGATAAAATACCAGCAATACAAGGGAACCTAAAAATAAGTCGGGGGTGGGGATGGTAAAAGAGGGGGTGACTTAGTGAATTTAATACAAGTAAAAAAAAAATGATAATGATGAAAATAATGGGACTGAAGGGAGACAAATCTCCAGGAGCTTACTGTTTCTTTTAAACCTAACGTGGAAGCCATTAGGGAATTTGCAGATGGGTTGTCATCATTTTCCAAAGCTCTCTCGATAGAGGAATTGTGCCTTTGGATTGGAAAATTGCAAATTTCACTCCATTATTTAAGACAGGAAGAAACCAGGTAACTGTAGTTTAACGTTAGTTATGGCCAAGTTACTTGAATCTATCATCAGGGACAGAGCAACTAAGCATTTGAACAAATATGAGCTGATGTAGTGGAATGTTTTGGAGGAGGTCAAGAATGAAATAGATGGGGGGGTGGGTTTCTATGGATATTGTCTCCATCAACCATCTCCAACATCCCTTTCCTCTCCCAAGAACTTGAACGGGATGGCATCTCCCAAATCTGTGCTCATCATTCCAACAAATGCATGCTTGAACCTCTCCGAACAGGTTTCAGCCCCTGCCAAAGCGATGAAACGGCCCTTAACAAAGTCAGAAATGACATTCTATGTCTATGGTGCACTCTCTCTCATCTTTCTGGACTTCTCTGCAGCCTTTGACAAAGTTGACAAAGCCATCCTCCTCCAATTCCTCTCCTCTGTTGATTCAGCTGGTTAAGGCAATGGCGGCTGAGTCACAGATCAGGAAAGTTGCTATCATTGTGCTGAATTGGCCAATCTCAGCCCAATGGGCTATAAATTTAACTTCAGCAATGGTAAGTATTTAAGGAGGATGAGTGAGAGGAATTTTTCAGAGAAGAGAGAAATTAAATCAAAATAATTTGCAACTACTTTGTTCGATGCAGCCTTAAGAGCGGATAGTCTTGTATAAATTATCAAGTTTGTCCAAGTATGAACATACGAACTGGGTATCATCTTTGGAAACGGCAGGAAAATTTCATCTGGATGATCATATAGCAAGTGATCTCATAAATCTAACCCTTACAGAACCAATTTTCTTGGTGGTTAAAACTAAAGACGTGACATGCAATATATTCAATGCATTAAAATTATTTAGATGATGGCCCAAAACTCTGATATTAGTTTGAAAACCTGGAAGCAAATTCAATTACCTTTTCTTAAGTACTGCATCTGGCGATATTAAAATTTATAGTATAGATATATTTCAATCATTTCTATTAAACTCACCTATACTGTTGTGCTCCTTGATATTTTTCTCCTGAAGTTGTTCTAACCGTACTGTATTTAAAAAAGAGCAGCGTTTAAAATTCTTTTCAGTTGTAAGTTCAGAGGTGAAAAGATGCACTGACGTTTAAACACTTGAAAAAGGAAAACAAACAACACTTGAACAATTCTACAAATCTGCCACATCTGGTGCAATATTAGCAATAATTAAGAACACAAGTATTAGAACTATTGCAGAATAAAGAATCCATCATTGACGGGTGAGCACATTTAAAATATATACCCTTTACACTTTAATGCCCTAATACTGCAGTCACTAATTTTGCCATCTCTTTAGCAGTAACCATACTCCATGCATTTTGAGTTTACTGCTCAACCAAAAGAGGAACCACCCCACGCCCTGCAAAGGGAAGGAGTAACAGAAGTATTTTACGTATAATGTAAAAAAGGCTCGTTAAAAAAAGGCTACTTTGTTCAATTCAATTTATATAGGCCTGAAGCAGTTATGGGAAGGTTTGCTGCGTCAGGGATCTTGACCTAAAACTGCACATGCTCCCATTATAATAGCCTCCAAGTGCGAGAACAGGAAAAAAAAAGTTGAATTTAATCATTGGAAAAGAAAGTACCGCCCAGCATATTTAGAAAACTGATGACATGCAGGTGTTTTTAAGAGCATGTGGAGGAGGAAAAGAATGAAGTAAGGACAAAAGAATGGTTTGGTGGAGGAATGCAGTGTACAGATTGGGGAAAAGGGGGAGGAGGAAAAGAGAAGAAAGAAAGAAGCTAAGCTGACTTATGTTAGTTATCAGTCAAAAAATTATAGGATAACTACTGACAAAAAAAAGCAAGGCTCATTTAATACTCAAAACATTGGAGGATTTTTAATTTTACTTTCAGGATGGCAGAGCTTTTATCAAATTTAAGTTCTTTGCTCACAGTTTTCTTTTGAGCAAGAATTGATGAGGCTCTGCAAGTTCAATTTACCTTGTAAAGCAGTAAGCCGTTCATTGGTGAAGTCATTATCAGCCTGTAAGGCTTCAATTCTAGCCTGAAGTGCCTGTTCCTTCTCTTCCATTTCATCTATTCTGTGCTGTAATTCCTTCTTCTCAGATAGGGCCTTCTGCTGAATCTCCTCTTGTCTCCCTTCTGCCTGCTGCTCAGACAAAATTGACACATTAAAATAACTAAAAAAAAAACAAATCAGTTAATGGTTTTCAAATTCTCAGCAATTTTCACATTTTGTGGTGTTATTCAATATCATCTGCTCCAAGCAGCAATCTTTCACATTAACAAATGTACTAAAAGCAGTTTTATAAGCCATTAAATCAAAACAAAATTAATAACAAACAAAATGAAAAATATCTACAATATTTAGCTACATGAGATGGAAACACTAAAGCAAATTGCCTCAAGAAAAATAATCACTGGAGAAATTAGTAAGTTTGAGTTTGCTACTATTAAAGCTTTAATGACTCAGTCAGATTGTGTGTAACAAATTGCATTTTCTATTCCATTGCTGTTCAATTAATGCTGCAGTTTGTTCTAGTTAGGTAGTACCCAGTTTATACCAACTGGTTAGAACCCAAATTCTCTTGTCTAGGAGAGCTATATGTGCAATCTCCTCTCTTAGCAAATAAAACATGCTTGGAGCGTCAAGGCAAGTGCCCTTCAGACTTAAAGCTGACGAGAGTTAACTTAAATATTTTTAAAGCGCTTAGAATGTCCAAGAAACTCCATGGACACTCATGAAATCTAGTACACAATATGCTTTTGTTTTCCTAAAGTATGAAGATATCTTATATTGAACATAAAGATTAAAAAAAAAACAATGCAGAACAGTAAAGTGCACGAATCTTCACCTTGCACTTAAAACAAAGAAATCGAGATTAATAGTTCTTTTAAACAAATGATATATGCAGACTTCCTCTCAAGTTAAAAAAAATTCAAGTTACCAGAGTTTGCCCAAGTACCAAATAAGTAATTGCATAATTTTACTGTTGCTATGTTTCAGATTTTTTTTAAATGAACTGGATAGAAATATGCACCGGTAATAAGAATTCATATGCCACCTTGGGTAGAAATAAATCTTGTCCATACACTTGCTGGATGATACACGATTCCATCACCCTCTGCTTTTGAGCAGAGACTAAAACAAGTGTGAAATCTTTTAGATGGGCAAGTTAAGTTTTAATTCAAAGGGGACCAATGCTGAATTTAAATAGCAAAGTGCAGGTCCAATTAAAGACCAAGAGGAGAACACACAAAATTGTTACAGGGAAAGTCCAGTTGGCACAACAGGGCTGTCCACTTTTGATTGATTTCCATATCCTTTAGTCCCTTCACTTGAATCTATTTTAATCATTTTTGTTAATGGCCTTCCCAGTGTCTTATTCCACAAGTCCATTTACTATACTGGTAAAGAAAGTTCAACCAGACTTCCCCTTTTTACTCTGAAGATTCTAATATTTTAAACTTGCTTAAATCAAGTCAATTCTCCTCATAAATCTTGAGAACTATAATTAGGTTACCTTGAAGCATCATTCACACCTTCCTTCATCCAAAACAAATGTTAAGTTTTTCTGATAACTCAGGATTCTTGATAGCCAAACTTTGTTCTCTTTCAAATGCAAAATCTGATTGTTGATGGAGGTGCCTTATATAGAACACATGACCTCTCAATTTGTGCTTTATACATCTGCTAAAGCAAACAACTCCAATTGCCTTTTTGAATCCACAAGCTCCAGATCTTTGTCCTGAATAGAATGTTATGCAACTGCGACTTGAAACTCATTATCCCTTTTATTGATTCTTTGCTCCCGCACATTAATTATTCTCAGGTGCTCATACTAATTTGCATCTGTCAGTTGCTGGCCCTGCAACCCAAAATATTAAAATCCTCCTTTATCTGGGGACATTATTTGCTGTGCCCCTCACATCATTATCTACAAATCTGAAGATTGTGCTTTCTTGCTCAAGTCAATTATTATACATCTTCAAAATAGCAAGGACCTAGAAATGACTTCTGGGGTACCCAACTTCTCCAGAAGTCCCGACTACCTAAACAGAAAAGTTGGATACTACAATTGTCTCACCTTCCTAAAAAAGGTAAGACATCCAAAAATTACTCCAGAGAGAAGTGTTAGTTTTAAAAATATTGCCTACTTAAAATGTAATATATTCAAGCTCACCTTTAATTTGTCAGTGAATTCTTTTATTTCATTCACAGCTCCATTGTACTTATTGGCCAGTTCTCTCAGTTCTTCCTGTGTCCTATCATTCATTTCCTTCAAATGGGTGCATTCATCCTCTGTGTTACTCAGACTTCGCTAAAACATCAAAATACAGAATTATATATATATATCTATGTGTATCAATTCTAGAATGTTTTCAGACCTGAAATGGATCTTCTAGACTTTTAAACTCACACAGTAGAAAAGCCAGGGATGGTTCAGTTTCAGCATTTATCGGTCTTTTATAAGATTTGGAATAGTGCAAATTCACCTAATTTCAATACATCATGCACAAAAAAATTAACGCAAGACAGAATGTTCATCAGGTGTTTTTTTTTAAATGTTGGCACGCTGGATCAAAATATGCATTCAACATTTTTTTTAAATTATCCTGCAGGAATTAAAGCAGCTGATTTGAGGAGCCTCAAAAAAGGTCCAAAACCAATCACAGTAACTTTTAAGTACAGAAACAATCTTTCTTTCAAAAGGCCACTCAGCAGAAGTCTTTTGATACCATGTATAACATACACCATCATGGAATTTCCCTCAATTAATTTCCTGACCAGATGTATTCCACAAATACCATTATATTGTCTCAGAACGATTGGATCCAACATTACATGGGAAATATCACCTTTTCCCATACTCACCTTTACAACTATTTTCAGAGAAATTAATTCACATGGCACTAACTACTTTTGACAGGCAACTATTTGCATATCAACTACTCTGGGAAAAACATTTTTATCTATAGTCTCAAGACTTACCCATGTTGTACTCATCAATCTGGACCTAAAATTTACATTAAATAAGATAGGCAGATCATTATCATAGGCAATCCCTCGGGGATCGAGGATGACTTGTTTCCACACTAAAAATGAATACTCAGGTGACTGATGGACTAATTTTAAATGGTGGAAGAAGCCTGTGCATGAATTAGAAACGTAGAAACATAGAAACATAGAAAATAGGTGCAGGAAGTAGGCCATTCGGCCCTTCAAGCCTGCACCACCATTCAATGAGTTCATGGCTGAACATGCAACTTCAGTACCCCATTCCTGCTTTCTCGCCATACCCCTTGATCCCCCGAGTAGTAAGGACTTCATCTAACTCCCTTTTGAATATATTTAGTGAATTGGCCTCAACTACTTTCTGTGGTAGAGAATTCCACAGGTTCACCACTCTCTGGGTGAAGAAGTTTCTCCTCATCTCGGTCCTAAATGGCTTACCCCTTATCCTTAGACTGTGACCCCTGGTTCTGGACTTCCCCAACATTGGGAACATTCTTCCTGCATCTAACCTGTCGAAACCCGTCAGAATTTTAAACGTTTCTATGAGGTCCCCTCTTATTCTTCTCAACTCCAGTGAATACAAGCCCAGTTGATCCAGTCTTTCGTGATGTCTCAGTCCCGCCATCCCAGGAATCAGTCTGGTGAACCTTCGCTGCACTCCCTCAATAGCAAGAATGTCCTTCCTCAAGTTAGGAGACCAAAACTGTACACAATACTCCAGGTGTGGCCTCACCAAGGTCCTGTACAACTGTAGCAACACCTCCCTGCCCCTGTACTCAAAACCCCTCGCTATGAAGGCCAACATGCCATTTGCTTTCTTAACCGCCTGCTGTACCTGCATGTCAACCTTCAATGACTGATGTACTATGACACCCAGGTCTCATTGCACCTCCCCTTTTCCTAATCTGTCACCATTCAAATAATAGTCTGTCTCTGTTTTTACCACCAAAGTGGATAACCTCACATTTATCCACATTATACTTCATCTGCCATGCATTTGCCCACTCACCTAACCTATCCAAGTCACTCTGCAGCCTCATAGCATTCTCCTCGCAGCTCACACTGCCATCCGCAAATTTGGAGATACTACATTTAATCCCCTCGTCCAAATTATTAATGTACAACGTAAACAGCTGGAGCCCCAGCACAGAACCTTGCGGTACCCCACTAGTCACTGCCTGCCATTCTGAAGAGTACCCATTTACTCCTACTCTTTGCTTCCTGTCTGACAACCAGTTCTCAATCCACTACCCCCAATCCCATGTGCTTTAACTTTGCACATTAATCTCTTGTGTGGGACCTTGTCGAAAGCCTTCTGAAAGTTCAAATATACCACATCAACTGGTTCTCCCTTGTCCACTCTACTGGAAACATCCTCAAAAAATTCAAGATTTGTCAAGCATGATTTCCCTTTCACAAATCCATGCTGACTTGGACCTATCATGTCACCTCTTTCCAAATGCGCTGCTATGACAGCCTTAATAATTGATTCCATCATTTTACCCACTACTGAGGTCAGGCTGACCGGTCTATAATTCCCTGTTTTCTCTCTCCCTCCTTTTTTAAAAAGTGGGGTTACATTGGCTACCCTCCACTCCATAGGAACTGATCCAGAGTCAATGGAATGTTGGAAAATGACTGTCAATGCATCCGCTATTTCCAAGGCCACCTCCTTAAGTACTCTGAGATGCAGTCCATCAGGCCCTGGGGATTTATCGGCCTTCAATCCCATCAATTTCCCCAAAACAATTTCCCGACTAATAAGGATTTCCCTCAGTTTCTCCTCCTTACTAGATCCTCTGACCCCTTTTATATCCGGAAGGTTGTTTGTGTCCTCCTCAGTGAATATCGAACCAAAGTACTTGTTCAATTGGTCTGCCATTTCTTTGTTCCCCGTTATGACTTCCCCTGATTCTGACTGCAGGGGACCAACGTTTGTCTTTACTAACCTTTTTCTCTTTACATATCTATAGAAACTTTTGCAATCCGCCTTAATGTTCCCTGCAAGCTTCTTCTCGTACTCCATTTTCCCTGCCCTAATCAAACCCTTTGTCCTCCTCTGCTGAGTTCTAAATTTCTCCCAGTCCCTGGGTTCGCTGCTATTTCTGGCCAATTTGTATGCCACTTCCTTGGCTTTAATACTAACCCTGATTTCCCTTGATAGCCACGGTTGAGCCACCTTCCCTTTTTTATTTTTACACCAGACAGGAATGTACAATTGTTGTAATTCATCCATGCGGTCTCTAAATGTCTGCCATTGCCCATCCACAGTCAACCCCTTAAGTATCATTCGCCAATCTATCCTAGCCAATTCACGCCTCATACCTTCAAAGTTACCCTTCTTTAACTTCTGGACCATGGTCTCTGAATTAACTGTTTCATTCTCCATCCTAATGCAGAATTCCACCATATTATGGTCACTCTTCCCCAAGGGGCCTCGCACAACGAGATTGCTAATTAATCCTCTCTCATTACACAACACCCAGTCTAAGATGGCCTCCCCCCTAGTTGGTTCCTTGACATATTGGTGTAGAAAACCATCCCTTATGCACTCCAGGAAATCCTCCTCCACTGTATTGCTTCCAGTTTGGCTAGCCCAATCTATGTGTATATTAAAGTCACCCATTATAACTGCTGCACCTTTATTGCAGGCACCCCTAATTTCCTGTTTGATGCCCTCCCCAACATCACTACTACTGTTTGGAGGTCTGTACACAACTCCCACAAACATTTTTTGCCCTTTGGTGTTCTGCAGCTCTACCCATATAGATTCCACATCATCCAAGCTAATGTCTTTCCTAACTATTGCATTAATCTCCTCTTTAACCAGCAATGCTACCCCACCTCCTTTTCCTTTTATTCTATCCTTCCTGAATGTTGAATACCCCTGGATTTTGAGTTCCCAGCCCTGATCATCCTGGAGCCACGTCTCCGTAATCCCAATCACATCATATTTGTTAACATCTATTTGCACAGTTAATTCATCCATCTTATTGCGGATACTCCTTGCATTAAGACACAAAGCCTTCAGGCTTGTTTTTTTTTTTTTTTTTTTTTAACACCCTTTGTCCTTTTAGAATTTTGCTGTACAGTGGCCCTTTTTGTTCTTTGCCTTGGGTTTCTCTGCCCTCCACTTTTCCTCATCTCCTTTCTGTCTTTTGCTTTTGCCTCCTTTTTGTTTCCCTCTGTCTCCCTGCATTGGTTCCCATCCCCCTGCCATATTAGTTTAACTCCTCCCCAACAGCACTAGCAAACACTCCCCCTAGGACATTGGTTCTGGTCCTGCCCAGGTGCAGACCGTCCGGTTTGTACTGGTCCCACCTCCCCCAGAACCGGTTCCAATGCCCCAGGAATTTGAATCCCTCCCTGCTGCACCACTGCAACTTCAGTACCCCATTCCTGCTTTCTCGTCATACCCCTTGATTCCCCTAGTAGTAAGGACTACATCTAACTCCTTTTTAAATATATTTAGTGAATTGGCCTCAACAACTTTCTGTGGTAGAGAATTCCACAGGTTCACCACTCTCTGGGTGAAGAAGTTTCTCCTCATCTCGGTCCTAAATGGCTTACCCCTTATCCTTCGACTGTGACCCCTGGTTCTGGACTTCCGCATCATCAGCAAAATTCTTCCTGCATCTAACCTGTCTAAACCCGTCAGAATTTTAAACGTTTCTATGAGATCCCCTCTCATTCTTCTGAACTCCAGTGAATACAAGCCCAGTTGATCCAGTCTTTCTTGATATGTCAGTCCCGCCATCCCGGGAATCAGTCTGGTGAACCTTCGCTGCACTCCCTCAATTGCAAGAATATCCTTCCTCAAGTTAGGAGACCAAAACTGTACACAATACTCCAGGTGTGGCCTCACCAAGGCACTGTACAACTGTAGTAACACCTCCCTGCCCCTGTATTCAAATCCCCTCGCTATGAAGGCCAACATGCCATTTGCTTTCTTAACCGCCTGCTGTACCTGCATGCCAACCTTCAATGACTGATGTACCATGACACCCAGGTCTCGTTGCACCTCCCCTTTTCCTAATGTCACCATTCAGATAATAGTCTGTCTCTCCGTTTTTACCACCAAAGTGGATAACCTCACATTTATCCACATTATACTTCATCTGCCATGCATTTGCCCACTCACCTAACCTATCCAAGTCACCCTGCAGCCTCATAGCATCCTCCTCGCAGCTCACACTGTCACCCAATTTAGTGTCATCCGCAAATTTGGAGATACTACATTTAATCCCCTCGTCTAAATCATTAATGTACAATGTAAACAGCTGGGGCCCCAGCACAGAACCTTGCGGTACCCCACTAGTCACTGCCTGCCATTCTGAAAAGTACCCATTTACTCCTACTCTTTGCTTCCTGTCTGACAACCAGTTCTCAATCCATGTCAGCACACTACCCCCAATCCCATGTGCTTTAACTTTGCACATTTATCTCTTGTGTGGGACCTTGTCGAAAGCCTTCTGAAAGTCCAAATATACCACATCAACTGGTTCTCCCTTGTCCACTCTGCTAGTTACATCCTCAAAAAATTCCAGAAGATTTGTCAAGCATAATTTCCCTTTCACAAATCCATGCTGATTTGGACCTATCATGTCACCATTTTCCAGATGCACTGCTATGACATCCTTAATAATTGATTCCATCATTTTACCCACTACTGAGGTCAGGCTGACCGGTCTATAATTCCCTGTTTTCTCTCTCCCTCCTTTTTTAAAAATTCTTTTAATGTGGGGTGGCCATTGCACATCAGCCATCACAGGCTTGACGGAGCAAGGTCTTGGTCCAGTGGCAAGGGGATCCAAGACAACTGGAAACCAGGCTCCGCTGCATGTGCCAGTACATACACACAAACTCAAACATATTCCTACTGTCCTTCCCACAGGACCTCTCTCTACGTGGAGTTCATAGGACACAATGTGAGCCTCACGATCTCTCAGCCTCACTATTGGCATGTGCTGCGCCTTCCCTTGGTTTCGTCTATACTGTTCTACCTCTGGGCTCTGACCTCTCCGCTCCACGCCGGTCCCAACCTCCGCTTCTCCCACTCCTGGGTCCCGACCCTTCCACCAAGCTCCAACACGTTCAAAGCGATGCCACCAATCATTTACCTGCATTCTGATGACGTCTAATTTTGTCGCTCACTTTGATTTTGTCGCCCTCTCAAGACTGTTGTTGATTCTGCTGCTGTGGTTAGATTTTTTTTTAAATTTGCCCACAGCTCCAGCCTTGCGCTTCAAACTGCTCCTCTGACTGTCCCATGAAGTCAGACTTTTTTTGATTTTGATGGGCAAATAATGCATAGTTGTCTTACTGGTCTCGAAGCAGTAGTCTAAGTTACTACAACAAGGTTTTTAAAAAAAAGTGACCAGCTTTTAAAAATCATGGGGAATTTTGAGTAATCTAATTACCTCCACCTCGGAAAGCTTCCGGACTACTTCTATTTTCTCCTGAAGGACCCGCCTCAAGGACTCTTTGGCTGTTGTCTCATAGCTGTGCTTGTCTTCTTGTAATGCCACCAGCTCTTTCCTTATGCCATCTTCAGCTTGGTTCTGTTTGGTATAGACAGAAAGGGCAAATATATGGAGTAAAGTTTAGTTGCACAATGTACTGTGAAATTAACAAGACTTTCTTTATTTCCCCCCCAACCCAATCAAGAATTTTAGCCGCTATAATGACACTCTGCTAAGCAAAGATTTTGATTAAAATTGACTGATTCAATTTAAAGTCAGAAGGGGGAAATATCCGTTAGGTTACCGCCTCCCATTAGCACCTGCAGAGGGCGGAAACTGGGTACTGATGCAGTAGTGCCGAGCTTGCAATGCTCACTGGACACCTGATCTGCAAAACTCATTCTGGCCATTTACCTTTGCACCTCGACCAAACGGCAACAGGGACAGGAGGCGCACAGCTGCAGGACAGCGACTCCAGGGATGTTATTTAAAGGCATCCGCATTAATCACTCGCAGCTGTCAAGGCAGGTTAGTTTCAGTGGTTTCTTGTCATTTTCAGCTCCCGGATTAGTTTGAGAGTAATTTCAAGATTCTTTTTTTTCAGCAGTCTTCTGGCAAGTACAAAGTGGCTGCATTTATTGTTCAAAGATTCAATCTACTACACTTGGCAACATTAATGGGAGCTGGAGGGGCATGTCCCCTCGCCCTCCAGGATCTACTGCGGAGGGAGCATAGTCAGCCAGAAATACGGGAACATGTGCATAGAGGGATGAGGAGGGACATCAGGGCTCTCACCAGGAGGCCTTACCCTCCAAGGGTATTCTGGCAGCACCTCTCCGACCTTCAATTAAGTGAGGAGCAGAATATTCAACAGCTCTGCATCACCAAGGTGGTGGCCACAGAACTCTGCCACCTCCTCCAAACAGATCTCCAGCCTCACATTAGGATGACCTCGACCCCAGATCCCCTTTGCTCACATGCCCATCATACCACCCCCGTGTCATGCCATATTACAGCGCTCTCCTGGGTGCAAAGGTGAAATGAGAGACCACAAAATATTGCAAACTATTCATAAATTTATGCATAAACATATCACACATCACATTCATTCTAATAACTAATGGCCCTTGTGCCTGCCATAGTTGAATAGCTGTTATTGTGTGCAAGGTGTGAGATGTGGGTGTGAGTGTTGGCAGGTAGAGATTGTTGGTGAACTAGTGCTAGGGGTGTGGTGCTTTGGGCAGTTTATGCTACAGGTGGTGGTAAGTAGCATTTATTGAAGCATTGAATCACCCTGACCACTGACTGAGTTGGATCTGCCATGACCACACCTGCTTCAGTCCTCCGGCTGCTTCTCCTTGTTGTGCTTCTCCTTGCTGAAGCAGCTGCACAGCCAGCAATGCTGAGAATGAGGTGCTACAGTATCAGTACCGAGAAAAATTTGTGGCAATGAGTTGAGACTAGATTGCACCAGATATTGGTCCTCTCAGTGTAATGCCACTGAGCTAGGCCTTTAAGACTTGATTTAGCGCCCCAATCATTTCTTTGAGCAGTGAAAATGAATTTTGTGTGCAGTCTAAAGCATTAGCGCCTGGCAATTAATTCTCAAACTTTTTGAAAGAAACTGCTCATTCCTAGGCTACAATGAATTTCTAGCCTAGAAAGCCGGTAAAAATATTTTATCTCCATTATGCATCAACATTTTTTTAAAACTTTTATCCAAGAGAACAGAACACAATGTAAATACTTGATGGAAAATTAAACTAAGTTAGTCAATTTTCTTCCCTTCTCGTTTGAAGATGATGATTTATGGTGGGAGATTTTTGTCACTGCTGGAGTAGCTTGACTTCATCAAAAATGTATTTTGTAGACGGTAATTAATCATTGTTTGTCTAAACATAGTTTGTCAAAAAGTTTGATAAAAATTGGTATTTTTCAAAATTCAACTTGCATTGCAATGACCCTCAATCCTTCCATTATTTCCAACTATGAGCCCATCTCCAACTATCGCTTCCCCTCACCAAGTCTGAAAATTCCTTCTCACTCCTACCTCTCCTCTCAATCAGGCTTCTGCTCCTCCCACAGCACACAAAAGGTGAACAACATTGGGCGACAAGAACCACAGCTCATTGGCCCTCCACTTTTCTCCTACCTCTGTTCCCACTGCTCCTTCTCCTCCTGAAATCCGAATCCATGCCTTCATTACCCCAACTCTTCAATTCTCCAAATGCTCTACTTGGCAGTCTCCATTTTCATACTCCACAAACTACAATTCATCGAGCTTTAATGCTGTTCACACCTGCACAAGTAGCCCTTCATCACCCAATCCTGGCCAAGCTCAATTGGCTTCCCATGTCCCAGTGAATTCACGTTACAATCTTTGTCCCCGCCCTCATATCCTTGCCCAATCCAATCTCAGCAATATCATCCAGCTGCATATCCCTCTGCACACACACTGTTCCTGACACCATCTTATTCCTTATTTTCAGCTTCACCACCAAAAGCCGCTCCTTCTGTCACTATTCGGCTGCCCTCTAGCATTCCCCAAGCATGTGTGTCTTGTCATTTCCTTCAGTGATTTCAAAAGCCTCTTAGAGACTTTCTACTTTAGCATACTTTTACCTTCCCACCTGCCTGCAAGCACATTTTCCCTTCTCTATACTGCTTAGTTTGTAATGCTTTTGCCCACCGCTCCATAAAGCGTGAGAGAGCATTGCAGCGAGGAAAATCGAGAAGAGGGTTGGTGCAATGACGCAGCCCTGCTTGACCCCGGTCCGGATGTGGATTGGATCTGTGGTGGATCCATTGGTCAGGACCACGGCTTGCAGGTCGCCGTCGAGCAGGCAGAGGATGGTGACAAACTTTTGGGGGCAGCCGAAACGGTAGGAGGACGCTCCATCGTCCCCCGCGGTTAACAGTGTCAAAGGACTGTGCGAGGTCAAAGGCGGCCATGTACAAGAGTTGTTGTTATTCCCTGCATTTCTTGAGCTGTGAAGATCACGTCCGTTGCAGTCCGTAGTGGACGGAATTCACACTGTGACTCCAGGAGGAGCTCCTCAGTCACAGGAAAAGACAGTTGAGGAAGATTCTAGCGATGACTTTCCCAGTGGCTGACAACAGGGAAATTCCTCTGTAGTTGCCGCAGTCGGACTTGTCTGACCCAGCTGGAGTGGAACTAAATTATAGAACCAGTGGGAACCTGTTCAACCTTCGTCGCCTGCAGGCTAGATCCAAGACCATCCCATCCTCTGTCGTCGAACTTCAGTAAGCGGACGACGCTTGCGTCTGCGCACACAGAGGCTGAACTCCAAGCCATCGTCAACATCTAACCGAGGCATACGAAAGCATGGGCCTTACACTAAACATCCGTAAGACAAAGGTCCTCCACCAACCTGACCCCACCACAAAGCACTGTCCCCCGGTCATCAAAATCCACGGCGTGGTCTTGGGCAACGTAGACTACTTTCCATACCTTGGGAGCCTGCTATCAGCAAGGGCAGACATAGACGACGAGGTCGCCTGAGGAAGAGCAAGTGTTCGAGGATCAGGCCCTCAAATCTGGCACCAAGTTTATGGTCTACAGGGTTGTTGTGATACCCGCCCTTCTGTATGGCTCAGAGACGTGGACCATATATAGCAGACACCTCAAATCGCTGGAGAAATATGATCAACGATGTCTTCGCAAAATCCTGCAAATCCTCTGGGAGAATAGACGCACCAATGTCAGTGTTCTCGATCAGGCCAACATCCCCAGCATCGAAGCACTGACCACACTCAACCAGTTCCGTTGGGCGGGCCACATTGTCCGCATGCCCGACACAAGACTCCCAAAGCTCCACTTGGAACTCCTACACGGCAAGCGTGCCTCAGGTGGGCAGAGGACATGTTTCAAGGACACCCTCAAAGCCTCCTTGATAAAATGCAACATCCCCACCGACACCTGGGAATCCTTGGCCAAAGACCGCCCTAAATGGAGGAAGAGCGCCCGGGAGGGCGCTGAGCACCTTGAGTCTTGTCGCCAAGAGCAGGCAGAAAACAAGCACAGGCAGAAGGGGCATGCGGCAAACCAGACTCCCCATCCACCCTTTCCTTCAATGACTGCCTGTCCCATCTATAACAGACTGTAATTCCCGTATTGAACTGTACAGTCACTGAGAACTCACTTTTAGAGTGGAAGCAAATCTTCCTCGATTGAGGGACTGTCTATGATAAAGCACTGAGACATCTCTATAAATGGTGGAATAGCAATTTAAGGTATTGTACCATACTGCAAACTACAGTGTCGACAAGATTGAGTTAGCTGTGATGGGTCTAAACATTTACATTCGGCTCCATTTGCTTCTATTTGAAATTAGAGGTGGACAATTTAATTGTGCAATCTCTGTGTACCAAGCAAGCAGCTTTTCATTATTCCACAATTATGATCTCTGAAAAGTTAATGGAACACTTAATTCCAGACACAACATTAAGATGTAAACAAATTGTGTATAAATATTGAGTTTCTTTTGGGTGAAGCCAACTAATTTTAATATAATCTACTCCATTTAAACCCAAGTCTGTTATGGGCAATGTTCTTCTGAGGGGCAGTTTAAAAAAAGAGATCTCATTCGGGATATATTAATGTAAAGTACTTATTGTCCCAAGTCTCTCAGCATTCAATTCTCAGGAGTAATCCCCCTCCATAAAATGAGGACAATTGAAGTGTTAGGGTAATGAAAGAATGGATTAAGATTTCAGCAGGAGAAAGAGCAGTGGGAGTGTCAAAAGGTAGGACAAAAGTGGAGGGCCAGTGAGCTGTGGTTACTGTTGCACAATTTAAAAGGAAACTGATAAGCTGACCACATTTGAAAGGAAACTATTGTACTCAGTTGGCAACATATGAGGGAGCGCAATGGAGTTGATCCTTCAAAAGCCAATTACACATATCTTTCATTTGTACGCATCATATATTGGAAAAGTCCCTAATTTTCACAAATATTCCTAATCAAGGCTTGTTTTGCACGTTATACTTTACTCATGAGTCAGTTATTACTTTTTAATTTTGAGTTACATCAAATTATATGCTACAGATTAATCTGGTTCAAAGCATACAGATTAAACTCAAATAACTCTTATGCAACTCGTGAAATGCATTAAATATGAAATTAATACAGTCTGAAATTTTACTTCATGTGCAATATTTAAAAATGGGATCCCAAACGTAAAAGACTGATAACTATGAAAATTCACATATTTAAAAAAAAACAACAGCATATTTGGACAAACAGGTCATTAACAATAATACACAGAGATTGGTCCGGATTTTGTGGTGGGTAATGACAACAAACTGTCAGTATTTGCCGTCATTACCTCTCCAAAACTGACTGCAACTTCAGGATTTAGCACATGCGCATCGAAATGCGGAAATCCTGAAGTTGCTGTCAGTCATTCACTGCTCCGACACTGGCTTCACTGTGGACCCCACCCCCACCTCCCACACCCGCTATAGCCAGCAATCAGCAATTTCCTGTGGTGATATCACTGCTAAATACCCCATTAAATGTTAAGTCTGGTTGGAATAGGTGTAACTGGGGGTTTAACAGTGTATTGACTGCTACACAACTGTCCTGGCCCTGAAAAACTAATGTATATATTTGTGGAATATCAAATTTCTCCATTATGATAAAAATTGAAAAATTTATAAATAATATTTTTTAAAGTTTGTTTGTGACATTTCAGCTTCTGCCTTATCCCTATGTGAAAGTTCCAATCTTTATTTCGCTCACTAACATTTTTAAAAATGGGGATAAAAGTAGCTTTTAATTTCCTGGTTTGCTGTCTGTGAGAATTCTTCAATGTGATTGGCTGCTTAGACAGCTTGTTGACATCACTGCAGCTCTTCACTGGGAAGTCCAATGATACTGCGGTACAATGAATTGCACATTGGGAAAGAAACTTCTTGCTACTGAGCTCGCGAGTTCTCTATTGACAGCTTTCTTCACAGCCAGCAGCGAACACCTTTGTTTTTTGCTGCTGACCGCAAATTATGGGCCATGAGATTAATGCTATCTACATAATTAAAATTTTACACCTTGCATGCATCCATAGGGCATGGGACCATGTCCATCACACTTGAAATCCAGGTGTGTTTTTCTTATATAAATGAAAATGAAATTTGAGCCAAACACAACACTGGTAACTGAACAAAGCCAATTACCTCAAATAGACTACATGGGTAGGAAAGCTACCAATGAAAAACTAGGAAACGCAAAAAAAACCTTCCAATCAACAACTCGTAGGCAAAAGGCGGCTAACCAATAAAATTGAGAGAAATATTTTGTTCAAATAATTTAAATTGGCATCTTGGTTTCTTAGCAACAATAAAAATAGCAATACCGGAGACAACCATTCGGCTCACTGTGCATGTGTAGCTATCTATTTTAATCAAATTTCCACGCCTTTTCTCTGTATCCTTTTATATTCTTCATTTTCAAAGACCTATCCAATTCCTTTTTAAATGATGTTATAGTCTTAACAGCATTCCATGTTTTAATGACCCTTAGTGTGTAAAAAAAAATTCTAATTTCCTTTATTGCTCTAGTCATAATAACCAGTCAGTTAATGGGGTCAAGTTTCGGAGAGCCGCTAGAACGGCGCACACCGGAGAGGCTCGCCTAATTTATAGAACAAAAATTGCGCCGAATACTTACTTTGCGATTCTCAGATAGCTGTAGGCCCAATTCCACCTCGGCGCTGCACAGCAGGAGCTGCTGGGGGCGGAGCTACAGCCCTGCGCCGAAAACAGAGACGGCAGCTGTGCGCGTGCGCAGTAGCTGCCGGCGTCCTGTTTCCGGGGCGACGACCTTATCCCAGGCCGAAGGGACGTCGCCCCTATCCCCGGCCGAGTGGTCTGCGCATCTCACCTCGGCGACGGGGCCCGGCCTCTCGCGAGGGCGGGCCCCGCCCGAAGAGACGTCAGCAGCCCGACATCGGCTGCATGCGGGCCCTGCCCAAAAGTCCTCGACGTCGACGGGGCCCGGCCGCCCTGCATCTCGCTGGGGCGGGCCCCGCCTGAAGAGTCAGCGGCGTCGCAGCCTGGCATCGGCTGCGTGCGGGGCTTCTTCGTCGTCTTCTCTCTTCTCCCCCACTCCCCCCAATCATCTTCTCTTCTCCGCCTCCTCCCTCCCATCATCTTCTCTTCTCCGCCTCCTCCCTCCCATCATCTTCTCTTCTCCGCCTCCTCCCTCCCATCATCTTCTCTTCTCCGCCTCCTCCCTCCCATCATCTTCTCTTCTCCGCCTCCTCCCTCCCATCATCTTCTCTTCTCCGCCTCCTCCCTCCCATCATCTTCTCTTCTCCCTCCACCCCCATCCATCTTCTTCTCTTCTCTTCCCCGCCCCCCCCCACCCTATCTTCTTCTCTTCCCCACCCCCCAACCTTCCTCTCTTCGCGCCCCCCCCACACATCATCTTCTCTACTCCCCCCCCCACCCCACCATCTTCTCCCCCCGCCCCCTTCTTCTTCCCCCACCTTTCCCCCCCCCCCTCTTTTCTCTCCGCTCCACCTCTTTTCCTCTTCTCCCCCCGCCCTTCTTCTTCCTCCCTCCTCCCTCTTTTCCTCTTCTCTCTCCCCCCCACCCCCGCTCTTCTCTCTCCACTGCCCCCCCCCACCCTCTTTTCCCTGGTGCTGCAGTAGGTGAGTAGAAATAATTTATTTCGTGATTTTTAATTTAAATTTTAAATTTTTTTTTATTTGGATTGATTTATTGGTTTATTTATTGATTTATTTATCATTTATTATTGATGATGGCTCTTTATTTGTAAAAGTGAAGTGTTTAATGTTTGTAAACCCCCCTTCCCCCCATCCCTCGTTCCCTACGCCCGATTTTCTAAGTGTAAGCAAGGTTTTTCTGAGCGTACAAAAATCTACATTTACTCCATTCTCAGTTAGCTTAGAGTAAGTTTTTGCTGCCGAAACTTGCAAAACAGGCGCAGTGGCCCACGCTCATTTTTGAAGAAAAAAAATCGGTTCTAAAATGAAACTGTTCTAACTCACCAGAACTGGAGCAAACCTAAGGCCGAGAATTGCAATTTCTAAGATACTCCATTCTAAACTAGTTGCTCCAAAAAAATAGGAGCAACTCAGGCCGAAACTTGACCCCTATGTCTCCTTTACTGATTCACCAAACAGTAGGAACAATCTTTCACTACTTTTAATAATTTTGAAAATCTGTTTAGAGCCCTCTTAAACCTTCACTGCTCAATTTTAAAAAGTCCCAATTTTTTTTAGCCTTTCTTCACAACTACAGCCACTCATTTTTGATATAATTCTAGTCAAACTAGGTCAGCAAAAACAGTTAACATTACTTACCTTTGAATAAGCTTGCAACTGGTTTCCCATTACTTCTAGCCTTGATAGCAACCTGTCTTCATCTATTAAAGCCTGCATTAAGACAGAAAACCAGAGAAAATATCATTTCAATTTAAGTTACCCAAGAATCTTGTGAAATCTCTTGTTCTAGCTTGCACATTAAAAATTGGTGCTTTGATCAAGATTTTTCAACAGTTTCAAGGTTAAGTTTCTCATTCAACCTACTTTTCATTCAATAATTTTTTTTTTAAAACATTAAAAAAATATATATTTTACAACAAGGAGGAAATGGACAAGATTTAAGTTCCAGCACCTTATAAAACTGTACTATGTTGCACATTGCACTGTACTATTATGAAATTTGGGATCCTAGGTTATCAGCATTGGGTGACATGCAAGTGTCTACTTTTGGTTGCTTAACAAACTGCTCATGTATAAGCAAGAAAAAAGTAGTCAGATTTGAAGAATGATTATCTCTTCTCCTCCCTACGAAGATCCACAAAAACTTGACCAAGCACTGAAAAGAACATTTTAGGTCATTATCCAGAAGTACCCAGTTTGAATTTGAGAAGACTTTTGGGCCATTTACACTGTTACGATCAATGTCAACGAGAAAACCAATTTATAGCCTGGCACTTTTTTTTTTATGTTGCCCAATTCTCAAAAGACCAAAGGAGAGCTGTGCACACATATTTATATGCACATGGACAGTTCCATTCCCAGTTATCACATTTTATACAAAAAAAAGTGCAGAAGCGTTCCGACACAAAGCAGTTTTGCTTCGCACAGACACATGAGTTGCTCAGTTTTTTTTGGAGCAACTTGATTTTTTTGGAGTATCTTCAAAATCCCCATTCTGCACATTTAATTTGCGCCAGTGTAAGTGAGTTAGTTAGGATTTTTTTTAGTTTTGTTTCAAAAAGGGGGCATTACCAGCCACCTGCACCTGTTTTGGTCATTTAAGCCAGTTTGGACAGCTAATAGTTGCTTCTAACTAACTTAGGCCAGCGTATGTGGCCACCTGTGGCCCGCACAGAAAACCCTTACATTTAAAGCACCAAGCACTAAACAAAGCACAAAAGTAAGCATTCAATAATAAAAAAATACAAGGAAGCTGAGAGGTCCTGTACCTAGCACCAAGACTTGCAAAGCACGAAACAAAGCACAAAAAGTAATAAGCAACTAATTAATAAAATATTGAAGGAACCCTGCACCTAAAGCACCAAGGCCAAAGTAATAAGCAATCAATCAATAACACATTAAAAAATAGAAGTCCGACCTTCATGTGAAGGGATGGCTGATGAGGGAGCCCATTTGGCCAGGGATAGCACACTCAGATTCTGGGGGCGAGGAGCTACTGTGCATGCGCGCACACACGTACAGAGATCCCGGCACTGTTTTCAACGCTGGGACCTGGCTCCGCCCCCAAATCCAGTTGCCACGCTGCGCCACCATCAAGGAGAGGCTGGTGAGCGGCCAAACTCGGCCTGAAGATTTTTTGGCGCCCTTGGAACTCTACAAAAGCGGCGCACCTCTGGTGAGTGCGCCCAAAATCTGTACTGGCCAAATTCGGGCTCTAAAATAGTAGTGTGAGCCCCAAGAATAATTCCTAATCCAGAGCAAAATTGTTTTGCACCAACACTAATGTAATGTAAATGATGTCTTAAATAATGCTTACGTTTATTAAGTGCTAAAATATGTTTAAAAACCAGGTTTGACATTGCACTCTCGGTATATTCCACACCCTATCAAACCCAAGCAGTGCCATCTTCAAGAAGGGATCTTGCAGTGCTCCAAACTGGAACCTGATCAAGATCTGACTAGTTATATAGCACTGTACCCTTAATTGCACAGATAAAGTGCCATTAAAGAATACTGAGGTGTATTCAATCATCCCCATATTTCTAAGCCAGTAATAAAATAAACATTAGTTAAATGCTGCAAATACATTAATATAATTCATCCTGGTACACTCATGTACAACAACCCTTTAAAAAATATCTGGAACAAAAGCTGAATACTGCGGATGCTGGAAATCTGAAATAAAAACAGAAAATTGTGCAAAAACAGGTCAGACAGCATCTGTTGAGACAAACGTTTGGGTTTCGTTATATAAGTTATCGTATGCTAGCTAAATTAATGATGGTGACTCTAGAAACCCAAACCCAACTAAATGCATCATTTCTATTTTTAATGCAATACAAGTAATGCTAAATATGGCACAAAGGGTCCCAAAAAAACAAGTAGCCAAAAGAATGAACGAAACGAATAATTGCGATGTTCTTCCTCTGCTTTTGTTTGAGAAAATGAAAGGAACTTTAGTTCGGGAAAAAAAACAGAAGTTCTGCAGAAGAACGAATTGGAATTAAGAACAATCAGCAAAATTATCATTTCACTTGAATTACTTTCCAGATGCACAAATCGACCCTTGTATTAGAAAATGAGAAAAATGTATTAAGATGCATAACTTCTAAACGAGGCAATATTCTAAAGCATATCCAGAGAAAGAGAGACCTCCTGTGTCTTTGGTCAGAATGAACTGGAGGATACATTGTTTTATAACATTTTGGATGTTTGCCATGTACTATATAATGGCCCAAATTTTCTGGGGCCTATGACTGCGTACGCGGCCGTAAGTGCCCCGCAAGTTCCGGGTTTCCACATGCCATACACATACGCGAAAATCCAGAACTTGCGATCTGTCAAGAATCTTCTTGACAAATCATCTGCATCTCCCGGAAACAGTCATTCGCTGACGGAGAGTTGGGCTACTTGCCCAACTACTACCCAGCAAATGCCCATGAAACTCTTGTGCCTGACAAAAGGGAAGAGGAAGGGGCTCAGGATAGATTCTTGGGGAACTCCAGAGGCAATGGTACAGGGGTGGGAAGAATAGGAAATGCTGGAGATTTCTCGGACTACGATTGAATAGGTAAGAGTCGAACCAAGTGAGATACCTTATAGCACTTGGTGTCGTCCAGTCAGATTTGGTGATGGATGGCTACACAAATTATGCACCAGATATGCTCCAAGTCTGCACCCTTTGGACTTGAGGTTGCAAAGATTGGAGGGGGGGGGGGGATGGGGGGGGCGGCACGGGGCACACATCAGAGGAAAGACTGGGATGCACAACAATCAAATTATTTTCAAAAACACAAAAACTAAGATATTTTTTCTGCAGTGATACAATTTTTCCTTTCCAATCTGAGAAAGAGCGATTGTTTGGAATTCAAACATACACAAAAGCTGCATCATATTTCGTGAGCTTCTGTTTTACACACACACACAGTTTTAAATAAATCAACATGAAATTTACCGGTACCTGTATAAAGTTTTTGAAATTTGTCCTCTAATCTTGAAATAATTTTGAAAAACAATCAAACAGATACTATTAGAGGCTGAAGACAAGCATTTGACTCCTGGAGCAGACTGGAAAGTAGAGCACACTGCACATGCTCAGGCTCAGGCGTGGCCTTCAGCTGACCGAATCACAGCTTGGAGCAAAAAAATTGAAGTATTTGAGAGGTCAAGAGCTTCAAACAACACGCAGAAATATCAGATGTTTAATAACTCATGACACCTTTTAAAGGTTTTTGTGTTGAAATGAATTTCATCTCTCTCCACCCCAATCAAAACAAAAATTCCTCAATGTTTGGATGAAAAATATAGTTCTTTCTTTCTTAAAATGCATTGATTAAACTATATCCTAAAGTAGAGCATTTACAAAATGTATTGCAGTTTGACAGTACCTGCCAGCTACTGTCTGATGCCTCTTGGGTGCTGGCTAGTAACCGTTGAAGGGTAGCCAACTTCTGTTCCAACATCTGTTCTCGATGTAAGGCCTCCTGATATTTGGAAAATCAGCAACACTTTAATATAGTAGTATATCAGACAATGTTAAATCAAAAGTTGTTCATTAAAAGTAACCTGAACCACCAGGTGAGATAGCATTCAATTTGGTCCAGGTCATATTGGAATGGGTAGGGGGGTTGGGACAGAGAGAGAGACCAGTTTTTCTGATCATCCCATTTCACCTCAAAGGATAATGACATTTTCCATGATAACTGAATTTTGTATCATCTGAACATCTCAAGCTATTCATAACCTGCAGCTGGCGATAAATTATTTTTATCCATATTACTAATTCCTGCTCTCAGATTTTATTCATTTCATTTGTTCTGCTACTATTTCCAGCTTTCAATAGTTCTTGTTTCATCCCAAGTGAATACCATTCCCCTGCCTATTTTAATAGCTCTAGATTTGCAAAACAGTGCATACCAAATTAGTCCCATCTTGTGCTCTCCTTCTGCTCATAACCATATTCTTATGTTGACAATGACAACAGTTTAACTAACTTTTGTATATTTTCTTCTTACATAAGAACATAAGAAATAGGAACAGGAATAGGCCATATGGCCCCTCGAGCCTGCTCCGCCATTCAAGAAGATCATGGCTGATCTGATCATGGACTCAGCTCCACTTTCCCGCCTGCTCCCCATAACCCCTTATCGTTGAAGAAACTGAATAAATTTAAGACAGAAATAGACTATGTCCCAGCTTCCACAGCTCTCTGAGGCAGCGAATTCCACAGATTTACAACCCTCAAAGAAGTTGTTTCTCATCTCCGTTTTAAATGAGCGGCCCCTTATTCTAAGATCATGCCCTCTAGTTCTAGTCTCCCCCTTCAGTGGAAATATCCTCTTTGCATCCACCTTGTCAAGCCCCCTCAATCTGAAACATTTTGATAAGATCACACCTCATTCTTTTGAATTCCAATGAGTAGAGGACCAAACTATTCGACCTTTCCTTATAAGTCAACCCCCTCATCCCCGGAATCAACCTTGTGAACCTTCTCTGAACTGCCTCCAAAGCAAGCATATCCTTTCTTAAATAAGGAAGCCAAAACTGCATGCAGTATTCCTGGTGTGGCCTCACCATTACCTTATATAGCTGTAGCAAGACTTCCCTGCTTTTATACTCCATCCCCTTTGCAATAAAGGCCAAGATAGCATTGGCCTTCCTGATCACTTGCAGCATATTATCCTTTTGTGTTTCATGCATTACTTCTTGTATTCGTGTATAAGCATTCATGATTCCAGTCATAGCTTATCCCTTTTTGCTACACTGTATTTGCATGTCCTATTCCTGCATTTTGGTCAACAATCATTATTTGCTCATCTATATTTACCAAAGCATCAGTTCATGTTCTCTATTCTCCTCTTCAACAACCGCCACCCCTCCCCATTTACTTTATGTGAATCTAAAATTCCCATTTTTGTTATTGCACTGTTCGGTCTTTCTTTCCAATCAAAGTGCTACCTTCAAGTGTTGATACAATAGGATACTGTTTACCAAATGTTCCATTAGCTGCACAATTAAATATAATATATTATGTAAAAAATTGTGAATATCATGTGAAAAAGTTGATGACAAATGGTTTATTTAGTTAACAGGACAATACAATTAAATGAACTATATTGCTATAATAGTAAACAGCAGCAGCCACTGGATGGTTTTACCTGTAAATACTGTGACAGCTGGAATAGTTCCTGAGAGTACATACTGGGGGAATTAGCAGCTACCTGGGAAAGTGAAGGAGACATTTGTTCAATATAATCATTTTAAAGCAGTATGATATAGCTGAGGTACTGAAACAGTAAAGATTTTCAGAACTGACTCATCCATTTTGTTTATCAACAGAGTGCTTGTGAAATTCCTGTTTTATGGGGGTTGCGGGGAGGAGAAAGAGACAGGGATCATTGAGGAGCCAATTAGTGATAATATGAAAATAACCACTTTCCTGGGACCAATCTTGAATAACTTCTTTTAATGCTTTTATGCAGTGATACTTAACATATTTAAGATTCCAAATCAAAAGCACATCTGCTTGTATGTATCTAGATGCTGTTTCTCCATTTCGCAGTGGAATAAAATACAAAAGAAACACATTTGTTTTTTGCTCCTCCCTCGCTCCGTAAATGTACAAATAAAGAGATAGCATGGATCAGCCAGAATAGCTACAACTATTTATTTGTACTTATCGAAACATACATGAACCAGTACTCTCCTGATGGTTCAGTAAGTAAAAGTACCATGTGGTATGGCACTGAGCTAAACTAACCACAAATGCCCAAATTAAATTTTTAGTGATGTGCTGTCAGCTAATCTCAGCCAGGGTGACAGGAGGGGATGTCAATGATTATCTCAATGTTTCTGGGCCAGGGAAAGGAGAAAAATTAAGTTAGTGATTGTTCCCACTTCAATTCATTTTCCAGCAACCTAAGCTGAAAATGTGTGTGTGGGCAAAGCTCGGACAGACCCATCGGCTGAAAAAAGGCCAGTTGGGATATACTTTACCAACATCTATGAAACACTCCAAAATAAGTTCATGTACAGGATGAGGAAAAGTTGGGGCAAGGTCAAAAGGAAAGAGGAGGAATAATACACAAACCTAAGAAAAACAATTGTTGTCTATTTAAATGAAATATGGTCAATTAAATAATTATGGACCTTCCCAAAGAACAGTTAGTACTAGCAGTAATAACTTAACTCAAGACTGCCACCCAGTCCAGAATGAAAGGCAATACCCACATTAGTCAATGGAACTGCTCCAAGATACATGTGGAACATCCTCATGGAATGGGAAAAGGCCTTTTGACTAATCAAGCCAATATATTGTGTGAAAATTATATCACAGTAGCCACCAAACCTAAACTAAACATTTAAAACAGATAAAACTTCCACAAAGGTAATTCAAATATGCTTCCTCCAAATATTGTCATGTATTAAATAAAATACGACATGTGCTCCATAACTATTTAATCGATAAATTTATCCCTAGAACCTTCAATTCTACTTCCAGCCAGATAATTATGACATTTTTTTAATGTCTCATCTGTCATCCGAATCCACTTATGCTGGTGAATGTACAAGATTTCATGGCACTATTCAAAGAGCAAGGGAGAGCTCTTCTGGTATCCTGAACAACATTCTTTCCTCATCCACCCCCAAACCAGATTAAATGGTCATTTATCTCATTGCAGTCTGTAGGACATTGCTGTGCATAAATTAGCTGCCACATTTTCCTTCAAAACAACAGTGATTACACTTCAAAAGTAATTAAATGCCTGCGAAGCACTTGGGAACATCCCGAAAACTTGAAGGACGTTACATTTTGCTTTAAAAGGAGCTTCGTGAATTAGCACCAACTCTGGAGGAAGTCCATTCCAAGCATAATTCATTTGAGAAAAAATATTAATTGCTAAATTCGAAGGTTTAGTCAGATACTGAAATAAATTTCATACTGCAAGTGTTGTTTTTAAACTTAGCCAATTAGTGGAATATAACCTATATAAGAGGGGGCCGAAATTGCCCACCGCTGGAAACTGAGCGCACGCACCCTGTTTCTAGTGTTTTCACTGCCGTGGTGGGGATGCGGTGGCCTCGAGCGAAATTCCGCTCTTTAGCTTTTTTCTCCCGGCGGACCAAAAATCGATCATAATGGGGGCGGATATGCGGTGGTGAGCACACTAGAGTGATGGAAATTGTGTGTGGTGGGGGGGGGGGGCGGGCAGAGTGGTCGCCACCGTCAGTCATCAACGTAGAGTTGATGACGTAATCACAGCACCGTGTCACCATGGCTCTCCCCTTCACTTAAAGGGGAGAGCTTGCACGATTTTTAAAGTTCGGTCCACTGGGCTACCAGGGAGGGTTTCGGCCAGGCCAGCAGCCTGCCATCCAAGAGGGGGTGCCAGGTTGCCTGTTGGCAGCCCATGCCGAACCTGGAGGCATAATTGTCGGCCCCAAAAAACACGGCAGCAGCGGCAGTGTGTCCTCCCCTTTAATAGGAGCCGCACCGCCATTTTAGAAGGCCATGGCCTCACTATCGCCTTTTGGCACCGCCCGGCAGAGGAAGGTTTTCTCAGTGGAATTTCACCACTGGGGGAGGGTGGGGGTGGGGAGGAGAAACAGCAGCGGTGCACACTCTGATAACAGATCGGCAGCAGTGGAGTGGTGGTGGAGGGGTGGAGGGGCGGGGGGAAGAGTGGGTCACCGCTGGGATACCGCAGGAGCGGAATTGCAAAAATGGTGGCCATTGCACTCCGCAGCGTGGCCGCCAATTTCCACTGTAACAGGCCTTAAGGAAAGGGCAATTTCGGCCCCTAGAAGTCTTAACAATCTGCGGTAGTTTCATCATGTGCATCGTGAGATTCAGAGGAGGCCTTAAAATGCAAGAAATCCAGTTTACTCGAGTTGTTCGTGATGAACATAATCTTCAGCTTGCCTTGTTCTGCTTCTGTAGCTGTCACAAAGGGGGACCATTTCCTCCCATTGGTAGCAAGTCACATTTACAGTTTTGCTACAATGAGCAGATTAAATCTTCCATTCAGTTAAAGGCAGGCCACCGCTGCTTAAAAGAAACACAGTGCACTACACCAATAGTGCTCCAACATGTTACAAAAATATTCATTATGCAAAATAAATTAGTGTCACACGGAAGCACTTACCAATTCTGACAGACTTTCTCAAGACTTCCTCTTGCATATGAAGGCTGGAAGCTGTTCGGTGATCAGTTCCATTGTTCGGAAGGGAGCCAAGAGAAAATTGTCTCTAAGCTGAGGCAAGTACCTCCATGTGACAAACTTTTCATAAAATTAGATCATTTTAATATTCGGATATCTTAAAAGGGAGAAAATCTTCTAGACTATTACGAAGAAAAAAACCCCACTACAGACTGCTAATTTTCCATACAAAGTAGAAGTATTTGATCAATGAATGTAGGTCCCAATTAACCCATTTTAGAGAGTCGGATAATGTGGTGTCCCAATTTCATTAGTGGACAAAAATGGCTTGAAATTTGATGACAAGACAAATGCAGTTATTAATTTATCAGCAATACAGGTTCTGCACGTTCACGCATCTGACATGACATTGTTAATCTAAACATCCAAGCATCGATTTTAGTATCTCTTGATAAAAAAATCTTGTAAACAGAAATCTTGTAAACAGAAATCATTAACTTTGACTTCAAGTGACTATGCTGGCAACCGTTTAATGATACCTATAACTATCAATGTATAGATCTTGGAGTGGTGATATTTTTAAATAAAATAAGTTAGAGATCTCTGTTAATAAGCAACAAGGAGAGTGTGTGCGAATGGAGTCACAATTCCTTCAACAGATTAGCATTTATTCAAATTAATAAAGTCATTCTTCTGTCAAGACTTAAATTACTTTATATTGTCAAGTTCTGCATGACATTTGAAGCAAATGTACTTTAGCACCTGCTAAGTGAGATTATAAGTTTGTTCAAAGAAGCAGAAAATATCTCTGAAAACAACAAGACTGCAATGGCAATCCCTGAGAAAAAACATTTTCAGTCATTTAACTGCAAAATTGCTCACGGGGAGTGTTTTATTAAGGCATCCATATTCTAATTAATAATAATAACTTTTATTTATATAGTGTCTTTAACGTAGTAAAATGTCCCAAGGAGTTTCACAACAGTGTTGCAAGACCATCAGATAAATTTGACAGAGCCACAGAAGAAGAAATTAAGGCAAATGACCAAAAGCTTGTTTAAAGAGGTCGGTTTTAACGAGCGTCTTAAAAGGAGGAGAGAGGTAGAGAGGCGTAGAGGTTTAGGGAGGGAGTTCCAGAGTTTAGGGTCCAGGCAGCTGAAGGCATGGCCACCAATGGTTGAGTAGTTATAATGAGAGATGTTCAAGAGGCCAGAATTTGAAGAGCGCAGACATCTTATGCGATTGTGAGGCTGAAAAAGATTAGAGATTAGGGATGGGCAAGTCCATGGAGTGATTTGTAAACAAGGATGAGAATTTTGAAATCGAGGCATTTAAAAAAAAAACTAGGAGCCAATGTAGGTCAGAAAGCACAGGGGTGATGGGTGATCTTGACTTGGTGCGGGTTAGTGCACGGGCTGCTGAGTTTTGGATGACTTCAAGTTTATGTAGTGTGGAATGTGGAAGACTGGCCAGGAGTGAGTTGGAGTAGTCAAGTCTAGAGGTAACAAAGGCATGGATGAGAGTTTCAGTAACAGAAGAGCTGAGGCAGGGACGGAGACGGGCAATGTTACGGAGGTGGAAAAAGGTGGTTTTAGTTATGCCGCGGATGTGTGGCTGGAAACTCACTTCAGTGTCAATATGATACCTAGGTTGTGAACAGTCTTGTTCACCCTCAGATTGATGCTAGGGAGAGGGATGGAGTCAGTGTTGAGGGAACGCAGTTTGTGGCGGGGACCAAAGATGATGGCTACGGTCTTCCCAATAGTTAATTGAAGAACATTTCTGCTCATCAAGTACTGGATGTCGGTCAAGCAATCTGACAATTTAGATACCAAGCAGGGGTCGACAGAAGTGATGGAGAGGTCGAGCTGGGTGTCGTCAGCGTACATGTGGAAACTGACTCCGTGTTTTCGGATGATATCGCCAAGGGGCAGCAGAGAGATGAGAAATAAGAGGGGACCAAGGACAGATCCTTGGGGAACACCAGAGGTAACGATGCGGGAGTGGGAAGAGAAGCCATTGCAGGAGATTTTCTGGCTATGATTAGATAGATAAGAATGGAACCAGGCGAGTGCAGTCCCACCCAGTTGGACACTGGTGGAGGATGGAGTGGTCAACTGTGTCAAAGGCTGCAGAAGGACGAGGAGAGATAGCTTATCTTTGTCACAGTCACAAAGGATGTCATTTGTGACTTTAATGAGAGCAGTTTTGGTACTGTGGCAGGGGCGAAAGCCAGATTGAAGGGATTCAAACATTGAATTCATGGAAAGATGATCACGGATTTGGGAGGCAACAACACATTCAAGTACTTTGGACAGGAAAGGGAGGTTGGAGATGGGGCGATAGCTAGCAAGCAAAGTGGGGTCAAGAATTGTTTTTTTTTGAGAAGAGGGGTGATGACAGCAGATTTGAAGGAGAGGGGAACAGTACCTGAGGAGAGAATCGTTAACAATGTCAGCTGACATGGGAGCCAGAAAAGGAAGTTGGGTGGTCAGCAGTTTAGTGGGAATAGGGTCAAGAGAGCAAGAAGTGGGTCTCATGGATAAGATGAGTTTGGAGAGATTAAGGGCCCAAGTTTCCACAGGATAAAAAACGGGCGCCCCTCCGAGCTGGGCGCCCGTTTTTCGCGCCTAAAACAGCGCCAGAAAAAAAAGGCGCTATTCTCGAGCGCTTTGCAGCTCCTTGTCTGTTTGGCGCGGCGCCCGGGGGGGGCGGAGCCTACACTCGCGCCGATTTTGTAAGTGGGAGGGGGCGGGTACTATTTAAATTATTTTTTTTCCTGCCGGCAACGCTGCGCGTGCGCGTTGGAGCGTTCACACACGCGCAGTGTGAAGGAAACATTGGCACTTGGCCATTTTTGTAGTTCTTTGTAGCTGTTTAATTTTTGAACATTTTTTAATAAAAGCACATTGCCATCAGCACATCAGCACTGAGGCTACCCTTCTCACTGTCTCCTTCCCCTCCCCACCCTCCACGGCAACAAACGGCAGTTTCCTCCCCCTCCCTCCCCTCCGCGGCGGCAACAAACAGCTGTCTCCTTCCCCTCCCTCCCCTCCACGGCAACAAACGGCAGTTTCCTCCCCCTCCCTCCCCTCCACGGCAACAAACGGCGGTTTCCTCCCCCTCCCTCCCCTCCGCGGCGGCAACAAACCGCTGTCTCCTTCCCCTCCCTCCCCTCCACGGCAACAAACGGCGGTTTCTTTCCCCACCCTCCTGCAGGAACGAACGATGGCTGAAGCACTTTCACACAGGTAGGAAGATGGTTTATTTAATCTTTTCTTTGCTTATAAATGTTTATTCAGGTTGGATTTATTTGTATAATATTTGTAGAAGTATAAATAAGGATTGATTGTAGAATTTAATGACTTCCCTTCCCCCCGCCCCCCCTCATCCCCCCCCCCCACCTCGTTCTGGACGCCTAATTTGTAACCTGCGCCTGATTTTTTAATGTGCAGAACAGGTTTTTTCAGTTCTACAAAAATCTTCACTTGCTCCATTCTACTTTAGTTTGGAGTACGTTTTCACTGTGGAAACTTTGAAATCAGGCGTCAGTGGCCGGACACGCCCCCTTTTGAAGAAAAAATTCTGTTCCAAAGTAGAACTGTTCTACCTGACTAGAACTGCAGAAAAAAAAAATGTGGAGAATTGCGATTTCTAAGATAGTCCGTTCTCCACCAGTTGCTCCTAAAATTCAGGCACAAATCACGTGGAAACTTGGGCCCGAAGAGGGGAGATCAAAGAGAAACTAGAAAAAGATATGAGTTTAGGACTAGGGCAGGTGGGAGCGTCAGAGGAAGTTTGGCCCTGTGGGCTAGGTGAAGGAAGGGAACTCACAGAGGCAGCTGATCAGATGGTCTCAATCTTTGATACAAAGAAGTCCATGAGCTCCTCATACTTGTTGTTGGAGGAGACTGTGGTGGAGACAGGGGAGAGGCATTTAAGGAGACTGTTAGCAGTAGAGAATAGTAGCTTGGGGTTATTTTTGCAATCCAGAATGATCCTGGAATAGTGAGCAGTTTTTGTAGACAAGAGTAAGAACCGATATTGTTGTGTGTGTTCGAGCCAGATCTGGCGGTGAATGGCTAAACCAGTCGTCTGCCACATCCATTCAAGTCTACACCCTTTTGACTTGAGGGACGAAGGTGAGGGCTGTACCAGGGGGAATGGTAAAGGTGGGAGAGAGTAATCATTTTAATGGGGACTAGGGCATCAAAAGTGGTAGCGAGGGTGTGACTGAGCAGATCGGTGGCTGAAGAAATGTCACTGTCAAAGAGGGCCAAAGGTTGGACAATTTCGAGTTGATAAGTGCAGTTGTAATAGAATTTGGAGAGAGTTTTATCCAGGGGCAGATGCAGAAGGAAGTATGTTTGGATTGGGGAAGGGGAATGTGGGTTGAGAGCGATACAAGGAAATAAATGGTCAGAGATGGCTTTATCTTTAATTGATGTGGTTGGAATAGCAAGGCCACGAGAGCATGCAAGGTCAAGGGGGTGGCTGTGAATATGGTTGAGGAATTAACATGGAGGAAGAGGTTAAAGGGAGGACAGGAGGGTAGTGAACTCAGAGGAGAGAGAACAAGATGAGTTGAGATGGAGGTTGAAATCACCGAGGATGAGAAGTCGCTTGGTGCAAAGGTTGAAGGAGGAAAGCAGTGAGGATATATCCGTGATGCCAGTTTGGGTGAGCAGTGAACTGGTTGGCACTGCCAACTGGACAGAGAACTGGTTGGCAGACAGGAAGCAGAGAGTCAGAATAAGCGGGTCCTTTTCAGAATGGCAGGCAGTGACCAGTGGGGGTGCGGCAGGGTTCGGTGCTGGGACCCCAGCTATTTACAATATACATCAATGATTTAGATGAAGGAATTAAATATAATATCCCTAAGTTTGCAAATGGCATTAAACTGGGTGGTGCTTTGAGCTGTGAGAAGGATGTCAAGAGGCTGCAGGGTGACTTGGACAGGTTAGGTGAGTGGGAAAATGCATGGCAGGTGCAGTATAATGTGGATAAATGTGAGGTTATTCACTTTGATGGCAAAAACACACAGGCAGATTATCTGAATGGTGACAGACTAGGAAAAGGGGAGGTGCAACGAGACCTGGGTGTCATGGTACATCAGTCATTGAAGTTTGGCATGCAGGCACAGCAGGTGGCAAATGGCATGTTGGCCTTCACAGCTAGAGGATTTGAGTATAGGAGCAGGGAGGTCTTATTGCAGTTGTAGAGAGGCTTGGTGAGGCCACACCTGGAATATTGTGTCTCCTAATCTGAGGAAGGACGTTCTTGCTATTAAGGGAGTCCAGTGAAGGTTCACCAGATTGATTCCCGAGATGGCAGGACTGATATATGAGGAGAGACTGGATCAACTGGGCTTGTATCCACTGGAGTTTAGAAGAATGAGAGGGGATCTCATAGAAACATATAAAATTCTGACAAGATTGGACAGGTTAGAGGCAGGAATAATGTTCCCATTGCTGGGGAGTTCCAGAACTAGGGGTCACAGTCTAAGAATAAGAGGTAAGCCATTTAGGACCAAGATGAGGAGAAACTTCTTCACTCAGAGAGTGGTTAACCTGTGGAATTCTCTACTGCAGAAAGTTGTTGAGGCCAGTTCGTTAGATATATTCAAAAGGGAGTTAGATATGGCCCTTACGACCAAAGGGATCAAGGGGTATGGAGAGAAAGCAGGAAAGGGGTACTGAGATTGAATGATCAGCCATGATCTTATTGAATGGTGGTGCAGGCTCGAAGGGTCAAATGGCCTGCTCCTAATTTCTAAGGTAGAGAACGAGAACTTTGAATGAGGGGTTAGAAGGGTGGAATAAGGCGAGATGTTCAAAAGATGAGAAAGTGCCGGAGTCAGGGGATAGACCAAGGTATGATTGAGTGATGAGAGCTATATCCCCACGGCGGTCTGGGTGTGGCAAGTGGTAGAAGGTATAGGCAGGAGGGGAGGCTTCGATTAAAGGTCGTGTGTCATTATCCTTCAGCCAAGTTTCCGTTTGTGCCAGGATGTCGATGCAGTCATCCATGATAAGGTCATGGATGGCAAGGGCCTGGTTTGAAAGTGAACGGACATTTTGTAAGGAGATTTTGAGAACATCCGTGATGGCTGATCTACTACCAGAACACACAGTCATTGGTTGGACGAATGAGTTGCACGGGGAGGAGATTTGCAAGGTTAGCCTTCCCAGAGCAAGCTGGGTGGTAAGGTCAGTGAGAGATTAAATTAATTGCAATGAAATCATTTCATGTCTGGCAAACTGAAAGCAGTAAGTAGAGTTCAATATACTGAATTGTTAGACACATATTTAACCATTCTTGGATAGGACTGCTTTATTACAACTGATACAGTACTCATTTAAGGACATCACTTTCAAATCCACTCAAGACTTAATACTACACATTACTACGCTGTATTTACAATTTTATACTCTGCGTTGTTAATATTCAAAACCCATGTGCTTACCAGAAATATATTTAAATAAATCAGCAGCAGCCATTTCTTTAATATGGGAAAAAAAAAATCTAAATTATAAAATGAGCCTCTCACCTTTTCAACAGGAAGTGGTAAAGGAGCCTGGATGACACTAAAAGACAAGAAATACCAGGTAAGACAAAACTGCAAAAAACACCTTCACTACCAAAGTCACTGATTTAAAAAAAAAATCTCTGTGCTCGTGGAGATTTTAGAATACACCTGAAAACAAGAGTTAAAGTAAAAATAAATTTTCATTGAGCAACTCGTGTGAATATGTAACTCTACTGGAAGTCTAAATGCACTTTGCACGTGAATGACTTATCCCTGGTGAACTTGTCCTGCAGCAATTGCAAAATGTTCAACAGCTGTACCAATACGCTTTGATTGTCATTCTCTGCCTTTCAACAGAGGAAGCGTAATGGAAAAGGACCAGAATTTATTTTCTGAAAAGCACGATGCTGACAAATAGTGCTAGCCCATTTAATAAATTACTTTGTCCAAACATCAATGAACAGTGTACTGAAAGCAACTGTACATCTATCAATCATACTTAAGGATTAACAATCTTGAATATTTCCAGAAATACTTTTTAAAGCTAAGCTATCTTGATCATTACAGAATACTTCAATCTGAGTGGATTACATTTGGTCCCAATAGCAATCAATATTTGAACTCTAGTTAGCAAAGGTGCATAATGGTCTTATCATAGACTACATATCACAAAGGAATTAGGAAAAAAAGAGGAAGGGAAGGGGAGGAGAGGGGAGGGGAGGGAAGGGGAAGGAAAAGAGAGGGGAATGGAAGGGGAAGGAAAGGAGAGGGGAATGGAAGGGGAAGGAAAGGAGAGGAGAGAGGAAGCGTCAGAAAAAGATAAAAGAAAAGAAAAGAAAAGAAGAAAGAGAAAGGAAGAAAAAGGAAGGAAGAGGAGCGGAAGAAAAGGAAAATGAGAAATGAAGAGGAGAAAGGAAGAAAAGAGGACAAAAGGAAAGAAAAGGGAAAGGAGAAACACAAGAACACAACAGGAGCATGAGAAGGCCATACGGCCCCTTGAGACTGCTCCTCCATTCAATAAGATCATGGCTGATCATCGACCTCAAATCCACTTGACCTCCCGAGCGCTTTATCCCTAGAGAGGAAGAACAGAGGAGTGAGAAAGGAAAAGAGAAAGGGAAAGGAAGAGGAAGGAAGTCAGAAAGAAAAAGTGGAAAGAGGAAAATAAGAAAGAAGAAAAGTGGAAAGAGGAAGTAAGGAAAGAGGAAGTAAGGAAAACAATGAGGAAGAAAGGAAGAAAAGAAAGGAGCAGGACACTGGGAGAACTCTGTTGCTCTTCTTCAAATAGTGCCGTGAAATCTTTTACATCTACCAAACGTCAAAAAGAAAATTCAAAACTCAAAAGCATAGTCCTTCCTGATAGATTCTAGTAACGTCCCTGCAACTGCTTCCAAACTGGCAGGTCTGCAGTTACCTGTGGTTTATCTCTGTCTCCCTTCTTAAACAATGGAGAAACATTTTAAATTTTCCAATCCATAGGCACAATTTCTGAAGCTAGTGAGCTTTGAAAAATTATGACTAATGCCGTTGCAATTTCCTCATCCATTTCTTTTAATGCATTCGGGTGGAAACCATCAGGCCCTGCAGATCTTAAGTCCTTTTATTTTCTCCATTACCATTTTTTGAAAACTTATCTTAAGTCAACTAAATTCCTCCCCATGACTTATTTTCCCCAAAGTATTCATTTAACAAATTTGCCATTTCCTAATTGTCCATTATATAGTCACAACCGCATCTGTCTTTAATGGGTGACATTTTCTTGAAATGTATTTATTGAAACATTTGCTGTTGGCCTTGATTTCCCATGCAATGGTTTTCATATTCCTTCTTGCACCTCCTATTACTTTCTTTGTTTCTCTTTCAAGTCCACTTTGTTTCCACTTCTCCTTGCATTTCGGCTTTATACGGTCCCACCTCATTTGTTGGCTGCAGCTGCTTAACGACACAAGTGGAACCGTTGCCTCTTCGGGGTATTTACTGGTTTTGTAAATATTTGTACCAAATACTGCTGGAGTGTAGATTTGCAGTACAGCCCAGTTTACTGCAGTCAATTCATTTCACATCCCTTTGATGCTTACATTAATTAAATTGAAAACTGAGCTGCAACTCTCTTTCAAACCTAGTACAGGTAGAGCATCTGAAATCCGGAAACCTTGGGACCGAAACCGTTCCGGATTTCGGGTATTTCGGAATGTCTTTCCGACGTCCCGAATCCGTAAACGCCTGGGCCGAGGTTTGGGTATTGCCAGATTTTGGAACATTTTTCCGAGGTCGGGATTCTGGAATGCTTTGGCCATAGTAAGGGCGGGGGGGGGAGGTGGTGCAAGAGGGTTCGGCAGCATTGGCTGCGGGTCAGGCGTTGGGAAAAACCTGCGTTGAAGACCTGCAAAAAAAGTAAGTTAAAGTTTTTATTTTTTTTTTAAATTCTCTCAGCGATTTAGTTGGTAACAGTTTTGTGAATTTTTTGGGGGTTATTTTCCCTCCTCCCTTGGCTCAACTCACAGCAGTAATCAGTTTAGAAAAAAGGAAAAACCCCCACAGATCAGTACGATGTCCGGATTTCGGACCATTCCGAATTTTGGATCTCCAGATTTCGGACGCTCAACCTGTATCACATTGAATCATATTATGGTCACTATTTCCAAGATGTTCCCGTACCATCGGATTGTTAGCTAATTCTGGTTTGTTGCTCATCACTAAATCTTGTATGGTTTGTTTTCCCTTCCGGTTCTAAATGTGAGGGATTTCAATGTCCTTGTGTACGAATCACAGAAAGTTAATAGGCACATATAGCAAGCAATTAGGAAAGCAAATGGTATGTTAACTTTTGTTGTAAGGGGATTGGCGTATAAGAGTAAGGCAGTCTTGCTGCCACACCTGGAGTACTGTGTACAGTTTTGGTTTCCATACCCAAGGAAGGATATACTTGCCTTAGAAGTAGTGCAACAAAGGCTCACTAGATTGATTCCTGGAATGACAGGACTGTCTTATGAGGAAACATTGTGTAGAATGAGCCGAAATTCTCTGGAATTTAGCATTATGAAAAGGGATCGCATTGAAACATTTAATGGTGCAGAAATTGTGGTCGGAGGCTTCCCGCGGGCGGATGCCTCCGACCTGAAGAATTTCTACGAACTTACCTGGTGGTCCAGAGACTAGATACTTAAAAGGTTGACAGTGGATAGACAATGGCAAACATTTAAAGATCACATGGATGAACGTCAACAATTGTACATCCCTGTCTGCAGTAAAAATAAAACGGGGAAGGTGGCTCAACCATGGCTAACAAGGGAAATTAGGAATAGTGTTAAATCCAAGGAAGAGGCATATAAATTGGCCAGAAAAAGCAGCAAACCAGAGGAGTGAGAGAAATTTAGAATTCAGAGGAGGACAAAGGGTTTAATTAGGAGGGGGAAACAGAGTATGAGAGGAAGCTTGCTGGTAACATAAAAACTGACTGCAAAAGCTTCTATCGATGTGAAGAGAAAAAGATTAGTGAAGACAAATGTAGGTCCCTTGCAGTCAGAATCAGATGAATTTTTAATGGGGAACAAAGAAATGGCAGACCAATTGAACAAATACTTTGGTTCTGTCTTCATGAAGGACCTTCCGGAAATACTAGTGGACTGAGGGTCCAGAGAGAAGGAGGAACTGAAGGAAATCCTTATTCGTCAGGAAATAGTGTTCGGGAAATTGAGGGGATTGAAGGCCGATAAATCCCTGGGGCCTGATAGACTGCATCCCAGAGTACTTAAGTGGCCCTAGAAATAGTGGATGCATTGGTGATCATTTTCCAACAGTCTATCGACTCTGGATCAGTTCCTAGGGACTGGAGGGTAGCTAACTTAACACCACTTTTTAGAGAGAAAACGGGGAATTATAAACCGGTTAGCTTGACGTCAGTAATGGGGAAAATGTTGGAATCAATTATTAAAGATGAAATAGCAGCGCATTTGGAAAGCAGCAACAGGATCGGTCCAAGTCAGCATAGATTTATGAAAGGGAAATCATGCTTGACAAATCTTCTGGATTCCATATGAATATTTTGAGGATGTAACTAGTAGAGTGGACAAGGAAGAACGAGTGGATGTGGTGTATTTGGACTTTCAAAAGACTTCTGACAAGGTCCCACACAAGAGATTGGTGTGCAAAATTAAAGCACATGGTATTGGGGGTAATGTATTGACATGGATAGAGAACTGGTTGGCAGACAGGAAACAGAGAGTTGGGATAAACGGGTCCTTTTCAGAATGGCAGGCAGTGACTAGCGGGGTACCGCAGGGCTCAGTGCTGGGACCCCAGCTATTTACAATATACATCAATGATTTAGATGAAGGAATTGAGTGTAATATCTCCAAGTTTGCAGATGACACTAAGCTGGATGGCGGTGTGAGCTGTGAGGAGGATGCTAAGAGGCTGCAGGGTGACTTGGACAGGTTAGGTGAGTGGGCAAATGCATGGCAGATGCAGTATAATGTGGATAAATGTAAAGTTATACACTTTAGGAGCAAAAACATGAAGGCAGAATATTATCTGAATGGCGGCAGATTAGGAAAAGGGGAGGTGCAACAAGACCTAGGTGTTATGGTACATCAGTCAATCAGTCATTGAAAATTGGCATGCAGGTACAGCAGGCAGTGAAGGCAGCAAATGGCATGTTGGCCTTCATAGCTAGGGGATTTGAGTGTAGGAGCAAGGAAGTCTTAATGCAGTTGTACAGAGCCTTGGTGAGGCTTCACCTGGAATATTGTGTTCAGTTTTGGTCTCCTAATCTGAGGAAGGACATTCTTGCTATTGAGGGAGTGCAGCAAAGGTTCACCAGACTGATTCCCGCGATGGCAGGACTGACATACGAGAAGAGACGAGATCGACTTGGCCTGTATTCGTTGAAGTTTAGAAGGATGAGAGGGGATCTCAGAGACATATAAAATTCTAACGGGACTGGAGAGGTTAGATGCTGGAAGAATGTTCCCGATGTTGGAGTAGTCCAGAACCAGGGGACACAGTCTTCGGATAAGGGGTAGGCCATTTAGGACCGAAATGAGGAGAAACTTATTCACTCAGAGTTGTTAACCTGTGGAATTCTCTACCTCAGAGAGTTGTTGATGCCAGTTCGTTAGATATATTCAAGAGGGAATTAGATATGGCCCTTATGGCTAAAGGGATCAAGGGATATGGAGAGAAAGCAGGAAAGGGGTACTGAGGTGAATGATCAGCCATGATCTTATTGAATGGCGGTGCAGGCCCAGAAGGCCGAATGGCCCACTCCTGCACCTATTTTCAATGTTTCTATGTTTGCTATCTAGTATATACAGAATCATAAGTATGAATGGGAATACTCCAAAAAAATAAACAGTTAAAATAAATTTTTAAAAAACAGCTGATTTAAAATGAAAATGGAATTCAATTAATTATTTAAAACAAAAATTTAAATTTTTGAAAAATACATTTACATATTTTAAAGGGTTTAACATAATAAGAGCAGTAGGCCACATGGCACCTTGAGCCTGCACTGCCATTCAATCAAGATCATGGCTGGGCTCAGCTCCACTTCTCTGCTCGCTCCCCATAACCCTTTACTCCCTTATCAGCATCTTAAATATATTCAATGACCAATATTCAACAGCCTTCACAGCTCTCTGCGGCAGAGAATTCCACAGATTTACGACCCTCAGAAATTCCTTCTCATCTCAATTCTAAATGGGTGACCCCTTATTCTGAAACTATGCCCCAGAGTTCTAGATTTCCTGAGGAGGGGAAACATCCTCTCTGCATCTACCTTGTTGAGTCCCCTCAGTATCTTGTTTGTTTCAATAAGATCACCTCTCATTCTTCTAAACTCCAATGAGTATAGGCCCAACCTGCTCAATCTCTCTTCATAAATCAACCCCTTCATCTCCGGAATCAACCTCGTGAACCTTCTCTGAACTGTCTCCAATGCATGTATATCCCTCCTTAAATAAGGAGACCAAAACTGTACGCAGTACTCCAGGTGTGGCCTCACCAATACCCTGTACAGTTGTAGCAGGACTTCTCTGCTTTTATACTCCATCCCCCTTGCAATAAAGACCAACATTCCATTTGCCTTCCTGATTACTTGCTGTACCTGCATACTAACTTTTTGTGTTACATGCACAAGGACTCTCCCAGGTCCCCTGTACTGCAGCACGTTGCAATTTTTCTTCATTTAAATTATAATTTGCTTTTCTGTTTTTTCTGCCAAAGTGGATAACCTCACACTTTCCCACATTATACTCCATCTGCCAAATGTTCGCCCAGTCACTTAGCCTGTCTATATCCCTTTGCAGAATTTTTATGTCCTCCTCACAATTTGCTTTCCCACCCATCTTTGTATCATCAGCAAACTTGGCTACATTACACTCGGTCCCTTCATCCAAGACACTAATATAGATTGTAAATAGTTGAGGCCCCAGCACTCATCCCTGTGACACCCCACTAGTTACTGTTTGCCAACCGGAAAATTACCCATTTATCTCGACTCTCTGTTTTCTGTTAGTTCTGTTCCACTATCTATGCTAATATATTACCTCTAACCCAGTGAGCTTTCATCTTGAGCAGTAACCTTTTATGTGGCACCTTATCGAATGCCAAATATACCACAACCACTAGTTCCCCCTTATCCACCCTGCTTATTACATCCTCAAAGAACTCCAGCAAATTTGTCAAACATGATTTTCTTTTCATAAAATCATGCCGACTCTGCATGAAAGTATTATGCTTTTCCAAATGTCCTGCTACTCCTTCCTTAAGAATGGACTCCAGCATTTTCCCAACGACAGATGTTAGGCTAACTGGTCTATAGTTTCCTGCTTTCGATTTGCTTCCTTTTTTAAAAAAAAATAAGGGTGTTACATTTGCGGTTTTCCAATCCACTGGGACCTCTCCAGAATTTAGGGAATTTTTGATTAAAAATAAATTTGCCTTATTTCTCAGGTTTTTAAATGTTTAAATTATTGACAATGTTTTATTTATCTGTCCTTTAAAAGTCTCATGCTCATAAAAGCAGGCCTTACATCTTATGCCCACTTTTATCAGTTGTAAGAATTTCAAGGGCATTCGCTGGGCAGAAGTTGGGCAAATAGCGGAGGTCCTTTACTACCGGATGCATACAATCTGTCAAGAGCAGTACTTGCCTAAGCCTGGAACTTGCGGGGCCTCGAGCAGCGCGTGCGCACCCCATAGGGGATGCAAATTCAGGGCCATCATGCTTGGAGGGCTTGACAGGGTAGATGTTGATCGGCTGCTTCCCCTGCCTGGAGAGTCTAGAACTAGGGGGCATGGCCTAAGGAGAAGGGGTTGGCCATTTAGGACTGAGATGAGGAGAAATTTCTTCATTCAAGAGCTGTGAATCGTTGGAATTCTCTACCCTAAAGGGTTGTGGATGATCAGTCATTGAAGATATTCTTGGGCACCAAGAGAATCAAGGGGTATGAGGATAAGGCGGGAAAGTGGAGTTGATGTAGAAGTTCAGACATTATCTTATTGAATACGTTCAAGGGCTCGTATGGCCTATTCACGTTCGAGAAAACTGAATACATTCTAGAAACTTATTACCGTTACTATTTGAACTGTTCTACTTGTTCCAGTGAAAATTATGAAAATTAAAATCTCCCATCATAATTATTTGTTTTAGCTCCATGCATTCCTGATCTCTCTATTTATACATACCCATACTATGGGCCCAAGTTTCGAGCCGCGCCGAGAACGGCGCAGTCCCGACCTGGACGCCCGTTTTTCGCGCCACAAAGTGCGCCTAAAAAAAACTTCCAGATTCTCCAGCTCTCTGCAGGTCGTTTGCAGCTCGGCGCAGTGCAGCACGAGCTGTAGGGGGTGGAGCCAGGTCCCTGCGCTGAAAACAGTGCTGGGACCTCTGCACATGCGCGCTACAGTGGGCGCGTATGTGCAGTAGCTCCAGGCACCCAAAACTGTGTGGGAGGGGCTGAAGCACGCAGCCCCGAGCACTGGCCGAATGGCCTCACTGGGGCTGCGTGAATAAGGCTCCTCCCACGGCCCCCGGACCCGATCCGACTCCTGCTCCTCCCCCCACCCCCCGATCCGACTCCTGCTCCTCTCCCCCCCTCCACCCCGGACACGACCCCCCCGGATTGGACCCGACCAGATTCCTGCTTGCCCCCGACCTCCGCCTCCGGACCGGACCCGACACCGACCCGACTCCCGCTTCCCCCGCCCCCCCCACCGCACCCGACCTGACCTCCCTCTCCCTCCCTCCCTCCCTCCCCCCAACCCGAAGCGAACTGACCTCCCTCCCACCACCCTCACGACCCGCGCTCCCCCCGACCCGACCCAACGCCACCTACCTGTAAATCTGGTGCTGGGGGCGGGCCCTGCCCGAAGTCTCGGGCCCGGCCGGTCCGTTCAGCCTCCCTCCCTCCCACTCCCCCCCATCTCCTTTCTTCCCCCCCCATCCCCCATCTCCTTTCTTCTCCCCACCCCCCCCCAATCTCCTTCCTTCTCCCCCCCTCCCCCTCCCCTCCCATCCCTCTGCTCCCCCCCTCCCCCCCCTCCCCTCACTGTCAGAAACACAGACAGACAGAGAATGATAGACACACACACACACACACACAGACAGACAGAGAGACAGAGACACTGACAGAGACACACTGGGGGGGGGTGGGCATCCCAGCACGCTGTTGGAGGGCTCCCGGTGCTGCAGTCGGTAAGTAGAAAATGTTTTATTTATTGATTTGTAAAAAAAAATTATTTCTTATTAATTTTTTTTGATTGATTTATTGGTTGATTTATTGATTGATTTATTGATTGATTTATTGATGTTTTTATCATTTATTATTGATGATGGCTCTTTATTTGTAAAACTGAAGTGTTTAATGTTTGTAAACTTCCCTTTAAACCCCCCCCCCCCCCCCACCATTCCCTACGCCTGATTTGTAACCTACGACTGATTTTCTAAAGTGCAGACAAGGTTTTTTCGAGCGTACAAAAATCTTCACTTACTCCATTCTAAGTTAGTTTGGAGTAAGTTTTCACTCACGAAACTTTGAAATCAGGCGTAAGTGGCCGGACACGCCCCCTTTTGAAAAACAAATTCTGTTCCAAAGTGAAACTGTTCTAACTGACTAGAACTGGAGCAAACTAAATGACGAGAATTCCGATTTCGACACCAGTTGCTCCTAAAAATCGGGAGCAAATCATGTCGAAACTTGGGGCCATATCACTACGATCATGAGGTTTGTAGACAATTCCTGCCATATTGTTTCCATTGCCTGATCACCTTACTGAAATTCCTTCTTTCTACTGCTGTAATTACTACTCATTGTCCTTTTCCAGTTTCCCCATCCTTACTAAAGACCTTAATAGTTGGGAATAATTAACTCTGAATCATGCCCAGCCTGTAGCTGGGACACTGCAATGACTACATCATACCCTTTAAGCTGAATTTGTGCTCCCATCTCACTTGTTTTATTTTTTGCGCTACATGCATTTGTGTACAGAACTCTTATTAGGGTAACTACCCCCATTTTTTGTTCATTTGTCCTGCATAATCTAGAGGTTACTACCATTTAGGTTTTGCTCTTTAATCAATAACAATCGAGCATACTGGTTTCCACATGAACTATGATCTTTTATCCCAGGACTGGAATTTCAATCCAGCCCTGACCAGTGGGATGAAAGCATCCTTCCAAATAATGGCTGTTCCAGTCCTTTATATTTGAGCAATCTAAAGGCAGTTTTCAGTGGAAACACAGAATGGAAACGTCCCTAATTTTGCACGAAATTGGCAATTTCGGAAAGGCCACAAGGATGAAAGTGAAATATTATACTTATGCAGGATGCTTTCTCTTCTGAATTGGGCAAAGAGGAATTGACAGGAGAGAGTAAAAATGACTTTAGTCTGCAGCTCAACAGTAGCACCAGGGGACCTGAAAAAGCAAAGTCTTGAGTTTCCCATTGCAAACATCTTATCGAGTATATTTTTAAAAAGCTGACAATTTTCAACTGCTAAACTCATTTCCCTTTGATTGAACCAGAACTCAAGGTATTGTGAAGTTAATTTTCAAAATAAATTGGAGTAAATTATATGTACATTATAGTTGCACCAAGAACCACTTTTTGATACTTGGCAGTGTAGGATGTTAATATTAGTGGTAGTCATCTGTTAAATCTGTTTCATGAATACTTGTATTACTTCTTACATCGAAACATAGAAAATAAGTGCAGGAGTAGGCCATTTGGTCCTTCGAGCCTGCACCGCCATTCAATGAGTTCATGGCTGAACATGCAACTTCAGTACCCCATTCCTGCTTTCTCGTCATACCCCTTGATCCCCCGAGTAGAAAGGACAACATCTAACTCCTTTTTGAATATATTTAGTGAATTGGCCTCAACAACTTTGTGGTAGAGAATTCCACAGGTTCACCACTCTCTGGGTGAAGAAGTTTCTCCTCATCTCGGTCCTAAATGGCTTACCCCTTATCCTTAGACTGTGACCCCTGGTTCTGGACTTCCCCAACATTGGGAACATTCTTCCTGCATCTAACCTGTCTAAACCTGTCAGAATTTTAAACGTTTCGATGAGATCCCCTCTCATTCTTCTGAACTCCAGTAAATACAAGCCCAGTTGATTCAGTCTTTCTTGATGTCAGTCCCGCCATCCTGGGAATCAGTCTGGTGATCCTTGGCTGCACTCCCTCAATAGCAAGAATGTCCTTCAAGTTAGGAGACCAAAACTGTACACAATACTCCAGGTGTGGCCTCGCCAAGGCCCTGTACAACTGTAGCAACACCTCCCTGCCCCTGTACTCAAATCCCCTCGCTATGACGGCCAACATGCCATTTGCTTTCTTAACCGCCTGCTGTACCTGCATGCCAACCTTCAATGACTGATGTACCATGACACCTAGGTCTCGTTGCGCCTCCCCTTTTCCTAATCTGTCACCATTCAGATAATAGTCTGTCTCTCTGTTTTTACCACCAAAGTGGATAACCTCACATTTATCCACATTAGCCGTAAGGGCCACATCTAACTCCCTCTTGAATACATCCAATGAACTGGCATCAACAATTCTCTGCAGTAGGGAATTACACAGGTTAACAACTCTCCAAGTGAATAAGTTTCTCTTCCTCTCAGTCCTAAATGGCCTACCCCTTATCCTTAGACTGTGTTCCCTGGTTCTGGACTTCCCCAACATCAGGAACATTCTTCCAGCATCTAACCTGTCCAGTCCCGTCAGAATTTTATATGTTTCGATGAGGTCCCCTCTCATCCTTCTAAACTCCAGTGAATACAGGCCCAGTCGATCCAGCCTCGCCTCATATGTCAGTCCTGCCATCGCGGGAATCAGTCTGGTGAACCTTCGCTGCGCTCCCTCAACAGCAAGAACGTCCTTCCTCACATTAGGAGACCAAAACTGAACACAATATTCCAGGTGAGGCCTCACTAAGACCCTGTACAACTTCAGTAAGACCTCCCTGCTCCTATACTCAAATCCCCTAGCTATGAAGGCCAACATACCATTTGCCTTCTTCACCACCTGCTATACCTGCATGCCAACTTTCAATGACTGATGAACCATGACACCCAGGTCTCATGTCACCTCCCCTTTTCCTAATCTGCCGCCATTCAGATAATATTCTGCCTTCATGTTTTTGCCACCAAAGTGGTTAACCTCACATTTATCCACATTATACTGCATCTGCCATGCGTTTGCCCACTCACTTAACCTGTCCAAGTCACCCTGCAGCCTCTTAGCATCCTCCTCACAGCTCAGACCTTCACCCAGCTTAGTGTCATCTGCAAATTTGGAGATATTACACTCAATTCCTTCATCTAAATCATTGATGTAATTGTAAATAGCTGGGGTCCCAGCACTGAGCCCTGCGGCACCCCGCGAGTCACTGCCTGCCATTCTGAAAAGGACCCGCTTAATCCCGACTCTCTGCTTCCTGTCTGAAAACCAGTTCTCGAGCCACGTCAGTACATTACCCCCAATACCATGTGCTTTAATTTTACACACAAATCTCTTGTGTGGGACCTTGTCAAAAGCCTTTTGAAAGTCTAAATATACCACATCCACTGATTCTCCCTTGTCCACTCTACCAGTTACATCCTCGAAAAATTCTAGAAGATTTGTCAAGCATGATTTCCGTTTCATAAATTGATGCTGACTTGGACCGATCCTGTCACTGCTTTCCAAATGCGCTGCTATTTCATCTTTAATAATTGATTCCAACATTTTTCCCACTACTGATGTCAGACTAACCGGTCTATAATTACCCATTTTCTCTCCCTCCTTTTTTAAAAAGTGGGGTTACATTAGCTACCCTCCAGTCCATAGGAACTGATGCAGAGTTGATAGACTGTTGGAAAATGATCATCAATGCATCCACTATTTCTAGGGCCACTTCCTTAAGTACTCTGGGATGCAGACTATCAGGCCCCGGGGATTTATCGGCCTTCAATCCCATCAATTTCCCGAACACAATTTCCCGCCTAATAAAGATTTCCTTCAGTTCCTCCTTCTCACTAGACCCTCGGTCCCCATGTATTTCCTGAAGGTAATTTGTGTCTTCCTTCGTGAAAATGGAACCAAATATTTGTTCAACTGGTCCGCCATTTCTTTGTTCTCCGTTATAAATTCACCTGAATCTGACTGCAAGGGACCTACGCTTGTCTTCACTAATCTTTTCCTCTTCACATATCTATAGAAGCTTTTACAGTTATATGTTCCCAGCAAGCTTCCTCGCATACTCTATTTTCCCCTTCCTAATTAAACCCTTTGTCCTCCTCTGCGGAATTGTAAAATTCTCCCAGACCTCAGGTTTGCTGCTTTTTTTGGCCAATTTATATGTCTCTTCCTTGGATTTAACACTATCCTTAATTTCCTTTGTTAGCCACGGTTGAGCCACCTTCCCAGTTTTATTTTTACTCCAAACAGGAATGTACAATTGTTGAAGTTCATCCATGTGATCTTTAAATGTTTGCCATTGCCTATCCACCGTCAACCCTTTAAGTATCATTCGCCAGTCTATTCTAGCCAATTCACATCGCATACCATCGAAGTTACCTTTCCTTAAGTTCAGGAACCTAGTCTCTGAATTAACTGTGTCATTCTCCATCTTAATAAAAAATTCAACCATATTACGATTCGTAAAGATACACAAGAAGGGAAAGGAGGTGGGGTAGCTCTGTCAATAAAAGGATATCATCAGGGCAGTTGTGAGAGACGATATTGGCTCTAATGAACAAAATGTTGAATCATTGTGGGTGGAGATTAGAGATAATAAGGGGGAAAAGATACTGGTGGTCATAGTATATAGGCCCCCAAATAATAACATCACGGTTGGGCGGGCAATAATCAAGGGAATAATGGAGGCATGTGAAAAAGGAATGGCAGTAATCATGGGGGATTTTAACCGACATATCGATTGGTCAAATCAAATCGCACGGGGTAGCCTGGAGGAGGAATTGATAGAATGCATACGGGATTGTTTCTTAGAACACTATGTTACAGAACCTACAAAGGAGCAAGCTATCTTAGATCTGGTCCTGTGTAATGAGACAGGAATAATAAACGATCTCCTAGTAAAAGATCCTCTCGGAATGAGTGATCACAGTATGGTTGAATTTGTAATACAGATTGAGGGTGAGGAAGTTGTGTCTCAAACGAGCGTACTATGCTTAAACAAAGGGGACTACAGTGGGATGAGGGCAGAGTTGGCTAAAGTAGACTGGAAACACAGACTAAACGGTGGTACAACTGAGGAACAGTGGAGGACTTTTAAGGAGCTCTTTCACAGTGGTCAACAAAAATATATTCCAGTGAAAAAGAAGGGCGGTAAGAGAAGGGATAACCAGCCGTGGATAACCAAGCAAATAAAGGAGAGTATCAAATTAAAAACCAATGCATATAAGGTGGCCAAGGTTAGTGGGAAACTAGAAGATTGGGAAAATTTTAAATGACAGCAAAGAATGACTAAGAAAGCAATAAAGAAAGGAAAGATAGATTACGAAGGTAAACTTGCGCAAAACATAAAAACAGATAGTAAAAGCTTTTACAGATATATAAAACGGAAAAGAGTGACCAAAGTAAATGTTGGTCACTTAGAAGATGAGAAGGGGGATTTAATAATGGGAAATGTGGAAATGGCCGAGACCTTAAACAATTATTTTGCTTCGGTCTTCACAGTGGAAGACACAAAAACCATGCCAAAAATTGCTGGTCAGAGGAATGTGGGAAGGGAAGACCTTGAGACAATCACTATCACTAGGGGGGTAGTGCTGGACAGGCTAATGGGACTCAAGGTAGACAAGTCCCCTGGTCCTGATGAAATGCATCCCAGGGTATTAAAAGAGATGGCGGAAGTTATAGCAGATGCATTTGTTATAATCTACCAAAATTCTCTGGACTCTGGGGAGGTACCAGCGGATTGGAAAGCAGCTAATGTAATGCCTCTGTTTAAAAAAGGGGGCAGACAAAAGGCAGGTAACTATAGGCCGGTTAGTTTAACATCTGTAGTGGGGAAAATGCTTGAAACTATTAAGGAAGAAATAGCGGGACATCTCGATAGGAATAGTGCAATCAAGCAGACGCAGCATGGATTCATGAAGGGGAAATCATGTTTAACTAATTTACTGGAATTCTTTGAGGATATAACGAGCATGGTGGATAGAGGTGTACCAATAGATGTGGTGTATTTAGATTTTCAAAGGGCATTCGATAAGGTGCCACACAAAAGGTTACTGCAGAAGATAAAGGTACGCGGAGTCAGGCGAAATGTATTAGCATGGATAGAGAATTGGCTGGCTAACAGAAAGCAGAGATTCGGGATAAATGGGTCCTTTTCGGGTTGGAAATCGGTGGTTAGTGGTGTGCCACAGGGATCGGTGCTGGGACCACAACTGTTTACAATATACATAGATGACCTGGAAGAGGGGATAGAGTGTAGTGGAACAAAATTTGCAGATGACACAAAGATTAGTGGGAAAGCGGGTTGTGTAGAGGACAGAGAGGCTGCAAAGAGATTTAGATAGGTTAAGCGAATGGGCTAAGGTTTGGCAGATGGAATACAATGTCGGAAAGTGAGGTCATCCATCTTGGGGGAAAAAAAAAAACAGTAAAAGGGAATATTATTTGAATGGGGAGAAATTACAACATGCTGCGGTGCAGAGGGACCTGGGGGTCCTTGTGCATAAATCCCACAAAGTTAGTTTGCAGGTGCAGCAGGTAATCAGGAAGGCGAATGGAATGTTGGCCTTCATTGCGAGAGGGATGGAGTACAAAAGCAGGGAGGTCCTTCTGCAACTGTATAGGTTATTGGTGAGGCCGGACCTGGAGTACTGCGTGCAGTTTTGGTCACCTTACTTAAGGAAGGATATACTGGCTTTGGAGGGGGTACAGAGATGATTCACTAGGCTGATTCCGGAGATGAGGGGTTATCTTATGATGATGGATTGAGTAGACTGGGTCTTTACTCGTTGGAGTTCAGAAGGATGAGGGGTGATCTTATAGAAACATTTAAAATAATGAAAGAGACAGACAAGATAGAGGCAGAGAGGTTGTTTCCACTGGTCAGGGAGACTAGAACTAGGGGGCACAGCCTCAAAATACGGGGGAGCCAATTTAAAACCGAGTTGAGAAGGAATTTCTTCTCCCAGAGGGTTGTGAATCTGTGGAATTCTTTGCCCAAGGAAGCAGTTGAGGCTAGCTCACTGAATGTATTCAAGTCACAGATAGATAGATTTTTAACCAATAAGGGAATTAAGGGTTATGGGGAGCGGGCGGGTCAGTGGAGCTGAGTCCACGGCTAGATCAGCCATGATCTTGTTGAATGGCGGAGCAGGCTTGAGGGGCTAGATGGCCTACTCCTGTTCCTAATTCTTATGTTCACTCTTTCCCAAGGGGCCTCGCACAACAAGATTGCTAATTAGTCCCCTCTCATTACACATCACCCAGTCTAGGATGGCCAGCTTTCCAGTTGGTTCCTCGACATATTGGTCTGGAAAACCATCCCTAATACACTCCAGGAAATCCACCTCCACCGCATTGCTACCAGTTTGGTTAGCCCAATCAATATGTAGATTAAAATCGCCCATGATAACTGCTGTACCTTTATTGCACGCATCCCTAATTTCTTGTTTGATGCTGTCCCCAATCTCACTACTACTGTTTGGTGGTCTGTACACAACACCCACCAGCGTTTTCTGCCCTTTGGTGTTCCGTAGCTCCACCCATACCGATTCCACATCATCCAAGCTAATGCCCTTCCTTATTATTGCACTAATTTCCTCTTTAAACCAGCAATGCCAACCCACCTCCTTTTCCTTTTTGTCTATCCTTCCTAAATGTTGAATACCCCTGGATGTTTTAATGTTCTAGTTATCACTCCCAGACTAGTCATAAAAACAACAGTGATAGAAATCGTGGTAACCATTCCTTTGGACTTTCCACTGCAACATGAACTTTTCTTTACACAAATTTAGAGTCAAACTTTGAAAACAAACAAATAAACCTAACCTAGAAAATTAGTGGCAATCATCCTTCATACCATTAGATTGCTGGGAAGGAATGCCTCCCTCTTGGTACAGGATCAGTTAGTTACAGCAAAGCAAAATCAGCATTGAAGTCGACTTCAAAAACAGGCAAGATTGAAAATTTCCTGAACCAGCCAAATAAATAAAAGTAAAACCAGCATTCCATATCGAAAACAAAAATTATTGGTACGAGTCATCTGACAATTATGAAGCAGCAACCTGTCAATTTAAAATAATACTAATGAAGCTACACAACACTTTAGATGATTTACAATTTCTACTGTTCAACTTTTAAATATTTTTCCATCTTGAATTCTCAAACTTTAAGCATACTCAAACAACCTGAAGTGCAGTGCAGATATTAAACTGCAGTTCACTTAAAAAAAAACAGAAGCACACTCACTTCAGTTAAAATGGAAGTCTGCACCAGAATAAAATACATTGCATAGAACAGCTGAAATCCATCAATGTGGCATTGCAGTCATACTGCTTGAGCTTTGAATAAAAGATTGGTACATATAAAAAGGAACAAAATTGATGAGAGCAATGGAAACAAATTCAGACCATTCACATGCAAAGCACATGTAAAAGCAAGAATGCTTAGTGGGTAACCATTCTTGTTCCATGAATGAGGACACGAGCACAGCTTAAGAAGGACAAAGTCTCAACTAAGTTATGACTGTCTTTCCATTAGAAAAAAAGTAGCACACCAGATATTGATGCCACATATCATTAAAATCAAATGATTAATAGCGTTACATTTCATAGAGCTTATTGTAGGTGAAGCAGTTATTCTTATTACCCACAAAGACAGGGTGGTTTTCATTGTTATACATAGATGCTTGGCCAAGTTCCAAATTTCAATCGCTGCAATTTTCATGGAGATTCGAGTGGTGGCAACTCAAGTTTTAAAAAAAAAAAAGGTTCACAAACTTAACTTTCAAATTCATGGATTGAAAACATTGCAGATATTCCAAAATACTGGCTAAACTGATTTTTTCAAAAAAAACACTGGCATTTGGTAAATAAATCATTGTGCTGAATGACTACAATTCAAACTCAGGTCTCCATATTGAATGTCCAGTATACCAGTGCAGAATGTGAACTGCTTCCTGCATAGTTAAAAACATTATCTGCTGCACTGAGATAGTGTATCACATGCCAATTTTTGATGATTACAAATTAACAGAATGTATAATCTGTTCAAAACAATCAAAAATGCATGAACTGCAATAAAAGAATTATAAACAAAACAACTCCTTACATCATAATTCAAAGACAAGACAAATGCCTTTCAAAAATGGTAGATGTACTTGGCGAAGTCAACATCTTTAACTCATTAATTTACCATATAACTTTAAAAAAAATTAACTGAGCCAAGTAACCATTCTGTAAATATGAACCATGGTGGTGTGTTTTGGTAATCTTATCCTCGCCGACACAATTTCCAGCAAGGTTCACTGGATAGCAAAATCAGGAACTCTGGCTATGTTTTTACCTTCTCGAACCCCAGAGAGATTTGTAGAATTTTAAAAGTTGATTATTAGGCACAAACGGAGTGGAATGGACATAAACTTGAGTAGACAGTTTAAAAAAAAAGTTGATATTGGTAACGAGACTATGGGCAGCAGGGTGGGCAGTGCATTTTGACAGCACAACCTTTTGCAGGCAGAAAAATGAGCTAGGAAGGGCAGGAGCAGTGGAAATGATACAGCAAAAGTTAGTTCATTAGATAACGTTGTACCTGATGTGGTAAGTATAGGCGAGTTCTGTAGAGTAAGGAGGAGCGCAAAATGGTGGATGGGCGTAGAGAACTTGAATCACAGTCCCCCCCCCCCAATAGTCTGAGGGCTCAATCTATATGGTTGGCAAGATGTTGACATTTGGTTTTTCCATTATAAATGTTGACACAAAAGTGTCAAATCAAATTGTAATGTGAGGAATAATGGTAATTTAGACAAGAATTGCATCTCAGATACAAGACGAAATAATATATATATTTAAAAACTAGTCATGCTGATTTGAACCCAGCATTAAATGTAGTTAGATATGGAGATAGATATATATTCATGCCTTGGTTTAAATCAGCAGAACTAGATACAAATTAAATGTTGAATCTGGGCAATTTGCTGATCACCTGATATCTAACTTGGTCCATCCAATTCGACAAAGATTAAGAACATAAGAAAAAGGAGCAGAAGGCCTTTCAGCCCTTTACGCCTGCTCCGCCTTTCAATAAGATCACTTTCCTGCACTATCTCCATATCCCGTGATTCCCTTTACATCCAAAAATCTATCAATCTCTGTCTTGAATATACTAAACGACAGTCTCCACAGCCTTTTGGGGTAGAGAATTCCAAAGATTTACCCGAGTGAAAAGATTTCTCCTCATCTCAGTCCTAAATGGCCAACCCCTTTTTCTGAGACTGTGACCTATGGTTCTAGACTCCCCAGCCAAGGAAACATCCTCCCTGCATCTACCCTGTCAAGCCTGGGAAGAATTCTGTATGCTTCAATGAGATCACCTCTCATTCTTCTAAATTTTAGAGAATATAGGCCTAGTCTGCTCAATCTCTCCTCATAGGACAATCCCCCCCACCCCCCCCCATCCCCCCCATCCCAGGAATCAGTCTGGTGAACCTTTGTTGTATGCCCTCTATGGAAGTATAGCCTTCTTTGGGTAAGGAAACTAAAATTGGACACAATAATCCAGGTGTGGTCTCAGCAGGGCCCTATATAATTACAATAAGATGTCTTTACTGTTGCACTCAAATCCTTTTCTAATAAAAGCCAACATACATACCATTTGCTTTTCTAATTGCTTGCTATACCTGCATGTTAACTTTCAGTGATCTGTGTACAAGGGCATCCAAGTCCCTCTGAACACCAACATTTCCCAACCTTTCACTGCTTTTCTAACTTTCCTACCAATTTTTTTGGAGCAACTAGTTTAGTTTGGAGTATCTTAGAAATCGCAATTCTCGGCATTTAGTTTGCTCCAGTTCTAGTGAGTTAGTTTAGTTTAGTTTTCGTTTAGTTTTCGTTTAGTTTTAGTTTAGTTTTAGTTTAGTTTTAGTTTAGTTTTAGTTTAGTTTTAGTTTAGTTTTAGTTTAGTTTTAGTTTAGTTTTTTTTTCCCAAAGAGGGTGTGTCCAGCCACTTCGGCCTGCTTTGCAAGTTTGAACTGCGAAAACTTACTCCAAACTAACTTAGAACATAATAAGTGTCCACTTTTGTAAGTTCTGAAAAATCTTACCTCGAGTTAAGTTCAGCGCAGGCACAGCCAGAGACAGGGGGTGGGAAGCATTAAACACAAAGGACTAAAGCATTAAACACATTACTTGAAAAGACACCTCAAGTCGCTGGAGATATATCACCAACGATGTCTCCGCAAGATCCTGCAAATCTCCTGGGAGGACAGGCGCACCAACATCAGTGCCCTCGACCAGGCTAACATCTCCAGTATTGAAGCACCGACTACACTCGATCAGCTTCACTGGGCAGGCCACATGGTACACATGCCAGATACGAGACTCCCTTAGCAAATTCTTTATGCGGAGCTCCTTCATGGTAAACGAACCAAAAGGAGGATAGCGGAAATGTTACAAGGACACCCTCAAAGCCTCTCTGGTAAAGTGCGACATCACCACTGACACCTGGGAGACCCTGACCGCAGACTGCCCGAGGTGGAGAAAGTCCATCCGGGAGGGCGTTGAACTCTTTGAGGCTCAACGCAAGGAGCATGAAGAGGCCAGGCGCAGGCAGCGGAAGGAGCGCGCGGCAAACCAGCCCTACCGACCCCTTCCCTCGACGGATGTCTGTCCCACCTGTAACAGGGTCTGTGGCTCTCGTATCGGACTGTTCAGCCATCAAAGAACTCACTTTGGGAGTGGAAGCATGTCCTCCTCGATTCCGAGGGACTGCCTATGGTGATGATGATAAAATGGCCTAAAACCTCTTTCTATGATATTTTGCCTTATGTCCTGTCCTCCCAGGAGATTTGCAGGATCTTGCGGAGACATCGTTGGTGATATATCTGCAGCGACTTGAGGTGTCTTTTCATGTAATGTGGCTGAGTGAGGACAGTTTTTTCTCTTTTTTATAAATAAGCAAGTGTAGGCTCCCGGCTGAGGCAGACACATCAACATCAACTGGGGGGGGGGGGGGGGGGGGTGGGGGTGAGTTAGAGGATTAAACATCTTCACAACAACATTAAAGAAGCCGAAGTACATTTAAAGCACCAAGCACTAAACAAAGCACAAAAAGTAATAAGCAAATAATTAATAAAAAAATAGAAGGAACCCTGCACCTAAAGCACCAAGACCAAAGTAATAAGTAACGAATCAATAACAAATAAAAAATAGGAGTCCTACCTTTATGTGAAGGGAAGGGGTTTCCGTCAGCCTCTGTCCATGTCACACTCTCTCTCTCTCTATCAGTCTCTCTCTCTCTGTCTGTCTGTCAGTGTCTCTCTCTCTCTCTGTCCGTCTGACAGTGTCTCTCTCTCTCTCTCTCTCTGTGTCTCTGTCAGTGCCTCTCTCTGTTTCTGACAGTGAGGGGTGGGGGGAGAGGGGAGGGGGAAGGAGGAGGGAGGGGGCAGGTGGAGGGGTGAGGAGAAGGCTGGGGGGGTGGAGGGAGGGGGGAGCTGGAGAGGGGAGGAGAAGAGGGGGTGGAGGCTGAACAGGGGGCAGGGGGAGGGCAGACAAACGTTGTGCATTTACTCAATACCAGAAAACATGTCCTTGAAAGATGATGTATGATACTAATATTTTACCAGAAACAGCAGCTATATTTGAAGGGAGCATTGATCAACAACGCGAAATCCATTTTCCACATGACGATTTCAGTTTGCAATAAAAACATTTTTTAAATTAATGTTGGTCAATTACCTTGCAACCCACAGCCAACTTGATACAATGATTTGTGTTGTTTTTTTATAGTTGTAAATTTACACTTGTAAACAATGCATGAAAAGATGCAGAAAACAGTAAACAGGGCTGACCACTGGAGAAAATAATATCCAAGTGGGAAGTGTTTTGCTACAGGCTGAACGCAGGGGGGATGGCTTAACAGGAGGCTGAACTGCAGAGATTTGGGCTGCGAGGAGCTAGTGCACATGCGCGCACACTCTAACGTGCATATGCAGAGGTCCCAGCACTGTTTTCAGCACCGGGACCTGGCTCTGCCCCCCGCCCCCCCCCCACTACCCCACCCCTTGTGCTGCGCTACGCCTAGGCCGAAGACACCCTGAGGAGCTCGAAGAATTAGCAGGTACGTTTTCGGCACCCTTTTCATTCTCGAAAGTCGGCACACCTTATGGAGGTGCGCTGTTTTTACAGGGGCCGGAAACTTGGGCCCTATATTCCATTTGCCATGTTTTTGCCTACTTAGCCTGTCTGTATCTCCTTGAAGCCTCTTTGTATTCTCCTCACAACTTACATTCCCACCTAGCTTTGTATCATCAGCAAATTTGGATATATTACATTTGGTCCCCTCATCCAAATCATTGATATCGATTGTAAATAGCTGGGGGCCAAGCACTGATCCTTGCAGTACCCCACGAGTTACAGTCTGCCAACCCAAAAATGACCTGTTTATTCCTACTCTGTTTTTTTTGTCCATTAACCAATCCTCAATCCATGCCAGTATATTACCCCCAATTCCATGAGCCCTAATTTTGTTGAATAACTTCGTATGTGGCAAGATCTACTGCCTTTAGCTTGGACTTATTTCGATTTTTCCTTGATGTCACCTTTGTCACTGATGCCTTATTACCTTTGTTACTCTCTCTGCCCGTTCCTGATCCACTCTGCTTATTTTTACCCAAAACTCTACTCTGTTCAAGAGCCTTGACATTTTTCTTGCTGATTTTAAATTTACTCTTTCCTGGATCGTCCCAACTCCCACCCCCATTAGTTTAAAGCCCTGTCTACTGGCGTAATTATTTAATTCATCAGGGCACTAGTCCCATCCCGGTTTAAGTGGAGCCCATCACAACGGAACAGCTGCCTCTTTCCCCAGTACTGATGTCAGTGCCACACTCATTTTGGGTTTATAAAAGAAATCCTTGCAACCACAACATTAAATTATTAGGGTGTTAGAATAAAAAGGCAATTTTTACTTTACTCCCTTGGTACAAAAGTACACACTCTCTGGAACTTAAAAGTTGCAACTTGCTGAGAACTGTTCAAATACAGCTTTGAACAAGAAAGGCCAAACTAAATACTGCTAAACAGTAGTTTTGGTACCCAGTAAAAAAATCTAATTTGGAATTAAAATTTGAGTCAATGTCTTTTGCTTTTACTACAATATCAGCATTAGTCAGAATAAACATAGTTTTGGGAAAACAAAAAGCAAAAATGCTGTAGATACTTGAAACCTGAAATAAAAACAGACACTGCGAGAAACACTTAAGTTAGGGAGCATCTGCAGATCGAGGAAGGTGGAGTCTTGTTTGAAACGATATGTGCATACTCACTTTTCTCCATTACAAGTTTGCTCTTACCTACCAGTCTCATTAATTGATAACAGAATCAAAGTACATAGAGCTTACACTTTAGCAGGCTTTAAAAAAAAACATGAACTAAAGTACGGCTTTTCTCTCTCTCTCGCACGCACACACATCTCATTCGCTTGTTGGGCATACTTACTCAGAGCGTCGCCGGCCTTCCATACCATCTGGCATAAAGAGCTTGACTGTCGACACTATGCACCCATGTGTAACTAGAAACAAACATTTAAAAATCAATATAGAACTGAATACTAAAAGCTAAATGTGAAATTGTACAGGAATTCATTGATATTGCAGCTTCTTAAAATTGGTAGCTGGCGTCATTTTTCTAATGTACAGACATTTGCTAACAGAATTTTGAAATTAAGTAACACTTATTTCCTCTTTACTGTATTGCATTAGCTGCAGAGACTTGTCATTTGTCTTCCTTCCTGTCACTACAGCAAAGCAGTTGCTTTTAAATCTGGGGGTAGGGAGGAAGGAGTGAAAGGAGGACAATAAAAAATGTCCCAAGCACTTTACAGAATGAGGAAGACTGGATACTGAACTCTGGTGGGCAAGTTAGGAGAGGAGACAGAAATCTTGGTTGAAAAGATGGGTTTTAAGAAGAATTTTCAAGATGGAAAAAGAGTCGAGTCAGAGGGGCTTCACAAAAGGCCAAGCAGGATTGTTGGACCGAAGTGTATTCCTTGGGACACGAGGCTGGAGGAGGTTGCAAAAAAAGTCGGCTGTGATGACCGAGATGAAGTCAAGTGTCATAGAACAATTTGAAAAGAGGACCAAGGATTTTAAATTCAATGCTTTGAAGAACAGGGACACAGTATAGGTCAGCAAGGAAAAGGCTGATAGGCAAGCATGACACTGCAAGACAGGATGCAGGCAGCTGAATAGTGGAGAGAGGAAGAGGGGAAGCTGGCAAGTAGGTCATTGAAGAAGTAGAGTCTAGAAGTGACAAAAGTATGGATACGAGCTTCGGTGTCAGTGGGATGAAGTAAAGTGGTGGTTGAACTCAGCTGTCTAATGAAATGGAGTTTAACACTCAATTTGCATTGAATCAGACACCAAGGTTTTACATTACCCAACTCAGCCTGGGGAAGGAAATGGATAAGTGGTAAGGGAGCAGAGTTAATGATGGAGTCCGACAATGATGCCTTCAGACTTCTCAATGTTCAGTTGGAGGAAAGTGGCACTGATCCACAAATTAAGGTCAGTCAGGCAGCCTGACAGCACAGAAATAACTGGCAGGAGAGGCAGCTACACAGATGGTCTCAATCTTAGTCACACATTGATCAGAAGATCATTTTATACCCATTCCCAATTTGCAGTGAGGATGGCTGTACTACCTACCATCTTCCTCTCATCTTTGTTCATCCTGTAGTTTACAGTAGTGAGTCAATGCAGTGTCTGTTATGCCACTGATGGCGAGGATCTAGAACTCACTGCTTGAAAGGGTGGCAGAGGCAGAAACCCTCATCACATTTACAAAGTACTTGGATGTGCACTTGGAATTGCCGTAACCTACAGGGCTATGGACCAAGAGCTGGAAAGTGGGATTAGGTTGGATAGCTTAGCCGGCACAGACACGATGGGCTGAATGGCCTCCTTCTATGCCATAAATTTCTATGATTCTATTCTATAACCTACCAGTGCAAATATAGTTGTAATTACTGGGCTATACTGGCTATCCTAGCTTCCTCAAAACTGGCAAGCAGTCCGATGCACATGTATGGATCGCATACATGTACAGGTCTCGGAACATGCTGTACAACCAATGTTAGCTGGCCAAATCTGCATTAAAACCAATTATTTAAATGTCTGCTGATCAAAGCAGTCAAACGCTCAATAATTGCTCAAAAGTGTGGTGTGGTGTGCAATGTGCATCGATCTGTACTACTGTCTCATGATCGACTAGCATTCACTCTGCATTACTTCACTGCCAGACCAGGACTTTAGATCAGGCTTTATGGGGTTGCCACAGTCACTAAGAATTGATCAGCTCTATAGTGAAATCATTGTGCTGCAATTGCAACACCACAGGCATAATTGCGACATAGAAATTTTAGTGCGAGGCTTGAAAAGCTGACAAGTTGTTGCCAAGACAACTTTCGAAACTGTCTTTCTTAAAAGTGCCAATATTATTTGTGCAGCATTTCAAGTTGCCTATATACTCCTACAGATATAGGAATAAAGTTTTATTCTGCTCCCAGGGCTGGAAAAATTACTTATTGGGTGAAACTAAAGGTTTTCACCCAGCCCTGATTGGAGACCATATAAATGGAAGGATGTTTTCCCTCCTTAAGAAAAATAAATTCCTGTTCCTTTCATTCCACTTCCCTTGGGAAGGTTACTGGCCTTTACACCTCACAGTAGTACACCCGAAATCATGAGTTCAGTATCATGGAAGAACTCAATGATACGGCGTAGCGTTCTAATGTGCTTTCAGCGTTAGTGTTCTCATGTGCTTTGCCAGCAGCCAAATCGGTTTATACTTCAGTTACAATAATGCAAACAGAAATGGAGCAACGTTAATGGTTTAACAAAAAGTCGAACTATCGAATTGACACAGAACTCAGATTCTGGAGTGAAGCCAAGCAATAAGAGACTACTTCCACCTTGAGGAGAGTTTCTCCAGAGGATTGCCTGAAATGGGTGAGTTCTGGAAGTAGGCAGACTTTGCGATGGAGGGGAGATGGGTTCAGAAGATCAGCTCAGGTTTGAGTAGCACGAGTTTGCAAAAAGTCTGGTTCAGATGGACGGCTAAACCAATTGTGGATCAAATACATTCAAGTCTGCACCCCTTAGACTTGAGGGACGAAGATGGGGGCCATACCAGGATGGGAGACAGTAAAGATTTTACCGGGGACAAGAACATCGAAGGTGGAGGTGAGGTAATGGTTGAGCAAATTGATGGTTGCATTAGTATTGTAGCAAATGGAGAGCCAAAGGCTAGGAAGTTGGGATAAAAACAGAAAATACTGGGATTCTCTGCAGGTCTGACAACATCTGTGGAAAGAAAGCAGAGTTAACATTTCGATGACCCTTCGACAGAACTCTCCAATTCTGATGAAGGGTCATCGACCCGAAACTTTAACTCTGCTTTTTCTCCACAGATGCTGCCTGACCTCCTGAGATTTGCCGCATTTTCTGTTTTTATTCCAGATTCCAGCATTCACAGTATTTTGCTTTTGTACTCGGAAGTTTGAAAGTGGAGTTAAAAGTGACTTGAGATGGGGGATTGAACGTAGAAGGAAATGAGGTTGAAATGTTGTATGGGGGTGAGAGATAGAAAGAAGTGGTCAGAAATGACCTCATCTCGGATTGAGACCACGGGGTAAAGAGTACACTAGAGACAGTATGTTTGCGCTTATATTGATGGAGAGGTTTCTGGAGGATAGAAAGGCAGTGAATTCAGAACCATATTCAGAAGAGAGACAAGCAAGGGTTTTCATATGTAGATTGAAATCAAGGATACAAAGTCACTCAGTGCCGAGGCCAAAGGAAAATCTGTGAGTAACTTCAGTTGGGGCTTGGGAGAGGGTGTAGACAATTAGGATTTTAAAGGAGAGGCAAGAGAGATGGAACAAGGCGAGGTGCTCAACGGAGGAGAAAATACCAGGAGACATGGGAGAGACCAAAGGACCAAAGTGATGTAAAGTATAGCCAGGCATGGAGGTTTTTTTGTAAGAGGCAAGACGTCACCCCTCATGAGCCAAGTTTCAATCAAAGCTAGGATGTCAATCAATCCTCCATAGCAAAGCCTTGTATGAGAAGGGATTTGTTTGAGAGTACTCAAAACATTCTAGAGGTGATGATTGTTGTTCCATTTGCATAATCCAGAGGGATAGTGATGGGTGGGATGAGTGGGAAGGGAGTTAGGATGGTGAGGTTAGCCCCCAGTGAATGTGCCGGGCGGGTAGGATGGGCATGGTTGAGGGATAAATATTGGCCCAGGACACCAGGGAAAACTCCCCTACTCTTCTTGCAATCGTGCCTGTAGGATCTTTTATGCTCACCTGAGAGGGCAGACTGGTTTAACGTCTCATCCATAGTACCTTTGACACTTGGTCCCCAAATCTTGGCTCTTCAAAATTGCACCTTAGTTCTTTGGACTTGAATAAAAGTGCTATGTCGCTATGCTGAGACTATACTCTGCAGAGAGCAGACAGAAATTCCACATATCTAGATAGCTCAGGAGCTTAGTTCGTGTTGCTTCAACATGGTCTTGTGTTTGTCATATACGCAGCTGAGCAGATAAAAGGAAATCTACCCCCAGTGTGAATTATGTAACTACATTCTCCAGTGATATCACAGGAGCCTCTTAATGTCTGAAATAAATGTCATGATGTTACATTGTTTATCTTTGATATGGTTTTCCATAATCTTGGAATGTAACTCTTCAAGTGCAAGTGGATAGGCTATCCTTCAAATGAGATTTTAAAAAGCACTGAAGAGAGTCCCTTGAAAAGTTTGGGTGTTGCACAAGAGCTGTACAAACAAAGGAAGGTGAAATTTGTCATCATCAGTGATCTACATCGATTCTCAGTGACCCAACACCTCCACTTTCAAATTCACATTCTTGTGTTTAAATCTCTTCATGGCCTCATCCCTCCCAATCTGCAACCTCCACCAGCCGCACAACACCACCACTCTCCACCACAAGCTCTACATTCCTGTGACTGGTCTTTTGTACTTCCTCCCTTCCCTTTGCCACACCACTGGTGGCTGTGCATTCACCTGCTTAAACTCAGCCTCCAGAATTTGATTAGGCATGATGTACTCAAGGAGCCCAAAAAGAGTCAAGCAATGAGAATGAGATGCCTTATAATACAATAGCTACTTTTTTTTTTGGGGTGTGGGTGGGGGGGGAGAATTAAAAAATGGACTGGTACCCTTACCTTTTCTGGTGTTCTCGGTCACATCTACACCAAACTGAATGATGTCCCCCGACAGGAGCTCACATGGCGGGCTTTCCTCTGATCCTCGACTTAAACGCTGACTGTTAATAAACGTACCATTACTACTCTTAGTGTCCTGCAGATAGAACTGTAGAAAAAGCAAAATAAGTGCAATTTATCAGTAAGTTCTATCATGCTGCAAATTGCTAATCACAAAATGTGTTATTTTTCTTCATCTAAACAATTAAAGAGAGCTCACCCACTCCCATATTCAAATTTGAGAATGGTCAGCAATATCAAGGCTGCATTAGATTGCCCTTGTAAACGTGAACTACTATCATACATAGAAACATAGGGCAGAAGGAAGCCATTTTGGCCCATCATGTCTGCGCCAGCCGACAAAAAGCCGCATGACCCTCGGTCAGCATCCCTGAAGTTACATATAAACCCAAGAATAATGAACAAGGGCAGAAAGGTAAAGAGCATCCGGTCCAACCAGTCCGCCCCACACAACTGCGACACTCTCTGCACTGCAACATTCTACACTCCACCATATGGTGCAAGAACGTACTGCGCTGCAGAATTTGAGTAATCAAATCTCTAATTCCAAAAATTGCTAGGCTGCAATTCAAGGTTCAAGTTCATTTCTTAAATCATTATAACAGTGTTAACTATGGATTGCAATTTAATATAATAAACCTGGAACTATTGGCTAAAAACTCAAATTTAAAAAAATTAAATCTCCCATCTAAAAATTTTAAACAAATCTTTAATATCATTGTTTGAGATTCAAGATTTAAGAGGGTGCTTTTCCAAGCTGCTGCAGAAGCAACAACGGTGCTGGCAGCAAACAAATACTGCTCTCAACAATATCAGCTACCAGTTTACCAAACAATGCAAGTTGGTAGAGCTTATTTTTTTTCTTTGCTTACTCCACCATTTTTTTTGAGGTGGGGGCGGGGGCAGAGGGGCTGGCAGTCAGAAATTAGTCATCAGGGTAGACTTTCTGCAAGCTTCACCTGAAATAGGCCAAAGCAGCACAAAAGAGCGAGGAATTTCAAGCGCAAGTTATGTCCAGCACAAATCAAGTTTCCACGATCTTTTGCATTGGTTTTAAAACATAATGCTGGAAGCATGACCTACAAAACTGGCCATCCCCCCAGATTGAATTAATTAGCTTGCTGAGTTTTCACTAATTGCGCCCATTTGCGGAGGCTTTTAAAATTAAGCTGTTTTTTCTTTAGGCGCAAGGACACTATTCGGCATCTTTTAAAAGTTTTTAAATATTAAAAAATATTTAATTTACAAATAAACTGACTAGTGTACACCAATAAAACTAGTAAATGGTTCTGTACAGTTTTAAAAGTCATTTTCAATCGGGTTACTCACAGGTGGTGGACTAAACACTTATTTAAAAATGCTGACTGAGATAAACCCATTTTCAGCTGTATTAATAAGAGAGTGATAACCTGGCACAATTTTATCAAGAAATATTTTTAATGCAAGGGGGAAAAAAAACAAGGTCATTCTAAAACGCTGCCCAATTGCTTTGGATCATGGAAGATTTTCCCTGTGATTATGCAAATGAGTGAATGCAAACTTGAACCATAACTTCACTTTGGAAAACTATGGCAATTTGCATTCGGAATACCAATTGCACCCAAAGTGGAAACCCTATCCCATCATTTGTAACAACTGCACATGCATATGGCTGTACTTGGGGACAACTGTTGCAACTAGTACTGTTGAATCCACCCTATAATGTAAATGGTATATTCCCCATAACCCTGAGTTCCAGCATGTTACACAATCAGTTCTACTTGAAAAGGGCACTGGGGAAGTCCATGTTTGCAAGGATATTGATTTTGAGGATAGTGTGTACAATTATTATAGACTGATAACAAACAAAACACCGATCACATAGGATTGGAGCATGGTTGACTTAATTAAAAATGATCAGATACAAGATTTACTTTGTACAGGTACCCATTTTCTACACAAAACTGAATGATGATTTCTTGCTGCATAAAGCATTGCACAAAGATATTATGGGCAATAGCCACATGAAGTGATTCATCAATACAGATGGCCATATAGCTTTATAGTATTTTTCACATTGATAACAAAGATGCAACATTCTAAATAAAAATTTCAAGTCCAATTAGAATGGCCCACTGTTTATAAATGGCAACACTAATGTGCACCAAGCCTGAATTTAAAAAGATCTCGAACAGGCTGTACAATTACTACTATGCCTCTGTTGTATTTCTTAAACTGGAATTCACAATTTACAAGGGAAGTTTGCAGCTTATACTCAAACAGGCAATTTCAAAGTCAAGATGCCTTTGTTCTAGCTACTTGATTGTACTCAAGCATAAAGCCATCAATTCAGATTGATCTTGGTGAAGGCAGAGCAGCGAAACCAGAGAAAAAAAAAATCAGGTGCGGTCTAATTTTTCTGCCAAACCACTACAGATGCAAATGGCTCATGGGTAAATGAAGTGCCCAAAGTATTAAGCCTAAAAGATAGCAAAGTTCCCAGTTCAATCTCTTCTCTTTGTGCAGAATGAGTTTATCTCCGCAACAATGGTGGTCGGGAGTCTCCAAGTGGTTCTGGTGGTCAGGAGACAACATGGTTTCAAAGGCCCTGGGCTACAGATGTGCTGGGGAAGGGAGAAGGAAATAATTCAGTATTCCAAAGTCTAGGCTGCTCTGCTTACAGAATCATGATTCCATTATGATTCTGTATTGTCTTGAGAAGGAGACAGAAAATTAGACACCTAAAATGTTGGTGTAAATGCTTTTACAACATGGGCACTGTTTTTAAAAGAGATAGTATTAATTTTGGCTTGGTGGAATTGATGATCATGAATTGATTTGGTCCTCTTTCTGTTTGACTTAATTCTTAAGGATCACAACTTCTTTCAGTTCTAATTTCTCGCTTGCATCGTCATAGTTTTGTGTTCAGCGGCAGATCAACTATTTAAGTTGCTGATTTGTGCTATGAATCCCCGTTTCTTGAAATATGTAGCCTAGATTTCTTTCTGATGTACTCAAAGGCTTCCAGTTAACATAACATAAAACATAACATTTTCTACTGTCGAATTGTCAGCTAGTCACACAAGATTGTGTGCACGCCATGTATAGGTGCAGTTCCATTCGAATATTGACACCAGTCACCATTTTAATATATAGATCACTACCAGATTTCCCTTGACAGATGTAATTCAATTGTTATTTGGAAGTCCTACATTTGTCCTTACTGTTATATTTTTATTATGGAAATTTCAATGACCCACTGGCAGAAAGATGTGATTGCAGCACAGTAAGTTTCCAAAGGCAATGAAAAAAATATATGGATACAGAAATTCATACTAGATAAAGTTGACAAAGTGCAAGCTATCACAAGATTTTTAATAAGTCATTAATCAATTTGCCATGGCATTGCAGATAGTAAGTCAGAATATTCTCTGAAGCTTGTAATGAAGGGACTAAAAACACAAAACAATTCCATGGATAAAAATCATGTTGTGGAGTATGTAATATCTTTGAACATTTTATTTTGTTTAAATCCTTACTCCGGACATTAAAATGTCAGCATAAAAACATTTTCAGGTAACATTTTAAGAATTGTGGCAATTCAGCAACCAGATTGCATAAAATAATGAGTTTACACAGGTGTTTTCCAGTATAATTGTGGATAATGGAAAAGTTGACACTTGACAGAATAGGTTTTGAAAAAATATTGACAACAGATAATGAAGTGACACAGATTCAGGCCTTCTAATATATTGTAGAGTATATAGATGGATGGCTCAAATACATTTTTACCATTGTTCAAAGCACTGTGTCTTTGTGCTTTCCACCAACCAGCGTCAAAATACAGTGCCTAACTTTCATTAAAAAAATATGCATTTGACCGATTTAACACAAGCTACTTATATGTAAACAAGTCTGGTCTCATATTTTTCAGTTTCTTCCCTCCTCCCAAATCAGTCTATCTGCTTCACATCTATTATAAAAGGTAAAAGGACACGTGGAATCGCAACTTCGACAATCTGGAGTTCTCATTAATTATTTGTTGAGGCAATGTCCATGCAGTAGATTGAGCACTAAAGCAGGTTCTACAACCAAAATGGTTCACCGCCAAAGCTTTGAAGTTAGTGCTTGCAGAAAACTTCAATAACCCATCTGATAACCAGTGAGCCTGTCGAAATTTCGCTTCACAGAAAAGAAAATGCAACAACTGAACCATCCAAGAAACTGAACTCAAAAACCACTTCCACACTGGTGGGTACAAAACCACAGGAACAGAAAGAAGAAATAAAATTACCAGCATTTTTTCTATACAAGTGCTTTAGTGCCAAAATAGCACAATGAGATTATGGGCTCAACTTTCTCCAAGCCCGTTTTCTGGCCAAGTGCCAGATTTTCTAGGCCAGAAATATTTTGCCAAAGTTTCCCCGATGCATAATTCGAATTTGGCACCGCGCAGTGTCCAGTCGCCTCGGGGGGTGGAGCCTGATGTCTGCGCCAAAAAACAATGCCATACCTTCTGTGCATGCGTGGGAAAATTTTTTTACCTTTTTGACGTCGTTCCAATAAATGTGCATGCTCAGTCCAGCTCGGATTTGGCAATCGCGCATTTTTAAAGAGCCAATTGTATGTTTGAGAAGTGGTGCTGCGAGAGCATTGGAAAAAAAAAAAAAATCGCAGCTGGAACAGTACAAGATGCAACGCGGAGCAAGGACCAAGAATTTCTTACTGGAAGTGGAGGGACTAGTTACTATGATTGAGAACAGATGACAGGAGCTGGCTACCAGCAGAGGTCACATAAAAGTTCCACCCGAAGAAAAGAAGAAACGCTGGAACCAAGTTTATAGAAGATTACTGCGCAGTGGTGAACACCACGAGATCTGGAAACCAAATGTAAAAAGAAATGGTAGTACCCTGGTCAAGTAGTTAGTGCAAGTAATATTTTCATTTATTCAATGCAATTGTAAATGTGACCAGCTGCAAATGTCCCACCCAGCAGAAAGACACCCTCTCTAAAAAGTTGCATTTTCATCTTTGCAGAGGAAAGTGGCACACAACAAAAGGGAAAGAACTCAAACAAGAGGAGGCCCAGCAAATCTGCACCCACTGACACCCTTGGAAGAGGCACTCAAGGGAGAGGATAAGTCCGGCAAATTCATCGTGGCCCTTCAAATCAGCCTGCTGCCTAGCCTGCGATGTGTGAGCCGACTCATGTCGCCCATCCTGCCCCCTCCTCTGCTGTTGAGGCTAGCTCATTGAATGTATTCAAATCACAGATAGATAGATTTTTAACCAATAAGGGAATTAAGGGTTACGGGGAGCAGTCGGGTAAGTGGAGCTGAGTCCACGGCCAGATCAGCCATGATCTTGATGAATGGCAGAGCAGGCTTGAGGGACTAGATGGCTTACTCCGTTTCCTAATTCTTATGTTAACCATTTGACTGTTCTATCATATTTTGCAGAACTTGAGGCCAACCCTAACAATGCAGAAGATGACTCAGATGAGGATGAGCCTGAAGAAGAGAACATCTTCCAATCCAATCCTCCAGACATGGGGGAGGGGATGAAGCTCCCACTGTTGTACTGAATATGGAGGAGGTGTCACTCAAGGACGGGGCCAGCCCCTTCCGACTAACGGTTTGAGTGTTGGTGGGACATTCTATGGTTTCCCACCTTCTGAGGTTGAGGGTCCCAGTGGAGTGGTGCAGCGAGACACACCCAGGGAACCAACTGTCCCAGGCTGTGGGTTCCAGTGGTGTGGTGCAAGTCACATCCATGGGGAGGAGGGGAAGGAGAACACGACCACTCTCCTGCGATACAGGATGTAACAGATGTGATTCAGATGATGCAATTGAATGCCGAGAGCATTGAACTTCTGGACACCATCAGTGCGGTAAGTGATGAGGATGAGGTAACAGGACTTGTCAGGAGAAGTAACAACACTCATGAGAAATGGGAACGATATCCAGGACCATCAGTGAGGGAATAGTGGCCACGAGGGAGGGAATGTCAGAGGTAGTGCAAACCACGTCACTGGCCATTAGGGAGGGAATGTTGCAGGCCGCTGAGACACCGTCAGGGTGCATGAGGGACGGCATGTTGGAGTTAGCTGCTGCATTAAGGGAACACGCCCAGACCCTGCGCCCATTGACCGAATCAACCGCTACTCCCACTGCAATCCCCACACCAGCCTCTGAAAAGCCCAAAGCCGGGCCTGCCAACTTGCCGCCTTATGCTGATGCCCCTCACCCTCAAGAGGTGCGCAGTACCAGAGATGTTAGAAAGAATAAGCTTCGTATCAAGCCCAGAAACATTGCGCCACCACCTGCGGGCAGGGGTGGTGGAGAGTTCAAGACCAAGCGCAGCAGGCGGTCTTAGAATAAGGGGATGAGAGATGGCTGCAGCCTTTCTTTGCTGCTGTTGTTGGTGTTATTATTGTTATTGTTACTGTTTTAATTTGAGAACAGTTACAAGTTTTTTGTAAGTTATGTAAATTTACATTTATAAATGATCTTGAAGTTTTTAAGTGATCGAGAAGAGTGATATAAAATTGATACAAGAATAATTTTATTAAAGTTAAGTACATTGTAAACTTTTAATAAAATATATTTTACATTAAAACTGAATCATGTTCCATTAACACAACACAACATTAGGGAACAGCTCCAAACAATAAACATGTCCATGTGGAATAGTTGTCACTGAGCCCTCAGGCATCAGTAAAGCGCTCACGGATGAGCTACTAGCGTAAGGCTCGAGCAATCGTTAAAGGAGCATGATGGCCTGTCCTCCTCCGCCGTCGTGCTCCGGCCTCAGATACTTGCATGGCTTTCTCATCCTCGTCATAAGAACATAAGAAATAGGATCAGGAGTAGGCCATACAGCCCCTCGCGCCTGCTCCGCCATTCAATATCATGGCTGATCTGATCATGGACTCAGCTTCACTTCCCTGCCCACTTTCCAGAACCCCTTATCGTTTAAGAAACTGTCTATTTCGGTTTTAAATTTATTCATTCAATGTCCCAGCTTCCACAGCTCTTTGAGGCAGTGAATTCCACAGATTTACAACCGTAAGAACATTCTCCTCATCTCAGTTTTAAATGGGTGGCCCTTTATTCTAAAATCATGTCCTCTAGTTCTAGTCTCCTCCATCAGTGGAAACAAGCTCTTTGCATCCACCTTGTCAAGCCCCCTCATAATCTTATACGTTTCGATAAGATCACCTCTCATTCTTCTGAATTCCAATGAGTAGAGGCCCAACCTACTCAACCTTCCCTCATAAGTCAACCCCCTCATCTCTGGAACCAACCTAGTGAACCTTCTCTGAACTGCCTCCAAAGTAAATATATCCTTTTGTAAATATGGAAACCAAAACTGCACGCAGTCTTCCAGGTGTGGCCTCACCAATACCCTGTATAGCTGTAGCAAGACTTCCCTGCTTTTATACTCCATCCCCTTTCCAATAAAGGCCAAGATTCCATTGGCCTTCCTGATCAATTGCTGTACCTGCATACTATCCTTTTGTGTTTCATGCACAAGTACCCCCAGGTCCCGCTGCACTTTGCAATCTTTCTCCATTTAAATAATAACTTGTTCTTTGACTTTTCCTGCCAAAGTGCATGACCTCACACTTTCCAACATTATACTCCATCTGTCAAATTTTTGCCCACTCACGAAACCTGTCTATGTCGTTTTGCAGATTGTGTGTGTCCTCCTCACACATTGCTTTTCCTCCCATATTTGTATCGTCAGCAAATTTGGCTACGTTACACTCAGTCCCTTCTTCCACTCAGTCCCTTCTTCCAAGTCGTTAATATAGATTGTAAATAGTTGGGGTCCCAGCACTGATCCCTGCGGCACCCCACTAGTTACTGGTTGCCAACCAGAGAATTAACCATTTATCCCGACTCTGTTCTCTGTTAGTTAGCCAATCCTCTATCCATGCTAATATATTACCCCCAACCCCGTGAACTTTTATCTTGTGCAGTAACTTATGTGACACCTTATCAAATGCCTTCACCCTCCTTCTCCTCCTCCTGCTCGTCACTTACATCTCCCACATTATCATCAGCCACTCTCTCCGCAGGTGGGTCTTCCACAACCATCATCAGGCACGATGATAAAGTTATGCAGCACACAACCATGAACTGACCGACAGTCTCAGGAGAGTACAGCAAGTAGCCTCTGGAATGGCTCAGGCATCGGAAACGCTGTTTCAATATGCCAATGGTCTTCTCAATGATGCTGCGCGTCGCAATGTGTGACATGTTGTATTGACTGTCAGCTTCTGTCCGGATTACGCGTAGGGGTATCATGAGCCAGATGGCGAGGCGGTACCCTTTGTCCCCCAGTAGCCAGCTCTGCCCTTCTGGCTGCTGCTCAAACATGGCAGATATAATGCTGTCGCATAGGATGAACGCATCATAGAAACATAGAAACATAGAAAATAGGTGCAGGAGCAGGCCATTCAGCCCTTCTAGCCTGCACCGCCATTCAACGAGTTCATGGCTGAACATGAAACTTCAGTACCCACTTCCTGCTTTCACGTCATACCCCTTGATCCCCCGAGTACTAAGGACTTCATCTAACTCCCTTTTGAATATATTTAGTGAATTGGCCTCAACTACTTCCTGTGGTAGAGAATTCCACAGGTTCACCACTCTCTGGGTGAAGAAGTTTCTCCTTATCTCGGTCCTAAAAGGCTTACCCCTTATCCTTAGACTGTGACCCCTGGTTCTGGACTTCCCCAACATTGGGAACATTCTTCCTGCATCCAACCTGTCCAAACCCGTCAGAATTTTAAACGTTTCTATGAGGTCCCCTCTCTCTCTTCTGAACTCCAGTGAATACAAGCCCAGTTGATTCAGTCTTTCTTGATAGGTCAGTCCCACCATCCCGGGAATCAGTCTGGTGAATCTTCGCTGCACTCCCTCAACAGCAAGTATGTCCTTCCTCAAGTTAGGAGACCAAAACTGTACACAATACTCCAGGTGTGGCCTCACCAAGGCCCTGTACAACTGTAGCAACACCTCCCTGCCCCTGTACTCAAATCCCCTCGCTATGAAGGCCAACATGCCATTTGCTTTCTTAACCGCCTGCTGTACCTGCATGCCAACCTTCAATGACTGATGTACCATGACACCCAGGTCTCGTTGCACCTTCCCTTTTCCTAATCTGTCACCATTCAGATAATAGTCTGTCTCTCTGTTTTTACCACCAAAGTGGATAACCTCACATTTATCCACATTATACTTCATCTGCCACGCATTTGCCCACTCACCTAACCTATCCAAGTCACTCTGTAGCCTCATAGCATCCTCCTCGCAGCTCACACTGCCACCCAACTTAGTGTCATCCGCAAATTTGGAGATACTACATTTAATCCCTTCGTCTAAATCATTAATGTATAATGTAAACAGCTGGGGCCCCAGCACAGAACCCTGCGGTACCCCACTAGTCACTGCCTGCCATTCCGAAAAGTACCCATTTACTCCTACTCTTTGCTTCCTGTCTGACAACCAGTTCTCAATCCACGTCAGCACACTACCCCCAATCCCATGTGCTTTAACTTTGCACATTAATCTCCTGTGTGGGACCTTGTCGAAAGCCTTCTGAAAGTCCAAATATACCACATCAACTGGTACTCCTTTGTCCACTTTATTGGAAACATCCTCAAAAAATTCCAGAAGATTTGTCAAGCATGATCTCCCTTTTACAAATCCATGCTGACTTGGACCTATCATGTCACCATTTTCCAAATGCGCTGCTATGACATCCTTAATAATTGATTCCATCATTTTACCCACTACTGAGGTCAGGCTGACCGGTCTATAATTCCCTGCTTTCTCTCTCCCTCCTTTTTTAAAAAGTGGGGTTACATTGGCTACCCTCCACTCGATAGGAACTGATCCAGAGTCAATGGAATGTTGGAAAATGACTGTCAATGCATCCGCTATTTCCAAGGCCACCTCCTTAAGTACTCTGGGATGCAGTCCATCAGGCCCTGGGGATTTATCGGCCTTCAATCCCATCAATTTCCCCAACACAATTTCCCGACTAATAAAGATTTCCCTCAGTTCCTCCTCTTTAATAGACCCTCTGACCACTTTTATATCCGGAAGGTTGTTTGTGTCCTCCTTAGTGAATACTGAACCAAAGTACTTGTTCAATTGGTCTGCCATTTCTTTGTTCCCCGTTATGACTTCCCCTGATTCTGACTGCAGGGGACCTACGTTTGTTTTTACTAACCTCTTTCTCTTTACATACCTATAGAAACTTTTGCAATCCGCCTTAATGTTCCCTGCAAGCTTCTTCTCGTACTCCATTTTCCCTGCCCTAATCAAACCCTTTGTCCTCCTCTGCTGAGTTCTAAATTTCTCCCAGTCCTCAGGTTCGCTGCTATTTCTGGCCAATTTGTATGCCACTTCCTTGGCTTTAATACTATCCCTGATTTCCCTAGATAGCCACGGTTGAGCCACCTTCCCTTTTTTATTTTTACGCCAGACAGGAATGTACAATTGTTGTAATTCATCCATGCGTTCTCTAAATGTCTGCCATTGCCCATCCACAGTCAACCCCTTAAGTATCATTAGCCAATCTATCTTAGCCAATTCATGCCTCATACCTTCAAAGTTACCCTTCTTTAAGTTCTGGACCATGGTCTCTGAATTAACTGTTTCATTCTCCATCCTAATGCAGAATTCCACCATATTATGGTCACTCTTCCCCAAGGGGCCTCGCACAATGAGATTGCTAATTAATCCTCTCTCATTACACAACACCCAGTCTAAGATGGCCTCCCCCCTAGTTGGTTCCTCGACATATTGGTCTAGAAAACCATCCCTTATGCATTCCAGGAAATCCTCCTCCACCGTATTGCTTCCAGTTTGGCTAGCCCAATCTATGTGCATATTAAAGTCACCCATTATAACTGCTGCACCTTTATTGCATGCACTCCTAATTTCCTGTTTGATGCCCTCCCCAACATCACTACTACTGTTTGGAGGTCTGTACACAACTCCCACTAACGATTTTTGCCCTTTAGTGTTCTGCAGCTCCACCCATATAGATTCCACATCATCCAAGCTAATGTCTTTCCGAACTATTGCATTAATCTCCTCTTTAACCAGTAATGCTACCCCACCTCCTTTTCCTTTTATTCTATCCTTCCTGAATGTTGAATACCCCTGGATGTTGAGTTCCCAGCCCTGATCATCCTGGAGCCACGTCTCCGTAATCCCAATCACATCATATTTGTTAACATCTATTTGCACAATTAATTCATCCACCTTATTGCGGATACTCCTTGCATTAAGACACAAAGCCTTCAGGCTTGTTTTTTTAACACCCTTTGTCCTTTTAGAATTTTGCTGTACAGTGGCCCTTTTTGTTCTTTGCCTTGGGTTTCTCTGCCCTCCACTTTTCCTCATCTCCTTTCTGTCTTTTGCTTTTGCTTCCTTTTTGTCTCCCTCTGTCTCCCTGTATAGGTTCCCATCCCCCTGCAATATTAGTTTAACTCCTCCCCAACAGCACTAGCAAACACTCCCCCTAGGACATTGGTTCCGGACCTGCCCAGGTGCAGACCGTCCGGTTTGTACTGGTCCCACCTCCCCCAGAACCGGTTCCAATGCCCCAAGAATTTGAATCCCTCCCTGCTGCACCACTGCTCAAGCCATGTATTCATCTGCGCTATCCTGCGATTCCTACTCTGACTAGCACGTGGCACTGGTAGCAATCCCGAGATTACTACTTTTGAGGTCCTACTTTTTAATTTAGCTCCTAGCTCCTTAAATTCTTTTCGTAGGACCTCATCCCTTTTTTTACCTATGTCGTTGGTACCAATGTGCACCACGACAACTGGCTGTTCTCCCTCCCATTTCAGAATGTCCTGCACCCGCTCCGAGACATCCTTGACCCTTGCACCAGGGAGGCAACATACCATCCTGGAGTCTCGGTTGCGTCCGCAGAAACGCCTATCTATTCCCCTCACCATCGAATCCCCTATCACTATCGCGCTCCCACTCTTTTTCCTGCCCTCCTTTGCAGCAGAGCCACCTACGGTGCCATGAACTTGGCTGCTGCTGCCCTCCCCTGATGAGTCATCCCCCCCAACAGTACTCAAAGCAGTGTATCTGTTTTGCAGGGGGATGACCACAGGGGACTCCTGCACTATCTTTCTTGCACTGCTCTTCCTGTTGGTCTTCCATTCCATATCTGGCTGTGGACCCTTCTCCTGCGGTAAGACCAACTCACTACACGTGATACTCACGTCATTCTCAGCATCGTGGATGCTCCAGAGTGAATCCACCTTCAGCTCCAATTCTGCAACGCGGACCGTCAAGAGCTCGAGGCGGATACACTTCCCACACACGTAGTCGTCAGGGACACTGGAAGTGTCCCCGAGTTCCCACATGGTACAGGAGGAGCATATCACATGACTGAGCTCTCCTGCCATGTCTTAACCTTAGATACCCTTAAATTGGTAATAACAATGTTATAGTTCACTTACTGATATAAAAAATAAAAGAAAAGCTACTCACCCAACACCAGCCAATCACTTACCCCATTGGCTGTGACGTCACTTTTTGAATACTTTCTACTTCTATTTTCCTTTCTCTCCCGCTGTAGCTGCACCGGTACGCTTTTGACAGGTCGCTCCCCTCTCACCAACTGCCGCTGGCTCTCGATCTCCCGCTGGGCTTTTGACAGGTCGCTCCCCTCTCACCAACTGCCGCTGGCTCTCGATCTCCCGTGGGTGCTGTCAGGGTATCTTGCATCGACTGACATGATGCGATGCATGTCCTCACACACGAGCTGCACATTAATGGAGTGGAAGCCTTTTCTATTCCTGTACATGTCAGAATCCTGCAAACATGCTCGCAAGGCGATGTGGGCACAATCAATGCAGCCCTGTACCTTTGGGAAGCCAGTAATCCTCGAGAAGCCCACAGCCCTGTCATGGATTGCTTGGGCCGTTATGGGGAACTTGATGAAGTCATTCCTTCGCACACAGTGCAGCCGTGACCTGGCGAATGGAGACATGTGCTGCATGCTGAGAGATGGTGCGCACATCCCCAGTTGTAGCTTGAAATGATCCGGAGGCATAGAATGAAAGTGCAACTGTAACCTTCACTTCAATTGACAAAGCAGTCCTCCTGACGCTTCTTGGCTGCAGGTCTGGTTTTACCAAGTCTCAAATCTCACGGACAACTTCTTTGTGGAAACGGAGCCTTCTGACACAGTCTGCATCACTCAGATGCAAGTACGAACGCCTGTCTCAATATACCCGAGGTGGGCAAGGCCTCTTGCCCAGCAACCTACGGGCTCCGATGTTCCTGATGCGATGATCTCTAATCAATTGTCTCCTATGCAGCACCATGATGCAGAAGGCTCGCACAAGGCATGGCATGGTCAGTATTGCCCCCTTACTTAGCTAAACTTTCAAAGAAGCTCAAAACGGCAGGAAAGCAAGCAGCATAGGTTCGCAGTTCTCTCTCTCTCTCTCTCTCTCTCTCTCCCCAATGTCTGTATGGATGGACCACACCCAAAGGTCTTGTGGCCTCTCCTCTCCTCCCCGCCCCGAGTCTTCTGACCTCTCTCTCCCTCCCCGTGTTACAAGCCATAAGATCGGCTATCTCTCTCCCTCCTCCCCGCCGCCCGTTTTGGAGTCGAACCCCGAGCCGCTGTGTCTGGACGCAAAGCCGATTCTGCTGACCAAACCTACAACCCTCCATCCAGGCCTTCAAGATGTTCGCTGGTGGCATGTGAGTGAGTAAAAAAACGACTTGTGAAATCCAACAAATTTACACTTCTACATTGACAGGTTAAAAGAAACGTTGAACTTTATTATTGATTTTGACCGTGTTCTTGACTCCCTCCAAAATCTTCGATTTAAAAACAGCAGCGTCTTTCCGCACAGATTTGTGAATGTGCGCTGGTTTTCTTGACTCACCAGAAGGTTTTTCGTGAGTGGCCAGATACGCCAACGTAATAGAAAAAAAATGTTGGCCAAACTGCGAACAATTGAAAAAACCGGCGCAGACATGACATCAAAAAGAACTGGCCTAGAAAAATCGTAACTAAGTCAGTTACACCGGTGCAGATCGCAGGGAGAAAGTTTGAAAAAAATAAATACGCCAAAAATTTGACTACGCCAAAAACTGAGCCCATAAACACAACTAGCAGATATTCAGTTGCATTGCTTACCAAAATTTTGAAGGATATAGTGGTTTGCAAATGACAGGAGTGTTATACTATGTAATGCAAAATTTATTGTTCTGCTGTAAGGGACAAGCATGTCTAACCTGATCAATCCCTAAAAGGCCATGGGTGCTGTGTCTGTGCTGTTCTGGGGTGCACAAATTGCTCGAGTATATCCTCCTTCCCAAAATTAATTAGGAAAGTATTTCTAATGCTGTGGAATTTTCATGTCTAGTATGCGTCTAGTGTGTGTGTGTGTGTGTGTGTGTGTGTGTGTGTGTGTGTGTGTGTGTGTGTGCGCGCGCATGCGTCTAGTGTGTGTGCGCGCGCATGCGTCTAATGTGTGCGCGTGCGCGTCTAGCATGTGACCATAAGAACATAAGAATTAGGAACAGGAGTAGGCCATCTAGCCCCTCTAGCCTGTTCCGCCATTCAAAAAGATCATAGCTGATCTGGCCGTGGACTCAGCTCCACTTACCCGCCCGCTCCCCATAACCCTTAATTCCCTTATTGGTTAAAAATCTATCTATCTGTGATTTGAATACATTCAATGAGCTAGCCTCAACTGTTTCCTTGGGCAGAGAATTCCACAGATTCACAACCCTCTGGGAGAAGAAATTCCTTCTCAACTTTAAATTGGCTCCCCTGTATTTTGAGGCTGTGCCCCCTAGTTCTAGTCTCCCCGACCAGTGGAAACAACCTCTCTGCCTCGATCTTGTCTATCCCTTTCATTATTTTAAATGTTTCTATAAGATCACCCCTCATCCTTCTGAACTCCAACGAGTAAAGACCCAGTTTACTCAATCTATCATCATAAGGTAACCCCCTCATCTCCGGAATCAGCCTAGTGAATCGTCTCTGTACCCCTCCAAGGAGAGTATATCCTTCCTTAAGTAAGGTGACCAAAACTGCACGCAGTACTCCAGGTGCGGCCTCACCAATACCCTATACAGTTGCAGCAGGACCTCCCTGCTTTTGTACTCCATCCCTCTTGCAATGAAGGCCAACCGAGAGCCCCTCAGTGTGTGCGTGCGCGTCTAGCATGCGCGGGGCTAGCGTGCTGCGGCGTGCGGGGCTAGCGATCGTGTGTGCGTGTGTGTGTGACCTTCTCTTTAAAAAGTTCTATTTTCATCTTTACAGAGGAAGGTGTCACAGATCAACCGAGAAAGGTCAAAAACTGGAGGAGGTGCGCCAAGTAGGCTGCAACTAACAGCCGTGGAACAGATAACTGATATGATTCAATCTCACAAGAGAAGATTAACCATCAATGTGGATGCTGGGCCCAGATTATCGAGAGGGGGTAAGTCTTGCAAATTACACAGTCTGGGTTGGCATCGTGGTCTTTGAAAAGAGCCTGCACTGTGTGACCCGCGTACTCATGTCACCCTGCCCCCTCTGCCCCTCCCCTGCTGCTAACCAAACATCTGCTCGGTTATGTTTTGCAGATGTTGCGCATCAGGAAGAGACAGAAGCTGAACAGAAGTAGAAGCAGAGCACGATCAGGATGCCATCAGTCCAGATATTCTTCATCAACATCAGGACGAGGATGAGCTAGAGAATGAAGGGCAGCAGGAAGACCCCAATACAGAGATGTTTACATTGGAATTGGAGCCAGTGAACCCCCTGAGGGCGCCAAGCCCTTTGCTGAGCGATACAACATTTCATGGTGTACAGTCTGAGGCTGCAGGTCCCAGCAAGCCACACCTGGGAGACGGACGAGGAGGCGGGAAGGAGAGCTCAACCTGAAATGCAGGATGTAAGGGACATAGGACAGCTCCTGGGAATGAGTGGGGAGAGTTTTGAGCAAACGAGATCGCTCCTGGACACCATGGGTGGGGTGAGGGTAGAAATAGTGGGACTGTCAGTAGAAGTAGCAACACTGTCTGAAGGAATGGGAGCAGTGTCGGTGAGGGAGGGGATGTCGGACATTTGGGAGGGGAGGGGAGGGTGGACACAGTTGATGCAGTGTCGGAACAGATGAGGGAGGGGATGTCAGAGATTAGGGAGGGAATGCCGAAGATAGCTGCTGCAATAAGTAGACAGACCCAGGCTGTCATTGCCCAACAGCAATTGGCAGCATCAACTGCTGACACTCACTTTCCAATCCCCAGACCAACCTCAGGTAGTGTGCCGTGGGTCGATCCACAGGCTGAAGAGTCCAAAGAGGAACCCGGGCCTTCCACAATCTGTCTGCTCGGTCTGTCCCTGTCCAACCCCACCAACAACAAATGCGCCTTTGCGCAGAAAATAGAAAAAAACCTTGGGGTCAGGGGGAGGAAGCAGAAGTCTGTGACAACAAGCACGGGTAGGGGTAGAGGTAGAGGTAGAGGCAAAAACAGGGGCAAGAGGGGCGCACAGCGCTAAGCTCTTTGAATAAGGAGGAGGAGAGATGGCTGCAGCTAGAGTTTGTTTGTTGCTGCGACTTCTTATTTTCTTCACTGAAAAGTTTAAACAAAATGTTTTTATTAAAGTTAAGTAAAACTGTACAAATGTTTAATAAACCTAATTTTTAAAATTTTTTTAGCAGAATCCTGCACGTTATTTTTTGAATTAAAGCAACATAAACACCATTACGCACATTATTTTTTCACGTCAACAGGTGCAAAAAGTCGGGCCGTTTAGCCTTTAGGCAGCAAGGCAATCACTGATTAGCCGCCGATGCAAGTCTCCAGCTATGTCATAGGTGCACGAGGCCGCCTCCTCCTGCGGATTGAGGTGATGGCATGGGTTCATCCTCCTCCTCATCCCCCACCCCCTTTCTCCCCTCAGGAGCATCTTCAATGTCCAGTACCTGGCCTCTCATGATAGTCAAGTTGTGCAGCATGCAGCACACAAAAGCGAACTGACAGACGTGGTGAGGGGTGTATTGCAGGTAACCTCCAGAGCGGTCCAGGCAGCAGAAACGCTGCTTCAGTATGCCAATTGTCCGCTCTATGATGCTCCATGTTGTTATGTGTGGCATGTTGTACTGACGCTCTGGCTCAGTGCGTGGATTGCATTGGGGGGGGGGGGGGCGGAGGGGAGTTGGGGTCATAAGCCAGGTGGTGAGCCCGTACCCTTTGTCCCCGAGCAACCAGCTGTGCCCTTCTGGAAGCTCCTGAAACATTGCAGATATAATACTCTCACGTGGGATGCAAGCATCATGCATGCTACCTGGATAATTGGCATTCACTGTCATGATCCAATGCATATCGTCGCAGATGAGCTGGACATTTAGGGAGTGGAACCCTTTCCTGTTGCGATAAACCTCAGAGTCGTCCAAAGGTGCTCTCAAGGCGATGTGGGTACAGTCGATTGCACCCTGTACCTTTGGGAAGCCAGCAATTCTGGAGAACCCCACAGCCCTGACTCGCATTGCCTGCATAGTCATAGGGAAATTGATGAACTTGTCCCTTTTGGCATACAGTTCAGCAGTCATCTGTCGAATGCAGCAATGCGTGGTGTGCTGCGAGATGCAGCACATGTCCCCAGTTACTGCTTGTAATGAGCCAGAAGTATAGAAGGCAAGTGCTGCAGTGACTTTCACTTCCACAGGTAGGGCAGTCTTCCTGCCACTTCTTGGCTGTATGTCTGCCCTGATTAGCTGGCAGATCTCGGTGATAACCTATTTTCTAAATCGCGGCCTGCGAATGCAATCTGCCTCTCTCAGGTGTCGGTATGAGCATCTGTTCCTGTAGATTCGATCAGGGTATGGCCTCCTCCCCATCAATGCTCGAGCGATCTGGTTTCTGCGATGTTGGTGTGTTATTATCCATTGCCTCCGCATGGCATGCACGTAAACCAACCTTATTGTATGTGGCATAGTAATAATTGCACCCAAAATTGTTATTAATTTTGTTATTTTGCTATTGTGAAACAGTACTTACTGAAGCACTCACACTGTTGCTGGGTGACGCCCTAGTAGAACGCACCACACCCTGGTCTGCGCATCCACAATACTAAGCTCTGTTTCTATGGAGACGTGATGCACAGTGATTTATGGCACTTTAATTATAGCTTGTGCTGAAATGTCGATGCTTGCTGCTGTGCCGTCTCTGATGCACAGTTCGGAGTGCATGCCGGCAGGATCACTCCCCCGGCCAGACACAAACACAAGGGCTCGGCGCTTGGATTTCACACCCCGCCCCCAGCAGCCAGGCTTCTTTCCAAGCCCGGGGAGGGCAGGCGGAATCCAAGCAGCAAGCTCCTGTGCTTGTGGCTGGCCGAGGGAGCGATCCTGCCGTCGGCCGGCCGACATTCCTCCAACCCGTGGCTGGAGCCCCATGAGCAGAGATTCTGTGGTGGGGTGGAGTCGCAATTTGCCCATTCTCAGAAACATTCTGTGGAAATAATTTACTTTGAGTTATTTTCCGCGTCCCCCCTGCAAAAATCAACATGAATGTGTGTTTTAAGTTGTCTTCTGCCCCTCGCTCCAAAAACTAGCGCCGATTTCCTTAAGTTAAGGTTGGGTTTTACTTAAGGCCACAGTGCGCCTGAAAAAAAAAAAATCGGTGTTGGCAAAAATCAGTTAAATGGCCGTAAAGAGCGGAAAAACGGCGTGGAAATCAGTTTTCAACCAGACATGTGCCCAAAAAAATCTGCCGTACAAAATATTCAGCGTTGACAGTTGCCGCCGGCGTACAAACTTGAGGAAAGTTTCAAAATCAAGATTGCTCAAAAAAAAACCAGCGGACGCCAAAATAACGGCGCCCAATGGTGGCGAAAATAAAGCTCATGATTTTATAAAGAGAAGTCAGATAAAGCACAACCTTTATAAAGAGAGCCTTGTATAACACGTAACAAGAGCTTCAATGTTAGTGCAAGAAAGATCAGATTTTTGGTGGGAGAAATTGTTCTACAGTTTAATTCAGCAGACCCTCCCAAAAATTATGATACTAACCAGATGAACTTAAAAATAAAGTGGAAACCTTGCACCAAAAATATCAACTGGGTGCCCACTGGCAGTTGTCAAGTAAGATAATCTGCTTTACGCATATCTGGCCTGTATCCATAGAAACTTAAAAAATGCTCCTTCAACAATAAAGGCACATTTAAAGTGGAACACACTCAGAATATAAAGTACTTGCATTGATTTTGTCTACATTTTCTTTTAAAACTACGACAGTCAGCAGTTAACAATTCTGTTTTAAAAAAAATATATATATTATATACACAGAAACCAAAACATTGCAGTAAATTCTGGGAGTCAGCAGGAACATAACAGAGAAAGCTCCGTGCTGAAGCAGGCACAACTCTGTCAAGCTGTACAGCTTGGCTTGGAAATGCCAAGAAATAAAAGGCAGCAGCGACCTGCTTCAAGGCCTCAATGTCATTAACTGGTGGCAAGGTTATGTGCAAAATGTGAGGGCTCTCTTTTGTGCCAATGGAGAGGTACCTAGCCTTTACTTAGGAGCCTCTCCAAGATCAAAAATGCACAAATCTACATCCTACCATTCAATGGTACAGCACATTCATACATCAACCCACCATGTAATCAGCACCAGATATGACTAATTTTAAAACATGGTTTTAGAATCTCTTAACTGTAATGTGAGGAGTGGAAGGAAAGAGGTGAATACAAGAGGAAAATACATTTTTGGGTGGTGTTTCCACACAGTTGTACTGCTAGCTTTGAGCAGGGAGCTCAAAAATCAGAAAATATTGACGTGTAAAAACTTCACTTCAAAAGTAATTTTCTAATATTGCAGAAGCTGCACTTCAGGGAAATAATGCAATTTTAGAAGATGCAGGCAAAACATATGAGTACTAGGAGGTAGGTTTCAAGAAACAATAAAACCAGACGGACCACCTGGAATCAACCTCGGCACACACCAACCCAGTCGACTTTGCAAAGTCCTCCTCACCAACATCTGAGGATTTGTACCAAAATTGGGCGAGCTGTCGCACAGACTAGTCAAGCGACAGCCTGACAGTCATACTCTCAGAATCAAGGTGGATGCAGAGAGGATGTTTCCACTGATAGGGGAGACTAGAACTAGGGGTCATAATCTTAGAATAAGGGACCGCCCATTTAAAACTGAGATGAGGAGGAATTTCTTCTCCAAGGGTTGTAAATCTGTGGAATTCACTGCCTCAGAGAGCTGTGGAGGCTGGGTCATTGAATAAATTTAAGACAGAGATAGACAGTTTCTTAACCGATAAGGGATTAAGGGGTTATGGAGAGCGGGCAGGGAGGTGGACCCAAGTTGGATCAGCCATGATCGTATTAAATGGTGGAGCAGGATCAAGGGGACATATAGCCTACTCCTGCTCCTATTTCTTATGTTGTTCTTGTACCTTTCAGCCAATGTCCCAGACTCGTCGATCACCATCCCTGGGTATGTCCTGTCCCACTGGCAGGACAGACCCACCAGGGTTTGCAACACAGTGGTGGAAAGTTGAGAGGGAGTGGCACTGGGAGTCCTCAACATTGACTCTAGACTCCATGAAGTCACATGGCTTTAGGTCAAGCATGGGCAAGGAAACCTCCTACTGATTACCACTGACCACCCTCCCTCAGCTGATGCATCAGTATTCCTCCACATTAAACACCACTTGGAAGAAGCACCGAGAGCAGCATGGGCACCGAATGTACTCTGGGCGGGGAACTTCAATGTCCATCACCAAGAGTGGCTCAATAGCACCAATACTAACCGAGCAGGCAGAGTCCTGAAGGACATAGCTGCCAGACTGGGCCTGCAGCAGGTGATGAAAGAACCAACACGAGGGAAAAACCTACTTGACCTCGTCCTCACCAATCTACCTGTCGCAGGTGCAACTATCCATGACAACATTGACCAGTGACATAGCTATGACTCTGTGAGTATGACCATCAGCCAGCATCCAAGACTCCTCCATCACCATCCTTGAGTATGCCCTGTCCCATCAGCCCAGAACCACCAGAAGTGCAGGCACAGTTGTCTACAGTTGGGAGGGAATGGCCCTAGGAGTTCTCAACATTGACTCCGGATCCCATGAAGTCTCAAGGCACCAAGTCAAGCATGGGCAAGAAAACGTGATGCTGATTATCACCGACCGCCCTCCCTCAGCTGATTCCTCCATGTTGAACAACACTTGGAAGCACGGAGAGTGGCAAGGGCACAGAATGTACATTGGGTGGGGGACTTCAACATCATGACCAAGAGTGGTTCGATAGCACACTACTGGCCAAGCCCTAAAGGACTTGGGTGCCAGGCGGAGAGAGAACAAGCTCAAGGGAAATATCCAGTTGACCTCGTCTTCAATGCATCTGTCCATGACAGCATCGGTAGCAGTAACCACCACGCAATCCTTGTGGAGACGAAATCCCATCTTCACAATGAAGACATGTTGTGTGGCGCTAGCACTGTGCTAAATGGGATAGATTTCAGAACAGATCTAGCAGCTCAAAACTGGACATCCATCAGGCACTGTGGGCCATAATCAGTAACCTTATGGCCCGTCATATCCCTCACTATTACTACCATCAAGCTTGGGGGACTAACCCTGGTTCAATGAGGAGTGTAGAAGAGCATGCCAGGTGCAGCACCAGGTGAACCTAAAAATGAGAAGTCAACCTGCGGAAGCTGCAACACAGGACTACATGCATGCTAAAAAGCAGAAACAACATGCTGTGGACAGGGCTAAGCGATCCCAAAATCAACGGATCAGTTTAAAGCTCTGCAGTCCTGCCACATCCAGTCGTGAATGACGATGGACAATTAAACAACTAACGGTAGGAGACTCCATGAATATCCCCATCCTCAAAGATGGCAGAAGCCAGCACGAGTTCAAAAGACAAGGCTGAAGCGTTTGCAACCATCTTCAGACAGAAGTGCAGAGTGGATGATCCATATCGGTAACCTCCCGAGGGCCCCACAATCACAGTAGCCAGTCTTCAGCCAATTCGATTTGCTCCACATGAGCACACTGGATACCGCAAAGGTTATGGGCCCCGACAACATCCCGGCTGTCGTCCTGAAGACTTGTGCTCCAGAACTATCTCTAGCCAAGCTGTCCTGTCCACAAATAGCAAGAGAAATCCAATCTGGCCAATTACAATTCCATCTACTCCCAACCATCAGCAAAGAGATGGAAGGTGTCGTCGACAGTGCTTTCAAGCGGCACTTACTCACCAATAACCTGCTCGGGTTCTGCCAGGACCACTCAGCTCCAGACCTCATTACAGCCTTGGTCCAAACATGGACAAAAGGGTTGAATTCCAGAGGTGAGGAGAGAGTAACTGCTCTTGACATCAAGGCAGCATTTGACCGAGCGTGGTATCAACGAGCCCTATTAAAATGAAGTCAATGGGAGCCAATGGGAATCAGGGGGAAAATTTTCCACTGGCTGGAGTTATACCTAGTACAAAGGACGATGGTTGTGGTGGTTGGAGTCAATTATCACAGCCCCAAGACATCAATGCAGGAGTTCCTCAGGGTAGTGTCCGAGGCCCAACCATCTTCAGCTGCTTCAGCAATGACCATCCCTTCATCATAAAAGGTAAGAAATGGGGATGTTCACTGATGACTGCACAGTGTTCAGTGCGATTCGTAACTCGTCAGATAATGAAGCAGTCATTGCCCATATGTAGCAAGACCTGGACAGTATTCGTGGCAAATAACATTCGCGCCACATAAGCGTCAGGCAATGACTATCTCCAACAAACGAGAGTCTAACCACCACCCCATGACATTCAACGGCATTACCATCACCGAATCCTCCACTAACAACATCCTTGGGGTCACCATTGACTAGAAATTGAACTGGACCAGCCACATAAACACTGTGGCAACAAGAGCAGGTCAGAGGCGGAGTATTCTGTGATGAGTGTCTCAACTCCTGACTCCCCAAAGCCTTTCCACCTGTCAGGCACAAGTCAGGAGTGTGACAAGAAAGAAAACACACAAAAACTTCTGCAATCCAAAAAAACTATGATCAAAAGCAATGGATCTTTCAGGATCGATTTGTCAATGTGCGCTGCTTTCTGCTAACTCACCAGAAGGTTTTTCGCGAGTGGTCAGATATACTGACTTGAGAGGAAAACCTTTTGGGCAAACTGAGAAAAATTATCAAAACCAGTGCAGACATGAGGGAACGTCAAAAAAAAACTCACCTAGAAAAATCGTAACTAGCTCAGTTACACCGGCGCAGATCACAGGGGGAAACTTTGAAAAAATTAAGTGCGCGAGGAAAAACGGCACAAATGACCCGGGAAAATTAAACCCAGTCTCAGAATAAGGGGTCTGCCATCTTGGACTGAGATGAGGAGAAATTTCTTCACTCAAAGGGCTGTGAATCTTTGGAATTCTCTACCCCGGAGAGTTGTAGATGCTCAGACATTGAGTATATTAAAGACGAGTCGATAAATCTTTGGGAACTAAGGAAATTAACAGATATGGGGATAGTGCGGGAAGTAAATCAGCCATGATCTTGCTGAATGGGTGGGAATCTCGAAGGGACAAATGGCCTACTCCAGCTCCTATTTATGTTCTTATGTGCGGTGGGTAATTAGGGCGAACTAATAGCATTCGCTGTTATTACCCCATTGAAACTGACCACAACTTCAGGATGTAGAGCATGTGCATCTAATCGCAGAAATCCTCAAGTTGCGGTCAGTCATTCACTGCTCTGACACTGACTGCCCAGTGGATGACACCTCCATCCCCCCCCCGCTGTTAGTTTGTTCATATTTATTTCAGGTTTACCTTTTCCCCATGCGAGAGCCCCAATTTTTGTTTTGCTCTTTAACATTTTTAAAAAGCAGAGATAAAAGCATTTCTTCACCTCCTGGTTCGCTACCTGTAAGAATTCTGCATTGTGATTGGCTACTTGTTGGCGTCACAGCAACATCACAGTAGGAATCCCCACTATAATATATTGAAAACACTTGCGCGTCAAAAGAGACAAACTTCTCGCCAGAGATAGCGAGATCCCTGTGGGCAGTTTTCTTCGGGGCCAATGGCGAACGCCTTTGCTTCGCCGCTGACTGTAAATACAGGGTCTATGTTTTAAAATGGCATTTCTCCGTCAGAAGATCTGCAGATGCATGCTCATGTACAAAGCTCTGCTATCATCCAACTGACGGTTGTTACAAAAGAGCAGACAGATCAATTGGCACTTCACGAAGCTAAACAATTGCAACCTAGCATCTAAGAACTTCTTCAAAAATAAGTTTCTAAAATTAAAAAATGGTTTAGAAGTTGAAAAGCTTTACAGACGACTCCACAACTATGCTTTGTAAAAATGAGATTTTTTCTCTCGTTGGCAAATTCTTTTTCTTAGACTAGATCCTCTTAGCTAGAATTGTACAACAGAGATTGAGAGACCATGATTATGACAAAGGAGTGGGTGCTGTATTTCATTAGCACGGGGGCTGCCGAGATTATAGTGCTGCCAGCATACCACCGATCAAGCGTACACATGCGCAGTTGTTTCCAAGTCAAGAATTTGATGTTTGCCTGCTATACTTATTTTATTTAAGTATTAACACATATACACTAAAAACATCCCAATAATGGATAATCAAGGGGCTATAGGGAGAGGGGAACTTAAAGCAATCACAAAGAAGTAGTACTCAGTCAAATAAGGGACAAGTCCCCTGGACCGGATGGCTTGCATCCTTGGGTCTTAAAAGAAGTGGCTGCAGAGATAGTGGATGCAATGGTTGTAATCGACCAAAATTCCCTGGATTCTGGTGAGGTCCCTGCAGATTGTAAAACCGCAAATGTAACAACCCTCTTTAAAAAAGGAGGCAGTCAGAAAGCAGGAAACTATAGACCAGTTCGCCTAACATCGGTCATTGGGAAAATGCTGGGGTCCATTCATCATCATCATCATCAGTCCCTCGAACTGAGGATGACTTGCTTCCACATCAAAAAGTTCACAGGTTTCAAATAATGGACCTAAAATTCCAAATCCGAACTAAATCTTGAAGGGTGGAAGATGTCTGTGCTTGGATTTTTTTTTTTTTTAACGTGTGGTGACCGTTGCACACCAGCCACCACACGGGCTTGACAGAGCTAGGTCTTGGTCCAGTATCAAGGATTAACCAAGACGACTGGAGACGTGCTCTGCTGCACGGACCTAGTGCGCACACATATCGCAGTGTGGGCTGGCCCGTGCTGCCCCTGGGCCCTCGCCTCTCCTGGGCTCCAAACTCGCGCCTCTCCTGGGCCCCGATCACGTCCCTCTACAAACTCTCGCCGCTCCTTAGCCCCGATCTCGCGCCTCCTGATGTACCTGGCCACGCTCCAATCACCGACCTGGACCTTGGTGACGTCCCTTTTCACTCCCGTTGCTCTCCTGCTCCAGCACATGCTGCTCCCTGGAGTGGTATGTTGCCACGCTGCTCCTTCCGCTCCCCGGCCTGCTCCGAAGGTGCTCGCAGGCCAGGGGCTGTGCAGACTGCTGGGCTAGGCTGCCACGCTGCTCCTTCTGCTCCCCAGCCTGCTCCGAAGGTGCTCGCAGGCCGGGGGCCACGCAGACTACTAGGCTAGGCTGCCATGCTGCTTCTTCCGCTCCCTGGCCTGTTCCGATGGTACTCCAGGGGATTTGATTATTAAGGAAGCAGTTGCAGGACATTTGGCAAAACATAATTCAATTAAGCAGTGTCAGCATGGTTTTATGAAAGAGAAATCTTGTTTGACAAATTTGCTGGAGTTCTTTGAGGATGTAACAAGCAGGGTAGATAAAGGCAATAAAGTGAATGTGGTATATTTGGATTTCCAAAAGGCATTCGATAAGGTGCCACATAAAAGATTACTGCACAAGATAAAACTTCATGGGGTTGGGAGTAATATATTAGCATGGATAGAGGATTGGCTAAGTAACAGAAAACAGAGAGTCGGGATAAATGGATCATTTTTCGGTTGGCAAACAGTGACTAGTGGGGTGCCGCAGGGATCGGTGCTGGGGCCTCAACTATTTACAATCTATAATAATGACTTGGATGAAGGGACTGAGTGTAACGTAGCCAAGTTTGCCGATGATACAAAGATGGGCGGGAAACAAAATTGTGAGGATGACAAAGAATTTGCAAAGGGATATAGACAGGCTAAGTGAGTGGGCAAAAATTTGGCAGATGAGAGTATAATGTGGGAAAGTGTGAGGTTATCCACTTTGGCCGAAAAAATAAAAAAGCAAATTATAATTTAAATGGAGAAAAATTGCAAAGTGTTGCAGTAGAGTGGGACCTGGGGGTCCTTGTGCATGAAACACAAAAATTTAGTATGCAGGTACAGCAAGTAATCAGGAAGGCAAATGGAGAGAGTATAAAAGCAGAAATCCTGCTACAACTGTATAGGGTATTGGTGAGGCCACACCTATAGTACTGCATACAGTTTTAGTCTATGTATTTAAGGATGGATATACTTGCATTGGAGGCTACTCAGAAGGTTCACTAGATTGATTCTGGAGATGAGGGGATTGGCTTCTGAAGATATGTTGAGCCGATACTCATTGGAGTTCAGAATAATGAGGTAATCTTATTGAAACATATAAGATAATGAGGTAATCTTATTGAAACATATAAGATAATGAGGGGGTGCGACAAGGTGGATGCAGAGAGGATTTTTCCACTCATAGGGGAAACTAAAACTATGGGGCATAGTCTCAGAATAAAGGGTCACCCATTTAAAACTGAGATGAAGAGGAATTTCTTCTTGCAGAGGGTTGTAAATCTGTGGAATTCTCTGCCTGTGGCGGCTGGGTCATTTAATATACTTAAGGCAGACTTACAGATTTTTGAGTGATAAGGGAGTAAAGGGTTATGGGGAGCGGGCAGGGAAGTGGAGCTGAGTCCATGATCAGATCAGCCATGATCTTATTAAATGGCAGAGCAGGCTCGAGGGGCCAAATGGCCTACTCCTGCTCCTATTTCTTATGTTCTTATGTTCGAACAGCAAGGCAACTTAACATTTTGCACTTGCAGTACTTTGAGGAATCATTCAAATAAAGATGATCACCACAACACACTGATTTTATAAACTGTACAAAGTTAATCTGATCACTGCATCCTCAACTGATCAGTAATTATGTTCTGCATGTTCACCTCCTGTAGTGCAACTGGAACAAAACAAAAAATAGTATTGAACAATACTAGCTTGGGTACCAAAAATAGACTAGGCATATCATGTAGACTGGAGTATAAATCTCTTTCATTTTAAGCTCAGCGATGAATTAATCTATTGTTCAGTTAATTATGTATTCTCTCATACTGGCAATAAAGTACTGGAGTTTACCAATACCATAAATGCTTTCATTCAATTGACTGGCACTCATGTAATGATATAGGGCTGAACAGTGGGTCCAGTGTATTAACACTGTACACACCATGCCAGAAAACAAATCCAGTGAAAATTGACATTACAAAGTCCAAGCATAAGCAAGGAATACCAATGCACCAACAGTCCAATAATGACACTAGTACACATTCAAGCCACTTGCACAAAAACATTTTAAATGCTCAACGTACTGCTAACCACATAATATATTTCAAGTAGATAGCAACATGTTTGTGAGTTTTCATGCATTAATATCTTGCAAAAGTAGTGATCGTTTCCAAATGAGGAAAACAGCTTTCTATATTGAATAAAGCTCAGCAGTCCTCTATTTTTTCCTCAATCATTCCCAACGGGAAAAAGAACATATACTCAAGGTAGTTCTGACTTTTAGGAATTAGTACAATAGCCATACTAAACATAGTTAAAGGGAATTTTAATACTTGGATTTGAACTTAGACCCCAAATGGGAAGTCACATTGTGTTGAAGAGGATTCTGATATATTGACCATGCTTCGCTTCAATGCTCCACCTCACACTCAACAAGCTCCCCGCCGGAGCGGAACTAAACTACAGAACCAATGGGAACCTGTTCAACCTTCATCATCTCCAGGCCAGGTCCAAGACCGTACCAACCTCCGTCATCGAGCTATTCAGTGGCTGAACTCCAAGTCATCGTCAACATCTTCATTGAGGCGTACGAAAGCATGGCCTTACACTAAACATCCATAAGACAAAGGTCCTCCGCCAACCTGCCCCCGCCACACAGCACTGCCCCCCCAGTCATCAAGATCCACTGTGCGGCCCTGGACAACGCGGACCAGTTTCCATACCTTGGGAGCCTATTATCAGCAAGGGCAGACATAGACGACGAGGGTCAACACCGCCTCCACTGCGCCAGCGCAGCCTTCGACCGCCTGAGGAAGAGTGTGTTCGAAGGTCAGGCCCTCAAATCTGGCACCAAGCTCATGGCCTACAGGGCTGTAGTGATACCCACCCTCCTGTATGGCTCAGAGACGTGGACCATATACAGTAGACACCGCAAATCGCTGAAGAAATACCACCAATGATGTCTCCGCAAGATCCTGCGAATCCCCTGGGAGGACAGACACACCAACGTTAGCGTCCTCGATCAGGCCAACATCCCCAGCATCGAAGCACTGACCACACTCGATCAGTTCCATTGGGCGGGCCACATTGTTCGCATGCCCGACACAAGACTCCCAAAGCAAGCGCTCTACTCGGAACTCCTACACAGCAGGCGAGCCCCAGGTGGGCAGAGGAAACATTTCAAGGACACCCTCAAAGCCTCCTTGATAAAATGCAACATCCCCACCGACACCTGGGAATCCCTGGCCAAAGACTGCCTTAAGTGGAGGAAGAGCATTCGGGAGGGCGCTGAGCACCTCGAGTCTGGTCACCGAGAGCATGCAGAAAGCAAGCGCAGGCAGCGGAAGGAGCGTGCGGCAAACCAGACTCCCCGCCCACCCTTTCCTTCAACGACTGTCTGTCACACCTGTGACAGAGACTGTAATTCCCATATTGGACTGTTCAGTAACCAGAGGACTCACTTTTAGAGTGGAAGCAAGTCTTCCTCGATTTTGAAGGACTGCCTATGATAACCATTATTTCTGCACCTACTCACAAGACTTGAGAAACTAATAACTGGAGATTTGGTTTCTACTGAAATTAGCAGTTAAATTTGCATCACAAGAAGCTTTGGCATTCAATTTTGGGGGATTTGAGAGACACTTGTTCTATACACCGCATCTCCCTTCCAGGAATTTCCATCAGTCTTGGGGCAAGAATTTGCCACATCAGGCCATCCAACACTGTCTGGCATTTGTTAGACTTGCCCTTTCGGCTCAAAATTTTTTTGCCCACAAAGTTGCTGAAAGTGTGAGCTGATCACGACGCAGCAAAGGAAACAATGCATCTGGGACCTGGCAACTAACAGAGTATCTCCTTAATCATTGAGATTTAAGGATTGGGAAATAAACAAACACAGGAAGGACGGAGAAGGAGAGTGAATTAAAGGAAGTGAATTCAATGTTAAATCAGGTACAGAAAGATAAATAAAAGGGAGGGTAAGAAAGATTGGATTGAAAAAGAAAAATAGACAAAGGAAACAAAAATAATTTTTTGTTGACATTTTAAAATTCTTCCCAAAAATTCAAATCCTAAAGGAATGAGATTCCACACTTGCAATAGTTAATTTTCAGTACCGGAGAGCCAATCATTAACACTTATTGCTTTGTTCAAAGGATACTTACGCTTGTACTGACGACTTAACTTTCCTAAATGCGAGATGCTGTTTACGCGAAGCTAACAGAGGAGTGCCGCAACTTAGACAGCAACTTTTAGATATTCACATTTAACTGCACATCTGCTCCTGCTCTAAGGTTGCTGCACCATTTACCCAAAAATTAGCCTTGCCATTACTTGGACAGCGGTCTGGCCTATATGTGACTCCAAACTCACCGCATTGTGGTTGACTTAACTCTCACTCAGTTGTATGAAAACCGCTACAAAAAAGTACAAGGATAAAACCAGATACCACCCGGCATTGACCTAGGCATTGGATTTGGAGAAGGCAAAACCCAGCACAGTCCTATACAATGCCCTCCTCAAAAACATTTGGGGCGTGAGCGAAAATTGGGAGAGCTGTCTCAAAGACTAGTCAAGCAATAGCATGACATAGGTATGATTCTGTGAGTATGACTATCAACTAATCTCCAAGACTGCTCCGTTACCATCCTTGAGTATGCCATGTCCCATTGGCAGGACAGACCCATCAGAGGTGGAGGCACAGTTGTCTACAGTTGGGAGGGAGTGGTCCTGGGAGTTCTCAACATTGACTTTGGACCCCATGAAGTCTCAAGGCACCAAGTCAAACATGGGCAAGAAAGCTTCACACTGATTATCACCTACCGCCCTCCCTCAGCTGATGAAGCAGTATTCCTCCATGTTGAACAACACTTGGAAGCACCAAGAGTAGCAAGGGCACAGAATGTACACTGGGTGGGGGATTTCAATGTCCATCACCAAGAATGGTCCGGTAGCACATTACTGGCCAAGGCCTAAAAGGACTTAGGTGCCAGACCATGTTTACAGCAGGTGGTGAGAAGAAGCTCGAGGGAAAAGCCGAGTTGACCCCATCCTCAATAATCTACCAGTCGCCGATGCATCTGTCCATGGCAGCATTGGTAGCAGTGACCACTGCAGAGACATTGTGGAGACGAAATCCCATCTTCACACTGAAGATACCCTCCATCGTGTTGTGTGGTGCTACCACGGTGCTAAATGGGATAGGTTCAGAATAGATCTAGCAACTCAAAACTGCGAATCCATGAGGCACTTTGGCCATCGGCTGCAGCAGAATTGTATTCGAGCACAATCTGTAACCTCATGGCCCGGCATATCCCTCACTCTACCATTACCATCAAACCAGGGGACCAATGTTGGTTCAATAAGGAGCGTAAAAGAGCACTTCAGGAGCAGCACCAGACAAACCTGAAAATGAGGTGCCAACCTGGTGAAGTTACAATACAGGACTGCATGCATGCTAAAAGCAGAAACAGCATGCAATTGACTGAGCTAAGCGGTCCCACAACTAATGGATCAGATCACAGCTCTGCAGTCCTGCCACATCCAGTAATGAAAGGTGGTGGACAATTAAACGACAACAAGAGGAGGAGGCTTCTTTAACATCCCCATCCTCCATGATAGTGGAGTGCAACACGAGTACAAAATACATGGCAGAAGCACTTACAACCATATTCAGCCAGAAGTGCCAAGTGGATGATGTGATCTTGGGCTTAGCTCCACTTCCATGCCCACTCCCCATAACTCTTATCGCTCAAAAATCTGTCCATCTCCACCTTGAATATATTCTGACCCAGCCTCCACAGCTCTCTGGGCGGAGAATTCCACATATTTACAACCCTCAAGAAATTCCTCCTCATCTCAGATTAAAAATGCAACTTTTTATTCCGAAACTATGCCCCCTCGTTCTCGATTCCCCCACGAGGAGAAACAGCCTCTCTGCATCTAACTTATCGAGCCCCCTCAGTATCTTATATGTTTCAATAAGATCACCTCTTATTCTTCTAAACTCCGATGAGTATCGGCACAACCTTTCTTCATAAGTCAACCCCTTTATCTCCAGAATCAACCTAGTGAACCTTCTCTGAACAGCCTCCAATGCAAGTATATCCTTCCTTAAATACGGAGACCAAAACTGTACGCAGTACTCCAGGTGTGGCCTCATCAATATCCTGTACAATTGTAGCAGGACTTCTGCTTTGATACTCTCTCCCCCTTGCAATAAAGGCCAACATTCCATTTGCCTTCCTGATTACTTGCTGTACCTGCAGACTAACTGTTTCATGCACAAGGACCCCCAGGTCCCTCTGTATTGCAGCACTTTGTAATTTCTCTCCATTTAAATAATAATTTGCGTGTTTATTTTTCCTGCCAAAGTCGATAACCTCACACTTTCCCACATTATACTCCATCTATCAAATGTTTGCTCACTCACTTAGCCTGTCCATATCCCATTACAGATTTTGTGTGTCCTCCTCACAACTTGCTTTCCCACCCATCTTTGTATCAACAGCAAACTTAGCAACATTACACTCGGCCCCTTCATCCAAGTCATTAATATCGATTGTAAATAGTTGAGGCCACAGCACCAATCCCAGTGGCATCCCACTAGTTACCATTTGCCAACTGGAAAATGACCCATTTATCCTGACACTGCTTTCTGTTAGCTAGCCAATCCTCTATCCATGCTAATAGATTACCCCCATGAGCTCCAATCTTATGCAGTAACCTTTTATGTGACACCTTATCAAATGCCTTCTGGAAATCGAAATACACCACATCCACTGTTTTCCTCTTTTCCACCCTGCTCGTTACATCCTCAAAGAACTCCAGCAAATGTGTCAAACATGATTTCCCTTTCATAAAACCATGCTGACTCTGCTTGACTATTATGCTTTTCCAAATGTCCTGCTGCTGCTTCCTTAATAATGCATTCCAGCATTTTCCCAACGACAGATGTTAGGCTAACTGGTCTATAGTTTCCTGCTTTCGGTTTGCCTCCTTTTTTAAATAAGTGCGTTACATTTGCTGTTTTCCAATCCGCTGGGACCTCTCCAGAATCCAGGGAATTTTGGTAGATTACAACCAATGCATCCACTATCTTTGCAGTCACTTCTTTTAAGACCCTAGGATGCAAGCCATCAGGTCCAGGGAACTTGCCCACCTTTAGTCCCATTATTTGACCGAGTACATTTTCTTTAGTGATAGCTTTCATTCCTCTCTCCCTATAGCCCCTTGATTATCCATTATTGAGATGTTTTATGTCTTCTACCATGAAGATCGATACAAAGTCTCTGCCATTTCCCTATTTTCCATTATTAATTCCCCAGTCTCATCCTCCAAGGGACCAATGTTTACTTTAGCTACTCACTTCCTTTTCATATACTTGTAGAAACTCTTATCAGTTTTTATATTTCTTGCTAGTTTACTTTCATCATCTCTGTTCCCCTTATTATTTTTTTCGTCGTTCTTTGCTGCTTTTTAAAGCTTCCCAATCCTCTGGCCTCCCACTAATCTTGGCAACATTGTATGCCATTGTTTTCAATTTGATACCATCCCTTATTTCCTTAGTTAGCCACGAATTATTATCCCTTCTCTTAGTCTTTCCTTCTCATTGGGATACATTTTTGTTGAGAATTATGGGACATATCTCCTTAAATGTCTGCTACTGCTGATCAAACGTCTTACACTTTAATCTATTTTCCCAGTCCACTTTAACCAACTCTGCCTTCGTACTTTGTAATCTCGTTTATTTAAGATCAGGACACTGATTTGAGATCCAACTTTCTCACTCTCCAACTGAATTTGAAATTCAACCATGCGATGATCACTCTTTCCTAGAGGATCCTTTATTGGAGATCATTTATTAATCCTGTCTCATTACACAGTACCAGGTCGAAGATAGCTTGCTCCCTGGTTGGTTCCGCAACGTACTGTTCAAGGAAACCAGCCCGGATACACTATGAACTCTTCCTCAAGGCTACCTAAGCCAATTAATAGGAAGGTTAAAATCACCCATGATTATTGCCTTTCCTTTCTTCCAAGCCTCCTTTATTTCTTGATTTATACTCCGTGCAACAGTGTAGCTACTGTTAGGGGGCTTATAGACTCCACCCACCAGTGACTTCTTCCTCTTATTATTTCTTATCTCATCATCATAGGCAGTCCCTCGGACTTGCTTCCACTCCTGAAGTGAGTTCTTTGGTGACTGAAGAGAGTCCAATAAGAGAGCCACAGACTTTGTCACAGGTGGGACAGATAGTTGTTGAGGGAAGGGGTGGGTGGGACTGGTTTTCCGCCCGCTCTTTCCGCTGCCTACACTTGATTTCTGCATGCTCTCGGTGTTGAGACTCTAGGTGCTCAGCGCCATCTCGGATGCACTTCCTCCACTTAGGGCGGTCTTAGGCCAGGGACTCCCAGGTATCAGTGGGGATGTTGCACTTTATCAGGGAGGCTTTGAGGGTGTCCTTGTGGCGTTTCCGCTACCCACCTTTGGCTTGTTTGCCGTGAAGGAGCTCAGAGTAGAGCACTTGCTTTGGGAGTCTCACGTTTGGCACGCAGACTATGTGGCCTGCCCAGCGGAGCTGATCGAGTGTGGTCAGTGCTTCAATGCTGGGGATGTTAGCCTGAATGAAGACGCTGATGTCGGTGCGCCTGTCCTCCCAGGGGATTTGTAGGATCTTGCAGAGACATCGTTGGTGATATTTCTCCAGCAAGTTGAGGTGTCTACTGTACATGGTCCATGTCTCAGCCATACAAGGGGACAGGTACTACTACAGCCCTGTAGACCATGAGCTTGGTGGCAGTTTTGAGGGCCTGGTCTTCAAACACTCTTCTCCTCAGGCGGCCGAAGGCTGCACTGGCGCACTGGAGGCGGTATTGGATCTCGTCGTCGATGTCCGCTTTTGTTGATAGGAGACTCCCGAGATATGGGAAGTGGTCCATGTTGTCCAGGACCGCGCCGTGGAACTTGATGACTGGGGCGCAGTGTTGTGCGGCGAGGACAGGTTGGTGGAGAACCTTTGTCTTACGGATGTTTAGCGGAAGACCTATGCTTTTGTACGCCTCAGTAAATACATCGACTATGTCCTGGAGTGCAGCCTCTGCATATGCGCAGACGCAGGCGTCATCCGCATATTGTAGCTCGACGACAGAGGTTAGGGTGGTCTTGCATCTGGCCTGGAGACGGCGCAAGTTGAACAGGTTCCCATTGGCTCTGTAGTTTAGTTCCACTCCAGCGGGGAGCTTGTTGACTGAGGTGGAGCATGGCGGTGAGAAAGATTGAGAAGCGGGTTGGGGCGATGATGCAGCCCTGTTTGACCACGGTCCGGATGTGGATTAGGTCTGTGATGGATCCGTTAGTAAGGATCACAGCCTGCATGTCGTCGCGGAGCAGGCGGAAGATGGTGACGAACTTTTGGGGGCATCCAAAACGGAGGAGGACGCTCCATAGACCCTCGCGATTGACAGTATCAAAGGCCTTTGTAAGGTCGAAGAAGGCCATGTATAAGGGCTGGTGCTGTTGCCTGCATTTTTCCTGTAGCTGTCGCGCTGCAAAAATCACGTACGTTGTGTCGCATAGGGGACGAAATCCGCACTGCGACTCTGGGAGGAGCTCCTTGGCCTCAGCTTTTCTGAGCCAATATCATGCCTCAATACTGCACTGATCTCATCCTTTATTAACAGAGCTACCCCACCTTCTTTTCCTTTCTGTCTATTCTTTCAAATTGTCAATTATCCCTGAATATTGAGTTCCCAGCCTTGGTCACCTTGCAACCACGACTCTGTAATGGCTAGATGATCATACCCATTTATATCTATTTGTGCCGTAAACTCATCTATCTTGTTACGAATGCTGCGTGCATTCAGATAAAGAGCTTTTAATTTTTTTTTTTTTAAACCATTTTTCCCTGCTTTGACACCACTTTCTGATACATTCTCATTTTTATACACACTGTCGCTTCCTGTCTCACTCTGGTTATAATTTCCCCCACTGCTACCCTGCTCTGTTGCCTTCTCCTTGCACTTTGACTTTTTAAATTTCCACACACCTGAACCCTCTCATCCACTATTTAGTTTAAAGCCCTCTCAAAAGTGGGGATGTTTGCTGATGATTGCAATGTTCAGTTCCATTCGCAATTCCTCAATAACAATCCATGCCCACATTCGGCAATGAGTAAAAGAAATTCCGGCCTATGATGTCCTGTGCAAATGTTTTCCTCATCCCATGTATGCAATTGATGATAATCACATTCTAAAAATGTTTTCTCTGCACCGTTTTAAGTTTGTGGTTAAGATTTACATACAGGTTGAACCTCTCTGGTCCGGCACCCTTGGGACCTGACTGGTGCCGGATCAGAGAATTTTCCGAACCACAGGAGGTCACACCGAGCCTAGGCTTACCAGTACCTGGTGACAGCTCGTGGGCTCCTGAACGCCTCCGCCACGCTCCGGCTGTAAAACTCGGGCCTTGCCCTCTCTCTCTCTCTCTCTCTATGTTGATTTGCTACTTTTAAAAAAAAAACAAGATCGTGTCTCCTCCCTCCCCAGCTCCAGGCAGTTCGAAACAAGATGGAGGCGGCTGTCAGGTCCCGACCCTGAAGCTGGATTTGTGCGGATTTTTGTGCGCATGCGCAAATTGATTCAATCCAAGGTGTGACGCGGTTGGAACCAATGACTCGGGAGCGTTCTGCTTTCGTGTGGCATTCTGAAAGGCCACTGCACAGCATTTAGTTGTCGTCATCTACAATCACTCCTCACTGAACAGCGCGGGAAATTGGAACGCCATCCATGCTGGGACTGATGCTGAACCACAGATGTTTCCGGATTAGTGCCCCCCGGACTGGAAGAGATACAACCTGTATTACATAGCCGAACCCTCTATGTAAGAAAAGCGTAATCATTTTTCACAGGCCATCCATCCAAACAGTCAGGCAATGGTCCACTTTGGCTTCTAGCAGTAGTTACTTCTTTTCATCTGAATTTAATCTTTGAGAAATAGTAAGAGTTTGCACTTTTGAAATAATAGGGTTATGCTGATACTCGTCTCAGGTCAAGCTTGACTGACAATCTCAACTTCAAAATTTGTCCTTAAAGCAAGTCCACATCTGTAATAGTTGCACAGAAATCAGAAGGCATAACTCAACAACAAAAGCTGGTACAACGTCCCCAATCCGGAATTCTATAAAGCTGAACCATCGGAAAACTGGACATTTTGCAGATTGCAGGAGTCGTCGTCCGTAAACCGGAAATATGTTCCAAAAACCAAACTTTTTTTTTTAGTAAACAGTGCATTACAGACCTGCGATCGATCCGAGCCTTTCAGAATGCCACACGATCCCGACACAACCCGAGCTAACCCATGTGTGACCAGAGTCGACCTCACCCGACGCACGTACTCCCCTCGATCAGGCCCCATCCAACCTGACTCAAGTGCTGTGGTGTTTTTTCCGATTTAAAGATAGTGAATTTGTGTTGTTTGCCATTGCAACCATATCAAAAAGGCCAACAGATACCCCAATGGGTAATACAGGTAGTGCAAAGAGGAAGCACAATTCATTGTCAATTGTCAAGAAAGTGGAGTTACTCCAGAGATTAGATACAGGTGCTTCAGTGAGAAAACTGTGAGGAGTATGGTGTTGGAATCTCCACCATTTAGGATATTAAAAAAAACCCAGAAAGAAACAAATTAAGTTTTATGCAGAAAGTGACGTCCAGAAAGAAATGAGTAAGAGAAAAACTATGCATAAGCCGAAAAAAGTGATGAATTGGATTGAGTAATGATGGAGTGGTGATGACAGAGAAGTGAAAAGGTTCCTTTGTCTGGCCCAATGGTGAAACAACAAGCCAAGGTATTCCATGCAGAACTGGAGATTGAAACTCAATGAGAGTACTCTTCAGGTTGGCTAACCAAATTTAAAAGGCGTCATGGCAGCAGGCAATTCAAAGTATGTGGTGAAAATGCCTCAGCAGATCTTGAGGCAGCTGAAGGTTATATAGATGAGTTTGTTAAACTAATTTCTGATGAAAATCTTTCAGCTGAGCAAATCTGCAATGCCGACGAGACAGCACGGTTTTGGCATGACGGATTGAGAAAGACATTAGCAACAGAAGAATCGCAGCCAGCAGGTGTAAAAGATGCCAAAGATAGACTAACTGCTTGCTTGTGCAAATGCGGCTGGGACACACAAGTGTAAGCTTATGGCCATCGGGAAAAGCCAGCGCCCAAGATGTTTCAAGGGCGTGAGAGTATTCCCATTATTATGCTAATAACAGAGCATGGGTAACCCAGATAATTTTTCTGAACTGGTTTGAGAAGAATTTTGTTCCCCAGGCGTGCGCTCCTTGCACGGCAGCTGGCCTTGAAGAAAACTGCTAAATATTCTTGCGGCTAGATAACGGCCCAGCGCATCCAGGGGCTGAGCTTCGAGTAAAGAATAATGTCCATGGAATCTATTTACCTTCCAATGTAATATCACTGGTATAGCCAATGGACCAAGGAATTTTGAAATCAATGAATTGTTTCAACAAAACCAAATTCATGAGGCGTTTGCTTAGTGCTGTGAACAGAGGTATGGGAATAACAGCGTCTTCAAAAGATTTCTCAATGAAGGACGACATATGGGCAGCTGCGGATGCGTGGAATGAGGTAACTAGAGACACCTTGGCCAATGCTTGGCATAACCTCTGGCCAGCAACTATGTTTAGTGAAGATGAATGACGATGCTGATGATGTCTTTGAAGGTTTTCATACGTCCAGAGAGAAGAAAATGACGGCTGAACTTGTCGGATACGCAAAAGGGCTGACTTGTGAAGCTGCGCTCGAACTGAATGAAGACGATGTCACAGAAGTCGTGGACATAGACAATGATGCTCCTGTTGTGCATCGTGACAAATGAAAAAATTATGGCCATGGCTTTGCAGCCAGAGGAAAAGGATGAAAGCAGTGTGGATGACGATGTTGATAATCAAGTGGGAAGTGTCCATTGACAAAGCAATCAATCTTTGTCAAGAATGAATTAATACCTTAGAGCAACAAAACTTCATAAGTGAAGAGGAAATAATGCAGGTGTATAAAATTCTGGAAAAGTTATGAAACAAAAGCCCAAATTACATAAATAATTAAAATTAGTTGTATGTTTCAAATGGTATCAAAGCAGAGTGCCTAGGATCTACAGCCTGCAACTACACCAGCAATTTCCACATTTGAAAATCCTCCTGCTGGCCCATCTTCAGCCCCAGATATCATAGCTGAGCCCTCTACCTCAAACACAATCTCCAGCCAATTGTAACTTGTATCTACTTCTGTGCAGCTTACTGAGGAAGTGGAACACAGGAAGGATATTCTTTATACATTACAGAGTACCTGCATTCTGTTTCATATCTGTTCTCGATTTACCAAATAAAAACATTGATTTACTGTGTTATATTTCATACCTGTTAACTAAATAGAAAACATTTCATACTTGGAGTACATTCCTTCTCATATTTTAAGCTGTACATACCTTTTCAAAGATAAATACGGAAAATACACAAACCGGCCTCGAGGTTGCCGGATTCGGGACATCGGATTGTCTCCGAAATCCGGAAATACCTGAAACTCGGCCCAAGGGTTTCAAGATTCGGAACGTCTGATTTCTTCTCTGAAATCCGGTAAAACCTGAAAACCGGAACAGCCTCGGTCCCGCGGTTTCTGGATTCGGGACGTTGTACCTGTATTACATTTTCAAGAGGGGGCAACCTCCAGAAATCGAATGACACTGTTGGAGTAGAACTTAATTCCCCATTTGTTATTAAACCATAAAACACCGTTGCTCCTGAAGAAGCTAGCAGCATAAAGAACTTTTTCAGAGGATTTTTTTCATGCTGTTTATTTATGACAATAATACTTACATTCTAAAGTTTTGTACAAAGGATTTAAGTATAAATACTGAAATAATGTTAACCTTCAACAGTCTAGTCTGGCATTTGATATTTCATATAAGCAAAGATGTATACTTTTGGATGCGGAGAAGGGCCTGCCTGCAGGTAATCTGTTGCAACTGTTGAAAGGGAAAGCCATAACTGTAGAATTATCTTCTGAATACAATGTATTTTGTACATTACAAATTACCAAGATCTCCATCAATTCAGAATTTTCTTGGAAATAACTTTGGAAATAGTTCCTTTTAAAAAAAAAAGAGTAGACTATCCGCCAGAAGAAGCACTACCCATCTAAGTGATCATCATTTCATGTAAAAAAAACACTTCATCCTCCTGGGAAACAGTACTTAGCTAAGGCTGATTTTTTTAAGCTTAGGAAAGTCTCAATCAGTAGCTAGGCCAGTCCTGATGTCCTGTTGAGCCACTCCCTGATGTGTCAATCAACAGAACCGCTTTTGGATCCACCAAAATACATATGTTCATGGGGATCAAAAGTATTATTCCCATCCTCCCAAATGTTCCGTTCTCTCCTAAAATAGGTGCTGACTAATACTGGGCTGTAATCCCATGGGAAACAGCCACCCATTGCTTGTTTGCTGAAGAAGTCAGCCTCATCAGCAAGTGTGGGCAAGCTATTTAACCACAGGTAATTACACCTGAGCTACATCCTATTCTGGTGTGCTTCCCAGTATTATCTGGTTTTCCCTCCCTCTTCCCACCAGTGGGACACCAAGATCAACTGCAGTACAGGGGTGACATCCGAAATCCAGGAACCTCGGGACCAAGGCCGTGCCGGATATTTCCGGATTTCGGAACATCTTTGCCTGGGCTGAAGGTGGTCGGTGGGGGGGAGGGGGGGGGGGGGTCGGTCGAGCTGCGGTGTTTGGGTGGAGGTCAGGGGGTGACGGTCGGGCCGAGGCCGGGCGGCCGGAGGTCGGAACATTTTCCGGTCGACCCTGCCACGGATTGGGCTGGTGTCCAGAACTCGGGATTTTGGACGTCGCACCTGTACTGCAATGCCATCCAAAGCAAAGTTCTTGCTTTGATTGGCTCAGTACCATACCGCACAACATATTTAGCTACTCAGCCTTAATTATAATTTTAACTTTTGCAACAATTGTTTTCCTCTTACATTTTTAACTAAATGTAAATATAAAACAGTATTATTGGGAAGGAACTGATCTAAAAATTACTATATTCAAAGGCTGGTTTCAGGACAGAAAAACAATAGTGGGGTGGGGCGGGAGGTTGTGAAGATCATCATCATAGGCGGTCCCTTGAATGAGGATGACTTGCTTCCATACCAAAAGGGATGAGTTCACAGATGTTTCAATGAAGGATCGATGTCCCAGTCCTGAACTCCAATTGAAGGGGTGGAAGATGCCTGTGCGTGGATTTTTTTTTAAAACATGTGGTGGCCGTTGCACATCAGTCACCACATGGGTTTGACAGAGCTAGGCCTTTATCCAGTGACATGGGTTAACCAAGATGGCTGGAGACCTGCTTTGTTGCACGGACCTAGTGCTGCCCCTGGGCCCTCAGCTGTTCGGGCCCCCTTACACTCATTTGCTGCACCTCCGCCACGATCTCTCACCGCTCCTTCGCCACAAACATTTGCACCACTGCCATGCAGTGACATCCTCAAAACCCAGGTCACTGTTTGGAACGTGGGCAGGAACATCGTTGGGGCCCAGGTACAGCGAAGGAGCGGGAAGGTCGGGGCGGATGAGCGGCGAGATCATGGCGGAGGTGCAGCGAATATTTTGTGGCGGAGGAGCGGCAAGAGATTGTGGCGGAGATGTGGCGAATGTTTGTGGCAGAGAGCGGTGAGAGGCACACAGAGCAATCTTTCTGTGCTACTTGCATCCCATAGACAGGAAGGAGGTGCATTACCAGTCAATTTGCTCTAATGGTAGAACGGGTTACCAGGAACAGTAGCATAGTGGTTACGTTTTGGTACCAGTAATCCAGAGGCCTGGACTTCAATTTAAATTTAGTTAATGAAATAAATCTGGAAGAAAAAAGAACTAGTACCATGAAACTACCGGATTGTCGCAAAATCCTATCTGGTTCACCAATGTCTTCGAAGGAAGGAAATTCACTGTCCCCACCCAGTCTGGCCTACATGTGACTCCAGACCCACAGCAATGCGGCTGACTCTCAACTGCCCTCTGAAATGGCGGCTCACCACCACATTCTCAAATGCAATTAGGGATGGGCAATAAATGCCTGCCTTTCCAGCGACGCCCACATCCCGTGAATGAATAAAACAACTGGTTGGAACTGGCCAGCACCCCAGCAGGTTATTTGAATACCTATGACTTAGCATCTTTGCCTTCGCTTTGCTGAAGGTGCCGAGCACAGTTGTATGGATGCTGGCACTCTTCACTGAACCTCATCTAACCATGCAAGAGTTGGAGATCCCAGACTTGGAAGGTCCAGAGCCAAGCCCTATCCGTCCACACCCAGTACCTTCAAAGTCCAGCAGCAATTGGAGCAGAACTCCAGGCTGAATATCTCCCAGTTCCCCCCAATTGAGAAATTGTTACTACAAAAGGGCATATTAAACATGATCACAGCAACAACAATCATATCTGGTACAACGCCAAGATACCTGTTCAAGAAAATTCCTGCAATTTTAGCACAAGCTGAAAAAGGTGCGTCTTGCCATGAGAATCCATAAAACATTGTTCAAAACAAACCTAAGATTAGATGTATATTCAAAATAATCATAACCAATCTTAAATGTTGAAAAGAAAAGTTATTGCAGCTTATTGACGAAGCGGTTAGCTGTGCCAGTGATCGGGGCATTACAATTGACCCATGTCTCCAGCTATGTTCCTTGTGAGCTGCACTTTGTTCTGCGCAGCCTCTAGACTCTGTGCTTTAAATTCCTGCACCTACACGGTACTTACACTGGCAAAGCCCGGGAGTGGCCTGCATGGGACCTTTCCCTTTACTGCACGGCCATGCAGGTTAGAGCTAACATTAGTCGCTAGGCTTCTGGGTGGATAGCAGAAAGCAGAGGGGTGAAGTTCCTCCAAGTTTCCCACTCCTGACCATGACTGATAATCAATTAGCTTTTCTGTAAATCGTGCATGGATGGACACTGGATTTAACAGAGTCCACAGCTATGATGCCCAGCTTGGTTGAACACTCATCACACCATCTGAGCTCAAGAACAGGCGACCTGGAGGGCAACTGCCAATCATGAAACCACGCCACAGCAAACTGCAGTGCTTTCAAGAGAGAATGGGAGAAAATTGGGGAAAGTATTCGTGTGTTTCAGAAGCAACCTTCTGCGGAAGGATGTGACATTCTGGTCCAGCAACGTCACAAATGGGGAACCCGTCCCACGGTTCTCATTTTCTATTCATACGTTTGCGATGTTACATCAGGGGAATCCTACACAAAAGGTCTGCTCCTGGCTGCATAAGCAACAATGATAAACACACACACAGTCTGATCATTACACAAGTCGGTGGAACAACTTTCTGTTGGGTTTTCATATTGGGAGGAACTGCCGACAGTGTGAGGGAGCTGGATTAACATCAGTAGAAGCAGAGTCAGGAGCACAGTACAAGACAGCAGATTAGCAGCAGTTGGTAACATCAATCCTTATTTTATTCAAGTCCTTTGCACCAGCTTCATCGGTAATTTCTCCCAGTCTGCAACCTCAAAAATGTCAACATGCAAACCAAAAATGTCATATGGGCAAATGACTGCGCCCAAGCAAAGTGAGGAACCAATTGGACTACAAGAGGAGAGCAGACCAACAGTGGGGCCTCACAGGACCATTGTTCTGCGATGTGATAAATCTATGTGAAAGCGGTGAATGGGCTACAAGCCAGTTTCACGAATACTCTGGAGTGGAAATTGCATTTTAAGAATAAACTTTGAACCAGTAGATTATTCCTTGAACAAGTGTTTGGTTGTGAAGAACAACATTAAAGGCTAAACGTATTGTGTGGCATGGCACGGAGCCAGGCACAACAGTTTTGATCCCTGATTAGTGGCTGATCTCAGTCCAGCACCAGTGATGTTCCATAATTGGTAAAGACCAGGATCCCAAAACTGGCACCAAGCTCCTGGTCATAGAAACATAGAAACATAGAAAATAGGTGCAGGAGCAGGCCATTCAGCCCTTCTAGCCTGCACCGCCATTCAACGAGTTCATGGCTGAACATGAAACTTCAGTACCCACTTCCTGCTTTCACGCCATACCCCTTGATCCCCCGAGTACTAAGGACTTCATCTAACTCCCTTTTGAATATATTTAGTGAATTGGCCTCAACTACTTCCTGTGGTAGAGAATTCCACAGGTTCACCACTCTCTGGGTGAAGAAGTTTCTCCTTATCTCGGTCCTAAAAGGCTTACCCCTTATCCTTAGACTGTGACCCCTGGTTCTGGACTTCCCCAACATTGGGAACATTCTTCCTGCATCCAACCTGTCCAAACCCGTCAGAATTTTAAACGTTTCTATGAGGTCCCCTCTCACTCTTCTGAACTCCAGTGAATACAAGCCCAGTTGATTCAGTCTTTCTTGATAGGTCAGTCCCACCATCCCGGGAATCAGTCTGGTGAATCTTCGCTGCACTCCCTCAACAGCAAGTATGTCCTTCCTCAAGTTAGGAGACCAAAACTGTACACAATACTCCAGGTGTGGCCTCACCAAGGCCCTGTACAACTGTAGCAACACCTCCCTGCCCCTGTACTCAAATCCCCTCGCTATGAAGGCCAACATGCCATTTGCTTTCTTAACCGCCTGCTGTACCTGCATGCCAACCTTCAATGACTGATGTACCATGACACCCAGGTCTCGTTGCACCTTCCCTTTTCCTAATCTGTCACCATTCAGATAATAGTCTGTCTCTCTGTTTTTACCACCAAAGTGGATAACCTCACATTTATCCACATTATACTTCATCTGCCACGCATTTGCCCACTCACCTAACCTATCCAAGTCACTCTGTAGCCTCATAGCATCCTCCTCGCAGCTCACACTGCCACCCAACTTAGTGTCATCCGCAAATTTGGAGATACTACATTTAATCCCTTCGTCTAAATCATTAATGTATAATGTAAACAGCTGGGGCCCCAGCACAGAACCCTGCGGTACCCCACTAGTCACTGCCTGCCATTCCGAAAAGTACCCATTTACTCCTACTCTTTGCTTCCTGTCTGACAACCAGTTCTCAATCCACGTCAGCACACTACCCCCAATCCCATGTGCTTTAACTTTGCACATTAATCTCCTGTGTGGGACCTTGTCGAAAGCCTTCTGAAAGTCCAAATATACCACATCAACTGGTACTCCTTTGTCCACTTTATTGGAAACATCCTCAAAAAATTCCAGAAGATTTGTCAAGCATGATCTCCCTTTTACAAATCCATGCTGACTTGGACCTATCATGTCACCATTTTCCAAATGCGCTGCTATGACATCCTTAATAATTGATTCCATCATTTTACCCACTACTGAGGTTAGGCTGACCGGTCTATAATTCCCTGCTTTCTCTCTCCCTCCTTTTTTAAAAAGTGGGGTTACATTGGCTACCCTCCACTCGATAGGAACTGATCCAGAGTCAATGGAATGTTGGAAAATGACTGTCAATGCATCCGCTATTTCCAAGGCCACCTCCTTAAGTACTCTGGGATGCAGTCCATCAGGCCCTGGGGATTTATCGGCCTTCAATCCCATCAATTTCCCCAACACAATTTCCCGACTAATAAAGATTTCCCTCAGTTCCTCCTCTTTAATAGACCCTCTGACCACTTTTATATCCGGAAGGTTGTTTGTGTCCTCCTTAGTGAATACTGAACCAAAGTACTTGTTCAATTGGTCTGCCATTTCTTTGTTCCCCGTTATGACTTCCCCTGATTCTGACTGCAGGGGACCTACGTTTGTTTTTACTAACCTCTTTCTCTTTACATACCTATAGAAACTTTTGCAATCCGCCTTAATGTTCCCTGCAAGCTTCTTCTCGTACTCCATTTTCCCTGCCCTAATCAAACCCTTTGTCCTCCTCTGCTGAGTTCTAAATTTCTCCCAGTCCTCAGGTTCGCTGCTATTTCTGGCCAATTTGTATGCCACTTCCTTGGCTTTAATACTATCCCTGATTTCCCTAGATAGCCACGGTTGAGCCACCTTCCCTTTTTTATTTTTACGCCAGACAGGAATGTACAATTGTTGTAATTCATCCATGCGTTCTCTAAATGTCTGCCATTGCCCATCCACAGTCAACCCCTTAAGTATCATTAGCCAATCTATCTTAGCCAATTCATGCCTCATACCTTCAAAGTTACCCTTCTTTAAGTTCTGGACCATGGTCTCTGAATTAACTGTTTCATTCTCCATCCTAATGCAGAATTCCACCATATTATGGTCACTCTTCCCCAAGGGGCCTCGCACAATGAGATTGCTAATTAATCCTCTCTCATTACACAACACCCAGTCTAAGATGGCCTCCCCCCTAGTTGGTTCCTCGACATATTGGTCTAGAAAACCATCCCTTATGCATTCCAGGAAATCCTCCTCCACCGTATTGCTTCCAGTTTGGCTAGCCCAATCTATGTGCATATTAAAGTCACCCATTATAACTGCTGCACCTTTATTGCATGCACTCCTAATTTCCTGTTTGATGCCCTCCCCAACATCACTACTACTGTTTGGAGGTCTGTACACAACTCCCACTAACGATTTTTGCCCTTTAGTGTTCTGCAGCTCCACCCATATAGATTCCACATCATCCAAGCTAATGTCTTTCCTAACTATTGCATTAATCTCCTCTTTAACCAATAATGCTACCCCACCTCCTTTTCCTTTTATTCTATCCTTCCTGAATGTTGAATACCCCTGGATGTTGAGTTCCCAGCCCTGATCATCCTGGAGCCACGTCTCCGTAATCCCAATCACATCATATTTGTTAACATCTATTTGCACAATTAATTCATCCACCTTATTGCGGATACTCCTTGCATTAAGACACAAAGCCTTCAGGCTTGTTTTTTTAACACCCTTTGTCCTTTTAGAATTTTGCTGTACAGTGGCCCTTTTTGTTCTTTGCCTTGGGTTTCTCTGCCCTCCACTTTTCCTCATCTCCTTTCTGTCTTTTGCTTTTGCTTCCTTTTTGTCTCCCTCTGTCTCCCTGTATAGGTTCCCATCCCCCTGCAATATTAGTTTAACTCCTCCCCAACAGCACTAGCAAACACTCCCCCTAGGACATTGGTTCCGGACCTGCCCAGGTGCAGACCGTCCGGTTTGTACTGGTCCCACCTCCCCCAGAACCGGTTCCAATGCCCCAAGAATTTGAATCCCTCCCTGCTGCACCACTGCTCAAGCCATGTATTCATCTGCGCTATCCTGCGATTCCTACTCTGACTAGCACGTGGCACTGGTAGCAATCCCGAGATTACTACTTTTGAGGTCCTACTTTTTAATTTAGCTCCTAGCTCCTTAAATTCTTTTCGTAGGACCTCATCCCTTTTTTTACCTATGTCGTTGGTACCAATGTGCACCACGACAACTGGCTGTTCTCCCTCCCATTTCAGAATGTCCTGCACCCGCTCCGAGACATCCTTGACCCTTGCACCAGGGAGGCAACATACCATCCTGGAGTCTCGGTTGCGTCCGCAGAAACGCCTATCTATTCCCCTCACCATCGAATCCCCTATCACTATCGCGCTCCCACTCTTTTTCCTGCCCTCCTTTGCAGCAGAGGTCTACAGAGCAGTAGTGATACCCGCCTTCCTATATGCTTCAGAGACATAGACGACATACAGTAGACACCGCAAAGCACTGGAGAAGTACCACCAACGCTGCCTCCGCAAAATCCGCGTTCTCGCTCAGGCCAACATCCCTGGCATCGAGACATGGACCACGCTCGATCAGCTCTGATGGACGGGCCACAATAGACTCCCAAAACAAGCACTCTACTCCGAGCTATGTCATGGCAGGAGAGCCCGAGGAGGGCAGAGAAAGCGCTTCAAGATCACCCTCAAAGCCTCCATGAAAAAAATGTAACATCCCCACCGACTCTTGGGAATCCCTGGCCCAAAACCGGTCAAAGTGGAGGAGAAGCATCGGAGAAGGCACCGAACACTTAGAATCTCTTCGCCGCGAGCACGCGGAAGCCAAGTATGAACAGCGGAAGGATCAAGCAGCTCCAACGACCACCTGCCCCACCTGTGACAAACTGTAGATCCCACATTGGTCAGTCACCTTAGAACTTATTTTAGCGTGGAAGCAAGTCATCCTTGACTCCAGTGGACGGACGGACGAAAAAAGGAGAGCGAGCGAGAGAGAGAGAGACGCGGGGGGTGCGCGGGCGCAGAGGGTGCGCGGGCACGCGAGGGCTTGCTGTGTGTCTCCAGTTAGCAACTCCTTGGGGGCAAATGTATTTTCGCCCAGTGGGGGGGGGGGCGCGCTGACAACTCCCGCAAAATTGCACAGGAGTTAGCAGCTACACAAAACCGGTAGCTTCCCCCCCCCCCCCACGAGAGAGGGGGAGAGGGAGAGGGTTCACTCATCCAAATAATTGGAAGAAATTTGCACCCATCCTTCATGAAAACTTGGACTTTGGATCAGCAGCATATTAAGGTCAATAAATAGCGAAAAGCAGTGAATGAAAAAAAAAAATCGCATTTGTACCTTACAGGGATGTCTAAATGCAAGATTAATCTTTATATATCAATGCCAATCACTCCAAGCTTTCAAACCATGCAGAAAAATATTCACAAGAGAACACTGGGTGGGCACCAGATGCAAGCTATGTGAACAACAGTTGCTCAGGGTCTTCTAAAAATAGCATTCGTTCTTCCAACAGAATCACTAAGGTAAACACGAGTCAACAATTTACCCAATAAAAAATTGCCCCTTTGGTTTAAGCACTCAAACAAAATATTACATACAGCCAAAAGATTAATTGCAAAAAGATCAAATTGGATGAGACAGCTCAGCCTCGTACCTGGGATTGGGGTGGAACGAGCTGGCTGCCATCGCCAGCAATAATTATGCATTTGTGTAATGCCCAAGAACATGAGGGATTAAGCAGGAGGTAAAGGCGGCAAATGGTATGTTGGCCTTCATAGCTAGGGGATTTGAGTATAGGAGCAGGGAGGTCTTACTAAAGTTGTACAGGGCCTTGGTGAGGCCTCACCTGGAATATTGTGTTCAGTTTTGGTCTCCTAATCTGAGGAAGGACGTTCTTGCTATTGAGAGAGTGCAGCGAAGGTTCACCAGACTGATTCCCGGGATGGCAGGAGTGACCTATGAGGAGAGACTGGATCAACTGGGCCTTTCTTTATACATTGGAGTTTAGAAGGATGAGGGGGGGGGATCTCATAGAAACATACAAGATTCTGAGAGGACGGGGCAGGTTAGATGCGGGTAGATTGCTCCCGATGTTGGGGAAGTCCAGAACCAGGGGACACAGTCTTAGGATAAGGGGTAGGCCATTTAGGACTGAGATGAGGAGAAACTTCTTCAGTCAGAGTTGTTAACCTGTGGAATTCCCTGCCGCAGAGTGTTGTGGATGTCAATTCATTGGATATATTCAAGAGGGAGTTAGATATGGACCTTACGGCTAAGGGGATCAAGGGGTACTGAGGGAATGATCAGCCATTATTGAGTGGTGGTGCAGGCTCAAAAGAGCCGAATGGCCTACTCCTGCACCTATTTTCTATGTTTCTATGTTTACCTAGAGGCATCACAAGTTGCAATCCTAATCACACAGTTTGTTCTGTAGAGCACAATTACTAAAGAAAAAGTCTGAATGTATAGTCAGACTAAGCAATTAGTTCCAAAGTTCTCAGCCATCATTTAGATATGATTCCAATTCTTTGTGATGCAATGTCCAAATTAAAAGGCTGGAATCATTTTTTTCCACATTGCCTTGCCATCTGCATGAATTGGCTGATTTCAATAACGTGAATTTTAGATACAGGTACGTCTGAAATCCAGCAACCTCAGAACATAAGAAATTGGAGCAGGAGTAGGCACCTGGCCCCTCGATTCTGCTCCGCCATTTAATAAGATCATGGCTGATCTGATCATGAACTCGGCTCCACTTCCCTGCCTGCTCCCCATAACCCTTTATTACCTTATCGCTCAAAAATCTGTTTATCTCTGCTTTAAATATATTCAATGACCCAACCTCCACAGCTCTCTGGGGCAGAGAATTCCACAGATTTACAACCCTCAGGGAAGAAATTCCTCATCAGTTTTAAATGGACGAACCCTTATTCCGAGACTGTGTCCCCTAGTTTCAATTTCCCCACGAAATATCCTCTCTGCATCCACCTCGTCGAGCCCCCTCATGATCTTATACGTTTCGATATCATCTCTCATTCTTCTGAGCAACAATGAGTATAGGCCCAACCTACTCAACCCATCCTCATAAGTCAACCCCTCCCATCTCCGGAATCAATCAAGTGAACCTTCTCTGAATAGCCTCCAATGCAAGTATATCCTTCCTTAAATACGGAGACCAAAACTGTACGCAGTACTCCAGATGTGGCCTCACCAATACCCTGTACAGTTGTAGCAGGACTTTACTGCTTTTATACTCCATCCCCCTTGCAATAAAGGCCAACATTCCATTTGCCTTCCTGATTACTTGCTGTACCTACAGACTGACTGTGTTTCATGCACAAGGATCCCCGGGTCCTTCTGTACTGCAGCACTTTGCAATTTTTCTCCATTTAAATTATAATTTGCTTTTCTATTTTTTCTGCCAAACTGGATAACCTCACATTTTGCGACATTATACTCCATCTGCCAAATTTTTGCCCACTCACTTAGCCGGTCTATATTCCTTTGCAGATTTTGTGTCTCCTCCTCACAACTTGCTTTCCCACCCATCTTTGTATAATCAATCAGCAAACTTGGCTACATTACACTCGGTCCCTTCATCCAAGTCATTAATATAGATTGTAAATAGTTGAGGCCCCAGCAGCGATCCCTGTGGCATCCCACTAGTTACTGTTTGCCATCCGGAAAATGACCCATTTATCCCCACTTTCTGTTTTCTGTTAGTTAACCAATCCTTTATCCATGCTAATATATTACCTCCAACCCAGTGAACTTTTATCTTGTGCAGTAACCTTTTATGTGGCACCTTATCGAATGCCTTCTTAAAATCCAAATACACCACATCCACTGGTTCCCCCTTATCCACCCTGCTAGTTACATCCTCAAAGAACTCCAGCAAATTCGTCAAACATGATTTCCCTTTCATAAAACCATGCCGACTCTGCTTTATTGAATTATGCTTTTCCAAAAGTCCCACTACTGCTTCCTGAATAATGGATTCCAGCATTTTCCCAGCGACAGATGTTAGGCTAACTGGTCTAAAGTTTCCTGCTTTTTGTCTGCCTCCTTTTTTTAAATAGGGGCGTTACATTTGCAATTTTCCAATCCGCTGGGACCGCCCCAGAATCCAGGGAATTTTGGTGGATTACAACCAATGCATCCACCTCTCTCAAGACCCTCAGATGCAAGTCATCAGGTCCAGAGGACTTGACCACCTTTCGTCCCATTAGTTTAGAGTACTACTTCATTAGTGATAGTGATTGTATTAAGTTCCTTCCTATAGCTCCTTGATTATCCACTATTGGGATGTTTTTAGTGTCTTTACCACGAAGACCGATGCAAAATATTTGTTCAACGTCTCTGCCATTTCTCTGTTTTCCATTATTAATTCCCCAGTCTCATCCTCCAGGAGACCAACATTTACTTTAGCCATTCTTTTCCTTTTAATGTAGCTGTAGAAACTCTTACTCTATCTGTTTTTATATTTTGTGCTAGTTTACTTTCATAATCTATCTGCTCTCTATCATTTTTTTTAGTCGTTCTTTGCTGGCGTTTAAAAGTTTCCCAATCCTCTGGCCTCCCACTAGTCTTGGTCACATTGTATGCCCTGGTTTTCAATTTGATACCATCCCTTATTTCCATAGTTAGCCACAGATGGTTATCCCTTATCTTAGTCTTTACTTCTCATTGGGATATATTTTTGTTGAGAATTATAAAATATCTCCTTAAATGTCTGCCGATGCTCATCAACCATCCCATTCTTTCGTTTATTTTCCCAGTCCACTTTAGCCAACTCTGCCCTAATATCTTTGTAGTCTCCTTTATTTAAGCTTAGGACCCTGGTTTGAGAACCAACTTTCTCACCCTCCAACTGAATTTGAAATTCAACCATGTTATGGTCACTCATTCCTAGAGGATCCTTTACTATGAGATCATTTATTAATTCTGTCTCATTACACAGTACCAGATCTAAAATAGCCTGTTCCCTGGTTGGTTCCGCAACGTACTATTCAAGGAAACCATCCAGGATACATTATGAACTCTTCCTCAAGGCGACCCTGGGCAATTTGCTTTGTCCAATCAATATGAAGGTAAAAATTGCCCATGATTATTGCCGTTCCTTTATGACAAGCTTCCATTATTTCTTGATTTATGCTCTGTCCTACAGTGTAGTTACTGTAAGGGGGCCTATAGACTACTCCCACCAGTGACTTTTTCCCCTTATTATTCCTTATCTCCACCCAAACTGATTCAACATCTTGATGATCTGAGCCAATATCATTTCTCACTAAATGCGATGATCAGGACCGAGAGACTGCTGGTTTTTGGATTTTTCCAAATTTTAGATCTCGCTGTTGCCGCACGCCGATTCCCACTGCCCCCCAGTGCAGCGTTTCTTGCTGGTTTCCTCGTCCCTGGGTCTTTACTCGTTGGAGTTCAGAAGGATGAGGGGTGATCTTATAGAAACATTTAAAATAATGAAAGGGATAGACAAGATAGAGGCAGAGAGGTTGTTTCCACTGGTCGGGAAGACTAGAACTAGGGGGCACAGCCTCAAAATACGGGGGAGCACATTTAAAACCGAGTTGAGAAGGAATTTCTTCTCCCAGAGGGTTGTGAATCTGTGGAATTCTCTGCCCAAGGAAGCAGTTGAGGCTAGCTCATTGAATGTATTCAAGTCACAGATAGATAGATTTTTAACTAATAAGGGAATTAAGAGTTATGGGGAGCAGGCGGGTAAGTGGAGCTGAGTCCACGGCCAGATCAGCCATGATCTTGTTGAATGGCGGAGCAGGCTCGAGGGGCTAGATGGCCTACTCCTGTTCATAATTCTTATGTTCTTATGTCCCCCGCCGCCATGTTGCCATTTTGGCTGCCTCAAAAATTTCCGTTTTTTGGACAATTCTGATTTTCAGACAGTCGGATTTGAGACATTGTACTTGTACAAACCTCGTGAGGCACCTTACCAAATGCCTTATTACTCATCTTTGTTGGAGGGCATTCTGCTGATTTTTTGACTTGCTATACTTTAAGCATCACATATTCTTTGTCGTTGATGCAGTCAGTTACTAAGATCAGTGAGGAACTTTCTAGGTTTTCCTTTTGTTGTTATAATTTGCATTCCTAGATTTCGATTTACATTTTTATTGCCAGTTTGACCTACTTTTTGTTTTTATTGTGAATGAGATGATAAATTCTCCTCCACTCATTTTGAAGCACTGCTGTTCTGAAACAACTCCCAGTCTTATACATGGGGCCAATTTCAGTCCAGTGTTGAGAATTGATTTCCCATTTTCCTGTACACCAGGTTTTCTACACAGCAAGTTTCTTTTGCTGATCGGACTTGTTAACTTCAATGAGGAAGACTATATCTACTGGATTTTAATGAAGGAAAGCAAGAACTTGCATTTATAGAGCGCTTTTTCGACCACAGGACATTCTAAAGTGCTTTACAGCCAATGAGGTACATTTGAAGTGTAGTCTCTGTTGTGAAGTAGAGGAATGTGTGTGTCAAACTGTGCACAGCAAGGTCTCACAAACAGCAATGATCAAATTTTAAAAATCATAATGTGCATGTTGTGTAGCTCGTCTTCCAATTTGAGAAAATAGAAGACAAGATTTGGAATAAAGTTGACAATTTTTGTCCATGGGAATTGCGAGTTCTTGGCCTGTGGCTAGGATTGTGTTGTGTGATAAAGAAAGTGAGCAATGGCTGAGATATATGAAGTAGAAAATATGCAAGACTAAGGAAAGCAAGTGTACAAAATTTAAAATATGCAAGGAGAACAGTTGGGGTGAGTATTGAGGAAAGAAGTGTGAAGGAAAAGCAACAGAGCAAAAGAAATAAATGTAAAATACATCGATGCCAGGATCACTGATGGCATAGGAGCAGGAGCACTGGGCATCTGAGCAGTTAAGGAAGGGTTGGGTATTGAAGTGGTGTGGGTGAAGTGGTGGGGAGGAACAATGAAGGAATGTCAGGGGCCATGGAGACCTCACTGGTGACAAGTGGGAGTCTGAGCGGGAAGAAAGGAAGGAAGAATCCCCATGAAAAATCAAAATTCTAGATGCACCAGGTGGAGGTCTGCAAGGTACCTAACTTGACATCAAGTTGTTAAAGGTTCTCCAATTATTGTAAAATGGTAAAACATTTAGTGAAAATGATCAAAATAGTAGATAGCCATTTGGTATTGTTGAGTTAAAATGTCAATTATATATATTTTTATGTAACTGACTATACAATGCAAGTGGAAAGAAACTCAAAAATTAGGCAGACCCTGCATTAAACTTCAAAGGGCCCACACCTGAAATGTTAACATCAGTTCTTGCTGCTGATATTGGCTGTCCTACTGAAAGTTTCTGGCATCATCGTTTTTTGTTTCAGGAAGTATGATATAACAGACAGGAAATGTATGCTACATACAATTTAGATAAACAGGCTGCATATAGGAGGCAGTGGAGCTCATGGGACATCACTATTCTGACATGATGGTTGAAACTTTCTGGCAGCTAGACATATTCATTTCTTCCGTCACTTGTACAGAAGGTGATTAACAATAAGATTTATTGGGCGGAAAGAGAGAAAGAGCGAGAGATAAAAAGGAACAGACTGACATTGATATTGTGCATTGCATATCCTCAAGGTGTCCAAATAGCTTTAAAGATGCTCCAGCCAATTTTCACACAGTAATGAGATAAATTACTGAGCAATCTGTTCTGGCGGTGGTGCTTCAGAGAGGAATGTTGGCCAGGACACTGGAGAATTCAGTGCTCCTCTTCAAATATTGCCACTTTTATGTATCATATGAACATGCAGGAAAGGTCTTCAATTTGACGTCTCATCTGAAAGGGGGCACCTCCAATAATGCAGCTCCTTCTTAGTATTGCACTGAAGTGTAAGTTTAGATGAATGGGAATTGAACCCACAGACTACCAACTCAGCCACATTGACACTTAGACTCGGGCTCAATCTTCCCCAGTGATTTGCGCTGTTTTATTTGGCCCAAGTTAAAAAAAACACAATTTCTCCAATCAATTTGCACCAGCGTAACTCAGTTACAATATTTTTTAGGCAAGTTTTTTTTCAGCCAAAAGGGGCCGTAACCTGCCACCTGCGCCAATTCTGGCCATTTAGCTAAGTTTGGCCAGCTGAGAGTTACCCCAGTTCTGCTTCGGCCAGCATTTGTGGCCTCTGCAGAAAAACCTTCAAGAAATCGACGCAGGTAAGTGCAGCAAATGCCCGGACAGCAGCAGCAGGAAAGGCAAGAGGGGGAAGAGAGAGATGGGGGAGGGAGAGGGGAAGCCTTTCAGGTGTAGTTAGGTGCGGGGACCAGGAGGAAGGAGGCCATTCGGCCAGGGCTAGAGGAGCAGACCGGGAGACCGCTTGGCCAGGGCTCGGGGCGGGGAAGCAGACCGGGAGACCACTGGGCCAGGGCTAGGGAGCAGACCGGGAGACCACTGGGCCAGGGCTCGGGGCGAGAGAGTGGGACCGGCTTTAATAATTTTATGTTTTTAAATTGATGCAATGTTTTTTTCATGTGTTTGGAGCTGGCTGTATGTTTCACTTTGCAGCCTCAGCTCGCACTGTGTCCCTGGTTACCATGGCAGCCCAATCCTTTTGGCATAGATCAAGGCTCCGCCCCCAAAACTGAAAGACAGGTTAGGCCACAGCAAAATGAAGAAATCCAACGGGGAAACGTAGAACATTTTTTTTTGGCTTACATGGGTCCCAAAAAAACAGGCGTAACTCAAGTATGCCAAAAAAAAGCTTTGGGGAAATTTGAGCCCAAAGTGTGCAATTAAAAAATGATCAACCCCACCAAACGTGAAGACACGTTTTTGTTACTTGGACAAAAGTCAATTGCATTTATTATTGTGACTGTGAAACTCTTTTTGGAGTTCACCTGCAAAACATAAAACATGAAACCGTGCCACCCGACCTGGGTGACACACCAGACATTTACAAGGCCCTTTTTTTCTTTTTTCTTTGTTTTTTTTTTGGGGCACTAAAATCAAATTTTTCCTTTTTCCAGTGCCCCCTATAAAAGGAGAGGGGGACACTAAAAGCACCGGCAATTAAAACAAATTAAACTTTAAAACGTAAAATCAAATTAAAATTTGGTTGCCGGGCGTGATGATGCACTCCAGTCCCTCCGGTGCCCACCTCTCGCGGAAGGCCGCGAGCGTACCGGTGGATACCGCGTGCTCCATCTCCAAGGACACTCTGGACCGGATGTAAGAGCGGAAGAGAGGCAGGCAGTCGGGTTGAACGACCCCCTCGACCGCCCGCTGCCTGGACCGGCTGATGGCACCCTTGGCCGTGCCCAGGAGCAGTCCTACGAGGAGGCCCTCGGACCTACCCGCTCCCCTCCGCACAGGGTGCCCAAAGATCAGGAGAGTGGGACTGAAGTGCAGCCAGAATTTCAGGAGCAGCCCCTTCAAATAATAGAACAGGGGCTGCAACCTTGTGCACTCAATAAAAACATGGAACACGGACTCCTCCAGACCGCAGAAATTGCAGGCGGCCTGGGAGTCCGTGAACCGGCTTAAAAATTTGTTGCACGGCACTGCTCCGTGCACCACCCTCCAGACCAAGTCCCCGACGAATAGTGGGAGGACCCCTGCGTAGAGTTGTGACTGTGAAAGCAGCAGCCAATCTCGTCCACCTGCAGCTAATGGACAGTTAACTAGTTAAATCCCAGTAGGTTTAAGAAAGCAGCTTTGCAACCTCCATGATGAAAATCTTGGGGCCTGTGCCAAACATTTCTTTTTGGAAAAATAAATCGCACCATTCGTTGTTTTAGGAAAAAATATTCAAATTTGGCTCATGGACTTTAAAAAAAGGACTAGGAGCGAAGTTTGAGGAATGTTGTACTTTGACAGTCATGTGGCATTTAAAACACTTAACTATATATAAAATACATTTACTGGAAACAATATAGAACAAATGAACAAAAAAAAAAGTTACAACTATTAATTTTAAAGTTAACTCAGAATGCTAACTTTCCTTTGCCCTGGTATCAGGTGCAAATACTGTACTTCATTCTTTCTTGAATTTTGGAGTACAAAATTAAAGTTGAAAGACATTGACCGTCAACAATATTTTTGAACATGTTTCACACGTCAGTGGATAAAACCAATCCCAAATAATGCAGTATAAAGTAGCTGGATCAAAAGCAATTCTTTATTGTGAAATTCCATGAAGATCACAAAATCCTGAACTTTTTAAACTCAAGGTCATATCCCCAATCATTATTTACACACTAGTGACCAGAAATCAAGTCTTCATTCATAAGCCAAGACACCACATAGTTCACTATTACTTTGCTACTGTTTGTAGTTGAACTGTTAAACAGCAATATCCAACAATAAGCATCCTGATCAGAAAACCATTTCTAATTGCAACGCAACTAAGTAACCTTTAAGAAATATCAAATCTCATTTATGAGATGTCTCTTTTTTGAAAATAGGCATAGATGTCAAGAGGTCTCCAATGTCTTACAAAAACTACAAATTCAGCTATAGACATCCTGTATACAGACATCCCTGAAAGGCAGTTAGTTATGAAGTAAACATAATTCTCATTATATTCATCAGCACCCATCACTGGTTTTTTAATCTTTACTGGTCGAGCAAAGAAGTAATCAGTCCTGCATTCTATTTGCTTTCCAATTTGTTACAAGGGAGTACCAACAATACAGAATGCTTCATAAACCACACCACTGCATAAAACACCTTGCCTCACATTATAGTTCTCCATTTTCAAGGACTGTAAAAATGTCACTCTATCACACCCATCACTAAAAAAGGCAGGTTTCTCACACACTTACCTCCCAGCAACTTGTCCTCGATCACAAATCAACGCAGCTTTCTGACCATTAGCTCACCAAATCTTTCAAGCTATTTCTAACAAAGACATCCATATTAGTAAAAAATACAGTTTAAAAGTGTAAGGATACTGGAAGCGAGTCTCTTTCAAATATAATGAATGAATAATCTTGCCAGCAAGAGGGAACTTCGAAACAACACGACAGGCGATCCCCAGGTGGGCAGAGTAAATTTTTCAAGGACACCCTCAAAGCCTCCTTGATAAAGTGCAACCTCTCCGTCACCTGGGAGTCCCTGGGCCAAGATCGCCCCAAAGTGGAGGAAGAGCATCCGGGAAGGCGCTGAGCACCAAGTCTCGTCGCTGAGATTATACAGAAAGCACGTGCAGGCATCGGAAGGACCGTGTGGCAAAGCAGACTCCCTACCCACCCACCCTTTCCTTCAACCACTGTCTGTCCCACCTGCGACAGAGACTGCAATTCCCGTATTGGACTGTACAGCCACCTGAGAACTCACTTTGGAGAGTGGAAGCAAGTTTTCCTCGATTTCGAGGGACTGCCTATGATGAGAAACAATTACTTAAGTAACTATTTCTAAATTCACTTAATTTTGGTTTTGGAATCTTGTACATATACATATATACAGTTTTTAAGAGATTCGGCAAGTAAGCCAGTTTTCCACATTGTGCAAGTAGTTAAAACCCTTCATATGCACAGCCAGAAATTCAGTTTGTGTTTTTTTTTTTAAAAACAAAAATATTTCAAGAAATGAATGGCAAACTTCAGACCTGCAGCTAAAAGATTTAACAAGATAACTACAGTATCACTGTACAATCAAACTTTTGTTCATTAACAGCCGAGAAACTCAATGCTTCACAAGTTGTCGTGTTACGTTGTTATTTTGAGACTTCATTAATAGTACTTTAATGCAAGAAATTATCCTCCTATTCAGCAAATACTTGGTCCAACAAAAAGTTCATTTAAGTAGCCACACCCCAGTTATCAATGCTCTTCTGTTCACAAATACAGCTTCTTCAGAAAAGAAAAACCTCCTTAACCAAGATACGCAATATAAATAAACACAGGCTCTGCAGTATATTAAAAATCACTGGACCAAGAGCCAATGTGTGGATGATCAAACAGGTGCACAGTATAGATTCAGATTCATGGGGGTTTATGAAAAGAGAATAACTGAAGCCTGCTTATTATGAAGCCAGTCAAAGCAACAAATTAATGTTCTCAGTTTTAAAATGATAGACATCAAAAGATCTTAATGAACTAATTTCAAGGAATTAACTACCTTACAGAATGGTAGAACATAGATTGGCAATCTCAAGTCACACCTTGACAGGTTTAGAGAGAAAAGCTTCAAATCTAACTTTGCCTTTCTTTTTCCCCCACTTCAGAGATCCACTTAAATGATTTCCTTACATCAGATATAACAATGTATCTCAACTGTACCTCCAGCTCAGTTCTTTGAGTTACAGTTCAGTCATACACTCAGTCAAAATTTGTTACAGGGTTATGATAAGTACATAACCATTAAGTCTATTATCTGTTCTCCCTGAAGGAAGTACTTTTGTTGAACTACAATACTGCAGAAACCAGTGCCTCACCAGAGTTGCCACTTTTAAAATGTGAGCACTTGGATAAAGAATACTGACACACCAGTTGACAGTGAGGAGCAACACAACTGCATCCTTTTTTTTTAAAAATTCATTCACAGGATGTGGGCATCACCAGCAATTATTGCCCATCCCTAATTGCCCTTGTGAAGGTGGTGGAGAGCTACCTTCTTGAATACAACGGAGTAGCTTGCTGGGCCATTTCAGAGGGCAGTTAACCACATTGCCGTGGGTATGGAGTCACATAAGGTACATTAGTGAACTAGATGGATTTTTAACAACAATCCAGTAGTTTCTTGGTCATCATTACTGATACTAGCTTTTTATTCCAGATTTATTTAATTAACTGAATTTAAAATTCCCCATCTGCTGTGGTGGGATTTGAACTCATGTCTCTGGATCATTATTCCAGTAACATACCCACTATGCTACTGTACCCCTATTGTTCTCATCCATGTAATGTCAGTGGAAGTCACGATTCATTTTTGTTCCTCTTAGTGCAGGGGCCACTCCCAATTATAGCATCTCCACTGGCATCTTGGCTCAAAGCAGACGATTCTTTTTGGAGGACATGACTCAGCATCACGCAATGCATGTACCCACTGAACCATCAAGACACGTCATTAAATCTAAATGTATTATCCGACCTTCATTTTCTTCTCCTAAAGACCTTGTTCAGCTACAGTGCCGAGTACCAGCAGGTCTCAAGTACTTCACCCAAGTGCCCATTGTTCATGTGAATCCAGACATGTGTCAGCATGCTGTGTGACAACAGAGGGCATTGTAACCAAACTCAATCCTAGTGAACTTCCACACATGTGCATGTTCGAACAGGATTCACTGGATAGAGAAGTGAGAATGAAGGTGAACTTTTTGTCTCTGTAAATCAGGGGATGAACTGCAGCCCCAACTGCTGTTCTGATTGAGATCAGCTAACTCAGCACTGACTGTGGATTGAACGATAGGCCTGTATGGCTTTACTGCTCTCCATGCATACTTTTATTTACTAAGCCATGGATGTGTGGCTCGGCATCAAATTTTGTGTCTTTATAACACACCTGTGAAGCACTTGGGACGTTATACTACGTTAAAGGTGCTGTTGGATATCAAAACAGAATATTAAAAAAAAAAAATCACACATGCATTGTCTTTATATCACTTTGTAATATGTTGCAAAATATTTTGATTTCGTTTGGAAGTTTTGCAGGAAGTATGTTGAAAAATTTAAAGAAAACATTTTACTTATTCCATGGGTGTTGGTGAGAATTCGAGATACCAAAAACAGGATAAATTAAGTGCTGTGAAAATAGCAAGTCTACTTAACTTACATAATGATTCTAAACTATACTATAACCTGCAGCAATGATGCTATTACATGGAATGAAATATCTCAAATATAGCTTTTTCATGCTCAATCTCGTGAATCTTTGGAATTCTCTACCCCAGAGGGATGTGGATGCTCAGTCGTTGGGTATATTCAAGACAGAGATCAATAAATTTTTGGATACAAAGGGAATCAAGGAATATAGGGATAGTGCGGGAAGGTGGAGTGGAGGTAGAAGATCTTATTGAATGGTGGAGCAGGCTCAAAGGGCCGAATGGTCTCCTCCAGCTCCAATTTCTTATGTTCTTATGGACAAGATAATTACTTTTTTCCCAGTAGTTTACTCAGTTTCCTGCCAAGTAGCATTAAATGTTATTGTCAGTCAATTACTTGTAGGTACTTAACCAACCATTACTCATGAAACAAGTGGGACACAATACAACTCAGAAATCTCAAATAAAAATAAACATGTTCAAAGTTGCTTCACTCAATAGCTTGATTTGCTCAATAGTGAGCCACAAAGGTGATTCCCCCAACTCCTTCATCTGTGCTGGCCAGGGAAGGTTGAGAAACTGGAGGAAAAAAGCAGCTTTTTTTTTTGCCCTATATATCTTTATTCCAACACTATTCCCTGTCCATGTTCGCTGTTCCTCGGACTCCTTATATCAAATTGTCAGCCATGAAGTGATACAGTCAAGCAATCCAAAACAATTAACTGCACGTCCTTCAATTCTGTGTGTGTGCTTACGCAACAAAAGCATTCATACACTTCCTTGATGGTACAGTCAAGATCAGAGACACTCCTGGAAAACCACACCATTGTACTCCACATCAGCAGGCAAATGTGTTAAATTTTTCTCAAAACAGCCAAGACCCTAAAATTCTAAAGAATATGTACTTTAAATTAAACGATGGAATGAGCAAGGGGACGTGCTCTCAGCAGAAATTCTCCATCTGCTATGTCCAAAGAAGCTGAATATAGTTACACCAGATATCTTCATTCACGCAAGACAAAACAATCAGAAAAAGTGTGTGCATGATCTTTCAGAAGAAAATGTATATAATTTTAGGTTAAAAATCTTACGTCTGCTTGCACTACTCATCAACTTTTTCTATTATAAATTCCTATTTTTTTATATCCATTATAAATTTATAATGGAAAATGCCAATGTAAACTTGACAGTAATTTACATAGTCAATTTGTATTACAAATGTAGACAGGAATTTATGAAGAAAATATGAAAATAAGGACAGAATGTAAGACTTTCAAAAAGGGTACCAAATTATGTTTGCACATCCTAGTCCAATTTTCCCTCGCCTTCTAACCAGAGCATGAAGAAATAGAACACTTACCATTTTTTGTCAGCTTTCCACAAGTGCAATGCAATAACCATCTCCAACAACAGAGAGCCTACCCACCTCCCCTTGATATTCAATGGCATTCACAAGCAATCATGTACTGTATAGGGTTTGACATATTTATTTTATATATCCTAGATCCATCAGTCGTTCTATTTTTTTTTTTAAATACAAAAGAGAGCCAGGTCTTTTTAAATGCTATAAAATAGTCTGTAAATTTCAAGAACTGTTTATTGCATCCTTAAAGCAGTTATGACAAAAATATTTTGGTCACTTGCATATCAGCATTTATAATAGTCATGTTATTAGTCAAACTTATTTCAGCATTGGTACCCCTCATGGCACTTTGAAAAGAATTGTAATAATTAATAAAACTGATATTATTGCAATTTGATATTTTTGCTGAGTAAAGGTACCCGTACATTGAACTGAGCCAACATCAAAGCAGTACCTATATCGAAGTGCTGCACAACACAGCTTGCCAGACATGTCTTCTCTGTTTTTCAAGTTTGAACAGGTGTGACCAGTGAATATATTGCTCTATGTCATACTAATTTCCCAACTATCTTTGCATTTAATATTAATACATTTAATATTAATATATCTCTGCAAGAGTGATGAGTTGCAAATTTGATCCTCGGCTGCATCTGCAATCCTTGCTTTTATGCTAGGAGACCCACGTTCACACTACAATTCTATATGTAAATTATGAGCACAGGTTGAATACTCGGCTTGTATTCCCTTGAGTATAGAAGATTTTGGGGGGGGGGGCGGGGAAAGAGGTTGTGCGATCTAATTGAGGTACGCAAGGTGATTAAAGGATTTGATTGGGGAGAGAGAAGCTCTCTCTCCTGTGATGGAAAATTTAGCAGGCAATTTGTGCAAAGCAAGGTCCCAGAAACAGCAATGAGATAAATGATCAGTTCCATAACTAATTTGAAAAACCAACTTGTTTTCATGACAGTTTCAGCAGTCATTCAGGAAACACAATTCGTTTTCCCACCCCTCACTATTTTGTCCTTGTCTTTATCCACCTGAAACTGAAATGATGCTGGACTCTGAACAAATATACCAATGTAAAGTCAGTGGCTCATTCAATTTGCCAACCTAAAATCATTTTCTTCATGAAACAAATTGTTTTTGGCCACACAAATTAAGTTGCTTTTTGGTAGTCAAGGGTTTGTCAGTCTGCAAAACACAAAGGATAGAAAATTCCATGATCTTAAATTGGGTACATGTAGCTTGTGGCACGGTACTGAGCCACTCAGAACAGTAGTCATTTTTTCAATCCCGAGTTCATGATGAGTTAGTCAATAGAGCACAATTGGCTTAATGGTCCTCAAAAAGGTGCTTTGTTAATTCTCTGGGCCTGTTACAAATGCATCGAGATATCTGAGCAAGAAAAAAAACAATCACTCAGACATATCCAGTAGTGGACTGAAACAAGAAAGCCAAAAATAAGTTTTTTTTAAAAAGTAAAGAAACTGTAATAACCAAGTCATGGAAATCAGGTAAGGCCAGGATTGAGCTCAGATGCATGGGTCTCTGTGGGCAACCTACTAATGCACATTTATCATGGCAACTTGGGCAAGGAACGAGACAGTTTCCAGTGCCCATGAAATCATACCTATCAAGAGTCAGGTCATTCAGGAGATGATTGGGGGAAAAAAATGTACAAGATAGGTTCTTGTTGTGACAGAAAATGTTACATTGTAAACGATCGTCGGGAAATTGTGTAGAGTTATGAACAGAGAGAAACTGGATGCAAGATATCTATTAGCTATTCAAGACTTTAAAAACTTGCTGCCAAGACGTCCCAATAGCCACCAACAATCGAACACTCTGTGCCAGTCAAATTCCCTCTCGAATGAATCATACACAATGGCTGGGCCTGCTGTAGCAACAAAATGTCAGCAATCTGAAATGAGTTAACTGGCACAAAGCAGATGGCTTCCTTGCCATCAGAGTTGCATGGAGTTACAGCTTGATGAATTGTACAGAAACATGTTCAAACAAAGCAGAGTTCATACAATACCAAAGGCCCCAACCTCAATGACCAATTGATGCCAGATATTTTGCATGTGCTTCATAAAAGGGCATACTTATATCTGTAGTGGTCCAAGTTTTACCTGGCGTGTAGTCATCTGCAAAGTGATCATCTACCCCCAACTGTTAGTATCGGACTACTACTTTAGCTGAATAGCTTCAGATTTATGCAGGATTAATAGCACTCCAAAACAAGAATGCAGAGTCTGTGGTAAAGTACTTAATAGAACTGAAAAGAGACAATGCATGTAGTCAACTAAATTGAAGTTATCGGGAGAAAAGGGACAGGAAAAGATAAGCTCCCCTATCAAGCCTGTTCCATACCAACACGGTTCAGCCTACCTGCATCACCTCACCCCACCTCTCCACACACAAGCAATCTCCTGAGAGCGAGGTAAAAACAGAAATAAATAGTCAGCCAACTTGGGAAAAAGCTTTGGGAAGTTCCTGACTCTTGAAGGCAGGAGTCCACAGTGATTGACATCACATCACTCGTCCCACCGACGTGTATAAATCTGAAGTAATATTCCAATGAATCTTTTAAAATAATGCTCAGATTTTCTGCGTACAGGGTTGTTAACCCATCTAACTTCCAAAACTCAAGACCGTCTGCCACTCACAGAAGCCGGTAGAACATCAGTGGAGGAGCTACAAATGGCAATAGGAGGGGTGGGGGGTGGGAAGGTTGGGGGCAAAAAAAATAGCAGTTAAGAATTCTACTCCTAAATGTCAAGTAACCCTGCTGGTGGTGTTCATGTGTGGATGGGATTGGACTCAACTCTGATGTCTGTCACAGTCAGGTAGCCTATCAATACTTATTGACTGGGCTTGTGAGGACTGGACTGTATGACAAAGTACTGGAGATCTTCCAGCAGCGATAAAAATTATACAGGGTACTTCAAATGTGAGTCACTGATTTTTTTTTTGGGTTGCTGGCAGGGGGAGGAGGGAAGATGAAAAGAACAGAGACACAACTATTCCTTAAAGCTGTTAAAAATTTGAGCAGCACTAATCTAAAGATTTAAAATTGATGCAGTAATTATAACATGTATTATCTAGAAAACAGAGTTAGGGACAAAGTCTAAGATGGATCACTAGACAGAGCAAATTATCATCCTCTCTTGCTTTCAAAGGCCCCAGCATGCTTGCCTCATGGCCAACATTATGTTATTTACAGAGTTTACAATTTGAGTTCCCAATGTTTCCACAGCATTTACTTTCAGCTGGGTAGCACTCACTCCTGAATCAGAACACCCCCCCGCCCCCTACAAAGCAACAGTGACTACACTTCATTAATCGGCTCTGAAACACTTTGGGATATCCAGAGAATGGAAAAGGAACTACTGAAGTTCCTTCTTCTTACACAGTGTGCCTTGCCAACTCCAAATGTTATTGTTTCATTACATCTTAGATCTGGGAATGTGATTTAGAGACACAAGTAAAACTATGTCCCAATGTTTGACTAGATTGTAAAAGGTTATACAAAGAGATTTTTCTTTTTTAAAAGTCTAGTCACTCCCCTAACGGCTCAACATAAAGGCAATGTGTAACCATGTCAAACTGTCAAGAAGCTATCAGGTTCAATTTGTGTTCTGTGCTGACTGAGCCAAGTACAGTCGCAATAGAAGTAAGAGTTAGGGCAAAACATCATGGCCCCCCCAACTTGCAAGAACACAGATCCGCAGGTCGGGCTATAAAAGAGCTGAAGCGGTGGGCCCTGGAACATCGTGGCCCCCCTCCCGGCCTGCGAGAGAACAACTCCGCAGGTCGGGAGATAAAAGAGCTGGAGCGGCATACCACTTCAACCTCCAGCGACAATTTTGAGATGGGCGACTGGATGACGTCATCAAAACCCTGGTTGCCGTTTTGGAACGTGGGCAGGAACATCGGCAGGGCCCAGGTACAGAGGAGTGGGAAGGTCGGGATGGATGAGCGGCGAGTGTTTGCGGCGATATGCGGTGAATGTTTATGGCAGAGGAGCAGCAAGAAATCGTGGCGGAGGTACGACAGATGAGGGCACGGGGTCCAGAAGAGCCGAGGGCCTAAGGGCAGCATGGGCCAGCTCACACTGCGATTTGTGCGCGCTAGGTCCGTGCAGCAGAGCAGGTCTCCAGTCGTCTTGGTTAATCCTCGCCACTGGACCAAGACCTAGCTGTCAAGCCCTTGTGGTTGCTGGTGTGAAACGGCTACCACACATTAAAAAAAAATTACCGCACAGGCATCTTCCACCCCCTCAATTCGAGTTCAGGACTGGAACATCGGGCCCTTCATCGAAACACCTGTGAACTCATGTGGAAGCAAGTCATCCTCTTTCGAGGGACCGCCTATGATGATGACGATGATGAAGAAGAGTGCAATATGTAGCTTTAGGGCCCAGAGAGAAAAAAAAGCAATTCAAAGTTCCCACTACTCCTCTACTGTCCCCACTCTTGATCCTTACTCAGGGACCCTACTGGAAAATGTGCATACAGAAATTGAACAAAGACAGGATCAAACTTGAAATTCTATCTTAGTTATACAGTCTCCTGAAACTCTCAATCTTGCTCATGTCCACTATCTCAGGTGAACCAAATAGTTTCAAATCTCAGCATCCTATCTGACCCCAAGCTGAGATTCCGACCCCATACTCTCAATTACAGAGTCTGCCAACTTCCACCTCTGACATCACAAGCTGTGGACTTCTCTCCCTAAACTTCTCTGCTCTCTACCTCCATCTCCCCCTCCAAGACCCTCCTTAAAGCTTATCTCTCGGACCAAGTAGTTAATCACGCCTACCAATATCTCCCTCTTGACCTAGATGTAGATTTTTGTCTGATTACTCTTCTGTGAAGCACCATGGGATGTTTTTCCATATTGAATGCTCTATATAAATGCAAAGTTTTGTTATATGAAGAATCGCTACTTTAATAAAAAGGTGCACAAAGGTTAATGTTGCCTCATCGAAGAGAATAGTTTCAGAGGAGGGACACAGAAAAATTTAGCCAAAATAAATCAAATAATTTGCTTTTAACTCTTAATTTTATGCCCACCCCTTGGAAACCATATTCACACCCTCGCTGATTCTCTAAATTTGAACTGCAAGATGGACAGCAAACACAAAAATCCAAAGAATAAAATAAAAACAATTGAGTCCCTTAGAAATTCTGATCCTGTAAACTGGTGCTGCAGACAAGTGCTACCCAATCTAATAATTTGCAAATTCCTCCCAACCAAATTGCAACTGCAACTATCACTATCCAACCCTAAATTTGAGATTATTTTGCCACAAACATTTTCTAGTTAAATTTGAAGCCCATGGCTTTAAATAACTTTTGATGTCAGAAAGCTTTATTCACATGGATTCAGTTCAGAGTAACTTAAAAGTGATAATGAAAAATGCAGCTTAAGAAATGTAACTGCATTTTTTTTTAAACAAACACATGGTTAAGCGCAACTACAGCTCTGAATCAGTAGCAACTTGAAGAGGCTAAATATTCAAATAAAAGTAAATTCACAATGAATGCGCGTTGAAGCAGTTAGTTGTCCTTGTAAAGAGCCTGCACAGGCACGATGGGCTGAATGGTTTCCTTCCATGCTTTATCATTATATGATTTTTTTTTAAGCTTTGAATTGAACAAAAGCCAATCCAACAACTGGAGCAGATGTAGGTATAAAATAAATTCTTATGAGTGATAAACGTGAAGAACAAATTCCAAAAATAATTAAGTTAACAATGATTTAAGCAGGGTGCAACACAAGGACATTTTCTTTCACAGATGCATCTACTACCACAAGTCCAGATCTGATCCGAAGCAGTTTCAGCTTCACATTAATGTGAAACTTGTGCACTGTAATCAGGTGTCAAAGACTAAACAGACTTCTAAGAAGTCTGCTATCAGGTCAGATCCTGACTCCAGATTCCAAGTACATCACACTAAAGCTCAGCATCACAGCAAAAGCTGCTTTGCCCCAATGCCGACTTCATGGGGCAAATGCAGCCCAGCACAACATTTGTAGTCTGAATGCACTGTAAAAATGGAATAGCTAGATTTACTGCATCTTTTGTAATGTATCTTAATTGTTCTGGATATGGGTTATTTAATTGCACAGTGAAAACTTTAAACTTTTATCCCTCCCCCCACCCCACCCCAACAAAAGTGCATGCCATTCATTGGGTGACAAACTAACCATTAAATTACAAATATAAAAGACCTCAGATGAATTGGGTTGCACAACATTCTCCAATGGAGATACTACAAATGACATGTATTTCCACTAATATTAAACCTCAGTGTAGTGCTGAAGGGAGTGTTGTCCTGTCACAGAAGGTGTCTATTGAATGAGACGTTAACAGAGGTCCCGTTTGCACTCTCAGATGGACGTAAAAGATCTGATGGCACTATTCCAACAAGAGCTGGCAAGTTATCCTGGTGCTCTGCCCAACATTTATCCGTTGGTTAAGATCACTAAAGCAGATTATCTGGTCAGTTATCCTACTGTTGTTTGTGGAACCTTGCTGTGTGCAGATTGGCTGCCGTGATTCCCTACATTTCAAGAGTAATTAATTGGCTGTGAAGCATTTCAGGATATCCTGAGGTTGTGAAAGGTACTTGTATAAATGAAAGCTCTTTCTTTATATACAATTGTAATCAGTTACGGTCCCACAGCCATTCCCACTTCTCAAAAAGGTCAATGATACAGCTAGTTTCTTGTTTTGTTTTTTTTAAAACCACTCTCACATCTCTGAAGATCATTGTAATCATTTGAGAATTTCCCAATTTTATTATAGAAGCATAAATTTGGTACATCAAATGACATAGCCCAAAATTTATGCATCATTACTGAAGCTATCTTTCAACTAATGGCGTTCGACAACTTACGAATTTAAGTAATCAACCCCATTAAGTCAGATGCAAAAGGTTATAGGGGAAAAGAAAGATATAGACCTGGATTTTGCAATAGGAACAACAGTTAAGGCCATCAGTGTTCACTGTTGTTAGAGTAAATTGGACAGCAACTTCCAGAGTCTGCACATGGACTGTTAAATGCGGAAATGATTTTCCCTACTCCTCTGCAAACTTCACTACACCAATACCTCACCAACAGGCTTGGCATTAAATTACATGAAAGGCGGGTAGTTGTGGTACTTACCCACTAAACATGCGTTCAGGGTAAGTGAATTTTGAAATGGCGTGATGAGTCTTAATTATTGCCAAACAACCTCTCTGGCCCAGAAAATGTCATTGTGTGTGTGTGGAGTCTTTTCCCCCAAAATTTAATTAATGTTGGAGATTTTTTTTTTCCCCCCCTTTCTCTTATTCCTCTTTTAATCCTAACTTTCTTTCGCTTTCTGCACATGATTTTACACTGAAATAGTCTAACTTATACTTCCTGGATTAGATTCTGTATGGCTCAGTGGGGATTTTTCAATCTGACTGGTTGAAGAGCTATGCTGTTGCTTTCTCTGCTCATACATGCCACAGGTCCCCTGTAGAGGGCACTGCGCTGTAAATGAACTCTAACTGCTGTAAGATGCCGCTCAAAAGTGCATAAAGTGTGTGGACAGCTGTATGTGTAATGAGCAGCAAGTGCTGTTCCGTAGCTGCTGACCACAAAATCTGGGCCAAAATATAGCTGGAGAATAATACATTTGCATTCTCCACTTGTTTTTAATTCACTCTAATCAGATTTTGACAAAGAACTTAGTTGTACACTGTTTTGAGCTGTTGTGTTAAGCTGCTCGTTGAATACCATCTATATTGGGATTGGTTACATTTTTGGCATGCTATGTTACAGGCCAAACATAGCTATGCTCTACTGAATATTGTTTTGCCCTTCTACTCAGTTAAATTTCAATCCAAGCTGCTACAGTTTCTGAACTGTACTGATTGGACAGGTTAGATGTAGGAAGAATGTTCCCGATGTTGGGGAAGTCCAGAACTAGGAGTCACAGTCGAAGGATAAGGGGTAAGCCATTTAGGACCGAGATGAGGAGAAACTTCTTCAGAGAATTGTGAACCTGTGGAATTTTCTACCACAGAAGGTTGTAGAGGCCAGTTTGTTAGATATATTCAAAAGGGAGTTAGATGTGGCCCTTACAGCTAAAGGGATCAAGAGGTATGGAGAGAAAACAGGAATAGGGTACTGAAGTTGCATGATCATATTGAATGGTGGTGCAGGCTCGAAGGGCCGAATGGCCCACTCCCGCACCTATTTTCTCTGAAATGAGTAAAGATGATTTTGTTGAAGGATTAATATGGAGTCTTGGGACCACTCAGCTGTCTTTGGGACATGTAAAGGCAGCCACTTCATCAGTTATAGCTGTCTGTTGTAAAAATATGCTTTTTTTTTTTAAAGTGATGAGATTATAATTTGAAATATTAGTACAATCCAGACATCATTACCCCATGAATGGATTAGAATACATTTGTATTTTCTTCCGAAGTATGTGTGTGTGTCCTGGGAAGATAGTTTGATTGTTATTTCATTATTGCCTATCCAATCAAGAGTAGTTTTGAAATTAATATTGCAAGTCAAAAATCAATGAACTGTTTCTTTGAGGTAGGAAAATGAGTGTGATATTAATGAGTGGAGAATAAAACTCCAGTTATTTTGAAAGAAGATTGGTTTTCCTGGCCAAGATGGTGAGGTGTATACTAATAATTTCCAGTGTATGATCTATGCTGTTCGTGTATTCAAAATATTTCTAAAAGGAATGGAAAAGCCAGCTTAAAGTTTTGCACGGGAAGTGCACCCTAATTTTTTCCTACTCTACAGTTTGACTGACTGCAAAAAGTAGCAGTAAGTGCCAACTGTCATTGTTAAAGCTATACAATTTTTTAAAACCTTTCTATCCATCCAAACTAAAGCTTTATTATCCTTGCTAGATTCAAGTAAAGTTCTAAGACATGTTAAGTCTGAAATTTTTGCATACCAACTTCATATTAACTCCAAGACAAAATCATAACATTTCAAAAGCAACTGTAGTTTTGAATGGAATGTAACTATCTGCGGTGAAGGGAAGAACATTATTCAATGAAGCATAGCAACCTTTGGAGTTCTGAATCAAGACCAATGGCTCACTTCGTTTTATACTTGTGGATATGAGAATGGTCTGTAAATTAGCGTGCCAAAAATTTAACCAATCCCAATATAAATGATATTTCAAGAGTGGCTTAACTCAACACCTCAAACAGTGCATTAACAACTTATTTCAGTCAAAAGCCGATGGAGTGAAAGAGAGATAGAGAATACTAAAGTTTTTATTTTCCCAGCTATAAAATTGATATATTTACCCAGACATCTTCCAGCCATTGGCACCATAACACAGATGTCATTGGAATTTATCTTATAGCCTGACACCAACATGTACTCATTTTATTGCACTTTAGATATGACTATCTTTCTACTTATTTTCTACAGGCTCGGTCTAGTAGCTATAATGTCAGCCAACAGTCTGTGTTCAACTATCATGGACATCCCTCATTTTAAACTAATCACAGATATTAATTAGCATCAAATAGAAAACATTTTCTTGCATACGGCACTCATTATCCAATTTTAGGAATCATTCCTCCAAGTTCATAACTTGAGAAATGCATTCTAAAATGTCTAGTCTCCAATTATATTTAGAGTATGTATGACAGAATCTCAAATGCCAAGTTTTTGTACATTCTGAATAAATTTAAATTCTCTAATCCTTTGTGGTCCACAGCAGTTCATTGAGAAACAAGCCTGGCACAGCTCAGTGTTAATTCACACACACACTCCTCCTGCTTCATAGTCACATGTGTGAGAATGTAACCTGTCCAGTCAGTTCTGGGGAATACAACTGGATTTCAATTCACTATATTTAGCAACGACATCAAAAGCACCTTTACAGACAAGTTGTGTGTTTTTTTTTTTTAAATCAGAAACGTTAACTCTGTATGTCTCTCCACAGATGCTGCCTGACATGCTGAGTGTTTCCTGCATTTTCTGTTTTTATTTCAGATTGCCAGCATCTGCAATATTTTGCTTTTGATTAATTTAGGCCGCATCATGTAAAACATGTAATGTGCAGTAAAACTTGTACAAAAGGGGATGGAATTTCTAGTGCCACTTTTAAAGGGAAGAAAAACTGCGAAGTCTGGAAATCAAACCCCCCAAAAAGTAAATCTAGATGCAGAACTAATTTTATTGCACAGTGAGACAGTGACTGTAGACTTTAAAATTCAATCGGACAGAGTTTTTGCTCAGTTACAAAGAAAATATGCGAGATTGCATCCACTGACACTTTTGAAATCAGACATTCTTGATTGATTAATTGGGTACAGGTAATACAATATCAAAATGTTCAGCTGCCTCATTGTGCAATTAGCACAATGAGTTACTGATGACATAACCTCTTTTCCATTTGCAATTGGATTTTTCAGCCAACAGAACTCATCAATTTCCAGGTTAATAAACTGAAGATTTGATGTACTTTTAAATGTTTGTTTTGTTACAACACTGAGCTGTTTTCTGTGACAAGAGTTGAATTTCCCCTTTATTTTTGCACCATACAATGATGCCATGTTGATACTATATTGACAGAAGTACAATAATCAAATGAGGGGAAAATTAAATGGGACTTTTTAAATAATAGAATGCATTTCTTTTCTGTAGAGTTTAGACATATATTAAATAGCTCTCTGTTCATCCAACTGGATGAAGTATAAACATATACAAAGCATGTACCGGAATTTATTTTGTTGGACATAAACCAGGGTAGGAGAAGTCTGGGGGAAAAGGGTAATATCGCTTTAGTACTTATTATTTGTGTAAAACAGATATATTTGACCTATTAAGAATTAAGTGCTGGAAATAATGTTTCAGTTGGGAGACTTTTGGTCTTTGACGCTCTGGTCAAGAGTTTCCATCAAACATATTTTATTTATAATTAAGATTATTTTAAGGTCCACAATCAGGACAATTCAGTCGGCGACCATCTCCTCAATAAAACTAGTTTTACAAACATATTTTTAAATTTATTATATATAAAATAAACTGCACATACACATCCTGTCCATCACATTTCAGATGTCATGCAATATTGTAAATTTCTAGGCCACAATGGAAAGATGGCACCCATTTGAATGCAGAGACTTTCCAGCGACCTCAAGAGCTGTAGTCTTCCTTTAATTGACCTCTGTATAAACTCAAGTATTTACTTATTACGTAGATTTTGCATAATAGATTAATACTTTTTATTTTACATGGCATGTTACTGTCCTTATAAAATCATGAATCCTCTGACTTACCATGAACAGCATTTAGATATAGATATATATATCCCAACAAAAAGCAACGACCGAGTTTTTTGGGTCATATGAGCTGTTTTCAGGTCTCCACTTTCAACTAAATGTTGCCCGACTTCATACCCTTACCCATTAAATATAGGTCCCACCCCTCGAGGTAGAGATATAGATACATACATACATATACATTCAGAAAGAGGTAGAGAGCGAGAGAGAATGAGCAAAGCACAGAAGCCATAGGGACCTCAACTTATGCACCTCCAGCATGAAAACTGACATCGCTATAACCAAAGGTTCAATCTCAGTGGCTGGCAATGAGACAAACCACTTACTGGTAACTATTTCACAGGTATGCTAATACTTTAAGCATGAGTGTCACATGTTATTTATGCACCTTTATGATACCTCAATCATAAAATCCTACAATAGTACAGCACAGAAGAGGCTATTCGGCCCATTGAGTCTGCATCGGATCTTTCGAAGAACAATCCAGTTAGTCCTTCTCCCCCACTCTTTCCCCATAGCCATGTAATTTTTTCTCCTTCAAGTATTTATCCAGTTCCCCTTTGAAGGCTACCATTGAATCTGTATCCACCACCCTATAAGGCACGGTATTCCAAATCCTAACCACTCGTTATGTAAAAGTTTTTCCTCATGTCACTTCTGGCTCTATTGCCAATTACCTTAAATCCGTGCCCTCTTGTCGACACTTCTGTCATTGGAAGCAGTTGATATTTATTTACCTATCTATCTAAACCCTTCATGATTTTAAACACCTCCATCAAATCTTCCCTTAGCCTTCACTGCTCTGAGAACACCCCCAGCTTCTCCAGTCTATCCTCGTAACTGTAATCCCTCATCCCTGGAACCATTCAAGTAAATCTTTTCTGTACCCTCTCCAAAGCCTTCATGTCCTTCCTAAAGTGCAGTGCCCACAATTGGACACAATACTCCAGCTGGGGCCGAATTTGCACTTTATATAGGTTTATGTACTCTATGCCTCTCTTTAATGTCCAGGATCCCATATGCTTTATTAACCTGTCCTGCCACCTTCAAAGATTTGTACACAAACACCGCAGGTCTCCCTCTTCTTGCACCCCATTTAAATTGGTACCATTTAGCATGTATTGCCTCTCCTCATTCTTCTTACCAAAGTGCACCACCTCATACTTTTCTGCGTTTAATTTCATCGGCCACGTGTTCGCCCATTCCACTAACCTTTCTACATCCTCTTGAAGTCTATTACTATCTTTCTCACTGTTTACTACACTTCCAAGTTTAGTGACATCTGCAGATTTTGAAATTGTGCCCTGTGCTAATGTACATCAAAAACAGCAATGGTCCTAGTACTGAACATTGTAGAACTCCACTGTATACCTCACTCCAGTCAAAAAAATAGCCATTCACAACTCTTTTTTCTATTCCTTAGCCAATTTTGTATCTATGTTGCTAGTGTCCCTTTTATCCCATTGGCTTCAACTTTGCTAACAAGTCTAATATGTGTTACTTTATCAAATGCCTTTTGAAATTCCATATACGCAACATCAACTATACTGCCCTTAGCCACCCTCTTGGAGTTTTACTTTTAAATAAGGTAGCAATCAAGTTCATCAAACATGATTTGCCCTCAGCAAACCCATGCTGGCTCTCCTTTATTTATCCAAGTAACTGTTAATTTTCTTCTGGATTACTGTTTCTAAAAGCTTGCCCACCATGACCTTAAACCGACAGGCCTGTATATTTGATCCTTCGTCCTTTTTTTGAATTAGAGTATAACACAAGCTTTTTTCTGTGGGTGGCCAGCTGTAATTGTCAAAGAATAATGGATAGGAGTGAGCAAAGGGAAACAAACATTTCACTGGTCAGTTGTCAAGGTACTGTATTTAATGCCATACACTATGCTACTTCCTGATTTGCATGGTCATGGCCACCGCAACCAATACAGCTGCCTCAGTATGTCTTTTCCGTCCTGTTGGGAACTAAAGGCGAATGAGTACATAAATGGTTGCCCAAATGCAAAAAAGAATTACATGTGTACAATAAAGAGAATTATGAAAGTAATTTCTAAAATTAGTCTTGTGTTGCAGTGCAATAATAAAGTACTAAAAACTGTGGGCAGCCAGAATTTACTCATTAAAACTTGACTCTGGATCCTGCTACTTTGGCATTATTTAGTTAGAATGTTCGAAAAGTTTCTGATTTAGTAGGTTTTACTGTCTAGATTTCAGAATTAACTGATCAGTTAAAAGAGTCAATATTTAGCCTTAAATTAAATGACTTGGGATTTAATTTACTGCATGCACCATTTAACACAGGAAAATGATCTGAAAAATTGTTAAATCGATAATAGGAACGCGACCAAAAAAGAAAGCACACAACCTCAGCAGGATTGCGAAAGACTCAAAATAATTGGCGTTTTCCATTTAATCAGTCAAGAAGCGGCTCGTCCTTACCTTGCCTGTTTTGTGGTCGAACCAGATGAGAGCATGGTTTCTGGAAAGCACTTTGCAGTCGAAGGTGGCATTATTCTGGGCCGGTCTGCAGCGTGCCACCGATCGACCGATTTTGACAGGTTCGTCCAGGTAGACATGGCGCTCCTGAAAAGGGTGAGAGTTTGGCCGACAGGTGAAGATGGCTAGTGCTGAAGGCATATGGGACTGGTGACGAGCCTCAGTCAAAGTGAAGAGAGGAAACTCGCCTTGAGCCACTTCCTGATCCAGAGTGACAATGTCGTTTCAGAATATATTAGAAATGAAAAACGCGGCTTTATATATAAATGAGAATATTTACACACAACATCCACAACAGATTTCTGTACAAAACGAGAGATTCATCTTTCATCCATTAACACACCCATCTCAATAAATCAGCAGCAATTCGACGCATCTCCTGTCCTTGCTTGCAGATCTGTGGGTTGAGATTATTCCATTAGGTCGGTGTTTATTTACCGTCATTTAGCTTTCACAACGGTAAAAAATTAAACAAAAACTTATTAGTCGAAGACACTGGACGACAAGCGAGGTAAACTAGATATAACAGTCGATGTGCAAACAGATTTAGTGCTTTTCTGCCCCACTTAGCGGGACAAGGTTATCGCCGGATTTGAGTCAGTCTCCCTCACACGTTTTAAAGGCTGGCTTTACAGTAATAACTTGCACATCGCAAGTCCTCCAGCGGGCAATGGGGGCGGCCCTCGACGGCTACTGCGGGGAAAAAAACAAGAGTTCCAAGCGGCTCTTTATCTTTTCAAAAGCACCCCCTGTCAGCGCGAAAAGAAGCAGAGCCAAGAGCTAGGCCTCAGGCCTGATTGAATCCTGATAGCCGAGTCCAAAGTCGTGAACTTGTGACCCGAAATCAAAACAAATCCATTCGATCAGAGACCAGGATCCACACCGCTAGCCAATCCACAGCAGAAAGGAAAAAACACGCCTTCGAGAAACAACTCGCGCCGGAGCAGGCGGGCTCGCTCGACACCTGCAGCCGTTACTGGTGCGGTGCAGAATAGGAACTATTCTTCGTAGGCATTCTTGCTCTCCACCGAACCCAAGCCTGTAACACGTCCTCCCCAACTCGCTAGAGCCGCCATAGCTTCACCGCATAGGCAACAACTTGATAGCGGAAGCGCCGGCTCCTGCTGATTGACACCCAGCCCAGCCAATAGCGGCTAGCAGAAGGACAGAAGTCAACCAATCAGAGTGTGCGAAAGGCAAGGTCTTGTGTGACTCGCGTTTTTTCGGTGAAAGAAATCGATCGAAGCCGGCCCGTTGATTGACGAGGGAAATAGACCAATCAGTAAATGTGCCCCGGCCCGGCGCCGCCGCGTAAAGCCAATCAAAGTGAGTGGGCGGGACGGTCGTCGGATCCAACCAATGTGCGCGAACAACTCGGCCAGGAATGTTCCGAATAATCACGGCAAGTGCACCGAAAATCGGAGCTATCAAAATTGTCTCCATCATTAATTCTTCCATTGTTGTGATACTTAATTCATTTTATGTATCATTATTCCTTCGGGAATGTGCATCACGCATCGTTTAACAAAAAGTGAACTCTCTTCGCGGCTCAGAAAAGTGAAGTTGGGAGCACCAACCGACCTCGGCTCCAAAAACAATTTGGGGAGCTTTAATTACGTCATGACGCACAGCGCCGCCAATTGCGTCAGCACGCTGCTGCTTACGTTCAATTTACGTCAGTCCACTTCGCCTGGACTGTAAATTGTGTTGAGAGAAAAACATGGCTCTGCGGGGTCTGACAGGTGATGGGAGTGACCTGGAGGAACTGCTGAAGGAGGTCATTCCCGATAAAGATTACCCGTGTAGTCCCGAGAGCTCTCCATCTTTGCCTTGGGACAGGTTCGCCTCCTGGGTTCACTGTATCTGCGTAGTCGGATTCGACCTGGAGCTGGGACAGGCTGTCGAAGTGAGTTTGTGTTAATCCCACTAAAACAATATTTGTTTGCAAGAACTTGATGCTGTTCGTGGCGATTTTATGCGAATCGTATGAAAACTCCGTGTTTCTAACTTTTGCTTTCTTTGCTTCTAAGGCCACTGTGCCTTGTGCGAATGAGCTGGTGCTGTTCTTTGTGTTACAAGAAGTCCAAGGCCATTTTTCAAATAACGCAGCTAATATTTATCTGTAATCCCAAACTGTTTTAAGCAGATGGATTTTTATTTGGGTTCAAAGCGCAACAACTTGTTTGAGCATTTATTTGTATCCATCCGAGTGGTAAATTTCAAAGCTGCAAAAAGGACCAAAATGTTTCAGTTTCACATTATGGTATTGGATATATTATCAAAAAGAGCTTTTGCTTGCTCTTATTAGCCATAGTGTTCCGCAGTAATTCTTCTCAAACCATGCTATTTGAGATGACTGTCTGATAATTCATGCCCTTTGGATTTGATTATTTGTGAATAGAATCTGAAAAGTACAATCGACGAGGAATTGCTGATTTTGAAAACACGTTGTATTATCCCAGACGTGAAACAATAGCGCACAATGTATCCAACGCATCTTTTGTCACAGAAATTGCAAACAGTAAACCCGTTTGAAATATTGAGCTACTACTCTATAAATACTAATTGAAGAAATATGCAAAGGGCAAGTGTAAAAGGTTTTATTTTATAAGTATCCGGACAAAAAATTCAACTGCCAGAGTTGAAAATATTTTTTTAAGAATTTACATTCTATTCTCCCAAGATTAATTCGATATGATACAAAAGCAAATTGCTCGTATAGTCCACAACATTAATGCCTCATGGTGTACTCTGACTTCCAGTTTGAGAAGGCCTCGCTATATACAGATTGAGTGCTCTGATTCCGTGATATTTTGAGCCAGTTTCACAGGGCATTATTGCCAAATCCAGCCTGCTAAATGACCTGTATGCTCGATAATAACAATGGCACGTCTTGGAAATAAATAAATGGAGCAAAGCTCATTTGTTCTTTTAACATTATAGTAGATAATGTTAAAAACAGGGTCATCATCATCGGCAGTCCCTCGGAATCAAGGAAGACTTGCTTCCACTCTTAAAATGAGTCCTTAAGTGGCTAGACAGTCCAATATGAGAGCCACAGTCCCTGTCACAGGTGGGACAGATAGTCGTTGCAGGTAAGGGAGAGTGGGACAAATTTGCCGCACGCTCTTTCCGCTGCCTGCGCTTGATTTCTGCATGCTCTCGCCGATGATACTCGAAGTGCTCAGTGCCTTCCCGGATGCACTTCCTCCACTTAAGATGGTCTTTGGCCAGCGACTCCCAGGTGTTGGTGGGGATGTTGCACTTTTTCAGGGGGGCTTTGAGGGTGTCCTTGTAACGTTTCCTCTGCCCACAGTTGCCATGAAGGAGTTCCGAGTAGAGCGCTTGCTTTTGGAATCTTGTGTCTGGCATTCGGACAATATGGTCTGCCCAGCGGAGCTGATCAAGTGTGGTCAGTGCGTCAATGCTGGAGATGTTGGCCTGGCCGAGGATGTTAATGTTGGTGCGTCTGTCCTCCCAGCGGATTTGTAGGATTTGCGGAGACATCGTTGGTGGTATTTCTCCAGCAACTTGAGTGTCTACTGCACATGGTCCATGTCTCTGAGCCATACAGGAGGGCGGGTATTACTATAGACCATGAGCTTGGTGGTAGATTTGAGGACCTGGTCATCGAACACACTTTTCCTCAGGCGGCCGAAGGCTGCACTGGCGCACTGGAGACGGTGTTGAATCTCGTCGTCAATATCTGCTCTTGTTGATAAGAGGTTCCCGAGATATGGGAAATGGTCCACGTTGCCCAGGGCCGCACCGTGGATCCTGATGACTGGGGGGCAGTGCTGTGCAGTGAGGACAGGCTGGTGGAGGACCTTTGTCTTACGGATGTTTAGCGTAAGGCCCACGCTTTGGTATGCCTCAGTAAATACATCGACTGTATCCTGGATTTCAGCCTCTATGTGCGCAGACGGAGGCGTCGTCCACGTACTGTAGCTCGACGACAGAGGTTGGGATGATCTTGAACTTGGCCTGGAGACGGCGAAGGTTCGCACTGGTTCTGTAGTTCAGTTACACTCCAGCGGGGAGCTTGTTGACTGTGAGGTGGAGCTTGGCAGTGAGGAAGATTGAGAAGAGGGTTGGGGCGATGACTCAGCCCTGTTTGATCTCGGTCCGGACTTGGATTGGGTCTGTCATGGATCTGTTGGTGAGGATCACAGCCCGCATGTCGTCGTGGAACAGGCGGAGGATGTTGATGAACTTTTGGGGGCATCCGAAATGTAGGAGGACGCTCCATAGACACTCGCAGTTGACCGTGTCAAAGGCCTTTGTAATATAATGTAGGAGATAAGTATTTGCAGTAGTAGATGTTTGCAACATACTTACTAGTTGACTATTGGTTTAAACCGTGAATGAAAAAGTCTGTACACATCGAGGAGCTCTCGACAGCAGAACTAATAAGCCAAGAAATGAAGCTGGGTGTTAAAACATGCAATGGTATGTTTTTTTAATTATCTAATTAAATATTTTTAGTTGTACATAAGAAATAGGAGCAAGAATAACCATACGGCCGCTCGAGCCTGCTCCGCCATTTATTACGATCATGGCCTCTGGTCCATTTCCCTGCCCGCTCCCCATAACCCCTTGTTCCCTTATCGGTTAAGAAACTGTCTATCTCTGTCTTAAATTCATTCAATGACCCAGCTTCCACAGCTCTCTGAGGCAGCAAATTCCACAGATTGACATTCCTCCGAGAGAAGAAATTCCCCCTCATCTCAGTTTTAAATGGACGGCCCTTTATTCTATTATGTCCCCCAGTTCTAGTCTCCCCTATCAGTGGAAACATCCTCTCTGCATCCACCTTGTCAAGTCGCCCCATAACCTTATACGTTTCGATAAGATCACCTCTCATTCTTCTGAATTCCAATAAGTAGAGGCCCAACCTACTCAACCTTTCCTCAAAAATCAACCCCCTCATCTCCGGAATCAACTGAGTGAACCTTCTCTGCCTCCAAAGCAAGTATATCCTTTTGTAAATATGGAAGCCAAAACTGTTTGCAGTATTCCAGGTGTGGCATCGCCAATACCCGATATAACTGGAGCAAGACTTCCCTGCTTTTATACTCCATCCCCTTTGCAATAAACGGCAAGTTTCCATTGGCCTTCCTGATCACTTGCTGTACCTGCATACTAACTTTTTGTGTTTCATGCACCAGGGACCCAAGTCCCGCTGTACTGTGGCACTTTGCAATTTTTCTCCATTTAAATAATAACTTGCTCTTTGATTTTTTTCTGCCAAAATGCATGACCTCACACTTTCCAACATTATACTCCATCTACCAAATTTTTGCCCGCTCACCAACTTGTCTATATCCTTTTGCACGTTTTTTGTATCCTCCTTACACATTGCTTTTCCTCCCATCTTTGTATCGTCAGCAAATTTGGCTACGTTACACTCAGTCCCTTCATCCAAGTTGTTAATATAGATTGTAAATAGTTGGTGTCCCAGCACTGATCCCTGTGGCACCCCATTAGTTACTGATTGCCAACCCGAGAATGAAACATTTATCCCGGCTCTCTGTTTTCTGTTAGTTAGCCAATCCTCTATTCATGCTAATATATTATCCCCAACCCTGTGAAATTTTATCTTGTGCGGTAACCTTTTATGTGGCACCTTGTCAAATGCCTTCTGGAAGTCCAAATAGACCACATCTACTGGTTCCCCTTTATCTATCCTCAAAGACTTCCAGCAAATTTGTCAAACATGACTTCGCCTTCATAAATCCATGCTAACTCTGTCTGACTGAATTATGCTTTTCCAAATGTCCTGCTTTCCCAACCACAGGTTTTAGGCTAACTGGTCGATAGTTTCCTGCTTTTTATATGCCTCCTTTTTTAAATACGGGCGTTACATTTGCAGTTTTCCAATCTGCTGGGACCTCCCCAGAATCCAGGCAATTTTGGTAAATTACAACCAATGCATCCCTATCCCTGCCACTGCTTCTCATAAGACCCTAGGATGCAAGCCATCAGGTCCAGGGCATTTATCCGCCTTTAGTCCCATTATCTTACTGAGTACCACCTCCTTAGTGATTGTGATTGTATTAAGTTCTTCTCCCCCTATAGCTTCTTGACTATCCACTGTTGGAATATTTTTAGTGTCCTCTACTGCAAAGACTGATGCAACATATTTGTTCAGAGTTTCTGCCATCTCCATGTGCCCCATCACTAATTCCCCGGTTTTGTCCTCTAAGGGACCAACATTTACTTTAGCCACTCTTCCTTTTTATATACCTGTAGAAATTCTTGCTATCTGTTTTTATATTTCGTGCTAGGTTACTTTCCTAGGGCTAGATTTTCCCTAACCTGTTTTTCTGGCTCCCTCACCCGAGGTGCGGCGCTTTTGTCCGCCTGCAAGCGCACCGAAAAAAGACGTCCGTATTCTGGCCGCTCCCCAGTCTCTCATCAGTTGTGGCGCAGCGTGGCCCAATGGATTGGGGGCGGAGCCAGGTCCCAGCGCTGAAAACAGTGCGGGGATCTCTGCACATGCACGCTAGAGTCTGCGCGCATGTGCAGCAGCTCCGGGCAGGCCGTTTCTGCAAACATGCACAGGCTGTGTGGGTGGGGCCCGAAGCACACCATCCCTAGCCCGGGCCGAATGGGCTCCCTCATCGGCGGCCCGCTGCGCTCCCCAAGGGAGGGCTTCTATTCTTTCTTTGTTATTTACTGATTGATTTTACTGCTTTAAGTGCAGGGTTCCTTCTTTTTTTAAATTATTTATTGATTGCTTATTACTTTTTGTGTTTTGTTTGGTACTTGGTAGTGCTTTAAATGTAGCTACTTGCGCCGATTCCTTAACTCTAGGTAAGGTATTTCTGTACGGACAGAAGTATGTACGCAACATACGCTTGCCTAAGTTAGTTTGGAGCAACTAGTTGCTGGCCAACTGCCTAAAATGGGTAAGTGGCTGGGAACACCCCCTTTTTGAAAAAAAACTGAACTTAAAAAAAAAAAACCTAACTAATTCACTTACACTGGCGCAAATTGAATGGCCAGAATTGCAACCAAAAAGATAGTCCAGAAAAATCAAGTTGCTCCAAAAAAAAAGGAGCAACTCCTGGGGAAACATGGGCCCATAGTCTATCTTTGCTTTCTTAATCATTTTTTTAGTCGTTCTTTGCTGGCTTTTAAAAGCTTCCCAATCTTCTGTCCTCCCACTAGTTTTGGCCACTTTGTATGTCCTTGTTTTTAATTGGATACCATCCTTTTACACCTTTTCCTCTTCACTGGAATATATTTTTCATGAGAACTATCTTCTTAAATGTATGCCACTGTTCATCAACTGTCCGACACTTTAATCTATTTTCCCAGTCCACTTTAGCCAACTTTGCCCTCATTCCTTTGTAGTCTCCTTTATTTAAGATTAGTACGCTGGCTTGAGATCTAACTTTTTCGCCCTCCATCTGAATTTCAAATTCAATCATGCTGTGATCACTCATTCCAGGGGAATCCTTTACTGGGAGATTGTTTGTTTATTAATCCTGTCTCATTACACAGGGCCAGACCGAAGCTAGCCTGCCCCCTGGTTGGTTCCGTAACATACTGCTCAAGGAACCCGTCCCTTAAGCACTCTTATGAACTCTTCCTCAAAGCTACCCTGACCAATTTGATTTGTCCAATAAATATGGAGGTTCAAATCACCCATGATTATTGCTGTTCCCTTTTTACAAGCCCCCACTATTTCCTGGTTTATACTCCGACCAACAGAGTTGCTACTGTTAGGGGGCCTATAGACTATGCTCACCAGTGACCTTTTCCCCTTATTATTCCTTATCTCAACCCAAACTGTTTCAACATCCTGATCATTTGAGCCAATATCGTTTCTCACTATTGTAGTGATTCCATCCTTTATCACAGAGCTACCCCACCTCCTTTTCCTTTCTGTCCATCCTTCCGAATTGTCAAGTACCCCTGAATGTTTAGTTCCCAATCTTGGTCACCTTACAACCATGTCTCTGTTATGGCTACCAGATCATACCCATTTGTAACTATTTGTGCCGACATCTCATCTAATTTGTTACGAATGCTGCGTACATTCAGATAAAGAGCTTTTAAATGTGTTTTTTTACCATTTTTTCGTGCTATGGCCCCAGTTTCTGATGCACTGTTATGTTTATAGATTCTGTCCCTTCCTGTCATGCTCTGGTTTTCGTTTCCCCCAATGCTACCCTGCTCTGTTGCCTTCACCTTGTTCTTTGAGCTTTTAGGTTTCTGCTCACCTGAACCGTCGTCCCTTCCCCTCCTCCCCACCCCCGCTCCCACTAATTAGTTTAAAGCTCTCTCTTCAGATCTAGTTAATTGGTTTGCCAGGACCCGAGCCCCAGCATGTTCCAAGTGGAGTCGGTCCCGAAGGAACAGCTCCCTCTGTTGCCAGTACTGGTGCCAGTGCCCCAGGAACCAAAACCCATTTCTCCCACACCAGTCTTTAAGCCACGAGTTTAGCTCTCTGATCTTATTTAACCTATGTAAATTTGCTCGTGGCTCGGGTAGTAATCCAGAGATTATTACCTTTTGTGGTTCTGCTTTTTAATTTGGCCCCTGGCTGCTCATAATCCTTTAGCAGAACCTTCTTGTCTGTCCTATCTATGTCGTTGGTACCCACGTGGACCACGACAACTGGATCGACTCCCACTCCAAGTTCCTCTCCAGCCCTGAGGAGATGTCCTTAACCCTGGCACCGGGCAGGCAACACAGCCTTCAGGACTCGCGCTCACAGCTGCAGAGAAGTGTATCTATACCCCTAATGATGCTGTGCCCGACTTCTACAATGTTTCTTTTTACTACCCCAGCTTGAATGGCCTCCTGTGCCACTGTGCTGTGATCAGTTTGCTCATCTGCCCTGCAGTCCCTGCTCTCGTCCACACGGAGTAAGAGCCTCAAACCTGTTGGACAAGAGCAAGGGCCGAGGCTCCTCCATCACTACCTCCTGGATCCCCGTACCTTCGTGACTCGTAGTCACACCCTCCTGTCCTTGTTCGCTAGCCAAATCTACTGTGACTACTCCCTGGAACACCGTGTCCAGGTAACTCTTCCCCCTCCCTGATGTGTCGCAGTGTCAGCAGCTCGGACTCCAGCTCATCAATGCAGAGCCGAAGATCCTCGAGCTGCAGACACTTACCGCAGACGTGGCCACCGTGGACCTCAATGTTGGACCAGCTCCTACATGTTGCAGCACTGACACATCACTCTTCCTGCCATCTGAATGTATTTAATTAATTAAGTTTTATTTTTAGTCCCACCAATGCCACAGAATTCTAACCCTTAGTAAAACACACACTACTGCTATTTAGAAAACAGTTGATTAAATAATTAAGAAAAGAGAGAGAACTCGCCAAACAATAACTTTCCTGCTTTTCTGTGACGTCTCATGTAGTCGCCCAGTTCCACTTGGTTGCAGTCACCAATCTGCTCCCTGGAGTATCAAGCCGCCGCCGCTGCCTTAACTTAACAGAGGAAAAAAAATCACTCCCCAATCAGCTACTTAGCTTGTGATGACGTCACTTTTAAACTCTGACATCCCTTTTGAAGGTTGCCTATTGAGCCTTGCCTTTGAAGCCTCCGCCTCTGCCTCTGCTCCCGCTGCTGCTCCCATGCAGGTCCGCTGCCTCTGTGAAATATCACTTACCTATTTAAAATTTTTAAATTAATCTTCCCCTCTTCTCCGAATTCCCACTCTTTCCAAATTCCCGAATAAACCACTCTGTTTAACTCCACTCCATTTAAGACCTTAATGTGCAGATCACTCTGCTCCGAGAAACTGTGTTGATTTTTATACCCTTAGGAGCGACACAATAATTCACTAATACTTTCTTTAAAAGTTGCTTATCAGATAATCTTTTGTTGTCCTTCCTGGAGATTGCTCAGCCTGCTCATCCCTTGGAATGCTTCAAGGTCGACCATAAAAAGGGGCGTGAACATGGCCTGAACACTGAAAGAGAGCTGCGTCATGTCCCAAAACCCCAGAATGGGAGATAGACATTAATAAGCCCAAGGTAATCAGCCTCCTAGATATTTGCCTATTCTGGAGAGCTGTAGCCAACCGTTTACTCCAAGCTTCTCGTGCAAAATGTCAACCTGTCATGTTTAGCTTTACCGACAAACTCATTGCACAAGTTTGAAGATATTATATAAAGTATCATGTGAGCACATTATAAGTTGACTGAATCTGATGATGCAAATACAGTTGTGATATTTTTCTCCTCCCTGGGAATGAAATAATCTGAAAACACGTCTGGTTCCACATATACGCTGATGACACCCAGCTCTACTTCACCATCTCACCTTTCGAGCCCTGCACTGTCTCTAAATTGCCAAAATGCTCGTCCGATATCCAGTATTGGATAAGTAGAAATTTTCTTCGGTCATTGCCACAAATTCCGTCCCCTAGCCACCGACTCCATCCATCTCCCTGGTAACTGCCTGAGGCCGAACCAGACCATTTGCAACTTTAGTGTTGTATTTGACCTTCCGACCAGATATCCGTGCCATCACCAAGACCGCCTACTTCCACCTCCATAACGTTGTTCGACTCTGCCCCTGCATCAGCTTATCTGCTGCTGAAACCCTCATCCATGCCTTTGCTGTCTCTAAACATAACTTTTCCAATGCACTCCTGGTTGGCCACCCGTCTTCCACACTCCATAAGCATGAGCTTATCCAAAACTCATCCTCTCATATCCTAACTTGCACCAAGTCCTGTTCACATATCACCCCTGTGCTCACTGACCTGCATTGACTCCCGGCCCAGTAACACCTCGATTTAAATTAAAAAAAAAAATCTCATCCTTGTTTTAGCTCCCATCCATGGGCTCGCAACCTCTATCTCTGTAACCTCCTCCAGCTCTACAACCCTCTAAGATCTCTGAACTCTTTCAATGCTGGCCTCTTGCATGTCCCCTATTTTAATTGCTCCACCGTTGGCGGCCATGCCTTCAGCTACCTCAGCCCTAAACTCTGGAATTCCCTGCCTATACCGCACCACCTCTCTCTCTCCCTTTAAGACACGACTTAAAACCTGCCTCTTTGACCAAGCTTTTGGTCATCTGTCCTAATATTTCCCTATGTGGCTCGGTGTAAAATTTTGTTTGATAACGTACTTGTGAAGTGCCTTGGGACATTTTACTATGTTAAAGGTGCTATACAAATGCAAGTGAAATAAAAGTGAGTCACTTTTAAAACACAATATTTTGAACTATCTAAACTGAAAAATAATTTTTAAACAAAGTTTAAACTTATCGCAAATGAATTAAGCAGTGGGTATAAAGTTCAACCCAATGGAATGGAGACACAATTAAAATTCTAAAATCCATGTTCAGAGTGCAAATAGACCTGTTAAACAGCAGTTGTATTCAATGTTAGTATCATTATCAATTTAACAGCGTTCATTCAAAACTTGTATCTACCAATTCCCGAAGTCCATTTACTTTATTCAAATGGTATCTTATTTTGGCAACATTGTTATTCTGCAATGTTTTATGTTTGGAAAAAAAATTAAAATGAGGATTATCTGATTTGTACATTTTAACTACATAAGTAGTCATGAGTATACAAGTTCTCCTTTGTGCACATTTCACAGCAATTATGCAGAATAGAAAAGACTCTGTGGCTCAGTACGAGTAAGCTTGCCTCAGTTCTGGCTGTCGCCTCTGAATTACAAGATTGGAGTTTAATCCCTATTCCAGCCTTGAGCGTGCTATCTAGGTTCACATGTTCGCAGAGCACTGAGAGTGATGTATTGTTGGAAGTGCCATCTTTAGGATGAGTCATTAAACTGAGGCACTGACTGCTGATTCAAGAGGCCATAAAAGATTTCATGACATTATTCAAAGAACAACTTCCCTAAATTGCTTGAGTGGGGGTGGGGGGGGGGGGGGGGGTGCGGGTAAAGCAGAAACTTGTGTTTCTTTTTGAGAAAGGTGTATTTCTTGTCAATTTTTCATTTATTTCCCATTACTATTCATTCATAGCCCCCATCTAAAACAATGTTCAAATTAATGAGTAGCTGGCTGAACTAATACTTATTGATTCTTGCATTAAACCGTGAATATCCAGTAGTAGTTACAACAACATAGAGCTGAGGTTCAAATGGTGGATTATTAGGCAGTTAACAAGAAGCAACTGTCTGTTACATGACCTTGATGTGCAATAATGCTACCGCATTGCAGTTTAATAGTTGTGGCATTTTTACAAGTTCGTCAATCTTCTGGAATTTTTTGAGGATGTAACTAGTGGAGTGGACAGGGGAGAACCAGTGGATGCGGTGTATTTGGACTTTCAAAAGGCTTTTGACAAGGTCCCACACAAGAGATTGGTGTGCAAAATCAAAGCACATGGTATTGGGGGTAATGTACTGACGTGGATAAAGAACTAGTTGGCAGACAGGAAGCAGAGAGTCGGGATTAACGGGTCCTTTTCAGAATGGCAGGCAGTGACTTGTTCAGTGCTGGGACCCCAGCTCTTTACAATATATATATATTAATGATTTGGATGATGGAATTGAGAGTAATATCTCCAAGTTTGCAGATGACACTAAACTGGGTGGTGGTGTGAGCTGTGAGGAGGATGCTAAGAGGCTGCAGGGTGATTTGGACAGGTTAGGTGAGTGGGCAAATGCATGGCAGATGCAGTATCATGTGGATAAATGTGAGGTTATCCACTTTGGGGGCAAAAACACGAAGGCAGAATATTATCTGAATGGCGGCAGATTAGGAAAAGGGGAGGTGCAGCGAGACCTGGGTGTCACGATTCATCAGTCATTGAAGGTTAGCATGTAAGTACAGCAGGCGGTGAAGAAGGCAAATGGTATGTTGGCCTTCATAGCAAGGGGATTTGAGTATAGGAGCAGGGAAGTCTTACTGCAGTTGTACAGGGCCTTGGTGAGGCCCCACCTGGAATATTGTGTTAGTTTTTGGTCTCCTTATCTGAGGAAGGACATTCTTGCTATTGAGGGAGTGCAGCGGAGGTTCACCAGACTGATTCCTGAGATGGCAGGACTGACATATGAGGAGAGACTGGATTGACTGGGCCTGCATTCACTGGAGTTTAGAAGGATGAGAGGGGATCTCATAGAAACATATAAAATTCTGACGGGACTGGACAGGTTCGATGCAGAAAGAATGTTCCCGATGTTGGGGAAGTCCAGAACCAGGGGTCATAGTCTTAGGATAAGGGCTAAGCCATTTAGGACTGAGATGAGGAGGAACTTCTTCACTCAGAGAGTTGTTAACCTATGGAATTCCCTACCGCAGAGAGTTGTTGATGCCAGTTCATTGGATATATTCAAGAGGGAGTGAGATATGGCCCTTGCGGCTAAAGGGATCAAGGAATATGGAGAGAAAGCAGGAACAGGGTACTGAACGAATGATCAGCCATGATCTTATTGAATGGTGGTGCAGGCTCGAAGGGCCAGATGGCCTACTCCTGCACTTATTTTCTATGTTTCTATGTCAAGGAATAATCTGCAGTTAAGTACAGGGGAATTCTATCTAGTGTATCTGTCATAAATTATTTAATGGTATTTATTAAATAGCCATTTATTAATAAATGGATGCATTGCACCAGCCAAAGCGTTTAAATGACCATTCATTATGTACGAATATGATTTGTTGAAGGGGATTGCTGAATATTAAATCAGGCAGCTTTAATGTCAAAATCCTTCAACTGTTTATTTTATGTGCATTTATTTATATTATTTATTTTATTTTATGTGCCAAATAATACATCGTTGTATATTCATTATAACAATGAAAGCTACACTAGGAAATGAATAACTTTTGATCAACTCATGGGAACTGTCCTATACATTTAGGCTACAAAGTATATTGACAGTAAGTTTAACTCATTTTGTCATGTAAAAATAAATCGATATCTCAGAATTATGGCCCCAAGTTTCCACATGATTTGCTCCTGATTTTTAGAAGCAACTGGTGTAGAACGGAGTATCTTAGAAATCGTAATTCTCCACATTTAGTTTTCTGCAGTTCTAGTCAGGTAGAAGAGTTTCACTTTGGAACAGAATTTCTTTTCAAAAGGGGGCATGTCCGGCCACCGACACCTGATTTCAAAGTTTCCACAGTGAAAACGTACTCCAAACTAACTTAGAATGGAGTAAGTGAAGATTTTTGTACGCTTGAAAAAAACCTTGTCTACACTTTAAAAAATCAGGCGCAGGTTACAAATTAGGCGTAGGGAACGAGGTGGGGGGGGGGGGGAGTGGGGGGGAAGGGAAGTCATTAAATTCTACAATCAATCCTTAGTTACACTTATACAAATATTATACAAATAAATCCAACCTGAATAAAAATTTATAAGCAAAGAAAAGATTAAATAAACCATGTACCTACCTGTGTGAAAGTGCTTCAGGCAGGCCTTTCAGGCAGCGGTGTGGCGTCAGTGTCTCGCCGGCAGCGGCAGGCAGCAAGCAGCCTTCGAGCTGAGCTGCAGTGCTTGAGGCAGGCCTTCATTCTCTTCGTGGCTGGCCGCGAAGAAGCAGCACCGGACGGACCCGAGGCCATTCGGCAATGAGATAGCAGCAGCGTCAGTGGCTGGCCGGCAGCCGAAGAATCAACACAGGACACACGCAGCTCATTAAGGTTCTTGAGGCCATTCGGCCACGCTTTAGGGGCGGCGTCAGTGGCTGGCCGGCAGCCAAAGATACAGCAGCAGCCTTCGAGCTGTGAGGGGGACTGAGGCCATTTGGACAGGGAGAGGCAGCCACATCGACAGTTTTATATTTAAATTTGCAGAATGGGTGCTGCATTGTCAACACCACATATTATGCAATGGTTTGCCATCAATTCACTGCATAGGAGAGAATTGATTCGAGCTCACCGCACCAGGAACGCCGTACCTGGACATGAGCGAGGCTGATTGTGGGAAAAGGCTGCGTTTTCGCAGAGAAGTTGTCACAGATCTGTGATGTGGTGAGAGCAGATTTGCAGCTCAGAAGCAGAAGGACAACTGCCCTGTCTGTTGAAGTGAAGGTAACAGCTGCACTTTCTTTCTATGCCTCGGGATCGTTTCAGGCTACAACTGGATATGTGTGTGCCATCTCTCAACGTGCAATACATGCCTGCGTTTACCAGGTCACGGCTGCACTTTATGCGCGAAGGAATGACTTCATCAATTTCCCAATGACTGCACAAGCGATCCATGAGAGGGCTGTGGGCTTCTTCAGGATTGCCGGCTTCCCAAAGGTACAGGGCTGCGTTGATTGTACCCACACAGCCTTGCGAGCACCCGTGAAGGAATCTGAGCAGTACCGAAATAGGAAAGGTTTCCACTCTATCAATGTGCAGCTCGTGTGTGACGACAAGCAGCGCATCATGTCAGTCGATGCGAGATACCCTGGCAGCACCCATGATGCGTTCATCCTACGCGACAGCGTTCTATCTGACATGTTTGAGCAGCAGCCAGAAGGGCAGAGCTGGCTACTGGGAGACAAAGGGTACGGCCTGGCCACCTTGCTCATGACGCCCATACGCGTGACACGGACAGAAGCTGACCGTCAATACAAGATGCCGCACATTGCGACGCGCAGCATCATTGAGAGGACCATTGGCATATTAAAACAGCGATTCCGATGCCTGGACCATTCCGGAGGACACTTGCTATACTCTCCTCAGATTGTCGGTCACTTCACTGTTGTGTGCTGCATGCTTCATAACTTGGCCATCATGAGGCAGCAGGAGCTGGTAGTGGAACCCGAAGACCGACGTGAGGGTCCAGTGCATGATAGTATTATGGAAGACCAGGATGTGGATGATAACGACAATCAGGAAAGCATGCAAGTGCCTGATGCCGGAGCACGAGGTCGGAGGAGGGCCGTCCATCGTGCCCCTTTAACGATTGCTCGAGACTTGCGCCAGCAGCTCATCCGTGAACGCTTCAACTACTGATGCCTGAGGGCTCTGCGACCACTTTTGCATATGGACATGTTTATTCTTTGCAGTTGTTCCTACGTTGTGTTGTGTTAATGGAACATGAAACAGTTTTAATGAAAAAATATTTTATTGAAAAGTTAACGTCACTCTAATAAAATATTTGTTGTATCAAACTATACTTTTTAATATGACTCTTGAAGATCACTTAAAAACTTTAAGATCACTTATAAACTTGTAAAGTTACAAAACACTTTCTATGTGAAAAATTTTACACTCTAAGATCACTTACACTTCAAGATCACTTTTTAGATGCAAAATTAAATAAGATACAAAAAAATGTGAGAGCATTTACACTATAAGATCACTTAAAAACCATAAGATCCCTTATAAGTTGTAAAGTTACAAAACTTACAAAACAATTTCAATTTGAAAAACGCTACTACAGCAACATCAAGAACAAGAACAAAAGCAGCAAAGAAAGGCTGCAACCATGTCTCATCCATATCTCAGTGAATGTTCACTTCCTCATGGGGGTGTCATTTGATTGGCTGGGCTGTGTGTCCTTATTGCAGCAGCTACCTCAACCAGGCCCTCCCTGACAGCCTGTGCCGACACTTGCATGCCCTCCCTGACGGCCTGAGCCATCGATTGCACTTCCTCGGACATTCCCTCCCTAAATTCCCGTGTCATTACTGATATTTCTCCCGTCAGGACCGTCAACTCTTCACCTACTGCATTGACGCCACCGATGAGTGATCGGGTAAGCTCATTGGTCTCCATACCCAATGCCACAACCTGAGCCGCGTCTGTTGCACGCTGCATCTCAGGAGAGCGTATCTCCAATCTCCTTCTCCTCTGCCTGGGTCTGCTTCGTGGCACCACTACACTGGAAGGCGCGGGCACGGATGGTGGGATGCTTGGTGTTGCAAGCGGCACCACGACACAGGGAGGCGCAGGCTGGGACTATGGGACGCTCTGTGTTCCAGACGGCTGAACTGGAGTGAGAGGCTCAGGCTGGAATGGTGGGATGCTCGGTGTTACAGACGGCAGCACTTGAGTGCGAGCCGTGGGCTGGGATGTTGGACGAATGGGTGTAAACTGCTCCATGATATCAGCAGCAACACTGGGACCCGAAGCGTCGGAATCAAAACCATAGTAGGTGGAACCAGAACCTATGCGAGAGGGAGGCGCTGGCTCGGATGGTAGTGCACTGACTGTAGAATGCTGCATTATACCAGCAGCACCACTGGGACCCGCAACATCGGAAGCGAAACCATGGAAGGTGGAACCAAGACCTATGCTCGGGGTTGGAACCAAGACCCTTGATGGGGGCTCATAAACATTAAATTGGAAGCTCTCCCCTGCAGACATTTCAGTCATCGCTGCCATCATCCAATCTGGATCGTCCGCAGCTGGTTGTACTGGTTCTTGTTCTGTACCCTCAGGATCCTCAGGGTTGGCAGCAGCAGCATCATCATCATGTTCTGCAAAATACATCAGAACAGTCAAATGCTTAACAGCAAGGGAGGAGGCCGGGTAGGTGGCATGAGTACTCACACATAGCAGGCCAGGCAGCAGGTTGATTTAAAGGGCCATGATGCATTTTCAGGACTTACCCTCTTCCTCGCGTGCGGGCCCAGCTTGTGCTGTACCGATTGCTTTACTCCATGTCCGACTCATCATAGCAGCTACCCTTTGTTCCAAGGGTGTCAGTGGATGCAGATTGGGCACGCCTCCTCCTGTCCGAGATGCCTCCCTTTTGTTGTGGGCCAATTTCTTCTGCAAAGAGTAAAATATAACTTTTTACAGTGTGTGTCAGTCTGCAAGGTGGGACATACAGATAGCCAGGTTACAATTACGATTAAATTAAAAATGGGAAATATTACTTACACTAACTACTTGACCAAGGTCGTGCCATTTCTTTTTACACTGACTTCCAGATCTCATGGTATGCACCACTGCGCAGTAATCTTCTGCAACTTGGTTCCAGCGTTTCTTCATTTCTTTTGGTGGCACTTTTATGCGACCTCTGTTGCTGGTATCTAGCTCCTGCCATCTCTGCTCAATTACGTTGACGAATATCTCCACTTCCTCATGCAAGAAATTCTTTGTTCTTGGTGGGCGTTGATCCATTGCAAAGTTGAATTGGCACTCTTATTTCTCCAAACACACAGTCCTTAATTTGCAGGCACCGGTTCTGCAAGTTTAGCAGTGAAAAGCTGAACTCACTAATTTCAGCAGGTGATTTATTCAGCATTGCTGCTAAAAGCACTCCCTCACACACAGAAATATCAAGAAAATTAAAATACAAGCCTTTGCAGGGGTCCAAGAAACAAATCTTCACTTTTTCTGCAGCACTTTTAAAAATGGCCGAGTGCCAATATTTACTTCAGACTGCGCATGCGCGAACGCTCCAAAGCGCACGCGCAGGGTTGCCGGCACCGAGAAGCCTCATTTCAATTGTACCCGCCTCCTCCTACTTACAAAATCGGCGCGAGTGGTAGGCTCCGCCCCCTGTGCGCCACGCCAAGCAGACATAGCGAGAATACCGCACTTTTTTTCGGCGCGATAAACAGGCGCCCAGCTCTGAGGTGCGCCTTTTTCGCCGCGTGTGGAAACTTGGGGCCATATATACTATTTTGCTGTATTTTTGTGCTCATCAGTGCTGAAGATTCTCCATTTTTGCACTCTGCATCAGATCACTCTACTACACAAATATTTTTTTAAATTTCCATTTCCCATTTCAGCCATGGGGCTTCTTTTCTGAGTGAGATTTTCAAACAATGGGTAACTGTGTGTTGTAGAGTTGCCGAGTTAAGATAGCATTCAGTTCCATCAGTCTGCGCTAGATTTGGACCCATGTCTGGGATGTGAAGGAACGTTGTTTCACCTTTTCTGAGATTCATCTTGAATTGGAAGAGACTCATTGCAGATTATATTAAGCACTCCTATTTGTGATAATTAAGATTACTAACTAGTCCATTTAAATTGAAACTGAAGACTCCATATTTTGGAAAATATTACGAATTAAATTCAGTCTTTTAATTGGATGATTTTTTTTTAAAGTCCAGTAATAAAATAATGTTAGATGCTATCCAGCAGTTTTTAAAGTTTACCTCTTAAGGTTCCTTTTTTTTTCTTGCCCTCGACCTGACAAGGGACCTGGAGGGTTGTTTGCTCCCAGAGCTTTGCCAATATAGCTCAGTTACCAGCCACTATGTGTGTGGCAGAGTTGCATACTGTGACTGGACAGCTGGCTTTTCCCTTATTGGCCTGGAATTTATGCTATAACTAAAAGTGAGGCTATCAGTCCTTACCGTTATTGAGGAGTAAATTGGACAGCAACTACCAGCATCCACACATGTGCAGTTAAACACAAAAATCAGGGAGTTGCTGTCAGATTTACCCTGCTTCTCCGCAGTCTTCGCTGCACATGTACCTCGCAGGGAGAATCGGCATTCAAACACATGAAGGGCATTAAATTGTGGTACTTGCCCACTAGATATCCACTTAACTTACCAGAGAAAGTTATGGTTTGTCCATTCCAGTGTAAGTGAATTTTTAACAGCATGATATGTCCTAATTACTGCCATGCAACCTCTGGCACTGAAAATGTAATTTTGCAAGTGTGGAGTCTCATTCCTTCAGATTTTAATTATTGTTGGAGATTAAAACTTTTTTTTTTTAACTTTGCCTTTTTTATCTCTCTTTTAATCCCATCTATCTTTCCCTCTCTTTATTTTGATTTCTGTGTATAATTTTACATTAAATTCAATATTATAATTTACCCTTCTGGTTTAGACTCTGCATGCCTCAGTAAGATTCTTCAATCTGATTGGTTGAAGAGATGTGCTGTTGCTTTCCCTGTTAATACGGGTTCCAGTTCCCCTGTAGAGGCTGCTGCACTGCTTTGACTGTTTGATAACTGCAAATCACAGTGTAAGCCCACAGAAATTCCGTGGGCAACTGTAAGCATAATGAATGGCGAGTGCCGTTTGTTTGCCGCTGATTGCAAATCCCAGACCGTTATTTCAGCTTGGCACATCCTTCTAATGGCTAATAAAACAAGTTATACTCTGGAGCAGAGGCTCATACCAGCATTTTACTACACAGTATGTTGGTACACTGCCATGTAGCCTTTCTTTTGGATATTTTATAGCAAGTACAACAGACAGTAGACATAAAGCGCTGCTGCCTCCTCACGATCCTGAAAGTCTACTGGAGGATAGAGGCACAAATGTTGGTGTTTTCGATCAGGCCAAAATCCCCAGCATCGTAGCGTTGACCACATCGTCCGCATGCCCGACATGAGACTTCCAAAGCAAGCGCTCTCGCCGGAACTCCTACACAGCAAGCGAGCCCCAGATGGGCAGAGGAAACGTTTCAAGGTGACCCTCAAAGCCTCCTTAATTATGTGCAACATCCCCACCGGCACCTGGGAATCCCGGGTCCAAGAGTGCCCTAAGTGAAGGAAGAGCATCCGGGAGGGCGCTGAGCACCTCGAGTCTTGTCGCCGAGAGCATGCAGAAAGCAAGCGCAGGCAGTGGAAAGAGCATGCGGCAAACCAGACTCCCCACCCACCCTTTCCTTCAACCACTTGTGACAGAGACTAATTTCCATATTGGATTGTATAGTCACCTGAGAACTCACTTTTAGAGTGGAAACAAGTCTTCCTTGATTTCGAGAGAATGCCTATGATGATGATGACGAGCATTCAATAAGTCTTTTGCTTTACATTGCTCTTTTCAAGAGGAGGGTATTAGAACTGTCACTATTTGCTCTTTAGTTGCTGTTTTTCACTGAAGTTGTAAGATTTTGTTTTCATAATATAAATCTTTTACACTTTTAATGGTGTAAGATAATATGTAACAAATAATCAGAGCTGGCTTACTATGACGATTGTAGTGTCTCTTGTAAAAATGTTAATATTGCTTTCACTTAATGTGTGTTGCTTCTTTCTAGGTAATATATCCTCCTCATGCAAAGCTATCTGACAAAGAGGTTAGTATAGAACGCACTGTGAACTGTGTTTTTACTTCTTTGGAATTGCACTCGTAATATTATAACATGCATCTCTTTGTGTTGCAGAAAACAAGTATTTGTTACTTATCCTTCCCAGACTCCAATTCAGGTAATTTTATCATTGCTCTTTTTATTAAATTAATCTGTGCTTGACCGACAAGTAATGCCACTAATACTATCCATGAACTTAGTCCCTTTGAAGGTTATTCCCATTTCAATGAAAGAAAATGGTAGAGAAAATGTGAAGTCAGAATAAAGGGATGAGCAGAAACAACACAATTATTGTTCTGGAAGGTTTTAACTATCCATTTATCAATTGGGACAGGAATGGAATCCCTAAAATGTGTACAGAACTCCTTCCTCAAGAAGCATGTTAGTTGGCCTACAAGGGTGGAAGCATTGCTAGATATGTTTGAGTAATGAAATAGATCAGTTATGTGAGCTAAATTTGGGTGAGCACCTCAGGAGCAGTGACCAAAATATGATCAGATTTAAGATCCAAATAGAAACTAAAGCCGGTCCTCAAAATTATAACACACAGATTAGATTAGGGCAGATTTGAGAAAGATGAGCAGCAAACCAGATGAGGTGGAAGGAGAAATTGACAACACATGACTGTGTAGCAACAGTGGAATGTTTTATATTTAAAAAAAGACATTGCAAAGGTACAGAATAATTATATAACTTCTTATTAAAAGAAGGCAACTACTGTTAGTTTTAGGATGCCATCGATATTTAGAGGTTAGAAATTAATTGACATTGAAGAAGAGGATGTATGAGGACAACAAGAATAATCAAAAAAACTAAATGAAAATATGAGAAACATAGGGCCCAAGATTCCGCCCTCTGTAAAAATGGCGCACCTCCAAAAGGTGTGGCGATTTTCTGGAATAAAAAGGGCGGCGAAAACTTACCTTGTGATTCTGTGAGCTCCTCAGGACGTCTTCGTGCTCGGCGTGGCGCAGCACAAGGGGTCGGGGGCAGAGCCAGGTCCTGGCGCTGAAAACAGTGTCGGGACCTCTGCACATGCGTGCTAAAGTGCGCGCGCATGTGCAGTAGCTCCTTGCCGAGGCTGCATGGGAGTGGCCCGAGGCACGCTGGCCGAATGGGCTCATTGGGCCTCCCTCCCACTAAGCTCCCCCCGCACCGTTCAGCCCTTCCCCCTCCTCTCCCTCACTCCCTCCATGTTGGCGGTGGGGACCACCCGCCCGGCATCTCGCTGGGGGTGGGCCCTGCCCGAAGACCTCGGCGGTGGCTAGGCATCTGTGTTGTCGGCGGGGTCTGTTCAGCAACCCCCGCTCGCTCTCTTGCTCTCTCTTCCTCTCTCTCTCTCTCTCTCTCTCTCTCTCTCTCTCTCTCTCTCTCTCCCCCTCCCTTCCCTCCCTCCCTCCTCTCTTTTCCCCCCCCCCCCACCCCAGCGCGCGCTCTCCTTCACATTCTTTCCCTCCCCCTCCACACTCTCTCTTCACTTACCCCTCCTTCCCCTCGCTGTCAGAAACACAGAGAGACACTGACAGAGGCCGAGAGAGAGACACTGGGCAGGGGGGCCCTCGTCCCAGCACGCTGTTGGAGGGCTCCCGGTACTGCAGTAGGTGAGTAGAAACTTAATTTTTTATTTATTGATTGATTTTTAATTTTTTTTATTTTCTACGTTTTAATTTTTTTGATTGGATTTATTGATTTATTTATCATTTATTATTGATGATGGCTCTTTATTTGTAAAAGTGAAGTGTTTAATGTTTGTAAACCCCCCTCCCCACCCCCTCCCCTCCCCCAATCTCTCATTCCCGAAGCCTGATTTATAAGTGTAGGCAAGGTTTTTCTGAGCGTACAAAAATCTACACTTACTCCATTCTAAGTTAGTTTGGAGTAAGTTTTCGCTGCCTAAACTTGCAAAACAGGCGTAAGTGGCTGGACACGCTCCCTTTTGGAAAAAAAATTGTTCTGAAATGCAACTATTCTAACTCACTAGAACTGGAGCAAACTAAATGCCGAGAATTGCAATTTCTAAGATGCTCCATTCTAAACTAGTTGCTGCAAAAAAAATAGGAGCAACACATGCCGAAACTTGAGCCCAAAGAAACATAGAAAATAGTTGCAGGAGTAGACCATTCGGCCCTTCGAGCCTGCACCACCATTCAATATGATCATGGTTGATCATGTAACTTCAGTACCCCACTTCTCTCCATACCCCCGATCCCTTTAGCCGTAAGGGCCACATCTAACTCTCTTTTGAATATATCCAACGAACTGGACTCAACAACTTTCTGTGGTAGAGAATTCCATCGGTTCACAATTCTCTGGGTAAAACGTTTCTCCTTATCTCGGTCCTATGTGGCTTACACCTTATCCTTAGACTGTGACCCCTGGTTCTGGACTTCCCCCAACATCGGAAATATTCTTCCTGCATCTAACCTGTTCAATCCCGACAGAATTTTAAATGCTTCTATGAGATCCCCTTTCATTCTTCTAAATTCCAGCGACTATAAGCCTAGTCGATCCAGTCTTTCTTCATATGTCAGTCCTGTCATCCTGGGAATCAGTCTGGTGAACCTTCGCTGCACTCCCTCAATAGCAAGAATGTCCTTCCTCAGATTAGGAGACCAAAGCTGCACACAATACTCAAGGTGTGGCCTCACCAAGGCCCTGTACAACTGCAGTAAGACCTCCCTGCTCCTATACTCAAATCCTCTCGCTATGAAGGTCAGCATGCCATTTGCTTTCTTTGCTGCCTGCTGTACCTGCATGCCTACTTTCAATGACAAAGAAAATAGATTAAGAGCAGGATAAGGTATGTTAAGAGGGAGCATTGGAGAAAAAAATTCAAAATACATTAAAAATAATAAAAGTATTTTACAAGCACATCAGTAAAAATACAGTTTTTTAAAGTGAGGTAGGATCCCTGAGAGGAGAGAATTCAAAAAATGGCAGAGGTATTTAATAAATATTTCACACCAGTCTTTACTGAAGAGTGATTATTGGAAAGGAGCTGAATCCTTAAGTGGTTGAGACTGAGATGAGTGATATTATAATATATACAAGGAACATTTTAGATAAGTTAGTAAAGCTAAAGAAAGATAAAGTGTCAGGGCCTGATGGAATAACTGCAAGGTTCTGAGGGAAATATGGGAAGAAATTGCAAACTCTCCAAATTGTGTGCTCAAAATCGGGCCACCCCTTTTTTTGGTGCACTCACCAGAGATGCGCTGACTTTCTGCATGGAAAAGTGCTCAAAAAAAATCGGTCCCCACTTTGAACGCTGTCCGGCCTCTCCTGGGTCTTCGCGGAGCCAGCGTCCCGCGCTGAAAACAGTGCCGGGATGTCTGCACATGCTCGTTGGAGTGTGCGCGCATGCGCAGTAGCTCCTGCCCCCAGCCTCTCAGTGTGCGTGCTGCAGCGTGGGACCCGATCATCATCATCATCATCATCATCATCAGACCGGCTGCAGGACCACCCCCTATCCCAGACCAAGTGTCCGACAGCACAGGCCGGCCCGTTGCCTTCCCGGGCTGAAGATGTGCTTGTGCGTGCTGCAGTGTGGGAATTCGGCATAATTGATGCTAGTTAAAGGTATACCTGGCTTGAGACAGAAACAGGAGAAATGTTCTTGGTGCAAGAGAAAATGCCTCGTTCGGACCGGACATCGAGATTGTGCTGTTCGGGGAAAGAGCAAGCTCGATTCGGAAAAGATTGACTTTGCCGATTGTATTTTTTTTGTTGTTGGGAAAGACCGTACGCGCAGTTATTTGGAATATATCCATTTGAGTCCGTCAAATCACTTTTTGAAAAGTGGGATGATGATGATGATCATCATCACACCGGCTGCTGGTGCGTTCTTCCCTATCCCAGGCCGAATGGCCTCCCGCACAGCCCAGCCCGCTACCTTCCTGGGCTGAAGATGAAGTAGGGTAGGACTGACTTCTATTTTCTATTTGGATATTTTGAAAAATTTATGTAAATATGTTTCATGTGAATAGTGGTGACCATTTGTCAAGCCTATTCACCTGTTGCTATTGTGAAAGAAGAACACAAGTGACAGAGGAACACTGAGAGAAAATTTTATTCATTGAAGTAGACTTTATTTAGAAAATATGGGCTCAATTTTGGCCCAGTATAATCATTGCAAACAAATAGTTGTTTAAATTAGTTGTGAGATTAGAGCAATTTAATTTAACTATCTTTTAGTTTTTATTTTTGTAGTTTAAGCTTCCATGAATGCTTCTGTTGTATAGTAAATTAACTTTGCGAAGTTTGTCATATGATGTCCTGTATAGCTGTTTGATCCTATTCACATTCTTTAATCAAGTCATTAAGTTCTGCTGGCCTCCAATGTACCTACCTGCGCTGATTTCTTAACTCTTCGCAAGGGCTTTCACAAGTGGCTACATCCGCTGGCCTAAGTTAGTTTGGAGTAACTATTAGCTGTCCAAAGTGGCCTAAATGGCCAAAACGGGCATAGGTGGCTGGTAACGCCCCCTTTTTGGGAAAAAAAACTAAACTAAAAAAATCCTGACTAACTCACTTACACTGGCGCAAATTGAATGTGCAAAAAAACGGAGCAATTCCTGGCCAATTCACTAAATATATTCAAAAAGGAATTAGATGTAGTCCTTACTACTAGGGAGAGCAAGGGGTATAGCGAGAAAGCAGGAATGGGGTACTGAAGTTGCATGTTCAGCCATGAACTCATTGAATGTCGGTGCAGGCTTGAAGGGCCAAATGGCCGACTCCTGCACCTATTTTCTATGTTTCTATGGCCAATTTTGAGCACTATATTTCAGGGCTCTTTTGAGTGTGGATGTGTGCCAGATACTGGAGAGTGGCCAATGCATTGCCCATTTTTTTAAAAAGGGAGACTGAGCTAATCTGAGTAATTACAGGACAGTTAGTAAAAATTTTAGTTTTCAATTCAAGATTCAATTATTACATATCAAAAGAGAAAATTGTTAGAAGTAGCCAGCACAGATTTCAAAAGACAATTGTGTTTGCAAAACCTTGTAGTAGTCTTTGAAGCGGCAGTAGACATGGTAGATAGGGAAATGTAGTGTACATGGACTTTAGGGAAGCCTTTGACAAGCTACCACTTGGGAGTTTACTGGAGAAGATTGCTTAAAAGGGAGAAAACAAACAACAACAACAGCTTGTATTTATATAGCACCTTTAACGCAGTAAAATGTCCCAAGGCGCTTCATAGGAGTGTCATGGAACAAAATTTGACATTGAACCACATAAGGAGATATTGGGGCAGATGACCAAAAGTTTGATCAAAGAAGTAGTTATTAAGGAGCGTGTTCAAGGAAGAGAAAGAGGTGGAGAGGTTTAGGGAGGGAATTCCAGAGCTTGGGGCCTCAGCAGCTGAAGTCACGACCACCAATGGTGGAGCGATTAAAATTGGGGATGCGCAAGAGGCCAAAATTTGAAGAGAGCAGAGGTTGTGGGCAGAGGCGAGGTTGTGAGGCTGGAGGAGATTACAGAGATAGGGAGAAATTATAGGAGTTACGAGCAGTTTTTCAGAGTGGTTGGAAGTGGGTAGTAGTGTGCCTCGGTTCAGTTCTGGGGCGACTTCTATTCACTGTGTAGATCAATGATTTGGATATAGGCCTAGAGGGAGTGTTGTTGAAATTTGCAGATGATACCAAGATAGGAGATATATTTAATTCTCTCAAGACTAAGCGAAGCTGCAAAAGGATAGCAGTAAAATGGGGCTAAAATGAAATTCAATGTTAGCAAGTGTGAGGTGATGCATTTTGGTTGAAAAAAATAACAACAGTAATTGACTCTGAATAAAAGTAGGCTTAGTGCTGTGTAGGAACAGAGAGATTTGAGGGTACAGATTCACAGAATATTAAAGACAACACCTCAGTTTGATAAGGCTGCAAAAAAAGTAATGCAACTTTAGGTTTTGTCCAAGAGGTATCGAATATAAGAGCCAAGAGTTAATGATGACCCTATATAAGACCTCAACTAGAATACTTTGTACAAAAAGAAAGATATTGAGGCTTTAGGGCCCAACATTGGCCATGACTTGCATCAATTTTTTTGGAGTAAGTTTTTTCTGGTGTAAGTTAGAAAATGTCATTTTCCCCAAAACATTTGCTCCAGAGTAAGTCAGTTCGGTACGATTTTTTTTTTAGGTCAGTTTTTTTTTCATAAGGGGACGTTCCCAGACACTTAAGTCAGTTTTGGCCATTTATGCCACTTTGGCCAGCAAAAACTTACTCCAAATCCACTTAGGTCAGCATTAGTGGCCAGCTCTTTAAAGAAAAACCTTGCGGGCAGTTAAGAAAAAGCAGCGCACATTCAGCAGACATTAGGGCAGGGATAGGGAGGGAAGGGAACTGGAGAGGACCTCAGCAACCAAGCAGCAAACATTAAGGAAAAGCTCAAACTAATAAAATACGATAGAAAAAGAAGTAAATCTGACCTTATCTTTAAAGTCTGCCTGGGAAAGGCAGTGGGCCGGCCTGTGCTTGAGGCCATTTGGCCTGGGATAGGGGAGGGAAGACAAACCAGAGAAGTGCGAGCTTGTGGACCAGAGAAGTTGTAGCTGCTGGTTCTGCGCATTTCATCGGGGTGGGGGGGGGGGGGGGGGGGGGAAAGAGAGCCCGCCGAGCAACCGGAGAAGCTGCTGGCTCTGTGCGTGCGATGCTCTTTAAAAATGGCAGAGTGCCAAGTTTTCTCTCTATTGCACATGCACGCACGTCGGGGCCGGCACTGTTTTCGGCGCGGGCATTTGGCTCCACCCCCCACTTCACCATCGATGCCACGCCAGGACCCCGGGGACTGCACACAGCGGCGAGGATGGGGCGAGTTTTTCCCGCCGCCGTTTACCGCAAAAACGGCTTGGCCAATGATGGGCCCTTAGTACAACACATACTCATTAGGATGTTGCCTGGTATGAGGAAATAGAAATAGGAAGAAAGATTTAAAAATTGGTTATTTTTCCATTAGTACAAGGAAAATTATAGGGCGATATGATCGTGTTTAAAATTATGGAAGGATGGGACATGGTAGATGGAAGCAGTCATTAAAAACAGAAAATGCTGGCAATCTCAACAGATCAGGCAGCATCTGTGGAGAGAGAAACAGAGTTAATGTTTCAGGTTGATGACCATTTGTCAGGAGCAGACTGTTTCCAGTAGTTGAGGGGTCAAGAACCAGAGACCATAGATACAAGATTAGATGATATAGAAACTGAGGCTGTGGAATTCGCTTCCATGGTTGATGTTGAGGCAGGAAATGTGTCAACATTAGATTGGATTGGTACAGGGTTAACTCTGACATCAACTGGTTGAGTCAAATGCCCTGTTTAAGTTGTAATTTCTATGTATTTTTATGTATGCATGTAATCACCAGCTACACCAAATAAATGTAGTTTGCTGTCTGATTTTCATCTTGCATATAATAGATTTATACCATTGTAGTAGTTTACAACTAGAAATAATATATACACTTGATTTGTCTACCTTATCCTTTTAATATTGTTTTTCTCATTTCAATCCACAAATGTTAACCTATTATGTAAACTGTTGATGCAGAACTATTTGCATTGAAACATAGACATAGAAACATAGAAAATAGGTCGGCTCTTCTAGCCTGCACTGCCATTCAATGAGTTCAAGGCTGAACATGCAACTTAAGTACCCCATTCCTGCTTTCTCGCCATACCCCTTGATCCCCCTCATAGTAAGGACTTCGTCTAACTCCTTTTTGAATATATTTAGTGAATTGGCCTCAACAACTTTCTGTGGTAGAGAATTCCACAGGTTCACCACTCTCTGGGTGAAGAAGTTTCTCCTCATCTCGGTCCTAAATGGCTTACCCCTTATCCTTAGACTGTGACCCCTGGTTCTGGACTTCCCCAACATTGGGAACATTCTTCCTGTATCTAACCTGTCGAAACCCGTCAGAATTTTAAATGTTTCTATGAGGTTCCCTCTCATTTTTCTGAACTCCAGTGAATACAAGCCCAGTTGATCCAGTCTTTCTTGATAGGTCAGTCCCGCCATCCCTGGAATCAGTCTGGTGAACCGTCGCTGCACTCCCTCAATAGCAAGAATGTCCTTCCTCAGGTTAGGAGACTAAAACTGAACACAATATTCCAGGTGAGGCCTCACTAAGGCCCTGTACAACTGTAGCAACACCTAACCAGAGGATTGAACATGCCTATGCAATCACCGAACAGAAGTCACTGGCTTTAGGAAAGGAGAAGAGAAAATAGTATAAAAATGAAATTAGCGCTCTCTTATCGAAACTCAAGAAGGTGAACAGTGTTTGAAAGTACCTTGTAAAACAATATCCACATTTTATAAGGCTTTTAATGAAAAAAGCTAATATTTTAGTTAAAGAATGGGTTATACTTTAAAGTAAATAGAAGAAGTGCAGTTATCTTGAATTGAAGCTGAATTTGAATTAAAACCTTGCCACTCTCCGGGAAGTATAGCTGACAAAAATTGCTTTATTCTAGAGTGGTTACCATACGTGTTGCAACAAGTTTCCATACTCCAACAGTCGGACCATATGTTACAGCATCTTTTGTATGTCATTTTGATTATAAATGAAGAGCTCAAGTCTCAAAAGGCAAAGTTGGGGCATAGCATATTCAAATTACAACGCACTATCCCATGGGATGGGATGGTGAGGGTTTACACCCAAGATTTACCACATAATGAATTACCAATCTCAGTGGTGAAGATCAGAACATAGACCGTTCCTTACTGGGAGGAGGGAAAATCAAATCAAGTCATCTTGTGCTAGTTTTTCACACTTTCTTGAGGCTTGTTGCAAGAGTCAACAAGTGAACACCCTGCCATCATGGTAGGAACAGGGAGATTTTTATTTTATTCACAATTAAAAAAGTGTTGAAGCTTTCTCTGATGGCTGAATGGGTCTATGTAGGGCATGGCGTATGCTGAGTCATATAGACTAGAAAGTTCCCAAGTTCCATTCCTGGTCTGTGCTGAGTTAGCGAATGTCTGTCAGGTAGCAGTTAGTGAATTGCATTTTGCCTCTGTTTCCTTCGAGTATGGGAGGGGAAATAGGCAGGGTTCCTGCTCCTGATCAATATCTGGTGAATCCTGCTTAAAAAGTGTGGATGTTAGATGAGCACACAATCAAGCTTGACTGCAATGACCTCTAATCAATTACCCGCTGACAAGTGGTGTCTGAGCTTGTAGATGAACAATGGTATAGAATGTTGCTGATGCATGTGGAAAAGCACCCAGATATTAGTCACTACCTTGAATAGAGGGGGAGATTATAGGGAAGGGGACTCTTGAGTCTCTTAAATTTACTAAAAAGGTGTAAAAAAAAAAACTATCCAAAGCTTTTTCCATCTAATCTTTTGAGACACAAGTTCCACCGCAGTGCTTTATCAAAGGTATGAGCTTTGGGATTTAAACAATTAATTGGGGCCAGGGCAAGCCTAATTCACTAATAAATCCATAAATGAGGTTACTCAGAACATCCTGTTCCCATTTGATGCAAATGTGAAATTTTCTTTGCAGCGATGTAAGCTGATTTTATTTTACAGCTAGTTGAGTTATTGTAGTTTTCCAACACTGATGTCTATGACTGTTCTCAGCAGAATCAGCATTTGGACTGTATTGTGTTCCTAACACAGATGCGACTGCACACAGGGAGGTTAAAGTAACAGTGATCTGAGTCTTTATTAAGACACTCCAGAGTGAGTAACAGGGCTTAGGGGCCGGCTTATATACAGTGCTCCCAAGGGATGCTGGGATCCCTTGGGACTTCAGGGGATGCGCTCCCTGGTGGCGGAACATGGGAGTGCATGCTTTACAGATACACCAGACTGTTTGCCAAGTGAAGTACTTCAAGAGATTTTTATGATTAATCATGACTTTTAATAGTACAGAATTGTGTAAACACGACTCATTCTCACCATTTAAAGTTATGAACATGTATTTCTAAATGTGGTATGCTGTATACAATAAATTTGAAGGAAAATGAAGTGGTTGATCCCTCAAAAATAATTTTTTCAAGGTTTCTGATAGCTTCAATAAGCTCTGTGTAACTTCAATTATTAATTTATCAGGCTATTGATACAAAGAGGTAAGCTATAACTACATGCAAATTTGTAAGTGCTAGTTTGTACTTTGAAGCTTACTGGCAATCATAATGAGAATTCAGTAAAGCTTTGTTAGAAGATATTACTTTAACGTGTTTACTGGTGTTTCAGTAGTGAAGTCATTACTTTTATTTTATCGTAATCCAACATGCAGTCTGACAACACATCGACAGTGGAGGGGTCAAGAGAGTTCGAGCTGAGTGTTTTCAGCATACATGTGGAATCTAACCCCATGTCTGCAGATGACATCGCTAAAGGGGTGAATGTTAGTGGGGCAGAGGAGGGGACGAAGGATAGATTTTTGAGGGACTCTGGAATAATGGTGCAGGAACATAAACCATTGCTGGAGATGTTCTGGCTGTAGTTGGACCGTTAAGAGTGGAACTAGGCAAGGGCAGTTGCACTAAGCTGGAGAATAGAGGAAAGGCGTCTGAAGAAGGTGGTGTGGTCGGCCATGCAAAGGCTGCAGAGAAGTCTTTGGTGATGACAACATGTTTAAGGACTTTGGAGAAGAAAGAAAAGTTGGAGATGGGGCAGTAGTTTGAAATGTCAAAGGGACCTCGGGTGTTTTTTTGAAAAGGGGGACGATGATGGTGCTTTTTAAAGGGGAGAGACAGTACCTGAAGGTGGGGAATAATTTACACTGTCTGTTAGCATGGGCATCTGAAAGGGAAGTTGGGTGGATCAGCAATTTAGCAGAAATGGGTTCAAGACAGCAAGAGGTGGAGAATATGATCTCAGTGAGAACATGAGGGGAGATAAGAGAGAAACGAGAGAGTGGTGCCTGGGGCATGGTTTGGAATGCTGGGTAAGGGTAAGTGAGTGGGGGAAACAGCAGAGGCGGCTGAATGGATGGTCTCAATCTTAGTGACAACGAACATAAGAAATCGAAGGAATAGGAGCAGGAGTAAGTTTCAGCCCCTTGAGCCTGCTCCACCATTCAGTAAGATCATGGCTGATCTTCTACCTCAACTCCACTTTCCTGCACTATCCCCATATCCCTTGATTTCCTTCATATCAAAAAATCTATCGATCTCTGTCTTGAATATACTCAACGACTGAGCCTCCACAGCCCTCTGGGGTAGAGAATTCCAAAGAATCACCATCCTCTGAGTGAAGAAATTGCTCCTCATCTCAGTCCTAAATGGCCAACCCCTTATTCTGAGACTGTGATCCCTTGTTCGAGACTCCCCAGCCAGGGGAAACACCCTCCCTGCATCTATGAAGCCCTGTTTTTTTTAAAAAATGCGTGTGTTTCGATGAGATCGCCTCTCATTCTTCTAAACTCTCGAGACTTTGGGCCCAAGTTTCCACAAGAAAAAAAACGGGCGTCCCTCCGAGCTGGGCGCCCGTTTTTCGCGCCTAATACGGTGCCTAAAAAAAAAAAAAATCGCGATTCTGGAGCGTTCTGCAGCTCCTTGTCTGCCTGGCGCAGCATGCAGGGGGGCGGAGCCTACACTCGCGCCGATTTTGTAAGTGGGAGGGGGCGGGTACTATTTAAATTAGTTTTTTTCCTGCCGGCAACGCTGCACGTGCGCGTTGGAGCGTTCGCGCATGCTCAGTGTGAAAAAAACATTGGCACTCGGCCATTTTTGTAGTTCTTTGTAGCTGTTTAGTTTTTTAATTTTTTTTAATAAAAGTACATTGCCATCAGCACAGAGGCTTCTTGTAGCAGTGAGAAGGGTGCAGGAAGCCTCAGAAAGTTGAGGCAGCCGTTTCCCGACGACCTCCGCCTTTTGCCGTCGGGAAATGGCTCCTCAATTTCTGAGGCTTCCTGCAGCTTTCTCTCTTTCCCGCCAGCGGTCTGGAACGGCTCCCTCCCTCCCCGCCCCCCCCCCCCCCCCCTCCACGTTCGGTCGGCCCCCCCCCCCGCCCCTGCGTTCGGTAGGCTCCCTTCCTTCCCCCTCATTCGGTCGGCTCCTGCCCGCGTTCATCGGCTTCCCCCCCCCCTCCCGTGTTCGTCGGCTCCCTTCCCGCCCCCCGCGTTTGGTCAGCTCCCTTCCCTCCCCCCCCCCCCCCCCCCTCCCACGTTCGGTCGGCTCCCTTCCCTTTCTCCCCGTGTTCGTTGGCTCCCTTCCCTCTCCTTCCGCCCCCCCCCCCCCCCCCCCCCCCCCCCGCGTTCGGTCGGCTCCCGCCCGCGTTCGTTGGCTCCCTTCCCTTCACCCCCCCCCCCCCCCCCCACCTCCTCCCGCGTTTGTCGGCTCCCTTCCCTCTCCTCCTCCTCCCCCCCCGCGTTCGGTCGGCTCCTGCCCGCGTTCGTTGGCTCCCTTCCCTTCACCCCCCCCCCCCCCCACCCCCTCCCGCGTTCGTCGGCTCCCTTCCCTCCACCACCCCACCCCCGCTTTCGTCGGCTCCCTTCCCTCCCTCCTCCCGCCCGCCCCCCTGCCCGCGTTCGTTGGCTCCCTCCTCCCTCCTTCCCCCCCCCGCCCGCGTTCGGTCGGCTCCCTCGTTTTGTGAGGCTTGCTGCACCATTCTCCCTGGCTGAAGCACTTTCACACAGGTAGGAAGATGGTTTATTTAATCTTTTCCTTGCTTATAAATGTTTATTCAGGTTGGATTTATTTGTATAATATTTGTATATGTATAAATAAGGATTGATTGTAGAATTTAATGAGTTCCCTTTTCCCCCCCCCTCCCCCCCCCCCACCTCGTTCTGGACGCCTGATTTGTAACCTGCGCCTGATTTTTTAATGTCTAGAACAGGTTTTTTCAGTTCTACAAAAATCTTCACTTGCTCCATTCTACTTTAGTTTGGAGTACGTTTTCACTGTGGAAACTTTCAAATCAGGCGTCAGTGGCCGGACACGCCCCCTTTTGAAGAAAAAATTCTGTTCCAAAGTAGAACTGTTCTATCTGACTAGAACTGCAGAAAAAAAAATGTGGAGAATTGCGATTTCTAAGATAGTCCGTTCTCCACCAGTTGCTCCTAAAAATCAGGCGCAAATCATGTGGAAACTTGGGGCCCCATCGGCCAAGTCTGTTCAATCTCTCCTAATAGGACAATTCCCCCCCCCCCCCCCCCCCCAATCCCAGGAATCAGTCTGGTGAACCTTCGTTGAACTCCCTCTAAGGCAAGTATATCCTTCCATGGGTAAGGAGACTAAAACTGTACACACTAGCCCTGGTGTGGTCTCCCCATAGCTGTATATAATTGCAGTAAGACATCTTAGGGCTGAAATTGCCCGTCTCCTTAAGGCCTGTTACCACTGCAAATCGGCAGTCATGCTGCGGAGTAGAGTGGCCGCCGACTTTTCGTGGAATGGCCGCTGATAGTCCAGTTGCCCTTCCGAGGTTTCTCTGCGCTGCCTGATTCTCCTCACCCCCCACTCCCCGACGACGACATTCCTTCTGAAAATCTTCAGCCCGTCCAGCGGTGCCAAAACCTGTTTTTTTTTCCCCGTGGCCCAGTGAGGCTGTGGCCTTCTCAATGGCAGTGCAGCTTCCCTTAAAGGGGAGGATGAACTGCCGCTGCCGCCATGTTTTTTTTTGTTGGCCGACTGACCTGTCGGGCCGACAATTATGCCCCCGGGTTCAGCCGGGCCGCCAACAAGCAGCCTGGCACTCCCTAGACCGGCCGAAACCCCCTCTGGTGGCCCAGTGGGCCGAAGTTTTAAAATCAAGGGGGCTCTCCCCTTTACGTGAAGGGGAGAGCCATGGTGACACAGTGCCGTGATGACGTCATTGCCCCCAACCTCCGCCTCTCAGGTGTTGCCACCACTGCATATCCGCCCCTCTCGTGAAGTCACTGCCCCTATTAAGAGCGACTTCCGGATCCGAATAATAAACAAGCAACAGAGTGGAATTTCACTCGAGGCGACCTCAACCACAGTTGCGGTAAAAACCATTGAAACGGGGTGCATACACCCTGTTTCAGACTGGGGGGCAGTTTCTACCCCCTTTTACTTTTGTACTCAAATCCTCTTGTAATAAAGGCCAGCATACCATTTGCTTTCTTAATTGCTTGCTGTACCTGCATGTTAACTTTCAGTGATCCTGTGTAATGAGACAGGAAAAATAAACGATCTCCTAGTAAAAGATCCTCTCTGAATGAGTGATCACAGTATGGTTGAATTTGTAATACAGATTGAGGGTGAGGAAGTTGTGTCAGAAACGAGCGTACTGTGCTTAAACAAAGGGGACTACAGTGGGATGAGGGCAGAGTTGGCTAAAGTAGACTGGAAACACAGACTAAACGGTGGCACAATTGAGGAACAGTGGAGGACTTTTAAGGAGCTCTTTCATAGTGCTCAACAAAAATATATTCCAGTGAAAAAGAAGGGCGGTAAGAGAAGGGATAACCAGCCGTGGATAACCAAGGAAATAAAGGAGAGTATCAAATTAAAATCCAATGCGTATCAGGTGGCCAAGGTTCGTGAGAAACTAGAAGATTGGGAAAATTTTAAATGACAGCAAAGAATGACTAAGAAAGCAATAAAGAAAGGAAAGATAGATTACGAAAGTAAACTTGCGCAAAACATAAAAACAGATAGTAAAAGCTTTTACAGATATATAAAACGGAAAAGAGTGACTAAAGTAAATGTTGGTCCCTTAGAAGATGAGAAGGGGGATTTAATAATGGGAAATGTGGAAATGGTTGAGACCTTAAACAATTATTTTGCTTCGGTCTTCACAGTGGAAGACACAAAAACCATGCCAAAAATTGCTGGTCACGTGAATGTGGGAAGGGAGGACCTTGAGACAATCACTATCACTATGGGGGTAGTGCTGGACAGGCTAATGGGACTGAAGGTAGACAAGCCCCCTGGCCCTAATGAAATGCATCCCAGGGTATTAAAAGAGATGGTGGAAGTTATAGCAGAAGCATTTGTTATAATCTACCAAAATTCTCTGGACTCTGGGGAGGTACCAGTGGATTGGAAAGCAGCTAATGTAACGCCTCTGTTTACAAAAAGCAGGTAACTATAGGCCAGTTAGTTTAACATCTGTAGTGGGGAAAATGCTTGAAACTATCATTAAGGAAGAAATAGCGGGACATCTAGATAGGAATAGTGCAATCAAGCAGACGCAACATGGATTCATGAAGGGGAAATCATGTTTAACTAATTTACTGGAATGCTTTGAGGATATAACGAGCATGGTGGATAAAGGTGTACCGATGGATGTGGTGTATTTAGATTTCCAAAAGGCATTCGATAAGGTGCCACACAAAAGGTTACTGCAGAAGATAAAGGTACACGGAGTCAGAGGAAATGTATTAGCATGGATCGAGAATTGGCAGGCTGAAAGAAAGCAGAGAGCCGGGATAAATGGGTCCTTTTCGGGTTGGAAATCGGTGGTTAGTGGTGTGCCACAGGGATCAGTGCTGGGACCACAACTGTTTACAATATACATAGATGACCTGGAAGAGGGGACAGAGTGTAGTGTAACAAAATTTGCAGATGACACAAAGATTAGTGGGAAAGCGGGTTGTGTAGAGGATACAGAGATTTAGATAGGTTAAGCGAATGGGCTAAGGTTTGGCAGATGGAATACAGTGTCGTAAAATGTGAGGTCATCCACCTTGGGGGGGAAAAACAGTAAAAGGGAATATTTTTTGAATGGGGAGAAATTACAACATGCTGCGGTGCAGAGGGACCTGGGGGTCCTTGTGCATGAATCCCAAAAGGTTAATTTGCAGGTGCAGCAGGTAATCAGGAAGGCGAATGGAATGTTGGCCTTCATTGTGAGAGGGATGGAGTACAAAAGCAGGGAGGTCCTGCTGCAACTGTACAGGGTATTGGTGAGGCCGCACCTGGAGTATTGCGTGCAGTTTTGGTCACCTTACTTAAGGAAGGACATACTAGCTTTGGAGGGGGTACAGAGACGATTCACTAGGCTGATTCTGGAGATGAGGGGGTTACCTTATGATGATAGATTGAGTAGACTGGGTCTTTACTCGTTGGAGTTCAGAAGGATGAGGGGTGATCTTATAGAAACATTTAAAATAATGAAAGGGATAGACAAGATAGAGGCAGAGAGGTTGTTTCCACTGGTCGGGGAGACTAGAACTAGGGGGCACAGCCTCAAAATACGGGGGAGCCAATTTAAAACCGAGTTGAGAAGGAATAATTTCTTCCAGAGGGTTGTGAATCTGTGGAATTCTCTGCCCAAGGAAACAGTTGAGGCTAGCTCATTGAATGTATTCAAATCACAGATAGATTTTTAACCAATAAGGGAATTAAGGGTTATAGGGAGTGGGCGGGTAAGTGGAGCTGAGTCCACGGCCAGATCAGCCATGATCTTGTTGAATGGCGGAGCAGGCTAGAGGGGCTAGATGGCCTATTCCTGTTCCTAATTCTTATGTTCTTATGTTCTTATGATTCATGTACAAGGACACCCAGGTCCCTCTGAGCATCAACATTTCCCAATCTCTCACCATTTGGAAAATATTCTGCCTTTCTATTTTTCCTACCAAAGTGGATAACTTCACATTTCTTCACTTATATTCCATTTGCTGTGTTCTTGCCCACTCACTTAGCCTGTCTATATCCCCTTGAAGTATCTTTGCATCCTCTGCACAACTTGCACAACTTGCATTCCCACCTAGCCTTGTATCATCAACAAACTTGGATATATTGGAGGGAATTTTTTTCTAACGAAAATATATGGTGGTCCCACAGGAATGTAGCATTCTGATTGGAGGCTTTCATTCGCAGTGCAGTGTACGGGAACATGTCTTCCAGGTACATATTTGTACCCTGAGATCACGTGGAGCCTGGACCACCAATGAACATCGAGTATTCTCATTGATAATAATGGGACCTCCCATTACTATCAATGAGAATACACCCCCAAAAACAAGAAACACAACACAATAAATCAAAAAAACCTCACATATTTAAAAGTAATTGAAATTGAATGAAATTGTTTTCTAGAAAAAAAATGTCAAACATTTTTTTAATGTGTTTTAATAGTTAGACATAAACTTGCCTGAATAGACAGGTTTTTTAATATAAAAATGAGTGATTAAATTACATTTTTCTGTTTTAAAACTCTTACGTTGTTAAAAGTAGGCTATATGCCTGCTTTTATCAGGCTTAAAAGTTTGAAGGACATTCGCTGGGCAAGGATTGGGCAAATCTGCCCCCCCCACGGATGTCCTTCCTGCGGGGGTGTGTGCGATCAATCAAAAAAAATGTTGACAGATTGCAAAAGCTGTTTCTTGGCGTGTGTGCATCACACGTCGAGAATCGACATTTGTGAGGCCTCTTCGGGTGCGTGCACACATCATACGCACCCGGCAACAGCTGAGGCCCCATCATTGATCCTTCCAGCATCCCACAAGTTACTGTCTGCCAACCCGAAAATTACCCTTTTATTCCTGTTCCTTAACCAATCTTCTATCCATGCAAGTCCATATTGCCTCCAATCCCATGAGCTCTAATTTTGTTTAATGACCTCTTGTGTGGCACCTTATCGAATGCTTTCTGAAAATCCAAATTCACCACATCCTCTGGTTTCCCCCTTATCTATTCTGCTAGTTACAACCTCAAGAAACTCGAACAGCTTTGTCAAACATGATTTCCCTTTCATAAATGCGTGTTGACTCTGCCCAATCCTATTAATATTTTCTCAGTGCTCTGTTACCACGTCCCTAATAATAGATTCTAGCATTTTCCCTGCTACTTATGTCAGGCTAACTGGTCTGCAGTTCCCCATTTTCTCTCTCCCTCCTTAAATAGTTGGGCTACATTTACTATCTTCCAATTCGCAGGAACCGTTCTGGAATCTACGGAATTTTGGAAGATGTCAACCAATGCATCCACTATATAGCTACCTCTTTTAAAACCCGAGGTTGTAGGCCATTAGGTCCAGGGGATTTATCAGTTTTCAATCCCATTTCTCCAATAGTATTTTCTTTACTAATACTAATTTCTTTCACTTCCTCATTCTCGCTAGACCCTTGGTTCTCCACTATTTCCAGGTGGTTTTTTTGCATCTTCCTCTGCAAAAACAGACACAAAGCATTTGTTTAATTTCTCTGCTATTTCCATATTCCCCATTATAATTTCTCCTGTCTCAGCCTGTAAGTGATCCACATTAACTTTCGCTAATCTTTTCCCTTTTACATATCTTTACAAGCTTTTACAGTCTGTTTCTACATCTCTCGCTAGTTTACTTTCATAATCTATTTTCCCTTCATCAATTCTTGGTCCTCCTTTCTTGAATTCTAAAATCCTCCCAATCCGCCGTCTTAATATTTTTGGCAACATTATAAGCCTCTTCCTTTGATATAATATTGTCTTGAACTTCTCTTGTTAGCCAAGGTTGGACCACTTTTTCTGAGGGGGTTTTGTGCCTTAAAGGAATGTATGTTTGTAAATAATGTAATAATTCTTTAAATGCTAACCATTGCTTGTCTAGCGTTATATCTTTTTAATGTAGTTTCCCAATCTACCTCTGCCAACTCACCACTCATACCTATGTAGTTTGCTTTGTTTAGATTTAAGACCCTAGTTTGGGATTTAACTAAATCGCTTTCAAACTCAATTTAAAATTCTATCATTATTATGTTCACTCTTCCCTAAAGGCCACTTTACTGCAAGGTTATTAATTAACTTATTCCCATTGCACAATACTAGATCTAAAATGACCTGTTTCCTCAACATACTGTTCTTGAAAACAATATTGTATACATTCCACCAAAGAAGTCCATAAGTTCCTCGCACTTGTTGGAAGTGGGGATGGAGGGGCAGGGGAGATGGTTCTGAGGAAATGGTTCGTAGTGGCGAAACAAATGCTCTTGGAATAGTGAGCAGTTTTGGCAGAGGAGAGTGAGGCCACATAGTTGTGATGTGGTGTAGGTAGATCTGGTGTTGCATGGCTAAACCAGTTATGCATCAGATACGTTTAAGTCTGCACTTCTTAGATGTGAAGGAATGAAGATGGAACCATCCCACGGGGACGACCACAAAGTACCCCCTTCTGCCCGATCATCCTTCAGGACAGTGTCTTGTATCCCCACTTTCCACTGTGAAGATTTTACAACGGACATGGGCATCAAATGTGGAAGTGAGGGAGTGGTTGACTAAATTGTTGAGAATGGAGAGCAAAGGCTAGGCAGTTGGGAATTTGAATGTGCAGTTGTAAGTAACTCCCTTGCCACCTCTTGCTCCTCCGAAAGGCCGACCTCTTTTCATCCATCCGAATCTCTCCTCCTTTGGCTCTGCATCCAGTTTTGTCTAATTACACCTCTGTAATGTACCTAAGGATGTTTTTCTACTTTAAAGGTTGCTATATAAATGCAAGTTATTATTACTAACTCTTGCTCATCCATCTATTTAATTCTTAGCAATATTTTCTATCTATAATACTAATTTAATAGGCCACCAATGGAGCCATGTGATTTCTTTTCCCCCTTTTGAGAATTCTGGAGAAGTAATGTCATTGCATCTTATTTACTGTGCCTGTTCCACGTTTGTTCACATTTTTAAACTGCATCTCTTTCTTCCCCATCATCCCTCAGGACAGGATCTTGTATCCCCACTGTCCACCATTGTGAATATTTGCTTGGGGGAAACAAATCTCACTGCAAAAAGTGACAGTCTAGTTGTGCACACCATATATTTTCTGAAATCAAAACCATGGTTGTATAATTTTGTCATCTGGAACCAGGAGCCAGCTTGGGCAGTGTCGACCATGGGACCGAAATTGCCGTCCGCCCAAAATGAGTCGCACCTATCACTTTTGAAGTATTAATGGGGCGGCCAAACTGGAGAAATTTGGCACTTCCTTTTTTTTTTGGAGCGTAACGGTCGTGGCCTCTTCTGGTCGGAAATGGCAGCGCCGTGCTGCTGATGTCATTGTGCTGGCGCGTCACAACGTCCCTCCCCATCATTTAAAGGGGAGGGCCACTGCGAACTCTGCAGCCACTTTAGTGGCAAACACTGGGTTACGAAGGAGGGTTTCGGCCGGGCCAGCAGCCTGGCACCCAAGAGGAGGTGTCCGGCTGAGTGTTGGCGGCCCAGCCGAATCTGCGGGCATAATTGGCGGCCTGACCTGGCAATCGGCTGACAAAAAAAATAACATGGCGTCGCCTGCAGCGCCAGCTCCCCTTTAAGGGCTGCTGCACTGCCAAGCCACAGAAACGGTACAGACAGCAAAAGCTGTTGGGGGCGTCAATCGGTGGCAGTGCCACTTCCGCAGGGCAATTCCAGGAAAGGAGTAATTTTCCGCGGGGCAGTTTCAGGAAGGAGTCCCTGCTGGTCAGTATGGGGTCGGTGTGTGCATGCTGTGGCGGGAAAATGGACGGAATGGTCCCCTACACTGCTCTAAAACTGAGGAAGGGCAATTTTTTAAACGGGGTCATCCCTGCGGAGATTTGCCGGCCATTCCGCACCGACCAGTGGCTGTTGCTTTTAGGCGGCCATGGGTCTTATAGAAAGGGGCAATTTCAGCCCCCTAGCATTAGGTTGTCATTCTCCCCAACCTGAACTTCAGAATTGCCAAATGGAAGATTGCTTTCAGGCTGAGTTACTCACTTGATAAGTTCTCTGAATGTTCGGGGAAGCTGATGATATTTCTGTTTTGCTCTAAACCAGTTAAAAAGAGTAAATACTTTTATACTATTACACAAACACACAAATATTTATAATTTCACTTTTTAAAATCGGCTCAAATTGGAGAACAGACCAACAAAAGTTGAAATGACTTGACTCAATGGGTTTAAGAGGCACAACTGTTCTGTTTTATAAATAAAAGATCTTTATCCAAAAGGATAGTGTTTCTTTGGTGAGGTGGAGTAGGGGATCTTTTACTGCACAATTAGAAATTCATGTCACAGGTGAAGTAAGAAGCAAATTAGTAAATTCAGAAAAGAAAAAATGATAAGTTATTAAAATAGATTTTCATTCAAATACTGTTGGTATATAGGAAAAAGGAAATACTTCAGTTCATAGCATCTTAATTTACCTTTGATGCAAATAGAAATGATGAATTGTAGGCTACAGCTGAATGCAGCCTGATTTTGCAATTGAGTGGCTATCGGTAGTTCTTTACACTCTCTTCACTAGCTGCATATTAATTCTGTTTAATGACTTGCTGTTCAAGCTCACACTTCAGTATCGTGTTTCCTTTTCAATTGGTCCACAGAAACTCTGGTGAAAACACTTCTTTTAAAGGTGACATTGACATCTTTTGGCATTTACATCATGCCCACGTGTCTACCAGTGGAATGTTGAAATGTAATTTACGTGCTTCCATTTGCCTATTGTGCACCTGCAAAAATTGCTGGTTGAACAGATTTCAAAACAAAATACCCTGTCGTTCCAACTTAAAAAAAAAATCTAAATACTGCACACAAAATATATATACACAATTTCAGCTTGAAGCAAGTGGGATGCATAATGAAACTTCTTGATATTCCAGAAAGTTGGCCATAAGTAAGCAGCAAGACAGATATGTCGGGCCCAAATTTGGCCAAGAGTTCTGTTTTTTTTTTGGAGTAACTTGATTTTTCTGGAGTAACTTAAAAATCCCCATTCTGCATATTTAATTTGTGCCAGTGTAAGTGAGTGAGTTAGGATTTTTTTTAGTTGTTTTTTTTTCAAAAGGGAGTGTTACCAGCCACCTACACCTGTTGTGGCCATTTGAGCCAGTTTGGACAGCTAATAGTTGCTCCAAACTAACTTAGGCCAGCGTATGTGGCAACTTGTGGCCGCACAGAAAACCTTTGCGGAGAGTTAAGAAATCAGCGCAGGTAGCTACATTCTAAAGCACCAAGCACTAAACAAAGCACAAAAATCAGCATTCATTTACAAATAAAAAATACAAGGAAGCTGAGAGGACCTGCACCTAGTACCAAGACTTAGAAAGCACTAAACAAAGCACAAAAAGTAATAAGCAATTCATTAACAAATAAAAAATAGAAGGAACCCTGCACCTAAAGCACCAAGACCAAAGTAATAAGCAATCAATCAATCAATCAATCAATAACAAATAAAAAATAGAAGTCCTACCAAAACACGGCCTGCCAATGAGGGAGCCCATTCGGCCAAGGATGGGGGTGGCATGCTTTGGCCCCTCCCACACAACCTGCAGCACGCTCTCGCAGATTCTGGGGGCGAGGAGCTACTGCACATGCGTGCACACTCTAGCGCACATCTGCCGAGGTCCCGGCTCTGTTTTCAGCGCCGGGACCTGGCTCCGCCCCCGAATCCAGTTGCCACACTACGCCACCATCAAGGAGAGGCTGGGGAACGGCCAAACTTGGCCCAAAGATTTTTGGCGCCCTTGGAGTTCTACAAAAGCGGCGCACCTCTGGTGAGTGCGCCAGAAATCTGTACTGGCCAAATTTGGGCCCATCCAAGCTACTAGTCACCTGTCATTTGGAAAACTACTAGATGCAGAAAGCTGATAAATAGTTAATTGAAGTAGTGAGTTAATAGCTCAGCTCTTGAAATGTTGGTTGCCTTGGAGCCTACATCATCTTTGGTTCAAATTACAGGCAATAGCAGAAGTTGAGCAAATATGTAGTCCTCTGCAGACATTTTCAAATTATTCTGATCTAGTTTTTATTTCACTGTTGATTTGACCTTTTTTAAATAGCAACCAGTCACCATTGACTTATTGAATACACATTTGTTTGCAACTTATTTTGTCAGTAACATTTGAGGTGCTATTATGTATATCTATTGAGCCAGGGAGATCGGGTAACTCTCAGGTTCAGTCTCTGGTCTGTGCTACATTGCTGATGTCAGTAGTGGGTTACTACAGTTGGCCTCCATATTCCTTGGGTTGAGGTGGGAAAAATCACCAAGGTTCCCATTCCAGTGTGCCCAACTGAGAAGTATAAAGATAGTCCGGACAGGTTTGAGTTTTGCTATGAGTTTCTCACTCCCTTGGTTAAAAGGCTTGACATCACTCACTGTTTGGACTCGCACTTGAAGGATGACCATTTGGCTACTGCTGGAGCTGCACATGGAACCAAGCATCAGTGTAAGTTGCCACGTTCTGGAGAGGCAAGTGAACATAGAAAAGAGAAGGCTATGGTCTTTAAGATCATGAAAGGATTTGATAGGGTAGACGTAAAGAAAATGTTTCCACTTGTAGGTGAATCTAAAATTGGAGGTCATAAATATAATATCGTCAGTAATAAATCCAATTGGCAATTCAGGAGAAACATCTTTGCCCAGAGTGTGGTTAGAATGTGAAACTATGTGGGCTAACTCAATAATCTACACAAGAGCAGTGAACAATCTTTAGAAAAGCTTCCCACAAGGAGTAGTTGAGGCAAATAGCATAGAAGCTAGAGGAGCACATAAAGGATATTCACTTGATTGTAAATGGATATTCTATACCCATTCCTGTCAACCAGCATGTTAATTTATCAGGGCTTTTTAGTGAAATACATTCTCCAATATTTGAGGGGAAAAAACTTTTAACAATTTCTTGAATCTCATAATTGAAGTTTTTCTGAAGTTATTCCATTGCTCTTGTGTACATTCTTGATTTATGCCCACGGTACTATCTTCTACCTATCTTCTCCCTACCTCTTTGACCAAGCTTTTGGTCAACTGACCTAATATCTCCTTATGTGGCTGTGTGCCAGATTTTGTCTGATCACACTCCTGTGAAGTGCTTTGCGATGTTTTACTACATTAAAGGTGCTATATAAATGCAAGTTGTTACAGGTAGCAACTTTAACTCGATTTGCAACTTGGAGCAAAATTAGCATTCATTGTGGTTAAGGAGTGTTACAATTGACTTCAACAACCCTGGTCTCGGGGGAGTTAAAATCAGCCACTTCTGATCGCAATTTAGTAGCCACTTCTGTAAAGTACAGGTTTGTGCACATCTGATGGAGCAGGATTGGATGTGTTTATGATGTCCTGTGATTGACTACCCTTACAGTACTAGCTATCTAGGCTTGTTGGTGTAGAATGCCAATTTGGACAAGTTACTGGAGGAGTTATGGTCCTCATGGAACCATACAGCATGCATCAGTGCCTTCGGGCCAGTAACTCTATAAAAAAAAATTGAAACTAGTAATCATTCCACCTCAGCATGTCTTTAGAAAGTAATTTTATGATCTCAGCAGCACTATTTAAAAAATATATATTTTGCTAATAGGTGTGACAAAAATAAAACCTTTTTGCTTAAGTTTAGCTTTGTAATGATTCATTCAATTCATTCAGTGTATAAGAAGTTTATAACACAATTGCATTCATAATGCCCCCAGTGAAGATTTGTTCACTTGTCTTTGAGGTAACAAACTGAAAGTAGGAGTCAAGCCACATTCAAACAAAAACATAACTACGTGATTTGTTCGGTTATGTGTAATAGTCCATCTCTTGTGGTGTTTGAGTCAAGACGAAGCGCAGAATTCAGATCAAGCGGGGTTAGAGATTGAGTAAATAACTGGACCAAGGCAGAGAAAGGTGGTAGGAGAGGAGGAAGAAAGGACGAAGGAATGGAGGAATGCAAGGAGGTGAGAGAGTGGGGAATATAAACAGAAAATGCTGGAAATACTCAGCAGGTCCAGCATCTGTGGAGTGCTTTGGGATGTTTCAAGTCGATGATCTTTTGTCAGAACTGCAAAATGTTACAGATGTAATCTGTCATGTATTCAACCAGCATTGTAACCCATGTATAAACTGACCTAAGTTGTACGCCGTGAGAACACTGACCACTAGGTGGGAGACACTCCGAACCTGGACCTTCAGGTATAAAAGGGGAAGCTCCACCCACCTTCATCACTTGAGTGCTAAGGAATAAAGGACAGGTCACAGACTGACCTCTCAAGCATGGGCCTCGTGTGCATTTATACTGTATAGTAAGGACGTATCAATGGCGACAAGAAACTGGGATTTAAACCACGCGAGCATGGCCACTAGCAGAACAGACGAGAGGTACTGTGTTAAGGAATGGTTGGGACAGAGATTCAACATTGTTAAAGCAGCACACAGTTCTCCAGGCAGACAAGGGCAGTCGGGCATGCCCCAACATGTAGTCGAATCCAGAGGGAGAGTTCGACAGAGACAATGGCAAGCTGAACAGCGATTCACGCCATTGCAAGGGACAATGCGGCCAGTAATGGGGCCATCAACACCTGTTAATGGTGCACTCAAGGACAATAACAGGGGCAGTCAGGGACGATCGACTGGCAAGGGACCTTTTGTTTCAAACCGCAACTCATGCTGGAGGCGTGGAGGCACACACTCAGCCGGAGTTTGCAGAGATGAACAAAATACCTGCAGAAATGGACACTGGGGGAAATCGCTGGAAGCTGAAGTTCAGCGAGTTCGTGTGGAGCATGTATACAGTTCATACACCAGGACGCCACCGATAATGATGAAAGTGCTCCTCAATGGCATCCCAGTATCAATGGAGTTAGACACGGGTGCCAGCCAGTCCCTGATGGGTATCAAACAGTTCGAAAAGTTGTGGGCATCCAAGGCCAGGAGGCCAAAATTATCGCCGATTGATGCACAGCTATGGACTTACACAAAGCAGATCATTCCGGTGCTTGGCAGCGCCACGGTAGTCGTGACCCACAAAGATTCGGAGAACAGACTGCCACTCTGGATTGTCCCTGGGGATGGTCCCGCACTACTGGGGAGGAGTTGGCTTGCTGTCATGAACTGGAAATGGAGCGATGTCAATGCAATTTCCTCTGTGGAGCGAGTATCATGCTCACAGATCCTGGACAAATTTGACTCATTATTTCAACCCGGCATTGGCACTTTCATGGGGGCCAAGGTAGTGATTCACATAAACCCGGACACCAGGCCAGTACACCACAAGGCCAGAGCGGTGCCGTATGTGATGTGGGAAAAGATAGAAGGCGAATTGGACCGCCTGCTGAGGGAAGGCATCATCTCGCCAGTCGAATTCAGTGACTGGGCGAGCCCGATTGTGCCGGTGCTCAAGGCGGATGGGTCGGTCAGGATATGTGGCGATTACAAGGCCACCATCAATCGGGTGTCACTCCAAGACCAGTACCCGCTACCGAGAGTGGAGGACCTCTTTGCGACGCTATCCGGTGGCAAACTTGTTTCAAAATTCGACCTGACCTCAGCTTACATGACCCAGGAGCTGGCGAGTGAGTCGAAGAAGCTGACCACCATCACGACACACAAGGGGTTGTTTGAGTACAACAGATGTCCGTTCGGGATTCGCTCGGCTGCCGCGATCTTCCAACGAAATATGGAAAGCCTCCTCAAGTCGATTCCAGGGACGGTGGTTTTTCAGGACGACATCCTCATTACAGGTTACAATACTGAAGAACACCTCCACAACCTGGAGGAGGTGCTACGCAGACTGGACCGTGTAGGTCTGCGACTGAAAAAGGCGAAGTGCGTCTTCCTAGCTCCAGAGATAGAATTCCTGGGGATGAGGGTAGCAGCAGACGGGATCAGCCCTACTGCGTCCAAGACGGAAGCGATCCAGAGAGCACCCAGACCCCATAACACGACGGAGCTGCGTTCGTTTCTGGGGCTCCTGAACTATTTTGGTAACTTTCTTCCCAAATTGAGCATGCTGCTAGAGCCGCTACACGTGTTCCTACGCAAAGGTCGCGAATGGGTCTGGGGTGACAGCTAGGAAAGGGCTTTTAATAGAGCACGCAATTTGTTATGTTCCAACAATCTGTTAACGCTATATGACCCATGTAAGAAACTTGTGTTAACGTGCGATGCGTCGTCCTATGGTGTCGGGTGTGTGTTGCAGCATGTCAATGTCAAGGGTCAGTTACAGCCGGTAGCTTTTGCCTCCAGAAGTCTGTCCCAGGCAGAAAGGGGCTACGGGATGGTAGAAAAGGAGGTGCTCGCATGTGTATTTGCGGTAAAGAAAATGCACCAGTACCTGTTTGGCAGGAAATTTGAGCTGGAGACAGATCACAAACCCCTAACGTCCCTTTTGGCCGACAACAAGGCCATAAATGCAAACGCATCGGCCCGCATACAGAGGTGGGCACTCATGTTAGCTGCTTATGACTACACAATTCGGCACAAACCGGGCACCGAAAACTGCACCGGGCACTCAGCAGGCTCCCACTAGCCACCACTGAGGGGGCTACCGAGCATGGTGCTGAGATGGTCATGGCTGTTGAAGCTTTCGGAAGCGAAGGCTCACCCGTGACAGCCCGTCAGATTAAAGTCTGGACAAATAGAGACCCGCTATTGTCTCTCGTCAAGAAATGTGTCCTGAATGGGGACTGGGCAGCCACGTACAGGGCATGCCCTGAGAAATTTAAACCATTTCACAGGCGCAAGGATGAACTCTCGATTCAGGCCGATTGCCGACTGTGGGGAAACCGCGTAATCATGCCCCAGATGGGCAGAGAGGTGTTCATCAGAGAACTCCACAATGGGCACCTGGGCATTGTCACGATGAAGGCAATTGCCAGGTCACACGTTTGGTGGCCAGGGATAGACGCAGATCTGGAACTTTGTGTTCGCAGGTGCAACACGTGTGCCCAGCTGGGCAATGCGCCCAGGGAAGCTCCCCTTAGCCCCTGGCCCGCCAAGCCTTGGTCACGCATCCATGTGGACTACGCAGGTCCTTTCATGGGGAAAATGTTTTTGGTTGTAGTAGACGCCTACTCCAAATGGATCGAGTGTGTCATTTTAAATTCAAGCACATCCTCTGCCACGGTAGAAAGTCTACGGGCAATGTTCGCCGCCCACGGTCTACCGGACATCTTGGTCAGCGACAATGGCCTGTGCTTCACAAGCACTGAATTCCAGGACTTCATGGCAGGCAATGGAATTAACCACGTTCGAACGGCACCGTTCAAGCCGGCCTCAAATGGCCAGGCAGAACGAGCAGTGCAGATAATCAAACAGGGGATGCTCAGATTCCAAGGGGGTTCCCTACAAACCCGCTTATCACGCCTCCTGTTGGCCTATAGATCCCAACCACGCTCGCTCACAGGGGTTCCACCCGCAGAGCTACTAATGAAAAGGACGCTCAAAACCCGATTATCCCTGAAACACCCCACCATGAAAGAAATTGTCGAGAGCAGGCGCCAGTCACAATATGACTACCATGACAGGAATGCGAGGACGCGATGTATTGATGTAAATGATCCTGTTTTTGTCCTCAACTACGCTGCAGGGCCTAAATGGCTCGCAGGCACTGTGGTTGCCAAAGAGGGAAATAGGATTCTGGTAGTTAAACTTACCAATGGACAAATCTGCCGCAAACATGTGGATCAAACAAAAAGGAGGTTCAGCAACCCCATAGAAGAAGCAGAGGAAGAACACGATATAGAGTTCACTCCACCACAGGTGACCGAACACTGGAACCAAAGGGAGGAGAGCTCAGTCACTGTGGGCAGTCCAGACAGGCCTGAGACACCGCAAACAGCAGACACTCAGGCCAGCGCCCAACAACCGGAGCCCCAACTCGGGCGCTCTACAAGGGAGCGTAAACCACCAGAGAGACTCAACCTGTGATCCCAATAAGACTTTGGGGGGGGGAGGTGATGTCATGTATTCAACCAGCATTGTAACCCATGTATAAACTGACCTAAGTTGTACACCGTGAGAACACTGACCACTAGGTGGGAGACACTCCTAACCTGGACCTTCAGGTATAAAAGGGGAAGCTCCACCCACCTTCATCACTTGAGTGCTCAGGAATAAAGGACAGGTCACAGACTGACCTCTCAAGCATGGGCCTCGTGTGCATTTATACTGTGTAGTAAGGACGTATCATAATCGGTTTTCAGCAAGTGCAGAGCCAGGGAAAGGGGTGAGGGAAGGAAAGGGTAGGACTGTGATCGGATGGAAGGCAGGAATGATTAAATGACAAAAGAGATGATAATATTAGGATAAATGGGGTAGTAATGGGGCAAGTTGGGGAGCTGGCAGGGAAGTGGAACAGAGTCCATTGTCAGATCAGTCATGATCTTATTAAATGACAAAACAGGCTCGAGGGGTCAAATGGCCTACTCCTGCTTTTATTTCTTATGTTAAGTTAAGAAACAAAAGATGGATCTACAGGAGTTGTAAATGGCAGAATCATTACCAGCACATGCTGTCCAGAAAAAATGGGAGCAGTGGTTATGATCTATATATGAATACGAACAATGACGGACAGGTAAGACCATCTGGCCCATTGAGCCTGTCCCACACAATTGTGATATCTTAGCTACCGCAACATATACACTCCACCCCACCCAAAATTGTTGAACTCGATGTTGAGTCTGGAAGGTTGTAAAGTGCCTAATCGAAAGATGAGATGCTGTTCCGCGAGGTTCCATTGTGCTTCATTGAACAAAATAGGAGGCTTGGGATAGAGAGTTAAAATGGTAAGTGAAACTCAGGTGATGCCTGCAGACTGAACGGTGTTCAGCAAAGTGATCACCCAGTCTGCGTTTGGTCGTCTCAATGTAGAGGAGACTGCATCGTGAACAGTGAATATAGTACATTAAATTGAAATTAGTACGCGTAAATCGTCGTTTCACCTGGAAGGAGTGTTTGGGGCCCTGGGCAGTGGGAAGGGTGGAAGTGAAAGGACAAGTGCCATGGGAAGGGGAGTGGGTGTTGGGGATAATGGTAGAGTGGAGCAGAGTGTTGTCTGGGGAATGGTCCTTTCAGATTGCGGAAGGGGAAGATGTGTTTGGTGATGGCATCACGCTGGAGATGGCGGGATTAGTGGAGGATGATCTGTTGGATGTGGAGACTTGTGGATAGAAGGTGAGGACAAGGGAAGCCCTATCGTGGTTCTGGGAGGGAGGGCAGAAGTGGGAAATGGAGGGACCATGTCAAGGGCCCTGACAACCACAAGATAATCCTTGGTTGAGGAAAAAGTAAGACATACCACCTGCTCTGTATCCCAAATTCCTGTTCATTCCATTCTCTCTGAACTCCATTGACTCCCCATGCACCAATATGTTGATTTCAGAATTCTTGCCCTTGTCCTTATTTTCAAATTATTCCAGGACCTCACTCCTCCCCTTGGGTGTCACTCTCTGACATTGGGTATCTCCTCCTCCCCTAAGTCCCTGCATGAACTTCTCATCCCTCATGCTTTCTGTCCCACTACAGTAAACCATTAAATTCTTACACTCTGGAATTTTCGACCCAGTTTCTGTCATCTTACCACCTCCCTCCCCGGTTTCAAATCACCTTAAAATCCTCCTCTTCAACCTTCCCTTTGGTTCCCATCATTATTGCTTTGTTTCTTTTCTCTTTTGCATATGCTCGGTGACCAAAAGTCCTTTTGCTTCTTATTGGAAACTGATATCCTCCACACATGAGAAATGATATATAAACTCCAGTTTTTGTTGTTGATGTGAGGCTGCAAGATGTGTGACCATCTTTCGTGAGTAATTTGACACTGCTTGGGTGTCATGTTGACTGTAATATAATTCAGTCCTAATGTGAGGTCAACTTTTTTTTTAAAAAACACACGTGATCCATCATACCAGGAAACTTTCCAAATTTAATATTTTTATTATTCACATTGCTGCTAGTTTTCACATAACAATAATTAGATGCGGAAGATAGCGTTCAGCATGTGTATCCAAGTATACATCTGCAGAGCTCCTTCATGGCTGAATTCAATGTCATGAACAGCCAGAGGCAGATTGGTTCCTGGTGGAGTTTGGTCGAAGTACTGGGAATTGATAGGTTCAAGACACGTTGGTCTCTAGTTCCATGATTGTTTGGTCAGTGGGACTCTACTACACAATAGCACAACATCCAGTTGATGCACATTTACACATATTCACACACAAGACATTTTATTAATAATAATTGCAGATAAATAGATTTTTACTGCACATAAAATGAAAAATAAAGCCATAAGGTTCTCATTTTTGTCAAATGTGGAATACTGAAAACTTGGAAACCCAAGTTATGTTTTCATTTTTGCCCGAGCATGTTTATGATTCATAGCTTAAGAATTTGTACATTTGTCTGCAAAGAAGTGTTACATTAAATCTGACTTGTAGCAGCTTGTAGAGTGCAGGATGTTGAAATACTTGAATACACATTAGTTTGTAATAGTTTGCATGAGACTTAATATTTGTAAGAGGCTATTATACTGATGTCTAATTAGAACTTATGTTCGTTGAGCTGACATAACTGGAAATGTAGTTTAATTTGGAGGAAACTTCTCTTCATTTTGAAGAAATTCAAACTGCAACAATGGTGAGTGTAGTGGTGTATTTGAAGAAAAGTTCTTATTATTGTCATTGTTTTAAAAGGGAAAGGACGATTTAACCTTGAAAATCCTAATCCGATTTGCAAATTATTACATTTTCGCAGCAATGATTTGTGATTTAGTTGATTGTGATAACTATACAATTACTTTTGATGACCTCTGCATTTACAAGATCAGATCAATGCAAGAATTATCTGTTTCTTCGTCCATCATAGAAATTGGAGATGAGTTATGCTTCTGTTGTGTTATAAATTTGCACATTTATAAGTTCAGCACCAAGTTGGTACAATAAAGCCTAAATAAACAATTCTTTTCAAAATAGCATACCATGGTTCGACTGTTACAATGGAGGAGGGCTGCTTCCACATTGATGTTACTTGAGCATAACATCTGAAGTCGAATTTTTTTAATGTATCAGTATTTATACAAAATAGTCAATCGACTTACTTGCTCATGTCCACTTTCTTGCACTCAAAATGAGATATATGTGTACTCAGTTGGAAACCAGAGCACAACCACTTCTCTGAGGTAATACTATATGCACAAGTGAGGTGACCGTGGTTACATAGAAAAAATTGAAACATAGAAAATAGGTGCAGGAGTAGGCCACTCGGCATCCCAAGCCTGCACCACCATTCAATATGATCATGGCTGAGCATGCAACTTCAGTATCCCATTCCTGGGCCCCAAGTTTCGCCATGATTTGCTCCTGATATTTTGCAGCAACTGGTGTAGAACGGAGTATCTTAGAAATCGGAATTCTCGTCATTTAGTTTGCTCCAGTTCTAGTCAGTTAGAACAGTTTCACTTTGGAACAGAATTTTTTTTTTCAAGAGGAGGCGTGTCCGGCCACTTACGCCTGTTTTCAAAGTTTCGTCAGTGAAAACTTATTCCAAACTAACTTAGAATGGAGTAAGTGAAGATTTTTGTACGCTCGAAAAAACCTTGTCTACACTTTAGAAAATCAGGCGTAGGTTACAAATCAGGCGTAGGGAATGGGGGGGGGGGGGGGTTTAAAGGGAAGCTTACAAACATTAAACACTTCAGTTTTACAAATAAAGAGCCATCATCAATAATAAATGATAAATACATCAATAAATCAATCCAATAAATCAATCAAAAAAATTAATAAGAAAAATTATTATTTTTTTTTAAATCAATAAATAAAACATTTTCTACTTACCGACTGCAGCACCGGGAGCCCTCCAACAGCGTGCTGGGATGCCCCCCCCCCCCCCCCCCCAGTGTGTCTCTGTCAGTGTCTCTATCTCTCTGTCAGTGTCTGTGTTTCTGACAGCGAGGGGAGGGAGAGGAGGTGGGTAGAGGGGGGGAGCAGAGGGAGGGATGGGGGGGGCGGGATGGAGATGGGGGGGAGGGGGAGGGAGGCTGAACGGGCCGGGCCCGAGACTTCGGGCAGGGCCCGTCCCCAGCACCAGATTTACAGGTAGGTGGCGTTGGGTCGGGTCGGGGGGAGCGTGGGTCGGGAGGGAGTTTGGGTCGGGGGGAGGGAGGGAGAGGGAGGTCAGGTCGGGGGGAGGGAGGGAGGCCAGGTCGGATTCAGTCCAGGGGGGGGGAAGCGGGAGTCTGGTCGGTGTCGGGTCCAGTCCGGAGGCGAAGCGGGAGTCGGGTCGGGTCTGGTGCGGGGGGGGGGGCGGGGGGGTGGGGTGGGGGAAGCGGGAGTCGGGTTGGTATCGGGTCCGGTCCGGAGGCGGGAAGCGGGAGTCGAGTCGGGAGGAAGCAGGAGCTGGCCGTGGGAGGAGCCTTATTCACGCAGCCCCAGTGAGGCCATTCGGCCAGGGCTAGGGGCTGCGTGCTTTGGCCCCTCCCACACCGTTTCGGGCGCTTGGAGCTACTGTACTTGCGCGCCCACTGTCGCGCGCATGTGTAGAGGTCCCGGCACTGTTTTCAGCGAAGGGACCTGGCTCCGCCCCCAACAGCTCCTGCTGCTCTGCGCCGAGGGCCAGAGGACCTGCAGGGAGCTGGAGAATCTGGAGGGTTTTTTTTGGCGTAAAAAATCGGGCATCCAGGTCGGGACTGCGCCGTTCTCGGCGCGGCTCGAAACTTGGGCCCCTGGTTTCTCTCCATACCCCTTGATACCTTTAGTCGTAAGGGCCACATCTAACTCCCTTTTGAATATATCTAACGAACTGACCTCAACAACTTTCTGTGGTAGAGAATTCCTTGTAATAGCAGCAGGACGAGCACCTTACAAGCATAACAGGAAGTAGGATAAACATTGATTTAGAAGTTGTAAGCCAATATGGAACAATATAAAAATTCTGTTTTCATTTGTCTTCAATAGGTTGCCTCGGAGACACACAGTTTTGTTTCAGAATTCGCCAGTCAACTAGCAGAAAGAACTCCCTTGATTGCCTGTTGGACCAATATGATAGAGATGCTCCTGTTTACTTGAAGGTTAGAAATGTTTCCGATCACCATACAGTGTCATTTAAGGGTTTTAGGTTACTGCTTTTTTTAAGTAATAATTGGTGGAAAGCACATTACAATCAATGATTGATAAGCAATGGAACATGCATGTTATCTTTCAAATCTCACAAATTAAAATCCAACGAAATCTGAGCCAAAGTAATGACATCCTATAATGGCACTTGACCATACTGTGCTGCACGATGGTACAATACTGCTTCACTCTCACAGTTCTACATTCAATGAGTTCCGAAGTTCCTTTGTTTCCTTTTGGAGAGACAGCAAATGTAGACAGGGTGCCTCCCAACTGGGAGGGAGAATTGGAAAGTACCCAAACACTTTAAAGCCTCTGCCTTTCCTCACATGCAGCACTCCTGACACCTCTCGATTAGACTTCTCCAATGCCCATCGTAACAGCTTCCTGAGCTGCACCCCTCACAAATGCCAACTCATCCAAAACTGTACACCTACATCCTCTTCTGTCCTCGGGCTGTATTACCCATTACTGCCCTCCTTACTGAAGTCGCAAATAAATTCAGCTTCCTCATGCTCATTTACATAAGAACATAAGAAATAGAAGCCGGAGTATACCATAAGACCCCTCGAGCCTGCTCCGTCATTCAATAAGATCATGGTCGATCTGATCATGGACTCAGCTCCACTTCCCTGCCCGCTCCCCATAACCCTTTATCCCCTTATCGTTTAAGAAACTGTCTATTTCTGTCGTAAATTTATTTAATGTCCCAGCTTCCACAGCTCTCCTAAGGCAGTGAATTCCACAGATTCACAACCCTCAGAGAAGAAATTTCTCCTTATCTCAGTTCTAAATGGGCAGTCCCTTATTCTAAGATCATGCCTCCTAGTTCTATTCTCCCCTATCAGTGGAAACATCTTCTCTGCATCCACCTTGTCAAGCCCCCTCATAATCTTATATGTTTTGATAAGATCACCTCTCATTCTTCTGAATTCGAATGAGCAGAAGCCCAACCTACTCAACCTTTCCTCATAAGTCAACCCACTCATCCCCGGGATCAACCTAGTGAACCTTCTCTGAACTGCCTCCACAGCAAGTATATCCTTTCGTAAATATGGAAACCAAAACTGCACGCAGTGTTCCAGGTGTGGCCTCGCCAATACCCTGTACAGCTGTAACAAGACTTCCCTGCTTTTATACTCCATCCCCTTTGCAATAAAGGCCAAAATTCCATTGGCGCTCCTGATCACTTGCTGTACCTGCATACTATCCTTTTGTGTTTCATGCACAGGTACCCCCAGGTCCTGTTGTACTGCAGCACTTTGCAATCTTTCTCCATTTAAATAATAACTTGCTCTTTGATTTTTTTTCTGCCGATGTGCATGACCTCACATTTTCCAACATTATATCCATCTGCCAAATTCTTGCCCACTCACTTAGCCTGTCTATGTCCTCCTGCAACCTCTTTATGTCCTCCTCACACATTACCCTTCCTCCCATCTTTGTATCGTCAGCAAACTTGGCTACGTTACACAGTCCCCTCTTCCAAGTCGTTAATATAGATTGTAAATAGTTGGGGTCCCAGCACTGATCCCTGCGGCACCCCACTCGTTACTGATTGCCAACCAGACAATGAACCATTTGTCCCGACTCTCTGTTTTCTATTTGTCAGCCAATCTTCTATCCATGCTAATATATTACAGCCAATCTTCTATTTCTGCTAATATATTACCCCAAACCCTGTGAACTTTTATCGTGTGCAGCAACCTTTTGTGTGGCACCTTGTCAAATGCCTTCTGGAAGTCCAAATACACCACATCTACTGGTTCCCCTTTATCCATCCTCAAAGACTTCCAGCAAATTTGTCAAACATGACTTGCCCTTCATAAATCCATGCTGACTTTGCCTGACCAAATTTTGCTTTTCCAAATGTCCTGTTACTGCTTCTTTAATAATGGACTCCAACATCTTCCCAACTACAGATGTTAGGCTAACTGGTCGATAGTTTCCTGCTTTTTGTCTGCCTACATTTTCATTTTTCCAATCTGCTGGGACCTCCCCAGAATCTAGGGAATTTTGGTAAATTACAACCAATGCACCCACAATCCCTGCCGCTACTTCTCTTAAGACCCTAGGATGCAAGCCAGCAGGTCATGGGGATTTATCTGCCTTTAGTCCCATTATCTTACTGAGTACCACCTCCTTAGTGATTGTGATTGTGTTAAGTCCCCCCCCCCCCCCTGCCATAGCCCCTTGACTATCCACTGTTGGAATATTGTTATAGTGTCCTCTACCGTAAAGACTGATACAAAATATTTGTTCAGAGTTTCTGCCATCTCCATGTTCCCCATTACTAATTCCCTGGTCACATCCTCCTAAGGGACCAACATTTACTTTAGCCACTTTTTTTTTCTTTTTATATACTTATAGAAACTCTTACTATCTGTTTTTATATTTTGTGCTAGTTTACTTTCATCGTCTATCTTCCCTTTCCTCATCATTTTTTTCGTCATTCTTTGCTGGCTTTTAAAAGCTTCCCAATCTTCTGTCCTCCCACTAGTTTTGGCCATTTTGTATGCCCTTGTTTTTAATCGGAAAGCGTCCTTTATTTCTTTCGTTAGCCACGGATGGCTTTCTTTTTTCTTTATTATTCCTTGTCTCCCCCAGACTGTTTCAACCTCCTGATTCTTTGAGCATACATCGTTTCTCACTATTGCAGTGATTCCATCTTTTATCAATAGAGCTACCCACCTCCTTTTCATTTCTGTCTGTCCTTCCGGATTGTCAAGGACCCTTGAATGTTTAGTTCCCAGTCCTGGTCACCTTGCAACCATGTCTCTGTAATGGCTTTCAGATCATGCCCATTTGTCTCAATTTGTGCCGGCAACTCATCTCTTTTGTTACAAATGCTACGTGCATTTAGACAAAGTGCCTTTAAATTTGTTCTTTTACCCTTTTTTCCTGCTTGTTTCCTCTCTCCTTCAAACTCACTTTCTTTATATTTGCTTTCTAATTTCCGCTTTTCTTCCCTCCCTACTGAATCAACTCCCAGGTTCCTATCCCCCTGCCAAGCTAGTTTGAACCCTCCCCAACAGCACTAGCAAACTCCCCCGCAAAGATATTGGTCCCTGCTCCGGTGAGGTGCAACCTGTCCGGCTTGTACAGGTCCCACCTCCCCCAGAAGCGGTCCCAACTTCTCAAGAATCTAAAGCCCTCCCGCCTGCACCATCTCTCCAGCCACATATTCATCTGCTCTATCTTCCTATTTCTGTATTCACTATCTCGTGGCACTGGGAGTAATCCGGAGATTACTACCTCTGATCCTTCCATGGTCTTGCCTACCCTACCTCTGCAGCGTTGCGTCCAAACACATGCAGTTGGTCCTCTGACTCTGGCATCCTTTGCAAAGCCTGTCTCCTTCCACTCTGCAATCAGTTAGAAGCCTTCAGGTATTTTTACTTTCCTTTCTCTGGAGCATTTTCCCAAAACACTTTTGCCTTGCTACTCCTCTCCCTAACTTGAAAAGCCTCTTTTTGTCATGATTTTGATCATTTCTCCTTACTCTTCCACTGCTGCTCAGAATTCATTTCTCTTCTGTGATGTTCATTATGACTATTTCTGCATTGCTATATAAAAGTTTTTGTTAATGGTGGTTTCACTGCTTTTGAATCTCACATGTCCTGCTTTGCAGATAGCTACTCTGATTGCTGCAGCGAATAAAGGAATTGATCTTCTATGCTGTTCTGCGTTGATTCTGTGAATAATCAGAAATGGTTTCTGGTGCTTAAGATTGTTTTATTATTAGTAGAGCTGAAAAACAATTCTATTTGTTTTGCAGGGAGCTAAATAATTGAATGTAGTATTAGCTCAGCCAATTTTGAATGTATATTTGAGGACTGTGCTATTTTGGGGTAAATTCTATCTCTTCCCATTCTTGACCTATTTCATCTTCACAGTGCATACCACCAAAAGTGTGAAACATATTTGATGCGACCGATATGAACTGTGACATGTATGTTTTGCTGACAGAACACATCAGTGGTGTTTTATTTCCCATGCTCTAAAATATTCAGAGAGAAAGTAGTGTGACTTCAGCTTTTTTTTTTAAATTGCTGGTTTTTGTCCTCTTCCAACGTTGTGCTGGCGTTGTGTTAGCTTTCTCCAAACGTTGGAGCACCATTTTTCATTCACCTTTTTATACTTGGCAAATGTTACTAAATGTATCTTGTGGTGCTCTAAATTTTGGAGAAGCTGGATCACCCAAGATATGCCGATAGTATAGTTCAGGTTTAAAAATAATTCGTTCATGGGATGTGGGTGTCGCTGGCAAGGCCAGCTTTTATTGCCCATCCCTAATTTCTCTTGAGAAGGTGGTGGTGAGTCGCCTTCTTGACTCGCTGCTGTCCGTGTGATGAAGGTACTCCTGCAGTGCTGTTAGGGAGGGAGTTCCAGGATTTTGACACAGCGACAATGAAGGAATGGCGATATATTTTCAAGTCAGAATTGTGTGTGACTTGGAGGGAAACTTGGAGGTGATGGTGTTCCCATGCGCCTGCTGCCCTTGTCTTTCTAGATGGTAGAGGTTGCTGGTTATAAAGGTGCTGTTGAAGAAGCCTTGGCAAGTTGCTGCAGTGCATCTTGTATGTGGTACACACTGCAGCCATGGTGCACCGGTGGAGGAGGGAAATGAATGTTTTAAGCTGGTCAATGGGGTTCCAATCAACCAGGCTGCTTTGTCCTGGATGGTGTCGAGCTTCTTGAGTGTTGTTGGAGCTGCACTCATCCAGGTAAGTGGAGGGTATTCCATCACACTCCTGTGCCTTGTAGATGGTGGAAATGCTTTGGGGAGTCAGGAGGCGAGACACTTGCAGTAGCATACCCAGCTTCTGACCTGCTCTTGCCACAGTATTTACGTGGCTGGTCCAGTTAAGTTTCTGGTCAATGATGACCCTGAGGACATTAGTGGTGGGGGATTCCGCTGTTATAATGCCATTGAATGGCACTTGTTGGAGATAGTCATTGCCTGGCACTTGTGTGGTGTGAATGTTACTTGCCACTTATCAACCCAAGCCTGAATGTCATCCAAGTCTTGCTGCAGGTGGGCATGGGCTGCTCCATTATCTGAGGAATTGCAAATGGCATTGAACACTGTGCAGTCATTGCTGAAGCAGCTGAAGATGGTTGGGCCTAAGACACTGCCCTGAGGAACTCCTGCAGTGATGTCCTGGGGCTGGGATGATTGACCTGCAACGGTCACAACCATCTTCCTTTGTGCTAGGTATGACTCCAGCCAGTGGAAAGTTTTCGCCTGATTCCCATTGACTTCGGTTTTACTGGGGATCCTTGGTGCCACACTTGGTCAAATCATAGGCATTATCATAATCATAGGCAGTCCCTCGAAACGAGGATGACTTGCTTCCACGCCAAAAAAAGATGAGTTCTGTTAGCGTGAATGTTTTCTCAGAAGAATCACTCAACACTCAGAGTCGGTTCCAAAGCCAATGCGGCCTTTATTTTCGCATGCGGGGAGGAAGCCTCAGGACTGGATCCAGGCACTTCTCTCCGACGAACAAAGAAACTCAGCGATATTTATATGTTTTACAATAGTTCTTTACAGTTACTCAGCCCACATCGGCTGGACACAATCCAATCATAACGATTATAGATTACATATAGGTTTCTTTAACCCAATAGAATTCCCCTGATACCTCAGGAGCTGTATGTTCGGTTTTTGTCAGCTCGGGCTGATTAATGGCCTCATTATGTGAGGCAGGTTCTCCCCTTATCTCTGTTCCTCGGGGTTCGGCTGTGTGAAGTCACTGATTATACCAGTGTACTATAATGGTTCGTTATAATTATCTTGTATCCAAGGCATTCCTGGTAGTGGGCCTCACAGGGTCATTGCTCGGTCAGCCCCAGTTCATTACTTGATTAATGGGGTTCCCATCATGCTTGGGCAGCCATTTTATATGTGGCCACTTTAAACTTATATGAGTTTAGATATATTCAGCAGGTGCCTAATGCCTAGTGTTTTGATATATTCAGCAGGTGCCTAATGCCTACAACAAGTTCACAGGTGTTTCAATGAAGGACCTAATATTCCAAATCCAGAACTACATCCTGAATGGTGGAAGATGCCGGTGTTTGGAATTTTTTAACGTGTGGTGGCCGTTCCACCCCAGCCACCACACGGGCTTGACAGAGATTGGTCTTGGTCCAGTGGTAAGGATTAACCAAGACGACTGGAGACCTGCTCTGCTGCACAGACTGACTTACACACAGATCACAGTGTGGGCTGGCCCGTGCTGCCCCAGGGCCTTCGTCTCTTCTGGGCCTCGAACTCGCGCCTCTCTTGGCCCCCATCACATCCCTCCACAGTCTCTCGCTGTATCTGCCCACGCTCCAATCACTGACCTGGACCTTGATGACGTCACTCTTCGCTGCCGTTGCCCTTCTGCACCAGCTCGCGCTGTACCCTGTAGTAGTATGCCTCCACGCTGCTCCAGGGCCGCTGCACCTCCGCTCCTTTTATGGCCCCAACCTGCCGCTGGTGTTCTCACAGGTCGGGACCTCCACGCTGCTCCCAGGCCACTGCACCTTGGTCAAATGCTGCCTTGATGTTAACGGCAGTCACTCTCACATCATCTATGTAATTCAGTTCTTTTTGTCCATGTTTGGACCAAGGCTGTAATGAGGTCTGGAGCCGAGTGGTCCTGGCAGAACCTAAGCTGAGCATCGGTGAGCAGGTTATTGGTGAGTAAGTGCTGCTTGATTGTACTATCCATGTCACCTGCCATCACTTTGCTGATGATTGAGAGTAGACTGATTGGGTGGGGATTGGATTTGTCTTGCTTTTTGTGGACAGGACATACCTGGGTAGCTTTCCACATTGTCAGGTATTGCCATGCCAGTGTTGTAGCTGTCCTGGAACAGATTGGCTAGAGGCGCAGCTCATCTGGAGCACAAGTCTTCAGCCAGGATGTTATTGGGGCACGTAGCCTTTGCTGCATCCCATGCGTTCAGTCACTTCTTGATATCGCGTGGATTGAATCGAATTCGCTGAAGACTGGCTTCTGTGATGGTGACGACCTCGGGAAGAGACAAACATAGGTGTGTGGTTATCTACTTGGTACTTCTGGTTGAAGATGGTTGTAAACGATTCAGCGTGGATTTTTACACTCGTGCTATGCTCCGCCATCATTGAGGATGGAAATATTCATGGTGTCTCTTCCTCCTGTTAGTTATTTAATGGTCCACCACCATTCATGACTGGATGTGGCAAAATTACAGAGCTTTGATCTGATCCGTTGATTGTGGGATCGCTTAGCTGTCTATCGCATGTTGCTTCAGCTGTTTAGCATGCATGTAGAGTCCTGTATTGCAGCTTCCCCAGGTTGGCACCTCATTTTTAGGTACGCCAAGTGCTGCTCCTGGCATGCTCTTCTGCACTCCTTATTCAAGCGGGGTTGGTCCTCTGCCTTGATGATAGTGGTAGAGTGAGGGTTATGAAACATAGAAAATAGGTGCAGGAGTAGGCCATTCGGCCCTTCGAGCCTGCACCACCATTCAATAAGATCATGGCTGATCACTCACCTCAGTACCCCTTTCCTGCTTTCTCTCCATACCCCTTGAATCCTTTAGCCATAAGGGCCATATCTAACTTCCTCTTGAATATATCCAATGAACTGGCATCAACAACACTCTGCCATAGGGAATTCACAGGTTAATAACTCTGAGTGGAAAAAGTTTCTCCTGATCTCAGTCCTAAATGGCTTACCCCTTATCTTTAGACTGTGACCCCTGGTTCTAGACTTCCCCAATATCGGGAATATTCTACCTGCATCTAACCTGTCCAGTCCCGTCAGAATTTTATAAGTTTCTGAGATCCCCTCTCATTCTTCTAAATTCCAGTGAGTATAATCCTAGCTGATCCAGTCTTTCCTCATTTGTCAGTCCTACCATCCCGGGAATCAGTCTGGTGAACCTTCACTGCACTCCCTCAATAGCAAGCACATCCTTCCTCAGATTAGGAGACTAAAAAAAAACTGCACACAACACTCAAGGTGTGGTCTCACCAAGGTCCTGTACAACTGCAGTAAGACCTCCCTACTCCAATACTCAAATCCCCTCGCTGTGAAGGCCAGCATGGCATTTGCATTCTTTACTGCCTGCTGTACCTGCATGCCGACCTTCAATGACTGATGTATCATAACACCCAGGTCTCTTTGCACCTCCCCTTTTACTAATCTGTCACCATTCAGATAGTAATCTACCTTCCTGTTTTTGCCACCAAAGTGGATAACCTCACATTTATCCACATTATACTGCATCTGCCATCCATTTGCCCATTCACCTAACCTGTCCAAGTCACCCTGTAGCCTCTTCGCATCCTCCTCGCTGCTCGCACTGCCATCCAGCTTGGTGTCATCTGCAAACTTGGAGATATTACATTCAATTCCTTCGTCTAAATCATTAATGTATATTGTAAATTGCTGGGGTCCCAGCACAGAACCCTGCGGCACTCCACTAGTCACTGCCTGCCATTCTGAAAAGGACCCGTTTATTCCCAATCTTTGCTTCCTGTCTGCCAACAAGTTCTCTATCCACGTCAATACATTAGCCCCCCAATACCATGTGCCTTAATTTTGCACACTAATTTCTTATGTGGGATCTTGTCAAAAGCCTTTTGAAAGTCCAAATACACCACATCCACTGGTTCTCCCTTATCCACTCTACTAATTACATCCTCAAAAAACTCCAGAAGATTGGTCAAGCATGATTTCTCTTTCAAAAATCCATGCTGACTTGGACCGATCCTGTCACTGCTTTCCAGATGCGCTGCTATTTCATCTTTAATAATTGATTCCAGCATTTTCCCCACCACCGATGTCAGGCTAAACCGTCTATAATTCCGTGTTTTCTCTCTCCCTCTTTTTTTTTAAAGTGGGGTTACATTAGCTACCCTCCAATCCATAGGAACGGATCAGAATCCATGGAATGTTGGAAAATGATCACTAATGCATCCACTATTTCTAGGGCCACTTCCTTAAGTACTCTGGGATGCAGACTATCAGGTCCTGGGATTTATCGGCTTCCGTCCCTTCAATTTCCCGAACACCATTTCCTGACTGATAAGGATTTCCCTCAGTTCCCCCTTCTCATTGGACGCTCGGTCCCGTAGTATTTTCGGGAGGTTATTCGTGTCTTCCTTAGTGAAGACAGAACCAAAGTATTTGTTCACTTTGTCTGCCATTTCCTTTTTCTCCATTATGAATTCACCTGATTCTGACTGCAAGGGACCTACATTAGTCTTCACTAATCTTTTTCTCTTCACATATCTGTAGAAGCTTTTGCAGTCAGTTTTTATGTTCCCTGCAAGCTTATTCTCATACTCTATTTTCCCCCTTCTAATTAGTCCTCCTCTGCTGGATTCTAAATTTCTCCCAGTCCTCAGGTTTGCTGCTTTTTCTGGCCAATTTATATGCCTCTTCCTTGGATTTAGCACTATCCTTAATTTTCCTTGTTAGCCACGGTTGAGGCACATTCCCTTTTTTATTCTTATGCCACACAGGGATGTACAATTGTTGTCGTTCATCCATGTGATCTTTAAATGTCTGCCAAATTCATATCCACTGTCAACCCTTTAAGTATCATTCTCCAGTCTATCCTAGCCAATTTATGTCTCATACCATCGAAGTTTCCTTTCTTTAAGTTCAGGACCCTAGTCTCTGAATTAACTGTGTCACTCTCCATCTTAATGAAGAATTCTACCATATTATGGTCACTCTTCCCCAAGGGGCCCCGCAATTAATTAATCCTCTCTCGTTATACAAGACCCAGTTTAGGATGGCCAGCTCTCTAGTTGGTTCCTCGGCATATTGGTCAAGAAAACCATCTCTTACACACTCCAGGAAATCCTCCTCCACAGTATGGCTACCAGTTTGGTTAGCCCAATCAATATGTAGATTAAAGTCACCCATGATAACTGCTGTACCCTTATTGCACACATCCCTAATTTTATGTTTGATACCATCCCCAACCTCCCTACTACTGTTTGGTGGTCTGTACACAACTCCCACTACCGTTTTCTGCCCTTTGGTGTTTCGCAGCTCTACCCATATAGATTCCACATCATCCACGCTAATGTCCTTCCTTCCTTGCTATTGCGTTAATCTCCTCTTTAACCCACCTCCTCTTCCTTCCTGTCTGTCCTTCCTGAATATTGAGTACCCCTGGATGTTGAATTCCCAGCCTTGGTTACTCTGGAGCCATGTCTCCGTAATCCTAATTACCTCATACCCGTTAACAGCTATCTGCGCAGTCAATTCATCCACCTTATTACGAATGCTCCTCGCATTGAGACTCAGCCTTCAGGCTTGTTTTTTTTTAACACTCTTTGTCCTTTTTGAATTATGTTGTAATGTGCCCTTTTTGATTTTTGCCCTTGATTTCTCTGCCTTCAACTCTTGCTTTTCTCCTTCCTACCTTTTGCTTCAGGCCCCTTTTTACTTCCCTCTGTCTTCCTGCATAGATTCCCATCCCCCTGCCATTTTAGTTTAAACCCTCCCCAACAGCACTAGCAAACACGATGCCTAGGACATCGGTTCCGGTCCTGCCCAGGTACAGACCGTCTGGTTTGTACTGGTCCCACCATCTCCCCCAGAACTGGTTCTCATGTCCCAGGAATTTGAATCCCTCCCCCTTGCACCATTCCTCAAGCCATGTATTTAGCTGAGCTATCCTGCAGTTCCTACTCTGACTAGCACATGGCACTGGTAGCAATTCTGAGATTACTACCTTTGAGGTCCTACTTTTTAATTGAACTCCTAGGTCCATAAATTCAGCTTGTCGGACCTCATCCCGTTTGTTACCGATATCGTCGGTACCTATATGTCCAACGACAGCTGGCTGTTCACCCTTCCCCTCCAGAATGCGCTGCAGCCGCTCCGAGACACTCTTGACCGTTGCACCAGGGAGGCAACATACCATCCTGGAGGCTCGTTTGCGGCCGCAAAAACGCCTATCTATTCCCTTTGCAATTGAATCCCCTATCACTATAGCTCTACCACTCTTTTTCCTGCCCTCCTGTGCAGCAGAGCTACCCCTGGTGGCATGGACTTGGCTGCTGTTGCCTACCCCTGATGAGTCATCTCCCCCAACAGTACCCAAGGTGGTGTATCTGTTTTGGAGGCAGATGGCCACAGAGGACCCCTGCACTACCTTCCTTCCACTGCTCTGCCTGATGGTCACCCATTTCCTATCTGGCCATGTAACCTTTACCTGCAGTGTGACCAACTCACTAAATGTGCTATTCACGACATCCTCATCATCGCGGATGCTTCAGAGTTAGTCCATGCACAGCTCCAGTGCCGCAATGCGGTCTGTCAGGAGCTGCAGCTGGATACACTTTCTGCACATGTACCAGTGTCCCTGATTTCCCACATAGTACAGGAGGAGCATGACACGGGTCTGGGCTCTCCTGCCATGACTTAACCCTTAGATTAACTTAATTGGTAACAACACCAAAGGTTTCTTACTGATGATAAAAAGAAAAAAGATAAAGAACAAGAAAAACTACTCACCACTTACCCTCTTGGCTGTGACGTCGTACTTCGATTACTTTTTACTTCTGACCCTGCACCAGCTGCAGCTAGCTGCTCCTCCCCGAACTGCCGCCGACCTGGGACTGCCGCTGGGCTTTTATAGGCCGCTGCTTGCTCCTCGCTTTTCCTCCCCGAACTGCCTGGCAGCAATGTCCTTCAGAGCTTGGTCAGTCGTGGTGCTACCTTGCCACTCTTGATAATGGACATTGAAGTCCCCCACCCACAATACATTCTGTGCCCAGCCACACTCGGTGCTTCTTCCAAGTGGTGTTCAACATGGAGGGGTACTGATTCATCAGCTGAGGGAGGGCTAGAGGCAGTAATCAGCAGGAGGTTTCCTTGCCCATGCTTGACCTGAAGCCATGAGACTTCATGGTGTCCAGAGTCAATGTTGAGGACTCCTAGGTCCACTCTCTCCTGACTGTATACTACTGTGCCGCCACCTCTGGTGGGTCTATCCAACCGGTGGGACTAGACATATCCAGGGATGGTGATGGAGGAGTCTGGGACATTGGATGAAAGGAATGATTCTGTGAATATGACTACGTCAGGCTGTTCCTTGGGCCAGCTTTTCTAATTTTGGCACCAGTTCCCAGAATATTCTTTCGGATGATTTTGCAGAGCTGACTGGGCTGGGTGTCCCATTGTCGTGTCCATAGCCGGTCCGAGATCGATGCTGGGTGACCCGTCTGGTTTTATTATTATTGTGTTTTCAATGTGTTTTGTTACAACTGAGTGGCTTACTACGCCATTTCAGAGGGCACTTAAGAGTCGAACACATTGCTGTGGGTCTAGAGTACATATAGGTCAGACCAGGTAAGGACGGCAGATTTCCTTCCCTAAAGGACATTAAGTGAACCAAATGGGTTTTTACGACAAACCAATAGTTTCAATGTCACCATTAATGATGCTAGCTTTTTATTCCAGATTTATTTAAATAATTGAATTTAAATTCCCCAGCTGCCGTGGTGGGATTTGAACTCTTGTCTCTAGATCATTAGTCTTAACCTCTGGATTACTAGTCCAGTGACATAACCACTATGCTACCATACAAGCTAAACTTGTGTATCAGCAATATTGAGAGAGCATTAAAAGGAGGGCAGATATTTCTGAAGTGAAACTATTTCATTCAAGTCATTTGACCTAGCGGGCAGATTGTGATTATGTGAAAATTTGGCACCAGTGTAGTTTACTAAGTGGAATATTACACAAGAGCATAAGAAATAGGAACAGGAGGCCATACGGCCCCTCGAGCCTGCTCCGCCATTCAATAAGATCATGGCTGACCTGATCATGGACTCAGCTCCACTTCCCTGCCCACTCCCATTAACCCCTTATCCTCTTATCGTTGAGGAAACTGTCTATTTCTGTCTTAAATTTATTCAATGTCCCAGCTTTCACAGCTCTCTGAGGCAGCGAATTCCACAGATTTACAACCCTCAGAAGAAATTTCTCCTCATCTCTGTTTTAAATGGGCGGCCCCTTATTCTAAGATCATGTCCTCTAATTCTAGTCTCCCCCATCAGTGGAAACATCCTCTCTGCATCCACCTTGTCAAGCCCCCTCTCATTCATCTGAATTCCAATGAATAGAGGCCCAACCTACTCAACCTTTCCTCATAAGTCAACCCCCTCATCTCCAGAATCAACCGAGTGAACCTTCTCTGAACTGCCTCCAAAGCAAGTATATCCTATGCCTTTGTGGTGGAGTGGGTGACATTTTGTGCTTCTTTGAGTCTCAATAATACTTTAATATAAGCTTTAATAGTACTAAGTCTCCCCTTTCTGGGTATCACGATGTCTAGAATTTGGCACCCAGCTACCATACTAAGCAGATGGAATTTACTGTACAGTCTATGATTAAAGATTCCTTTTTAAAGAGATGGAATGTCACTTAACTGTGGCAACTAAGTATTAATTGATAGCCAGTATATATTATATATAACTGGCTGAAGTAGGCTCTGCTGTGAGTGCAGATTAAGTTAAACTATTTCATTGTATGTTCCTCATTCCCAGTGAGACAGTGCCCAGACAGTAAAATAGTTTCTTCAACTCCATTTAATACCAGAGACATGGCAAGAGCTGCCAAAACCCAACACAAAATGTAAAGTCAGCAGAAGAGCAAGTACCACTAATTGGTACTTTCATCATGGCATATTGTATCTTGTGGGGAGATTGAAAATGTAGGCTGCTACATCTTTTGATATAATTTCCAGCAGTCTGTGTGTAATTGTTAGCTGACCCAAATTCACAGTAGGCATAGGAGAAAGATTAAGATGCATAAATGTACAAATTGTGAGGTGGCTTGAGGGTTGGAAAAATATTAGGCTTTTTCATTACAATGGGCTTGTTTTCTCCTCTTTTCCCCCCGCCCCCGCCCCGACCTGCCCTTGCCATTTTTATTAATTATTTTTGTTGGTTATTTTGTAATTTCTGTATTTGAAGCTGGAGGTTTGTTTCCTCTTTCTTTCTGTGGATCTACAAGTGAACATTGTACAGCATCAAAATTACAGCTGCATCTTTGTGAGGTACAATCATAAATGTGACCAGCAGAACTGATGGTACTTCAATAAATTCACTTGTGTGGGTGGATTCACTGCCAGGAATTGGCATTTATCTCACACATTGGTTATAAGGGATATTGGAATGAAAAGGTGAGGTAATGATTTATGGAATGAAGGTAATACATCATTAGTTCATTTTATAATGGGGACCCTCCAGTCTGGCAGTGATATGAATTCTACCCCATCCTGTAGTATCGAACTGTATATGATGATCTTGCAATGAGTTAACAATCGCTGCAGCACTGTTACAAGGAAGTGCTTCTCCCACAGAGGGGGAGAAAAGGAAGTCATCCTGGTTCTGCATAGAAATAAATCTTGGAGCAGCTTTCTTGCTTGGCCCCACAGAGCCAGAATATTAGTGGAACACCAAGACTATTAAGAGGAAGGAAGACAAAGGAATGAATTGTTTACATCCCGTCATCTGGAGTAATTTGTTGTTTTAAAAAAAAAAATCTCCATAGTCCTTGCTGTAAGCTCATTCTCCCAATGTTTTTTTTGTTTTAACAGAAAGATTCTGCCCATTACTATGGATATGTTTATTTTAGACAAGTTCGTGACAAAACCTTAAAAAGAGGCTACTTTCAAAAGGTAAAAGTTTCTTTCAACTCATGTGTTTTTCTCTTCTTAACTTGAATTGCACTCTTATCTTATGGATTTTTCAAGGATATATTTTGCAGGTCAAGGTCATTGTACTCTAACCAATTGTAGCATACTTGCATCTCTTTTTATACAAATTTGTGATGAAAGTACCATAGTTCTTTTTAACAGAAGTTCATCTAGCCGACTATACAGGAGCTTCCAATAGGATTCTGTAAAGGGTTTATTCTAACTATTTGAGTTAGCTGAGTTTTTAGTAAGTCGGTTTCACTGCACACACATTGTGAAATGTACCATGAAATATTTCGGTAAAGTTCAGCAGTGGTGAACCAGTTTTTGGTTTTGTAGATTACCAGTTCTTAGTGATCAGATTAATAATAAAAATAACTGTTCAGCCCAAAGCTGTAACGATTAAACAAGCTGCAAGCATTAAAGAAAGGATGATGTGAGGTGGGGGCATAGTTAGAAAATTACATCATTATTGTCTTAACATTAAGGTGACCCATATTCCAAGACTGGAAGGAGAATGCACCCACATTAAGGATGATCAGGTAACAGATCTAGGACCGGATTTTTGGCTTTCGGGGTTTTTTGGCGAAACCAGTAGCGATACATGAAACTTGCTGTTTTTGCTGCGCTACTACTTTTCGCCTGAACTTTTGGCCTTTACATCTGCGCCAGGGGCACATCGGTAGGGGAGGTGTTGCATAAGCATTCGTGGCGCAAACCTCAAATTTTGTCGACTTTAGTCTGGGACCGGGAGTGCTGCGAGAGAGGCCTTGGGAGGGGAGAAAAATAAAAACAAAAAAAATTCCAAAAAACATTTCATAAACATTTACAAGACCATTATCTATCGAATCGCTGAAAAAAGCCCTTTAACTTAACTTTTTTGCAGGTTTTCATTCTTACTGCTGCTGGCAGACCTGCTCCGACAGGTTTGACCTGTCATTATTGTGGGCGCGGCGTACGGGTCGGGAGAGTGCTGAAAGTCCGGCGCAAAAACAATCTGCGTCGTTGCACATCTCCCCGGCGGTACTTGGAAGTGCCGCCGCAAACAGGTACCCGAGGATCCCGCCCAGGCTTTGAGACCGGGTTTTCGCCGCGGCGAGTCAAACATGCCGAAAATTCGGCCCATGATGTGAAGTCGAACATAATTATTCAAAAGCACCTCTGGCAGTATTGAGGATAAACTGACCTACCAAATGTGAAAAATGAATTCCTGAATGTTTGGTATTGTACAAGACAGAAATAGAAAGAATGCATTTCTTCCAAATGTCCAGGCCTGGTCTGAATGATGGATTAGTGATTTTGAGATGAGATAAAATTATAACTTTCGCATACTGTTTAAAAATAGACTGATATTTGAGGACAAAAATATTTCATTTCAGAATTTTTTTCAACATGGTACAAGCAGAGAAGGAGTTTGATGACGTATGCCACTGCCTAAGAGAGAACTGATTTAATTGGCTAATATTGCATATATTTTCTTCTAATTTTTTAAAGTTTTGATTTGCTGTGTATTTCAAGTTCCAAGTTCCAAGTCCAGCTGTTTTGAATAACACCAAAAATGAAATTAATCATTGTATTTAGGATAAGGGATAGGCCATTTAGGATTGAGATGAGGAGAAACTTCTTCACTGAGTTGTTAACCTGTGGAATTCCCTGTCGCAGAGAGTTGTTGATGCCAGTTCACTGGATATATTCAAGAGGGAGTTCGATATGGCTCTTACGGTTAAGGGGATCAAGGGGTAGGGAGAGAATGCAGGAAAGGGGTACTGAAGGAATGATCAGCCATGATCTTATTGAATGGTGGTGAAGGGTCGAATGGCCTACTCCTGCACCTATTTTCTATGTTTCTATGTTTCATTTATTAAATTCCTTTTCATCTCTAATAACTAAATATCTCCATCCTACCAAATTTCAGATCTAAATTCATCAGTAGATTGATTAACAATTATTTATTCCAAGGATATTTTGCCCACAAGCGATTTACAATAAATGTAGAAATTGAATACTGACCTAGTAGTATACTGTATACCATTGATCACAGCTGAAAAAGCTGTTATAAATTATACCTGTTGCAGATGATCCTTTGAGAAGGAACCTACACTGGGTGCAACCTAATTAGTTTGAATATGCTATTACATAAATATGTATTTCTGGTACTTCATGTTATCTGAATGTATTATTAATTGTGACAAGGTTAATAGGACACAGCAATCTGGCTTAACGTGATACAGTTAAAGTACTTAGAAGCACATTACACAACTGATAAATGACGATAGTGCTGAAATATGTGTGTTAAGAGTTCAAAGGTTTCTGTAATCATGAAGAAACCAGTGTGAGTTTCATTTGTAAGTGATTAAGTTTCATAAAATATTTTCTCCACATGGTGCTGAACTCCATGCATCCTTTGAAATAGGAAAGAAATGAAAACTGCAACCTGAACCACTACTCTCAAAGTCCATACTAAACGAACTGATCCAAATGTCCAAGCTTTTACATATTAAATATCTGTTTTGCCTCAATCTCAAACCCACAATCACCAGTGGTGACAAGAATGTTGACAAATATGCTGTAGTTGAACATGGCAATAGTTAAAGGTTTCTACTGTCACTTAACTGCCCAATATGTGGGAGTTCAGCAGTGTCTGTATTGTTAGATATTCATGTACCAAAAAAAGCCACTTTTTGACATACAAAAGTTATTATAAATACTGTGTGTCAAAAAAGCACTCCTCCCAGTCCTTTGATTTATTGTGGAAATTCTGATCTTGAGGTAAAATAACAAACTTTAATAACTTGTAGTCAAAGTCCAACAGGTGAAATGCTATTTAAACGTTAGCATGCAATATAATTCATTGCAAGGTCCAAAGTTTAAGAATATACATAATATAGTACTCCTTCAGTTCATTTGGTTTAAAAAGTACCAGATTTTGATTTTTTTTAAACATATTTTGTATACCTGTATGTTAAAAATGAGCTTTTATATAGTGTTCATTTAACAGAAATTTCTGTATATTATGAATGATCTTGGTTTTGTGTTGAAGTGACTCACCCTATTTCTCATTCTCCTACTGTATCACTAATAAACCTTTGCATCCCAAAGGTAATTTGTGTTGGGGGGAAAAAATGGAACTGTTTGAATGTAAAGCTTGCTGTGGATAGAATTCATCCTATTCCTGTGGTGTACTTGTTGCAGCATCACAGCTTATGGAAGATTTCTTCCTCTTCCTCCTCCTTGGATTCGTCCTTGTGTGTGCACAATTTTGAGGTGCACACTGCAGTGCTCTAGAGTTCAGTACTGTTGGGACACGGTTTCAATTTTGCTCATTCTATTGAGTTCCCAGAAAGAAAATCTGAAATAAAAAAACAGAAAATGCTGGAAATACTCAGGAGGTCAGGCAGCATCTGTGGAGAGAGAAACAGCGTCAACGTTTCAGGTCGATGACCCTCTGTCAGAACTGGATAAAGTCAACAGGTTTTTGAGCAAGTGTAGGGGCAGGGAATGGGGTCTCCCCTACATTGGGGGAGACCAAACATATTTTGGGTGACTGCTTTGTGTAACACCTCCGTTCAATCCGTAAGCGTAACCCCGAGCTTTCAGTCGCCTGTCACTCCCCGCTCCAATCCCACTCTGATCTCTTCGTCCTCGGCCTCCTACGCTGCTCCAATTAAGCTTAAGGAACAGCATCTCATCTTTCATTTAGGCATTTTACAGCCTTCTGGACTCAATATAGAGTTCAACAATTTCCGACCATAACCCCTGCCCATCTTTTTTTTTTCCTCTTTCTGTTTTTTCTCTCTCCCATGACAGTTGTTGATAATTCTGCTATTTCCATTTAAACCCTATCTCGACTCATCTTTTGTTTCGTAACTTGCCCCATTACCATCTCCTTTTGCCTTGCACCATCATCCCTTGTCTCTTAATCTCTTCTGTCTTCCACCCGATCACAGATCTTCCCTTTTGTTCTTTACTCTCTTTCTCTCCCCCTCCGCCCCGGCCCCCCCCGCCTTTCTCTACCACTGCACTTGCTTAAAAACCTGTTATATCACTAACTTTTTCCTGTTCTGGCGAAGGGTCATCGACCTGAAACGTTAACTCTGTTTCTCTCGCCACAGATGCTGCCTGACCTGCTGAGTATTTCCAGCATTTTCTGTTTTTATTTCAGATTTCCAGCATCCGCTTTTGAGAAAATCTGGACAGTTATTCGCGCATACATCCTGGTGGTCAGTTCAGAGTATAATGACTTTAGGATGGACATCCTGCAGCAAATTCTTGTTTTCAATATTTTAAATGCAAATTTAATAAAGACAAAAAGTGCCAAATAAACATGTTAAAACAAAAATCAAAATACTGCAGATGTCTGAAATCTGAAATAAACACACAAAATGCTGGAAACAGCCAGTAGATCAGGCAGTGTCTTAACATTGCCTGCAATCTGACTATTAAAATGCAAGCGAATTATATTTAATTAGTTGGGCTATTAGAGCACAATTCATTCATGGAACTCCATTTCAGTAATGTATTTTAACATATTAAGTTCCCAGGTGAAGTGATTTTCAAGAAAATGAAAAGATTAATCTAATGTTGATATTACATTAAGTGATCAATAACGATCCTATCCTGCCATACGTAATGAAGAAGTAACAGTGCTTTTATATTGCACTAGTGCCACCATGTTCCTGAAGCAAGGTCTTTGGCACTTGGCTTAAAATGTAGTGGAAAATCTGCTTAAAAACAAGTTCTGCCAGTTTAACATCTGGCTTGCAGTTGGTTTCGTGGGACCCGCACTTAGTGAATTTGGCATGAGTCTTCCACAATATAAAAGCACATTGAAAGTGCTACTGACAACCTGTGACATCGAGCAAACTATTGGAAATAAGGCTCTACTGAAATTCCTATGTATAAAAGTAGTGGACATATGACATTTCGCGTTAAGATGAAAATGATCAAATCACAGTGAAATTTTTACATTACCTTGAAATCTCTCAACATAACCTATGAGATAGACATATTAGATGCTTTGGAGTAGGTCTGAGGTAATTTGTTTTAGCCCCCATCAAACTAAGTATAATTTATTTATTTCTCTGCTTTCTTCTGCTCCTAAGTTATGTTTCTGAAATTTAAAATGACAGTCAATTGGAATCTTCATTATTTTTATTATTGAGGATAGACACGTCAAAATATAAAAGTAAAATACACTTGCTCTACAGCTTCAAAATTTTACTCTAACAAAATTCGGTGTGTCCACCCCTGTGGCAGAGTCCTGGGAATATGTTAGTCATAGTTTGTGTGTGGTCTTGGCCACCCCGACCTGCGAGAGGACACCACTGCATGTTGGGAGTATAAGAGCTGGAGCATGCCACTGCAGCTTCCAGCGCGAGCCAACACAGTTTTGCAACGGCTTTGAGGTGGGCGACTGAGTGATGTCATCAGGACCCAGGTCGCCGTTTGGAGCATGGGCAGAAGCATCGGCGGGGCCCTGGTACAGCGGAGGAGCGGGAAGGTTGTGGTGGACTTGCGATGAGGGATCGTAGCTGAGATTTGGTGGGTGATCGTGGCGGAGGTGCGGCGAATGTTTGTAGTGGAGGAACGGCGAAAATTCATGACTAAGGTGCGGCGAATGAGGGTACAGGGCTGAGAAGAGCCACGGGCCGGTCCACACTGCAATATGTGTGCACGCATGCAGCATCCATGCAGCAGAGCAGGTCTCCAGTCATCCTGGTTAAGCCTTGCCACTGGATAAAGACCTAGTTCTATCAAGCCAGTGTGGTGGCTAATGTGCAACGGTCACTACCCGTTAAAAAAATCCACGCACAGGCATCTTCCACCCCTTCAATTGGAGTTCAGGACTGGAACATCGGGTCCTTCATTGAAACATCTGTGAACTCATGTGGAAGCAAGTCATCCTCGTTCGAGGGACCGCCGATGTATGTATGTGGTTTTGGAAGAGTAGAGTTGAAATTAGAGTTTGTCTTTGTTAATGAAAAATGCACACGGCAGTGAATCTAGCTTTTGGTCTTGGGAGTTGGTTATGTTTCCAAGTACCAAAAATGGGAATGAAATTAAGAACTTTCCTTATTGCAGAACCGCTGTAATGTAGTGTTGCTGGATGATACCATTCGTGCTTTCTTTCCCTATTGTTGCAACTAAAGTCTAAAGTATTTTTTCAAATTTACCAAGTATAGTGACTTCTCACAGAAACTGGTGCAAGCTGAGACAAGTCAGAAAGTTACAAAACCGGTTTGATATTCCATTTCTAAAACAATATAGAATTCTTCCAGTTTCTTCAAATTCATTCATCAGATGTGGGCATTGCTGGCAAAGCCAGCATTTATTGCCCATCCCTAATTGTCCTTGAGAAAGTGGTGATGAGCTACCTTCTTGACAACTGAATGACTTGCTAGGCAGTAGAGAGTCAACCACATTGCAGTGGGTCTGGAGTCACACATGGGCCAACTGAGTAAGGGCGCCTGGTTTCCTTCCCTAAAGGACATTAGTGAACCAGATGAGTTTTTACAACAGTCCAGTAGTTTCATGATCACCATTACTGATTCTCGCTTTTTATTCCAGAATTTTATTTAATTAACTGAATTTAAATTCCCCAGCTGCCGTAGTGTGATTTGAACTCGTATCTCCGGATCATTAGTCCAAGCCTCTGGGTTATTAGTCCAGTAACATAACCACTATACCACCATTCCTGTTTAGTAATGCCTTGTATGCACACACTGATAGTGTTTTCTTTTATTACCTTGTGCAGTAAAAAATGCTTTTTAACGTTCATTGTTTCAATAATGATTGCTTATGGAAAAGTAGATAAGTTGTGTAAATGTTCTACAAGTTGCTCATATAACCATGTTTAAAGAGCATCTTATTATTATTCGAGTACTGCTGTAAATACAGACAACTTGATTATGCTTTTTAATCCCCATCTATCCTTTTATATGTGCCTTACTCTAAAATAACACAAGGTGCTCGCCGCTAACCTCGAAGAAAGCTGCCCACAGAGATCGTTAAAACTTTCGGTTTGTTGATAGCTAATTGATTGTAGTGCTGTGACTAGAGGATGGTGCAGCAGTGATAGCAACAAGCTGTCTAAGCAGCCAGTCACATTAAAAAATGCTCACAGACAGCAAATCAGGAAATGAAACAGCACTTTTAAAAAATGTTAGAGATCAAAATAATAATTGGGACATACACATGGGGTTAGGTAGAAGCTGAAATATCATGAACAAACTTCAAAAAAAATGTTTTAAAGTTGGTTATACTGGAGAAATTTGATACTCCACAAATATGAAAATTAGTTTTTCCGGGCCAGAACAGTTGTTTATAGTCAATACACTGTTAAAACCCCAGTAACGCCTACTCCAACAAGGCTTAATGTTTAATGGGGTATTTAATAGCGATATTTGTGTTTTCATCAATTTCACTGATTTTCATGGATTGACAGCTTGTGGGGGGGTTCTCCATCATTACCCACAGTAAAATCCGGGCATAAATGGTTATTTTAGTCCGGTAGCAGAAATCCAGTGATACTTTAAACTTTAAAAAAAAAACACTTTTAGGTGTTTTCTTCCTTTTTCCATGGGGCGTCTAAATCTGTTGCTCTCACGTGCCTCCTAGTGGCTGGTTACAGAGCAGCATTAGCACAGATACTGCCTGACCTGCAGAGTATTTCCAGCATTTTCAGATTTCCAGCATCCACATTATTTTGCCTTTTTGTATTAGCAAGGGTTTGCTGCCCTCAAGTCAGGAAATGCGTTGTGTAATGAGAGCTACTTTTTTGTGGGGTAGCAAGAAAGGCTGGCTGGTGAGAAAAAAAAAAGACCCACAAAGTCAGCACTGGTTTTTGTGAATGGGATTTTATCAAACAAAGCAAATAACAGCTTGTTCAATATTTCATATATTTGTTGCCTAGTCTTTGTACAGTATTTGACTTTTTAAATGTCTTATGTAAACAATTTGCCTGTTAAGCTTGTTATTCGAGAGGTTTGGGTTGTGATCTAAATGTTCCACTTGAACAGAGAAGCTAAAGAGGGGATCTCTTGGAGGTGTTCAAAATGATGAGGGATTTTGATACAGTAAGTTCAGAAAAAAATAATTCCACAATCTTTCAAACGTCCTTGAATATGGAACTTGTACCAGAGGACTGGAGGATTGCCAATTTAACACCTCTGTTCAAGAAGGGGGAAAAGGGATAAATTGGGTATAAACAGACCAGTTCAACTAACCATTAGCCCCAATCGGTAAATTGCTCATTTGAGAGCATAAATTTAAGATTATCAACAAAAGACTGAAGGAGAAGTTGGAAGAATATTTTTAAGCAGAAGGTTTTTAGGATATTGAATACCCTGACAGAAATAGTGGTGGAAGCAGAATCCATGATGACATTTTTCAAAGAGAAGTGGATAAATATTTGAAAAAGAAAATGAATAAAAGAGTATGGTTAAAAGGCATGGCAATGGAACTGGGTGGATAGCTATTTCAGAGAGCTGGCACAGGTGCTATCTTGAAACCATGAATATAAATGCTAAAAGTTCTGTTAAAATGGATTACAATTAATTTCTGCAATGATGCATCTTTAGCTGCTTTTGTACTGGTACTTGCTTCATTCGGATTCAGGAAGACTGATGTCCGTGAGTTGCCTTATGGTATGTGCACTGCTAAATACACGTCCCTGATCGAAGTAACAGAATCAAAGACCCAGTATTTAATGGATTTACAGTTCTGCGATCCGACCAAAGGTAGTGGATTTGACGGTGTATATTTCGGGGCCAAATGATGGTTTTCCAGAATCTGATTTAAACAATCCCAATTATAAAAGCAGCTTTCTAACCCCTTCAATAAACCTTTTTTTTTTAAACTGTGTTAAAATAAAGGCTATTGTATTGCATGGGAATGATTACCAAAGTTGAGACAAATGTCACCAAATATTACCATGATAGATGACAATAGATGGGTCTCTATATTTTTCTCATTGTTCACTTAAAATTTTCCAATAAAATGAAAAATAGTCAACTTGCAAGATATTTGTGTCGATGGGATTGCTTTCAAAACCTTACTTTGGGAACTGATGCATTTTTATCTATATTTCAAACTTGGGTAATATGAAGATTTGCTGAAAATTGATTTTCGTCTTCAGTTTAAATGAAATGCTATCACTTATTTCCAGTAACAGTGGATTTTTCTCTTGCAGTCCCTGGTGCTGATCAGTAAACTTCCATATGTTAACTTTTTCCATTTCCTGCTGAAGCTGATTGCACCAGAATATTTTGACAAAAACGAGCCTTGTCTAGAAGCCGGTGAGTATCTAAAGCTGTTTTTACACTGCAGTGTGGGAGAGCGAGTTCGCTGAGCCGCTCTCCCACATTTAGTTTTTTCATGTGCCACTGACTTCTTGTAAACTGGCTGCATTGCTGGAACCCAATATTCCGTGCGTGAGCAGAGTGGGGTGTGGTATTTTGGTCAGTGTGGAGCAATAATGTTACAACAAAGATAACGGAAAAGTTTCTTGTGATGACTATTAACAACAACTTGCATTTATACTGTGCCTTTTAATGAAGTAAAATGTTGCAAGGCACATTACCGGACGACTTAAAGGAGGAGAGAGTGGCCGAGAGGTTTACGGACGGAATTCCAGAATGTAGGACCCAGGCACAGCTGTCAATCACCAGAATTAGATACTTTGATGGTAGCGGTGTGTTGCTAGGCCCAGTAAGACCAGTGGCAGCCAGGAACATAGAAACATAGAAAATAGGAGCAGTAGTAGGCCATTTGGCCCTTCGAATCTGTACCGCCATTCAATATGATCATGGCTGATCCTCTATCTCAACATCATATTCCTGCTTTTTCCCCATACCGCTTGATGCCTTTTGTTAACACCCAATTGTACATAGGTGTTCCATGCTGCTGGCCTAAAAGAAAGTTGGTCAGGTTTGCATTGCTGGCTGCAGGAAACTTGTGCCGTGAGAGCCAATGGCCAATATTATAGCAGCTTGAAAAGCTCTCTTCTTTCATGTTCGCCACTAACCATTTCCAAAGCTCAGTCAATTCTCCTCTGTAAACAACTTCTCTGAGGTGCAGAAGAATGGTGCAGGTTGATTAACTTTCCTTTAATCCTGTAAGAAAGCACTTAACCTCTAGTATTCGCTTCTCCTGAACACCTACCCAAGATCAGGAACTTTCATTGAATGCTTTCATCCTACTGCATGCTATGTTGATGCATCCAAATCCCATGCCTCAAGACTGCCATAAAGTTTCCCAATTTAGTCGCACTTGCTAATTGCAGTACTGTATTTGACAGCTTCGAACATTCTATTTTTACAATTCGTAATTAGCCACAAAGGAAAACAAATTAGAATCTGTTCCGCTAATGCAGAAATTATATTAATTTGCTTTGCACTATTAACGTTCAGATTTCATTAGTGCATGAATTTAATTTTACTGAAATTATCTTTTATTTTCCTTTTTTCCAGCTTGTAATGATCTGGATCGTTGGCCTGCACCAATCCCAGGAAGAACATTAAATCTTCCCACGATGGGGGTCGTTATAAAGGTATAATTTTTGTTTTAATCTCCAATCAGTTGTACAAGTACAGTATTAAATATAGTCTCACAAAGTGCCTCACCATCAGGATCCCATTTTAAACATCAAACTAAAGTACAATTACATCTTTTTGTTTCTTTTGAGAATTTCAACTGAAGTCCTGATGATCTCATCTGGAAAATGCACTGACTTTGATAGTGTAAGAGAGCTGAATTAATGTCAATCGATAGTTACTGTAATTAACACTTCTGTGCATATTATAATTTACCTTCTTTATATCGGTTCCGTAATTTCTCCGGATCATTCCATTCCCATTATGTTGTCGATGCTCAGTATTCAGACAAAAACAGGAGGAAGAGAAAAAGAAAAGGATAATTAAAGTTGATCTAATATGTTTTAAAAGATTGACTTTTCTCAAAGAAATGAGATGTCTCAGTGAGCCCCGTGCTTATATATTGAACATCTCACTGCAGTCAGCTTGTTCTCATTGACAGGAGGGAGGCTAATGTTGTAATGATATTCAAAAAATGGTACCAAGTCAGAACTGGGAAATTACAGGCTCATGAACTTGACTTTGGTTATGGACAAGTTGCTTGAAAGGATCATTTGAGATATTAATCAAAGAAGGGGGCCATCAGAAACACTCAACAGTGCTTCTGGAAAAGGTCATGTCTCACCAACCTGGTTGAATTTTTCTGAGAAGGCTTCGATGCTGGTGGGTGAAAGTTGCCCAGTTGAGATAGTATACTTAGATTTTCAAAAAGATTTTGGGAAGGTGTCACAAAATAAGCTTCTGATAGGGGCTATGTGGGATTGGGGGCAGATTGTGGGTTGGATAAAGAATTGCTTGTATTGTTGTAAGCAGATAGTAGCGGTTCTGTGGGGGCAGGTTACAAGTGCAGTCCCGCAGGAATCATAGGGCCTTTGCTCTTCACAATGTTATTAAGGATCTGGATGATGGTGTAGAGGGAACTGTCTCTTTGTGGGTGACAAAGATTTATGCTGATGATTGAAGCTTTGATGAGAAAAACATACATAATCTGATCTAGATGCAATGGTTCACGCCTGGCAGATGTCATTTAATATAAATAAATGTGTTATGCACATGAGTATGGCTAACGCCAAGTATATGTATACCATACAGGACTCAACTAAAGTTTACTGAGCAGGATTGAGACCTAGGTGTTGGTGTTTATGTCTCTAAATTTTCAGAAGTGTCCGAGGCTATAACAAAAACAAATAAGATTATTCGTTATTCCTTAGACAATCCAATATAAAACAAAAAGCACTATAGTGTCCTTGTACAAGACCTTGATTAGGCTTCATTTAGAATATTGTGTCCACTTCTCATGACCTCACATGGTGCATAATATAGATGCACTGGAAAAGGTTCCAGAGCCAAGCCACGAGATTGATAAGTTTAAAAGACCTTAGTTGTCATGTTATGCTTAGAGAGCTGGATCTTTTTACTCTGCAAAAGCACAGGGTTTGGGAAGATTCAATTGAGGTCTTCAAATAGTCTATCCATGTGGATAAACTATTTGAATTCAGTAGAATAATGGGAGATTTGTGTAAGTTACACAAGTATAAAACTAGGTTAGATGTCAGGGAGATTTGTTTTTCTCAGAGGGTCTCTGGAACAAGTTGTCAGTTCATGCAGTGAGTGCAAATTCATTGCAATTGTTCAAAAGGGAGCTGGACGAGTTCCTGTCTGAGGCTGATATTTCTGCTTACAAAACATAGGTGGGATGTTGGGTGCTGTGAATTGCGATCACTGGTCTCCTGGAATTAGTTTTGATCGCCTTCTGAGGAGGGTCGGCTGAGTGCAATTTCCCAGAATTCTCTTCCCCCTGCCCCTTTCCCCACCTCCCTGAATTGGCCTAGGCTTTTTATTTAATCTTTGTTCTTGCCTCTTCCAGGAGATTACATAGTTGATGGTGGGTGGAGAACATTGAGAGTCGTGGTGCGTAGTTGTAACATGACTGTATGGGGCAGGCTTGATGGACCAGCTTTTTTTTTCCTGTCTCTCAATTTTGTAAATTTGTGTGCCAAATAAGATTCTAATGTTTTTTTTTTTACAGTGGAATAGTCTTTCATTCGTGTAAAAGAAATGATGTTGCTTGAGTTTATAATCCATTCATCAAAAATTTGTGTGCGTTTTTTAATGAATAACAGGTTAGGATTCCCACTGGGCAAGACAAACCTGGTGCAACACAGATAATACAATCTGGAGATGAGGTAAGGGTCATTTGGAGAACATGGTATTGCAAGATATTGGTGCAGTTCATTATACCAGAGGTTAGATCTGATTTCTGTAGAAGGGACACTAATTATGCTACTTGGAAGCCTTATGGTCAGCAATGTGGCACTTTTGTAGAGCTGGATAGCCTATCTGATGCCTTATTTATAGTTACAGTCAGAGTTTGTCCCACTTGCTGATGAAACCAACCCATTTATAATGTGTGATTTGACTTTAGAAGGTGGAAAAATCTGGCTAGTTCTTGCCACCCTCCTACCTCCTGGTAACATTTTAAGCAGTTTCATATGCCATTTCTCCTGCCATACTGAGAAAAACACAGAAAAAAATCATATGCATGTGTATGCTGCATGTTTGTTAATTGTTATTGGCACCAATTCTCATTTCCTGTAGTTGATGGCCACAAAGACCATGAAGAATTCTGAAGTCTGCCCCGCTCATCGGTGACTAATTTCACCAAGGTGTCCTTCAACAGGCATTAGGCCTCTAATTTAGGCCTGGGACACCTTAAGGGCCCCACAAATATGCTTACATATTTGTACCCTATTGACTCTTTGGTGAGGTGCAATCCACGAGTGCCTGTTGACTCCAGTATTTTGCCCAATTGTGATGTTATCAGGTTATTCAGCTGGGAGTGGTATCACAACCAAGCTTGATCCCGTTCTTGCCTGCCCTGATATCCGCATCAGCAGATTTCAAGCAGGAGCCATTGGATTATACTGAGGAGTGGAAACCTTAGTCAGTTTGTTTTTCCCTCCTTAACTCAGAGCACTGAGACCAGTTGTTGCATTCTAACCGCTGTCCCAGTTCACATAATCAAACTGAGCGTAGGCCAGGAGTCAAACTTCCTGGACTTGGGTGGCTTAACTGATCATTAGCTAAACTGGCTGAACCATTGGGGGAATGTTTCATTTTTGCTACTTTTGTAAGCCAAATATAATGTAAATCCCACTGAAATTGTTTTAAGATCAGGAATGCAGGAAGAATGTTCAGTGTTCATTTATAGCCGTTCATTCATGTATAGTTTGTGTTTATATTGACAGCAGATCTACTGTTACAAAATTCGGAATAAAGTAAAGCCATTTCCTAAATGGCATTAATCGCTTTTTATGATAGTATATGGAAGTTGTGATCTCTGCCTACCCACTGCTAAAGGCTAACCCTGGTGGCAGCAGTGTGACATAAATGTCTGACAATGTGTTCCATTAGTCCGTACACGTGATGATGAATGGAATTCTAATTTTGTAATGTGTCTCAAAAAAAATACTGTGAACCTATCTTGCACATCTAGAAGTTTACTGTCTTAAAGTTACTATGATGTGAAATAAATATTTTATACAAAATTACAAACATTCCAAAATATTTGATGATTTATTTTGAGAAATTGTGCATTTCACCAAGACTGAAGTGAATTTTTTTAAATCAATAATATTAGCAGATTGTTGAGAGTAGCAAATGTAATGCTGGACAGCTCACATGCCAGCAGGCTGTTCAGCTTACTCTTGCAGCATGGATTCAGAGCCTGTATTGAATTATACTCGTGGTAATTTTTATTGTTTCTGTTTCTTTTAGACTGACACACAAGTCTCTTTTGCGCTCCCCACAATCCACGAAGTAGACCTATTTAGGTAAGCACCACAGTATATATTTGATAAATGCGAAGTGGAACAACCCAAATTCTATAAAGAAGAAAAGACTCCTTTATATCGACTTTTATGAATTAAAACAAAATAATTATACACAACAGCATAATACTATGCATATGGAATATGAGGGGTTGTCATGTATCTGATTTTTCACATGTTAGTCACTTCTTGAGTTCAGTATTTTGAAATGACTGAGATGTAAACGAGCAGAAGGCAGCACATTGGTCTTTAGGCGATACAGCTGTGTAGGTAGTTTGCCTTGGTGGTTTCGAATCACCCCAGCCTACGGTTCTAAACATGGGAATTATTTGGGGAAACAGAAAACTGAACCAGAGACAGGTCTTTCGGCCTCAACTATACAATACTTTATTCGGACACACACACCAGTAAAAGTGAGACCTGGTGGCGTAAGCGAAACAGTACAACAGTACAAAAAAACTGGCCTGTCCTAACAGGTCCCTGTCACGAATTAAGACGACTAAGAAAACACACTATGGTGATGTACAGGGTATAGCTGGATTCGTCCAACAAATCCCACCTTACGCATGCTATAATCACACACAGCACCTCCCCACTGAACCCCTAAGGCTTGGTTTGGGACACACCACACCCCCTCGCACTCGATTCGGTGGTCTTAACGGTGCACGGGCATGGATAATGCTCACCCAGATTATCCGTTGGCTTACTCGCTGCTTCTTCCTGGGGAAAGCTTTCTCCTCCGATTCCCTGCCGCCGTTGCAGCATTCAGGTCCTGGTCTCAAGGGTCCTTCCGTAGCAAGGTTCTTGGTCCCTCGTTGGTGGGTTTCCTCTCCGTCCCGGACGGGGTGCACAGTTCTTTTAAGAGGAGAGAGAAAAATGGCAGCAAAAACTGCCTTCGCTTATACGTTACAGTCCATGCTTCTTCCTGCCAAAATAGAATATTTCCTTTGGGATGATTGTCTGAATGGCCCATCATCCCAGATCTTACGTTCGTGTATTCGGTTGATGGCTCCTGATGGCTTCTGCTTCCACTGGGTCTGGGACTTAATGGCAGTTCTTTGTTCGATTTCAAGGTTATCTCATCCAGGTAATGGCGTGAATGGCCGTTGATGGGTTTCTGCTTTGCATCTGATCTTGGGCTAAGTGGTTTCCCATTACTGAACAATCCTGTCAATCGCCTGGGATAAGTTTTCTTTCCTGGCCATTGTTGCCCAGAGACCTCGGTCTGCTCCAGACATTTTCAGCAAACAATGAAACACAATATGTCCCAAGACTCCCAATTTTTGGGAAACAGTGCAGTGTCTAGCATGTTTTTTAATAAAAACCTTCTGGCCTAAGCACTTTGTCCAATATCCTTTAATATCTTCCTGGGACCTGCGCCAATTCTTACAGCTGTACAAATTTTTTAAAGGGGTAAAATTGGCAATGAAATGTTCCTGATGGTAAAAATCGGCGTTGCACGAGGATTCGCGATGGAAACCGCGGTCCTCGTCAACTTTAGTTTGAGGCCGATTACCGCTAAAAAGACAAGCCCTGGGAGGGGGGAATACACACACAAAAAATTGCAAAAAATCAAAAATCACAAAACATTTAGAAAACCCTTAACTAAGTAATCGCTACAAAAGAATTAAAAAATAAAAACTTTAACTTTAACTTACCTTTTTTGCATGTACTTACCCCTGTTTCTGGGATTGCAATGCAGTTTTTTACGTGCAAAATACGGGTGCGCTGAATAGGCAATTTAAAGCGATATTGCATTTTTTTGGTGTTGTATAACTGAGCATTATGTCCATCATCATCATCATCATCATCATAGGCAGCCCCTCGGAATCGAGGAAGACTTGCTTCCACTTTTAACGAGTCCTTAGGTGACTGAACAGTCCAATACGAGAACCACAGTCCCTGTCACAGGTGGGACAGATAGTCGTTGAGGGAAGGGGAGGGTGGGACAGGTTTGCCGCACGCTCTTTCCGCTGCCTACGCTTGATTTCTGCATGCTCTCAGCGATGAGACTCGAGATGCTCAGCGCCTTCCCGGATGCACTTCTCCCACTTGGGGCGGCGGTCTTTGGCCAGGGACTCCCAGGTGCCAGTGGGGATATTACACTTTATCAGGGAGGCTTTGAGGGTGTCCTTGTAATGTTTCCTCTGCCCACCTTTGGCTCGTTTGCCGTGAAGGAGTTCCGAGTAGAGTGCTTGCTTTGGGAGTCTCGTGTCTGGCGTGCGGACAATGTGGCCTGCCCAGCGGAGCTGATCAAGTGTGGTCAGTGTGGTGGATGTAGCACAAACTGCTGTGACCTTCGTCCTTTATTGTTCAGCTCCAGAGTGCCTCTCGGGTGTAGTGGTCAGCCTTATATAGTGCCTGTTGCAGGTACTACCAGGTTTCCCACCACAGCGCCCTCTGTGGTGTGGCATAGTGCTTACATTACATTTAAGGTACTGGGACGATACACACATCATGACATAACAGTCAGTGATTCAATGCTGGGGATGTTGGCCTGATCAAGGACGGTAATGTTGGTGCGTCTGTCCTCCCAGGGGATTTGTAGGATCTTGCGGCGACATCGTTGGTGGTATTTCTCCAGCAACTTGAGGTGTCTACTGTACATGGTCCATGTCTCTGAGCCATACAGGAGGGCAGGTATTACCACAGCCCTGTAGACCATGAGCTTGGTGGCAGATTTGAGGGCCTGGTCTTCAAACATTCTTTTCCTCAGGCGGCCGAAGGCTGCACTGGCGCACTGGAGGCGGTGTTGAATCTCGTCAGTGTCTGCTCTTGTTGATAAGAGGCTCCTGAGGTATGGGAAATGGTCCACATTGTTCAGGGCTACGTCGTGGATCTTGATGACTGGAAGGCAGTGCTGTGCGGCGAGGACAGGCTGGTGGAGGACCTTTGTCTTACGAATGATTAGCATAAGGCCCATGCTTTCGTATGCCTCAGTGAATACATTGACTATGTCCTGGAATTCAGCCTCTGTGCGCAGACGCAGGCATCGTCCGCGTACTGTAGCTCGACGGCAGAGGTTGGGGTGGTCTTGGTCTTCGACCTGGCCTGGAGACGACTAAGGTTGAACAAGTTCCCACTGGTTCTGTAGTTTAATCCACTCCAGCGGGGAGCTTGTTGACTGTGAGCATTGTGTACCCATCTCTTGAAAGCTGCTTTCCCTATCCAACCCCAGAAACAATTCCAGGCTATAGCACTGCCTTTCATGGCATCTTGTTGCAATGTTATGCAGAAAATCTTAACTTCTCTTTCTGTGTGTATGAGAGTGAGGAGGGTGATGCACATTTGATGTACAGAAAAAGCCAAACTATAATGAAAGTGGAAATACTTTGTTTTGGTAAGCAAGGGATAGAATATAAATCGATTATCAAAGAGTAGGAGAAGGTGTACAACAGCAACTTGAATTTATATGGAGCCTTTAAACGTAGTCAAGTGTCCCAAGGCACTTCACAGGTGTGTTAATCAAACAAAATTTGAAACCGAGTCACATTAGGAGATATTAGGACAAGTCATCAAAAGCTTAGTCAAAAAGGTAGGTTTTAAGGAGCACTTTAAAGGAGGAGAGAGAGGTGGAGATGATTAGGGAGAGAATTTCAAAGTGTGGGACCTAGGCAACTGAAAGCATGTCCGTCAATGACTGAGCAATGAAAATTGGGGATGCACAAGAGCCAGAATTGGAGGAGTGCAGAGATCTCTGAGGGTTGTAGGCTGGAGGTAGTTACAGAGAAAGGGAGGGGTGAGGCCATGGAGGGACTCCATGAGAATTTTAAAATCAAAGTGTAGCTGGACTGGGAACCAGTGCAGGTCAGCAAGCACAAGGGTGATAACATTTTCTAAGAAATTAATATTTTGAAGTGCTGCTAACAGTGCCTAAGAAGGTAATTGCCACCTATACATCGAGACACAATGCCTAAACTGGAGCAAAAACAAGGTGGAATTCAGTGGAATGCAAATTTTTTATGTACCCATAGATTTTCCTGAGTGCTTTGAATTAAGGAAAGTAAATACATAGTCCAATTAAGTATTACTTTAAATGTTGCATAATGAGGTTAATAGGGGATACTCAGGATGGAACTGTGATGTAGGTAATGTCTGATGTTAGAGGAGGTGAGATTAAAGCATTATGTTGAATTCCAGGGCTCAAATTTTCCTGCTGATAATTGTAAAAGGTTTAGGTGAACGGGAGATACATTTAAAGAGGAAGAGAATCAGATGAGCAAGTCAAGAGGTACAGAAATGTGTGAGACGGTTGACATGAAAAGGATAGATTGTGAGTGAATGAGAAATAAATAATAAGTAGAACAAGAAGAGTATCGGCTGTTCTGCTTGTGTGTTTGCGTGTGTATACATACTTATGTATCTGTGTTTACACTGTCCATTTTTTTCTTGTCTGTCTAAAACTAGTCCGAAAGATGAGTCACACTGGGAGAGAATAGGAACCAATATTAAAACGAAAACTAGTGAATTCTTTAGGAAAGTGGCTTTGGGTATGGCTTTCACTCACATTTACACCAATGTTAAGTTCCCAATCTTGGCTTTTTGACTTGGGAAATATTGCAATGTGTTATTACAGGGAATGAGGATAAGAATTACAGAAAGATTCACTAATTGAACTCACTTTTCTTCTTAAAGCAAATTTCAGAAAGCATTGGCAGAAGCATGAGAGTAGATTACCTACCTGTTCTCCCTCTTAGCCACAAATGGTACATTCACAGGGATAAGGAGGGAGGGGAGGAAGGAATCCTGAAAAGGAGCATCACCCATGACAACAAAATAAAGTATTTGTATTATAAATACTTGATTGGGATTGGGAAACTGCTTCTTTCAAAGAAAGTCATTTTGTCCCAAACTATTAAATTTGCATATCTTCATTATGATACAAAATAAATTGCGCCAATAGCATAACTTCCAGGAGACTTTTACATTTCCTTTATAAATTAAATACCTGCAGCAACTATAATTGTTCTACAGCCACCTTTTTTTAATTCAACAGCTCAATTGCCAGAGTTTTAGTAAACTATCTTTATTTTTTACTCTTGCTAATTGAGCACTTTGTAGATTTAAAGAATTTTTCAATCTTCAACTAACAGTTGTTAAACCACAAAAGAGTTTAGTTTGGGGCTTGAATTTGGATACATGCTGTAATTAAGTCATGGTGAAGTTGAAGTATTCTCTCTCCATCAGTGGAAAATCTAATCAGAAATCAGCATTTGTTAAACAAATGAAATAAAAGCCAAGATGTACCTTGCAGTTTATCTTTCGTAATGTAACTGTGATTGTAACAAAAATCCATTTTAAACTAGAAAATTGATGTGTGTGTATATATATATATTGTGGTTATGCTATATGCTGGTCTCCTAGTACTGCTATCTTGGTAATTTTAATATAGGACATTAATCATATAAAAGACAATGAATTCTTTGCGTTTGCATCATGTGTATAGTTTTCTTTTTTGTTTTTTCTAATTATTTCCAGATCCTTAACATTCTCCATTTCCCATTGGAAGAGTCAAGGTCTTCTTGATAGCTCTGGCTCATACCAACCTGTTTTACAAAGGTTGCAATCTGCTCTGTTGATTTTTGTCATTGCTTTCCACATTTCCTTAAAGGTGGATGATAGAACTTTGACATTATGGACACCACAGTTCTTTTCAAAAGATTATTGTTGAATAATTATCAATTTCTATTCCCACTTCCTATATGGTCTTACATTTTTTTTTAATGGAAGTGGTCCCACTTCAAAATGGCACCTGGGGTTGCAGAGTCTGCTTAATGAAAAGAAAGGTTATATCAGAATTTATGGACAAGTCGTCTTTTGTGTTGTAAAACAGGACATGTGTTGTATGCAAGTGTCTTATTCTGTTGTTAGTGGAAGGAAAAAAACTTCTGCTTGTAAGTTGTTTTTGTTCCGTAAATTTCACTGAGTACAAAGAGTTAACTTTTTTTTAGGAGGTCCATACATAGAAACATAGAAAATGGGTGCACAACCATGAAATAATTTCAAGAAAGAAAATCTTGCATCTATATAGTACCTTTCACAGCCTCAGGTCGTTTCAAAGCATTTTACAGCCAATGAAGTACTTTTTGAAGTGTAATCACTCTTGTAATGTAGTAAATAATGCATAACACTTAAGATTTTACCAAGTACGATACACCAATATCCCATAGCCAGAAAATAGATGTGCAGCGCGCCTGGAAGGTGAACGTAGACTGAAGAATGAGGAAGGTAGCTGTTTTTAAAAATCATGACTGACTCCCTGATGGCGCAGCGAGTAAATACAGCTTGTGGCATAGTTTTGAGCCATCTGAACGAAGGAGAATTTGATCCCTGGGCTGTTTTGAGTTAACTGATTTCAGTCAGGATTGTGATGGCATTGGCACAATTCGTTAGTCTCTCTGGAAAGGCAAAAATCACTCTTCCTTCCTTTTTCTCTCCCATCTTATTTTTTCCCCTGTGCCGCAAAATGCTTTTACATTTTTTTTCTGTTTTTCTTGTGAGCTAGTTATTCTCTTGTTATACCCACATGAAGATGCATGTTGTTAGCCTGGAGCAACTTTCCCTCCAGTTTCACTTTTCTCACTCACCTTGCTACAACTCCGTGCATCTCCTAAGTCTGGCTCTTGCTTGGTATACTTAGCCCACTGAGTTAGAAGGTTGTGGTTTCAAGCCCCACTCCAGAGACTTGAGCATAAAAATCTAGGCTGACACTCTAATGCAGTACTGAAGGAATGCTGCACTGTCGGAGGTGCCGTCTTCCGTATGAGTTGTTAAACTGAGACGTTAAAAGATCCCATGGCATTATTTTGAAGAAGAGTATATAAAAAATACATTTAGAATAAATAGTAAGAGGAGGGGTGGGGCTAATTCGGGACCAAAGAGATGACTTGCGCATGGAGGCAGAGTGCATGGCTGAGGTACTAAATGAGTATTTTGCATTTGTCTTTACCAAGGAAGAAGATGCTGCCAAAGTCATAGTGAAAGAGGGGGTAGTTGAGATAGTGGATGGGATAAAAATTGATCAGGAGTAGGTACTAGAAAGGCTGGCTGTACTTAAAGTAGATAAGTCACCAGGACCTGATGGGATGCATCCTAGGACATTGAGGGAAGTAATGGTGGACATTGTGGAGGTACCTGCCATAGGAGCCCTCAAAGCCTTCCTGATAAAGTGCGGCATCCCCACTGACACATGGGAGTCCCTGGCCAGGGACCACCCTGAGTGAAGGAGGTGCATCCAGGAGGGCGCTGAGTGCATCGAGTCTCATCGCCGAGTGCATGCAGAAAACAAGCGCAGGCAGCGGAAGGAATGCGCGGCAAACCTGTCCCACCTGTGGCAGGGACTGTGGCGCTCGTATTGGACTGTTCAGCCACCTAAGGACTCATTCTAAGAATGGAAGCAAGTCTTCCTCGATTCCGAGGGACTGCCTATGATGATGATGACTGGCCATAATCTTAGATTTCTCCTTGGATATGGGGTTGGTGGCAGAGGACTGGAGAATTGCAAATGTTACATCCTTGTTCAAAAAAGGATGCAAGGATAAACCCAGCAACTACAGGCCAGTCAGTTTAACTTCGGTCGTGGGAAAGCTTTTAGAAATTTGTTGAAGGCAAATCGTGTTCAACTAACTTGATTGAGTTTTTTGATGAGGTAACCGAGAGGATTGATGAGAACAGTGCGGTTAATGTGGTGTACATGGACTTCCAAAAGGCGTTTGATGAAGTGCCACATAATAGGCTTGCCAGCAAGGGTGAAGCCCATGGAATAAAAGGGACAGTGGCAGCATGGCTACAAAACTGGCTAAGTGACAGGAAACCGAGAGTAGTGGCAAACGGTTGTTTTTCAGACTGGAGGAAGGTATACAGTGGTGTTCCCCAGGGTTCGGTACTAGGACCACTGCTTTTCTTGATGTATATTAATGAATTCGACTTGAGTGTACAGGGCACAATATCAAAAATTGCAGATGACTTGAAAGTATAGTGGATAGTGATAGACTTCAAGAAGATGTAGACAGGCTGGTGGAATGGGTGGACACATGGTGGATGAAATTTAATGCAGAAAAGTACGGTGATAAATTTTGGTAGGAATAATGAGGAGAGGCAATATATACAAAGGGGTACAATTCTAAAGTGGGTGCAGAAACAGAGAGACCTAAGGGTCTATGTACAAAAATCAGTGAAGGTGGCAGGAAAGAACATAAGAATTAGGAACAGGAGTAGGCCATCTAGCCCCTCGAGCCTGCTCCGCCATTCAGCAAGATCATGGCTGATCTGACCGTGGACTCAGCTCCACTTACCCGCCTGCTCCCCGTAACCCTTAATTCCCTTATTGGTTAAAAATCTATCTATCTGTGATTTGAATACATTCAATGAGCTAGCCTCAACTGCTTCCTTGGGCAGAGAATTCCACAGATTCACAACCCTCTGGGAGAAGAAATTCCTTCTCAACTCGGTTTTAAATTGGCTCCCCCGTATTTTGAGGCTGTGTCCCCTAGTTCTAGTCTCCCCGACCAGTGGAAACAACCTCTCTGCCTCTATTTTGTCTATCCCTTTCATTATTTCAAAAGTTTTGAAAAGATCACCCCTCATCCTTCTGAACTCCAATGAGTAAAGACCCAGTCTACTCAATCTATCATCATAAGGTAACCCCCTCATCTCCGGAATCAGCCTAGTGAATCGTCTCTGTACCCCCTCCAAAGCTAGCATATCCTTCCTTAAGTAAGGTGACCAAAACTGCACACAGTACTCCAGGTGCGGCCTCACTAATACCCAATACAGTTGCAGCAGGACCTCCCTGCTTTTATACTCCATCCCTCTCGCAATGAAGGCCAACATTCCATTCGCCTTCCTGATTACCTGCTGCACCTGCAAACTAACTTTTTGGGATTCATGCACAAGGACCCCCAGGTCCCTCTGCACCGCAGCATGTTGTAATTTCTCCCCATTCAAATAATATTCCCTTTTACTGTGTTTTTTTTTCCAAGGTGGATAACCTCACATTTTCCGACATTGTATTCCATCTGCCAAACCTTAGCCCATTCGCTTAACCTATCTAAATCTCTTTGCAGCCTCTCTGTGTCCTCTACACAACCCGCTTTCCCACTAATCTTTGTGTCAGCTGCAAATTTTGTTACACTACACTCTGTCCCCTCTTCCAGGTCATCTATGTATATTGTAAACAGTTGTGGTCCCAGCACCGTTCCCTGTGGCACACCACTAACCACCAATTTCCAACCCGAAAAGAACCCATTTATCCCGACTCTCTGCTTTCTGTTAGCCAGCCAATTTTCTATCCATGCTGATACATTTCCTCTGACTCTGCATACCTTTATCTTCTGCAGTAACCTTTTGTGTGGCACCTTATCGAATGCCTTTTGGAAATCTAAATACACCACATCCATCGGTACACCTCTATCCACCATGCTCATGATATCTTCAAAGCATTCCAGTAAATTAGTAAAACATGATTTCCCCTTCATGAATCCATGTTGCGTCTGCTTGATTGCACTAATCCTATCTCGATGTCCCGCTATTTCTTCCTTAATGATAGCTTGAAGCATTTTCCCCACTACATATGTTAAACTAACCAGCCTATAGTTACCTGCCTTTTGTCTGCCTCCTTTTTTAAACAGAGGCGTTACATTAGCTGCTTTCCAATCCGCTGGTACCTCCCCAGAGTCCAGAGAATTTTGGTAGATTATAACGAATACATCTGCTATAACTTCCGCCATCTCTTTTAATACCCTGGGATGCATTTCATCAGGACCAGGGGACTTGTCTACCTTGAGTCCCATTAACCTGTCCAGCACTACCCCCCTAGTGATCGTGATTATCTCAAGGTCCTTCTTTCCCACATTCCCGTGACCAGCAATTTTTGGCATGGTTTTTGTGTCTTCCACTGTGAAGACCGAAGCAAAATAATTGTTTACGGTCTCAGCCATTTCCACATTTCCCATTATTAAATCCGACCTTCTCATCTTCTAAGGGACCAACATTTACTTTAGTCACTCTTTTCCGTTTTATATATCGGTAACAGCTTTTACTATCTGTTTTTATGTTTTGCGCAAGTTTACTTTCGTAATCTATCTTTCCTTTCTTTATTGCTTTCTTCGTCATTCTTTGCTGTCGTTTAAAATTTTCCCAATCTTCTAGTTTCCCACGAACCTTGGCCACCTTATACACATTGGTTTTTAATTTGATACTCTCCTTTATTTCCTTGGTTATCCACGGCTGGTTATCCCTTCTCTTACCGCCCTTCTTTTTCACTGGAATATATTTTTGTTGAGCACTATGAAAGAGCTCCTTAAAAGTCCTCCACTGTTCCTCAAATGTGCCACCGTTTAGTCTGTGTTTCCAGTCTACTTTAGCCAACTCTGCCCTCATCCCACTGTAGTCCCCTTTGTTTAAGCATAGTACGCTCATTTGAGACACTACTTCTTCACCCTCAATCTGTACTACAAATTCAACCATACTGTGATCACTCATTCTGAAAGGATCTTTTACTAGGAGATCGTTTATCATTCCAGTCTCATTAGACAGGACCAGATCGAAGATAGCTTGCTCCCTTGTAGGTTCTGTAACATACTGTTCTAAGAAACAATCCCGTATGCATTCTATGAATTCCTCCTCAAGGCTACCAATCGATATGTAGGTTAAAATCCCCCATGATTACTGCCGTTCCTTTTTCACATGCCTCCATTATTCCCTTGATTATTGCCCGCCCCACCGTGAAGTTATTATTTGGGGGCCTATAAACTACGCCCACCAATGACTTTTTCCCCTTACTATCTCTAATCTCCACCCACAATGATTCAACATTTTGTTTTTTAGAGCCAATATCGTCTCTCACAACTGCCCTGATATCATCCTTTATTAACAGAGCTACCCCACCTCCTTTCCCTTCTTGTGTATCTTTCCGAATTGTCAGATATCCCTGTATGTTTAATTCCCAGTCTTGGCCACCCTGCAACCACGTTCCTGTCATGGCCACCAAATCATACCCATTTGTAATGATTTGTGCCGTCAACTCATTTACTTTATTTCGAATGCTGCGTGCGTTTAGGTAGAGTGTTTTAATACTAGTTTTTAAACCATGATTTTTAGTTTTGACCCCTCCTGCAGCCCCTTTATATTCATACATATTGTCCCTTCCTATCACCTTGTGGTTTACACTTACCCTAGTGCTACTCTGCTCTGTTGCCTCCTGCCTTTTGCATTCTTTCTTTCAAAAGCAAGGAAGTTATGATGAACCTTTTATAAAAGACTGGTTCGGCCTCAATTGGAATATTGTGTCCAATTCTGGGCACTGCATTTTTGGAAGGATGTGAAAGCCTCAGGGTGCAGAAAAGATTTATAAGAATGGTTCCAGGGATGATAATGATGATAATGCAATCAAGAACAGTCAGCATGGTTTTATGAAAAAGAAGTCATGTTTGACAAATTTGTTGGAGTTCTTTGAGGATGTAACCAGCAGGGTGGATAAAGGGGAACCAGTGGACGTCATTTATTTGGATTTCCAAAAAGCATTCGACAAGGTGCCACATAAAAGGTTACTGCACAAGATAAGAGCTTCCGGGGTTGAAGGTAATATATTAACATGGATAAGAGGATTGGCAAACTATCAGAAAACAGAGTCAGGATAAATGGGTCATTTTTAGGTTGGCAAACTGTAACTAGTGGAGTGCCACAGGGATCTGTCCTGGAGCCTCAATTATTTACAATCTATATTAATGAAAAAGATGAAGGGACAGAGTATAATGTAGCGAAATTTGCTGATGATACAAAGATAGGTGGGAAAGCATGTTTTGAAGAGAATGCAAAGAATCTGCAAAGAGACATAGATAGGCTAAGTGAGTGGGAAAAAAATTGGCAGATGGAATATAATGTGGGAAAATGTGAGGTTATCCGCTTTTGTAAGTGTTATGTAATGATGTGTGTATCGTCCTAGTACCTTAAATGTATTGTAAGTACTATGCCACACCACAGAGGGCGCTGCAGTGGGAAACCCTGGTAGTACCTGTAACAAGGGCTATATAAGGGTGACCACCACATCTGGGAGGCACTCTGGAGCTGAACAATAAAGGACGAAGGTCACAGCAGTTAGACTTACACCAGACCGTGTGGAGTCAGTGATTTGTGTGCTACATACACCACATTGGCAATGAGGAAGCGGACGAACTCCACGCAACCATGGCTACTCTGGGCTTGCTAAAGGATTTTACCGTGGGCAATGATTGGGAGGCCTTTACGGAAAGGCTCGAGTACTACTTCACAGCAAATGACCTGACGGAGGACACGGACGCAATGAGAGAGAAGCGTAAGGCGATATTGCTCTCCATTTGTGGAGATGAGGTTTACTGTCTCGTCAGGAATTTGCTGGCACCCAGGAGCGCCAGGGACAAGTCATACGAGGAGCTGACTGAACTCATTCGTGACCAGTTGAAACCGAAGGAGAGCATCCTCACGGCCAGATACAAATTTTACCATCACTGCAGACCTGAGGGCCAGGATGTCACCAAATATGCTGCGGACCTCAGGAGATTCGCGGCGCCGTGTGATTTTGGCGCACACCTTGACGAGGCTTTGTGGGATGTTTTCGTTATGGGGATTGGCCACGAGGGCCTCCTTCACAAGCTGCTGGCCACGGAACCCACAGTCACTCTGACAAAGGCCATCGCCATCAGCCGGGCATATATGACCTCGACTTGCAGCACCAAGCAAATAATCCACACAGTCTCGAACCCGGCAGGCACTGTCCACAGGATAGCGCCCACCACGGACAAAACTGCAGAACGTGGCTCTGCCCGGGGCAGAGAGCACGGACCTCGGGATCCTGGAGCTCAGAGTCCGCCGAGGGGGGCCAATCAAGCAGCACCATGCTGGCGCTGTGGAGGAAGCCATGGGGCTCACCGGTGCAGGTTTGCGGAGTATACGTGCAATACCTGCCACGTTAAAGGCCACCTTCAGCGTATGTGTAAAAGAAATCGGACTCACCATGTGGCTGAGGAGATGGGGGATGATCCGCTGTTCAGCGAGGAGCAGGTAGAAGAAGATGAGGTGCTTGGACTGTATACGTGCACCGACGATTCACCCCCAGTGATGAGTGAAGTAAAAATCAACGGAGTCCCAGTGAGTATGGAAGTGGACACGGGCTCGGGTCCGTCGTTGATGAGTCGGAGAACTTTTGATAAACTGTGGATTAACCCAGCCGTACGACCCAAGCTGGTCCCGGTCACGGCGAAGCTGCGTACCTACACCAGGGAACTGATACCTGTTCTCGGCAGAGCGATGGTGCAGGTATCCCACCGGGACGAGACGCACGCTTTACCTTTGTGGGTCGTTGCAGGCGATGGGCCGACACATAGAAACATAGAAACATAGAAAATAGGTGCAGGAGCAGGCCATTCAGCCCTTCTAGCCTGCACCGCCATTCAATGAGTTCATGGCTGAACATGAAACTTCAGTACCCCCTTCCTGCTTTCTCGCCATAACCCTTGATCCCCCTAGTAGTAAGGACTTCATCTAACTCCCTTTTGAATATATTTAGTGAATTGGCCTCAACTACTTTCTGTGGTAGAGAATTCCACAGGTTCACCACTCTCTGGGTGAAGAAGTTTCTCCTCATCTCGGTCCTAAATGGCTTACCCCTTATCCTCAGACTGTGACCCCTGGTTCTGGACTTCCCCAACATTGGGAACATTCTTTCTGCATCTAACCTGTCTAAACCCGTCAGAATTTTAAACGTTTCTATGAGGTCCCCTCTCATTCTTCTGAACTCCAGTGAATACAAGCCCAGTTGATCCAATCTTTCTTGATGGGTCAGTCCCGCCATCCCGGGAATCAGTCTGGTGAACCTTCGCTGCACTCCCTCAATAGCAAGAATGTCCTTCCTCAAGTTAGGAGACCAAAACTGTACACAATACTCCAGGTGTGGCCTCACCAAGGCCCTGTACAACTGTAGCAACACCTCCCTGCCCCTGTATTCAAATCCCCTCGCTATGAAGGCCAACATGCCATTTGCTTTCTTAACCGCCTGCTGTACCTGCATGCCAACCTTCAATGACTGATGTACCATGACACCCAGGTCTCGTTGCACCTTCCCTTTTCCTAATCTGTCACCATTCAGATAATAGTCTGTCTCTCTGTTTTTACCACCAAAGTGGATAACCTCACATTTATCCACATTATACTTCATCTGCCATGCATTTGCCCACTCACCTAACCTATCCAAGTCACTCTGCAGCCTAATAGCATCCTCCTCGCAGCTCACACTGCCACCCAACTTAGTATCATCCGCAAATTTGGAGATACTGCATTTAATCCCCTCGTCTAAATCATTAATGTACAATGTAAACAGCTGGGGCCCCAGCACAGAACCTTGCGGCACTCCACTAGTCACTGCCTGCCATTCTGAAAAGTACCCGTTTACCCGTTTACTCCTACTCTTTGCTTCCTGTCTGACAACCAGTTCTCAATCCACGTCAGCACACTACCCCCAATCCCATGTGCTTTAACTTTGCACATTAATCTCTTGTGTGGGACCTTGTCGAAAGCCTTCTGAAAGTCCAAATATACCACATCAACTGGTTCTCCCTTGTCCACTTTACTGGAAACATCCTCAAAAAATTCCAGAAGATTTGTCAAGCATGATTTCCCTTTCACAAATCCATGCTGACTTGGACCTATCATGTCACCATTTTCCAGATGCACTGCTATGACATCCTTAATAATTGATTCCATCATTTTACCCACTACTGAGGTCAGGCTGACCGGTCTGTAATTCCCTGTTTTCTCTCTCCCTCCTTTTTTAAAAAGTGGGGTTAGATTGGCTACCCTCCACTCCATAGGAACTGATCCAGAGTCAATGGAATGTTGAAAAATGACTGTCAATGCATCCGCTATTTCCAAGGCCACCTCCTTAAGTACTCTAGGATGCAGTCCATCAGGCCCTGGGGATTTATCGGCCTTCAATCCCATCAATTTCCCCAACACAATTTCCCGACTAATAAAGATTTCCCTCAGTTCCCCCTCCTTACTAGACCCTCTGACCCCTTTTATATCCGGAAGGTTGTTTGTATCCTCCTTAGTGAATACCGAACCAAAGTACTTGTTCAATTGGTCTGCCATTTCTTTGTTCCCCGTTATGACTTCCCCTGATTCTGACTGCAGGGGACCTACGTTTGTCTTCACCAACCTTTTTCTCTTTACATACCTATAGAAACTTTTGCAATCCGCCTTAATGTTCCCTGCAAGCTTCTTCTCGTACTCCATTTTCCCTGTCCTAATCAAACCCTTTGTCCTCCTCTGCTGAGTTCTAAATTTCTCCCAGTCCCCAGGTTCGCTGCTATTTCTGGCCAATTTGTATGCCAATTCCTTGGCTTTAATACTATCCCTGATTTCCCTAGATAGCCACGGTTGAGCCACCTTCCCCTTTTTATTTTTACGCCAGACAGGAATGTACAATTGTTGTACTTCATCCATGCGGTCTCTAAATGTCTGCCATTGCCCATCCACAGTCAACCCCCTAAGTATCATTCGCCAATCTATCCTAGCCAATTCACGCCTCATACCTTCAAAGTTACCCTTCTTTAAGTTCTGGACCATGGTCTCTGAAATTACTGTTTCATTCTCCATCCTAATGCAGAATTCCACCATATTATGGTCACTCTTCCCCAAGGGGCCTCGCACAATGAGATTGCTAATTAATCCTCTCTCATTACACAACACCCAGTCTAAGATGGCCTCCCCCCTAGTTGGTTCCTCAACATATTGGTCTAGAAAACCATCCCTTATGCACTCCAGGAAATCCTCCTCCACCGTATTGCTTCCAGTTTGGCTAGCCCAATCTATGTGCATATTAAAGTCACCCATTATAACTGCTACACCTTTATTGCATGCACCCCTAATTTCCTGTTTGATGCCCTCCCCAACATCCCTATTACTGTTTGGAGGTCTGTACACAACTCCTACTAACGTTTTTTGCCCTTTGGTGTTCTGCAGCTCTACCCATATAGATTCCACATCATCCAAGCTAATGTCTTTCCTAACTATTGCATTAATCTCCTCTTTAACCAGCAATGCTACCCCACCTCCTTTTCCTTTTATTCTATCCTTCCTGAATGTTGAATACCCCTGAATGTTGAGTTCCCAGCCCTGATCATCCTGGAGCCACGTCTCCGTAATCCCAATCACATCATATTTGTTAACATCTATTTGCACAATTAATTCATCCACTTTATTGCGGATACTCCTTGCATTAAGACACAAAGCCTTCAGGCTTATTTTATTAACACCCTTTGTCCTTTTAGAATTTTGCTGTACAGTGGCCCTTTTTGTTCTTTGCCTTGGGTTTCTCTGCCCTCCACTTTTCCTCATCTCCTTTCTGTCTTTTGCTTTCGTCTCCTTTTTGTTTCCCTCTGTCTCCCTGCATTGGTTCCCATCCCCCTGCCATATTAGTTTAAATCCTCCCCAACAGCACTAGCAAACACTCCCCCTAGGACATTGGTTCCGGTCCTGCCCAGATGCAGACCGTCCGGTTTGTACTGGTCCCACCTCCCCCAGAACCGGTCCCAATGCCCCAGGAATTTGAATCCCTCCCTGCTGCACCACTGCTCAAGCCACGTATTCATCTGCGCTATCCTGCGATTCCTACTCTGACTAGCACGTGGCACTGGTAGCAATCCCGAGATTACTACTTTTGAGGTGGATGGGGATGGTCCGTGGGAGCTGGGAAGACTTCATCACTCCACAGGCTGCTGCTCCCCGGGGTGCTGCTGTGCCCCGGGTCCCCAGAGAGCAGCGCCGACCGAGCTGGAGCTGCAGCCTCAATCCACTCACAGGCAAATCCCAGGCCTGGACCTCACAGAGACCCTGCAGCATTAATCCCCACAGGTAAGTCCCAGGCCCAGATCTCACACAGAGACCCTGCAGCCCCAGCCCCCACAGGCAAGCAGCCCTGCACAGAGGGGCCCAAGGGGGGGTGGGGGTTGAGCCGGCGGGGTGCTGCGGGCGGGATGCTGAGGGATCCAGGGGCCGGCGGTTCGGAAGAGCCCTGCCGAGGAGCTGTTGACATCGGGCGGCGGCAGCAGCTGGAGGTTGGGGGCTACGGAGGCCGCGGGGGACGCGGCAAGTGCGGCCGCTGGAGAGGCCACGACGGCCGCAAGAGAGGCAGCAAGTCAGGTGGCAGCGGAGGGGAGCAGAGGCTGCGACGGCGGAGGGCATCCGGAGTGGCGGAGAAGAAGATGGCGGCAGCATCGTGTCGGAGCTGCAGAGCATCAAAGATGGCGGCGCCCAAGGAGAAGCCTCGTGGAATCCTCCTGCATCAAAGATGGCGCCTTAAAAAGGAAATGCACCCGGGAGTCTTAAAAGGGCCTGACAAAGGTGGTCCACACAAAGGACTTCTGTTTGGCAGAGCGAGTCTAAAATGAGCTATGTTAATGTGAGATAGTGAATTTATAATAAGAATTACTCTTTTTTTATGCTGAATGACCACTGTATTTGTGTAAAATAATGAATGAAGTACAATTAATGATAACGGCTAACAAGGAAATCAAGGTTCCGCTACCAATCAATAACCAGTTAATGTACCAGATAATATGTACCATACTAACGCACTGTCTATGCCCACCTGCCTTCCGTTGGACAAGTGTGATGTTATGTAATGATGTGTGTATCGTTGTCCTGCGTCCAGGTGGAGGGGGGGGGAAAGGTGATGTTATGTAATGATATGTGTATCGTACCAGTACCTTAAATGCATTGTAAGTACTATGCCACACCACAGAGGGCGCTGCGGTGGGAAACCCTGGTAGTACCTGTAACAAGGGCTATATAAGGCTGACCACCACACCTGGGAGGCACTCTGGAGCTGAACAATAAAGGATGAAGGTCACAGCAGTTAGACTTACACCAGACCGTGTGGAGTCAGTGATTTGTGTGCTACATACACCACAGTAAGAAAAATAAAAAAGCTAATTATTATTTAAATGGGGAGAGATTGCAAAATGTTCTGGTACAGAGCGATCTGAAACTCTCAAAATTAGTGTTGTACTTCTCACACAGATGAGACTGCACACAAGGAGGTTAAAGGAACAGTGACCTCAGTCTTTATTAAGACGCTCCAGAGTGAGGAACAGGCCTTCGGGGGCCAGCTTATATACAGTGCTCCCAAGGGATGCTGGGATCCCTTGGGGCTTCAGGGGATACACTACCTGGTGGCGGAACATGGGAGTGCATGCTTTACAGATACACAACATCACTCCCCTCCCACAAAGTCAAAGTGAAAACTATTTACAAGGTGAGGCGGTCGGGAGCCTTTCTTTCCCTGGTGGACTGCCTCAGTACAAATGTCTGTTCTGGTGTGTTGGCTGTGCCCTTGCTGGGCTGGTGTGTTGTTGGCCCTGCAGGGCTGCTGGGTGAGCCTGGCCTTGCTGGGCTGTTGGGCGTGATGGGTTCGATTTCCTGGTCCAGCGTGGTGTCGTTGATCCTTTGGGTGTGTGTTGTGGGCTCGAAAAAGGTGGTGTCTGTTGTGGGTTCTTCAGGGTAGTCTGTGAACTGCTTGGTCCAGGTGCTTTCTGCAAATTTGTCCATTGTCTAGTTTGACTACAAACCCCCTACTCCCTTCTTTAGCTATCACCGTGCCCGCGATCCACTTGGGACCATGTCCATAGTTTAGCACATACACAGGGTCATTCAGATCAATTTCCCGTGACACAGTAGCGCGACCATCGTTTACATTTTGTTGCTGCCGCCTGCTCTCTCCACCTGATTATGCAGGTTGGGGTGAACCAGCGAGAGTCTGGTTTTAAGTGTCCTTTTCATGAGTAGCTCAGCCGGGGGCACCCCTGTGAGCGAGTGGGGTCTCGTGCGGTAGCTGAGCAGTACTCTGGACAGGCGGGTTTGGAGTGAGCTTTCTGTGACTCGTTTAAGGCTCTCTTTGATTGTACTGCCCACTCTGCCTGCCCCTTGGAGGCTGGTTTAAACGGGGCCGAGGTGACATGTTTGATCACATTGCAGGTCATGAATTCTTTAAATTTGGCACTGGTGAAACATGGCCCGTTGTCACTGACCAGTATGTCAGGCAGGCCGTGGGTGGCAAACATGGCCCTCAGGCTTTCAATGGTGTCGGTGGCGGTGCTTCCCGACATTATTTCACATTCAATCCATTTTGAAAAAGCATCCACCACCACCAGGAACATTTTACTGTGAAATGGGCCCGCATAGTCGACATGGATCCTCGATCATGATCTGGAGGGCTAGGACCACAAACTTAGTGGTGCCTCTCTGGGCGCGTTGCTCAACTGAGCACACACGCTGCATTGCCGTATACAGGACTCTAAGTCAGAGTCGATACTGGGCCGCCACACGTGGGATCTGGCTATCGCTTTCATCATTACTATACCCGGTGTGTGCTGTGGAGATCCAAGATAAACGTCTCCCTGCCCTTTTTGGGTAGCACTACGCGGTTACCCCACAACAGGCAGTCTGCCTGAATGGACAGCTTGTCCTTTTGCCACTGGAATGGTTTGATTAGCTCTTGCATTTCAACGGGGATGCTGGCCCAGCTCCCATGCAGTACACCGTTTTTTTTACTAGCGACAGCAGAGGATCTTGACTGGTCCAAGTCCTAATCTGGCGGGCTGTGACAGGTGATTTAATTAGAACATAACATAAGAACATAAAAATTAGGAACAGGAGTAGACCATCTAGCCTCTCGAGCCTGCTCCGCCATTCAACAAGATCATGGCTGATCTGGCCGTGGACTCAGCTCCACTTACCCGCCCACTTCCCATAACTCTTAATTCCCTTATTGGTTAAAAATCTATCTATCTGTGATTTGAATACATTCAATGAGCTAGCCTCAACTGCTTCCTTGGGCAGAGAATTCCACAGATTCACAACCCTCTGGGAGAAGAAATTCCTTCTCAACTCGGTTTTAAATTGGCTCCCCCGTATTTTGAGGCTGTGCCCCCTAGTTCTAGTCTCCCCGACCAGAGGAAACAACCTCTCTGCCTCTATCTTGTCTATCCCTTTCATTATTTTAAATGTTTCTATAAGATCACCCCTCATCCTTCTGAACTCCAACGTGTAAAGACCCAGTCTACTCAATCTATCATCATAAGGTAACCCCCTCATCTCCGGAATCAGCCTCGTGAATCGTCTCTGTACCCCCTCCAAAGCTAGTATATCCTTCCTTAAGTAAGATGACCAAAACTGCATTTTCAAACTCTTCCATGACCATCAACAAGTCTGCGGGCTGCGCCACCATCAACAAGTTTGCAGGCTGCGCCGTTTCCACCCCAGTGGTGGGCAATGGTAGCCGACTGAGAGCATCCGCACAGTTCTCGGTGCCTGGCCTGTGGCGGATGGTATAGTTATACGCTGATAGCACGAGTGTTCACCTTTGTATGCGGGCTGAGGCATTAGTATTTATCCCCTTGTTTTCAGCGAACAGGGATATGAGGGGCTTGTGATCGGTTTCCAGCTGAAATTTGAGGCCAAACAGGTGCTGATGCATTTTCTTTACCCCAAACACACACGCTAATGCCTCTTTCTCAATCATGCTGTCGGCCCTCTTGGTCTTAGACAAGCTCCTTGAAGCATAGGCGATAGGTTGCAACTTCCCTGCAACGTTAGCTTGTTGTAATACACACCCGACTCCGTACGATGACGTGTCACATGCTAGCACGAGTCTTTTACATGGGTTATACAATACAAGCAGCTTGTTGGAGCATAAAATGTTTCTGGCTTTCTCAAAAGCAATTACTTGTTTTTTTCCCCATTCCCAGTTCTCACCTTTGCGCAATAACACATGTAGGGGCTCGAAGAGGGTGCTGAACCCTGGTAGGAAGTTACCAAAATAGTTGAGGAGTCCCAGGAACGACCGCAGCTCCGTGACGTTCTGTGGCCTGGGCGCATTCCTGATAGCCTCTGTCTTGGCGTCTGTGGGATTAATGCTGTCCGCCGCGATCTTTCTCCCCAAAACCTCCATTTCTGTTGCCATGAAGACGCATTTCAACCTCTTCAGCCGCAACCCGACGTGATCCAGTCACTGGAGGATCTCCTCCGGGTTTTGTAGGTGCTCGACGGTGTCCTGACCCGTGACCAATATGTCGTCCTGAAAAACTACCGTGCGTGGTACCGACTTGAACCAGCTCTCCATGTTCCTCTGGAAGATCGCTGCAGCCGACCGAATTCCAAATGGGCATCTGTTGTAGATGAACAGTCCCTTGTGCGTGTTGATGCAGGTGAGGGCCTTCGAAGACTCCTCCAGCTCCTGCGTCATGTAGGCCAAAGTCAGGTCGAGCTTGGTGAACGTCTTGCCTCCTGCCAGCATCGCAAATAGGTCGTCTGCCTTAGTAGCGGGTATTGGTCCTGTAGCGAGAAACGATTAATCGTTACTTTATAATCGCCGCAAATCCTGACCGTGCCATCACTTTTGAGTACTGGAACAATTGGGCTGGCCCACTCGCTGAATTCCACTGGGGAGATGATGCCCTCGCGTTGCAGCCTGTCCAGCTCGATTTCCACTCTCTCCCTCATCTGAGGTATCGCTCGCGCCTTGTGAATGGGTCGTGCCTCTGGGACCAAGTGGATCCGCACCTTCACCCCGGAAAAGTTTCCAATGCCTGGCTCAAAAAGGGAAGGAAATTTGTTAAGAACCTGGGCGCTCGGATGTCATCCCAGTTCTAGCGGATTTTGCCCAGCCAGCTCCTTCCAAGCAGTGTGGGGCCATCGCCTGGGACAATCCAGAGTGGCAGTTCATGCACCGCGTCCTCGTAGGTGACCTTGACCATGGCGCTGCCCAGGACAGTGATAAGCTCTTTGGTGTACGTTCTCAGTTTCGTGTGGATGGGGCTCAGTGCTGGTCTGAGTGCCTTGTTGCACCACAGTCTCTCAAACATCTTTTTACTCATGATGGATTGGCTAGCGCCAGTGTCCAGTTCCATGGCTACGGGTAAGCCATTCAATTTTACGTTTAGCATTTTAGGTGGACATTTCGTCGAAAATGTGTGCACCCCGTGTACTTCAGCATCTGCCTCTTCTCTCCGAGGCTCATAATTGCTTTGGTCCACCATGGACCGATCTTCCTCTGCCACGTGGTGGTTAGCAGGTTTTGCAGAGGTTGCAGCTCTTCTGCAAGCTCGTTGGAGGTGCCCCATTGTTCCACAGCTCTTGCAAACATACCCTTTGAAGCGGCATGAATAGGCTAAATGGAAGCCTCCACAATGCCAACAAGGTGTGAATTGCCTTGCATTCATCCTTTGTTGCAGTCATCTGAGGCCTGCTGGCAGTTGCAGATTCGTGGTTTTTGCCCTGTACATTTCTGCTCGCAAACACAGTTCCAGTTAATTTATGAACATTGCCAGCACTTGTGTGCTGAGAGATTTGTTTGGTGATATCACTGGTGGACATAAACGCCTGTGCTATCGCAATGGCTTTACTGAGGGTCGGTGTCTCTACAGTCAAAGGTTTTCGTAGGATGGTCTCATGGCCAATGCCCAGCACAAAAAAGTCTCTGAGCATTTGCTCCAGGTAGCCATCAAACTCGCATTGTCCTGCAAGTCGTCTTAGCTCGGCGACGTAGCTCACCACTTCCTGACCTTCAGATCGCTGGTACGTATAGAACCGATACCTTGCCATCAGCACGCTCTCCCTCGGGTTAAGATGCTCCCGAATCAGTGTACTCCGCTCCTCATTTGACTTATCCGTGGGTTTCACCGGAGCCAGAAGATTTTTCATGAGGCTGTAGGTCGGTGTCCCGCAGACCGTGAGGAGGACCACTCTCCTTTTTGCAGCGCTTCCTTCTCCATCCAGCTCCTTGGCTACAAAGTACTGGTCTCACCATTTGACATGGGCTTCTCAGTCCTCACCCTCCGAGAACTTCTCCAGGATGCCCACAGTTTGCTGCATCTTTGTGTTGGATTCGTGTACTCGTCGCCAGTTGTTGTATTCCTAACACAGATGAGACTACACACAGGGAGGTTAAAGTAACAGTGATCTCAGTCTTTAATAAGACACTCCAGAGTGAGGAACAGGCCTTAGGGGCCGGCTTATATACAGTGCTCCCAAGGGATGCTGGGATCCCTTGGGACTTCAGGGGGTGTGCTCCCTGGTGGCGGAACATGGGAGTGCATGCTTTACAGATACACAACAATTAGCATGCAGGTACAACAGGGAATTAGGGAAGCAAATAGAATGTTGACCTTTATTACAAAGGCGATGGAGTGTAAAAGTAAGGAAGTCCTGCTGCAACTGTACAGGGCATTGGTGAGACTACACCTGGAGTACTGCATACAGTATTAGTCTCCTGATTTAAGGAAGGATCATCATCATCATCATCGGCAGTCCCTCAAATAAGGATGACTTCTTTCCATGAGTTCACAGGTGTTTCGATGAAGGACCCGATGTTCCAGTCCTGGACTCCAATTGAAGGGGTGGAAGATGCCTGTGCGTGGATTTTTTTAACGTGTGGGAGCAGTTGCACATCAGCCACCACACGAGCTTGACAGAGCTTGGTCTTGATCCAGTGGCAAGGGTTAACCAAGACAACTGGAGACCAGCTCTGCTGCACTGACCTAGTGTGCACACATATAGCAGTTTGGACTGGCCCGTACTGCCCCTGGGCTCTCAGCTCTTCTGGCCCCGTATCCTCATCTGTCGCACCTCTGCCATGATCTCTCCGCCATAAACATACACCGCATCCCGCCACAAACAGTCGCCACTCATCCGCCCCGACCTTCCCACTCGTCTCTGTACCTGGATGCCGCCGATGTTCCTGCCCGCGCTCCAAAACGGCGACCTGGGTTTTGATGACTTCACCCAGTCACCCATCTCAAAATCGTTAACATCATGGCCCCCCCCCCCGACCTGCAAGAGAACAGCTCCGCAGGTCGGACTATAAAAGAGCTGGAGTGGCATACCACTTCAACCTCAAGTGCGAGCTGCTCCAAGGAAGGATATACTTGCATGGAGGCAGTTCAGAGAAGGTTCATGAGGTTGATTAATGAGATGAAGGGATTGTCATACAAAGTGAGGTTGTGCAGGTTGGGCCTCTACTCATTAGAGTTTTGAAGACTGAGTTGACAGGGTAGATGCAGAGAGGATGTTTCCTCTTGTGGGGGTATCTAGAAATAGGGGGCATAGTCTCAGAATAAGGGGCCGCCCATTTAAAACGGAAATAAGGAGGAATTTCTTTTCTGAGGGTCGTCTTTTGAATTCTCTACCGAGAGAGCTGTGAAGGCTGGGTCATTGAATATATTTAAGGTGGAGATAGACGGATTTTTGCGAGATAAGGGAGTCAAGAGTTATAGGAAGAGGCCGGGCAAGTGGAGTTGAGGCCATGATCAGATCAGCCATGATCTTATTGAATGATGGAGCAGGCTCGAGGGGCCAAATGGCCTACACTTTTTTCCTATTTCTTATGTTCTAATGAGGGACTTTAGTTACATGGATAGACTAGAGAAGCTGGTGTTGTTTTCCTTCGAGCAGAGAAGATTGAGAGGAGATTTGGTAGAGGTGTTCAAAATCGTGAAGGGTCTAGACAAAGTAGATCGAGAGAAACTGTTCCCATTGCAGAGAATTGAGAACCAGACGATACAGGTTTAAGATTGGCAGAAGAACCAACGGTGACATGAGGAAAAAAATGTTAAGTAACAAGTGGTTAGGATCTGGATTTCACTGCCTGAAAGGGTGGTGGAGGCAGAATCAATTGTGGCTTTCAAAAGGTAATTGGATTAAATCCCTGAAGGAAAATATTTTGCAGGGCTACGGGGAAATGGCGGGGAAGTTGGATGAGCTGAATGCTCTTGCAGAGAGTCGGCGCAGGCTCGACCGGCCGAATGGCCTCCTTCTGTGCTGTAACCATTCTATGATTTTATCGGGGAGAAATTGGCCTCTTTAGTGCCCTCAGGGGGCGATAACGGGGAGCTAAGGGCTCACCGACTGGGCGTGGCGAAATGACTATCAATGAACATCCATGGCGGGCTCCTGCGACCTGGAGACCATGACATCATCCGGTGCACAGTACCCCATTATCCCCCCCGGGTGTAACGTTTGCTTCTGCCGCCTGCAGCATCACTGGGCATCAACAACGACAGCTGCAGGAGGCGTTGTCACCTTGGCTGGCCGCTTGGGGAATGCTAATTAAAGGCAGTGGTGGTCAGGTATGCCAAAATTGAATAATGTCCTCATAGTGCTGTGTTTCCATTTTTTTCCAGGCCACGATTGATCAGCCCTGCACTCTGCTTGTGGCTGCTCTGCGCATATCGCGGGTGCTGTCAACGACCATTCCCAGCCTTCGCTTTCAATGCCCGCATCATTGGCTCTTCCCTTTAAGGGAGGGAAGGAGCCTGTGAAACTGGCAGCGCTACACGGAACATTGTGCAGCGCTCTTGCTTCCTTTAGCGCTCTAAAGGAAGTGGTAGCACTTGACTTTAGTGCTCCACTTCAGTCTTGGAGTGCGATCACTAAACCAGAAGTTCGTGTCCGAATCAATTGTGTCGTGGCTGCCGATTACTTTTGCGGAAGCGCAAGAGTATCACCCTAAACGGGGCGCTACACAATTTCTAGCCCTATGATTCTAAGAGCAGAGTTATCATCCCCAGTGTCTTGGACAATATTTATCCCTCAATCAACATCATAAAAACTGATTATCAGGTCATTATCGCATTGCTGGTTGTGGGAGCTTGCTGTGTGCAAAATTGGCTGCCACGTTTCCTACATTACCAAGTGACTACACTTTAAAAGTATTTCACTGGTCACGGGAATGTGGGATGGGAGGACCTTGAGACAATCACTATCACTAGGGAGGTAGTTCTGTTCAGGCTAATGGGACTCAAAGTAGACAAGTCCCCTGGTCCTGATGAAATGCATCCCAGGGTATTAAAAGAGATGGCGGAAGTTATAGCAGATGCATTTGTTATAATCTACCAAAATTCTCTGGACTCTGGGGAGGTACCAGCGGATTGGAAAGCAGCTAATGTAACGCCTCTGTTTAAAAAAGGGGACAGACAAAAGGCAGGTAACTATAGGCCGGTTAGTTTAACATCTGTAGTGGGGAAAATGCTTGAAGCTATCATTAAGAAAGAAATAGCGGGACATCGAGATAGGAATAGTGCAATCAAGCAGATGCAACATGGATTCATGAAGGGGAAATCATGTTTTACTAATTTACTGGAATTCTTTGAGGATATCACGAGCATGGTGGATAGAGGTGTACCGATGAGTGTGGTGTATTTAGATTTCCAAAAGGCATTCAATAAGGTGCCACACAAAAGGTTACTGCAGAAGATAAAGGTACGCGGAGTCAGAGGAAATGTATTAGCATGGATCGAGAATTGGCTGGCTAACAGAAAGCAGAGAGTCGGGATAAATGGGTCCTTTTCGGGTTGGAAATTGGTGGTTAGTGGTGTGCCACAGGGATCAGTGCTGGGACCACAACTGTTTACAATATACATAGATGACCTGGAAGAGGGGACAGAGTGTAGTGTAACAAAATTTGCAGATGACACAAAGATTAGTGGAAAAGCGGGTTGTGTGGAGGACACAGAGAGGCTGCAAAGAGATTTAGATAGGTTAAGCGAATGGGCTAAGGTTTGGCAGATGGAATACAATGTCGGAAAGTGTGAGGTCATCCACCTTGGGGGGGGGGGGGGGAGAAACAGTAAAAGGGAATATTATTTGAATGGGGAGAAATTACAACATGCTGCGGTGCAGAGGGACCTGGGGGTCCTTGTGCATGAAACTCTTTTTGGAGTTTATCTGCAAAACAAAAAACATTAAACCGTGCCACCCGCCCTGGATGACACAGCAGACATTTACAAGGCCCCTTTTTTTTTCTTTTTGGTTTTTTTGGGGCGCTAAAATCAAATTTTTTCCAGTGCCCCCTATAAAAGGGGAGGGGGACACTAAAAGCACCGGCAATTAAAACAAATTAAACTTTAAAACGTAAAATCAAATTAAAATTTGGTTGCCGGGCGTGATGATGCACTCCAGTCCCTCCGGTGCCTCCTTGTGCATGAATCCCAAAAGGTTAGTTTGCAGGTGCAGCAGGTAATCAGGAAAGCGAATGGAATGTTGGCCTTCATTGCGAGAGGGATGGAGTACAAAAGCAGGGAGGTCCTGCTGCAACTGTATTGGGTATTAGTGAGGCCGCACCTGGAGTACTGCGTGCAGTTTTGGTCACCTTACTTAAGGAAGGATATGCTAGCTTTGGAGGGGGTACAGAGACGATTCACTAGGCTGATTCCGGAGATGATGGGGTTACCTTATGATGATAGATTGAGTAGACTGGGTCTTTACTCATTGGAGTTCAGAAGGATGAGGGGTGATCTTATAGAAACTTTTGAAATAATGAAAGGGATAGACAAAATAGAGGCAGAGAGGTTGTTTCCACTGGTCGGGGAGACTAGAACTAGGGGACACAGCCTCAAAATACGGGGGAGCCAATTTAAAACCGAGTTGAGAAGGAATTTCTTCTCCCAGAGGGTTGTGAATCTGTGGAATTCTCTGCCCAGGGAAGCAGTTGAGGCTAGCTCATTGAATGTATTCAAATCACAGATAGATAGATTTTTAACCAATAAGGTAATTAAGGATTATGGGGAGCGGGCGGGTAAGTGGAGCTGAGTCCACGGTCAGATCAGCCATGATCTTTTTGAATGGCGGAGCAGGCTCGAGGGGCTAGATGGCCTACTCCTGTTCCTAATTCTTCTGTTCTTATGATATTATGTTCATTGGCTGTTAAGTGCTTTGAGATGCCCTGAGCTCATGAAAGGTGCCATATAAATGCAAGGTATTCTTTTTTTCTTTTTTACTGCAGTACCAAATTGTCTCTGGATCAAGCTCTAAGTATTTTGACAAGGATGGCATCACACACTGTCGTAATGGTTTTTAACTTTCATTTTCAGATGTTTTTGTCCAATCTTCTTCCACATTCAGATGCTGTGGGAGCTTGTGTTACTAGGGGAACCTCTTGTTGTTATGGCACCATCACCTGCTGAGTCATCTGAAAACGTTCTGGCCTTGGTTTGGTAAAGGAGTAATTTTGTAAATAAAACCTTACAGATAATATATCAGCCCTTCACTATAATGTACTGTTGTCTTTTCAATACACTTAACAGATAACCTATTGCTCTTGTTATAATGCAAATTTCGTATTGCTCCTGGCAACATAGTATATCCATGCATTCAAAGTAATTGCACTTCTATTTTGACTCAACCACTTTAACCACTTAAAAAAGCCTTCAATCAATTATATGTTAAACTGTATCACATTAAGAATGAATAATTCCTAGCATTAGTTATATGCATACGGTGTGTTATGAAGGTACAGTAAATGTCAATTACATACATTGCTGTAGAAGGCTGCATTACATGAAATTTTAATTTTAATTTAAATCAAAGCTCAGATTTCATCATACAAAAATTTGTGATGCAATTCGGAATGTTTAAACTTGCCAAGCTCTATTCCAAACAACTATGGCAAAATGATTTAGACTTGAATGTAAGTGGTATGATTGAGAAGTTTACAGATGATAAAAAGATTGGCTGTGTGGTTGATGATGAAGAAGAAAGCTGTAGACTGCAGGAAGATATCAATGAACAGGTCAGTTGGGCAGAACAGTGGCAAATAGAATTCAATCTGGAGAAGTGTGAGGTAGTGCATTTGGGGAAGGCTAACAAGGCAAGGGAATACACATTAAATGGTCGTCTTATCCAATCCCTCGGAGTCGAGGATGACTTGCTTCCACATTGATATGAGATCTCAGGTGACTGAGTCCAGTGCGGGACCTACAATCCCTGGTGGGGCAGACGGTGGTTGGAGGGATGGGTGGGTGGACTGCTTGGGTTGTCGTGCGTTCCTTCCGCTGTTTGTACTTGGCTTCCGCGTGCTTCTAGTGAAGAGACGCGAGGTGTTCGGCGCCTTCCCGGATGCTTTTCCTCCATTTTGGGCGGTCTTGGGCCAGGGATTCCCAGGTGTCGGTGAGGATGTTGCACTTTTTCAAGGAGGCTTTGAGGGTGTCCTTGAAGTGTTTCCTCTGCTCACCTGGGGCTCGCTTGCTGTGTCGGAGCTCTGAGTAGAGCGCTTGTTTTGGGAGTCTAGTATCGGGCATGCAGACGATGTGGCCCATCCATCGGAGCTGATCGAGCGTGGTCAATGCTTCGATGCTGGGGATGTCGGCCTGAGCGAGCACACTGATGTTGGTGCGCCTAGGCAGGATCTTGTGAAGGCAGCATTGGTCGTACTTCTCCAGTGCTTTGAGGTGCCTGCTGTACATAGTGACATTAAATGGTAGGACACTGAAGTGTAGAGGAACAAAGGGACCTTGGAGTGCATGTCCACAGATCGCTGAAGGTAGCAGGCCAGGTAGATAAGGTGGCTAAGGAGGCATATGGAATACTTGCCTTTACTAGCCGAGGCATAGAATATAAGAGCAGGGAGGTTATGCTTGAACTGTATAAAACACAAGTTAGACCATAGCTTAGAGTACTGCATGCAGTTCTGGTCACCGCATGACAGGAAAGATGTGATTGCGCTCGAGAGGGTACAGAGGAGATTTACAAGGAGGTTGCCTGGACTGGAGAATTTTAGCTATGAGGAAAGATTGGGTTTGTTTTCTTTGGAACAGAGGAAGCTGAGGGGAGACCTTATTGAGGTGTATAAAATTATGAGGGGCCGAGCTAGAGTGGATAGCAAGGACCTATTTCCATTAGCAGAGGGGTTAACAACCAGAGGGCATAGATTTAAAGTAGTTGATAGGTTTAGAGGGGATTTATGGGGAAATGTTTTCACCCAGAGGGTGGTGGGGGTCTGGAACTTACTGCCTGAAAGGATAGTCGAGGCAGAAACCCTCACCACATTTGAAAAGTACTTGGATATGTACTTGAAGTTCCGTAACCTACAAGGATATGGACTAAGAGCTGGAAAGTGAGATTAGGCTGGATAGCTCTTTGTTGGCTGGCATGGATACGATGGGCCAAAATGGCCTCCTTCCGTGCTGTAAATTTCTATGATTCTGTGAAATCATACTGTAAGTTAATCTGCTCAGTTCAGTAAGATTGTTCTATTGTATGTAAGCGTGTGTTGGGAAGATTGGGGGCTTAAATGTTCAAAGTGTACCATTTTAACTTTATTTAGATCTGTAAATTATAGTAATTTCTATTTTTAATTATGTCATATGATTTTAAATACTGCACGAGTGCAATTGCAGAGGAGTTGGTGCTGAATGGAATAATGCATGATTTTATGCTTCTGGAACTGAGCTTAATTGAAGAGTATATTTAAGTCGTTTTTTTACACGTATAAAAATTGGAAAAATTACCAAAGGTTATTGCACAAAAAGTTTGCAGAATACAAATTACACCTTCCAACAATCCTAAAGAAACTGTTTACAAATTTCACTATAAAATACTATTTGGTGCTTCTGCAATAGTTCAAACTTGCTCATCCAAACAAACATTCACCAATTATGTTCAGGATAGAGGGAAGGACAATTTAAAACTATAACACCAGTATACAAAAGTAGCACACACACTAGAAAATTTACAGTTTTTCATGAACCATGTTTGCATTCTCCTCAGTTAGATAAACAACCTATTTTTTTAATGCTTATAAAAGAAAATTACTTCTGGTTTCAATTTCGTTAATAACATTGTATTTGAGAATTGACAGAAAAATTTAACTCATCTGCCACAAATGACTTTGAAGTTACTGAACTGCTGTCCAGTAATGATTCACAATTTATTGAAACTTCAATAACAGAAGCAGTTCTTTTGTTTATATCCCTGCAATTATGTACTGATGCAGTGAAAAAAAGTTTCATGCAGAATGATCTGGTGCAAATGTGCTTCTAAGTAGTTCACTTGGTGTTCTCTCGTCTTGTATCCACAGCTGTGTTTCTCCTTTGAAATACTGCAGTGATTTCAGGCCATACTTTACTATCCATGACAGCGAATTCAAAGAGTACACCACCCGAACGCAGGCTCCGTGAGTGCAATTTCCTGTAAATTTCAACATGTTTTTTCACATATATTTGAGTGCAGTTTAATACTGTCAACTTGCATAACTTCATGCTTTTGTTATATTAAAACAACTGTTTTTTTTTTGCTCCTTCCTGTTACGTAGACCATCTGTCATTCTTGGAGTGACCAATCCTTTCTTTGCCAAAACATTACAACACTGGCCGCACATTATCCGAATAGGAGACATGAAGCCAGCAGGTAATTTTGATAGGATATTCTTATTTTGACCATCTCCATTTTGAGTTCACTTTTCCGAAATAATCTCATCAATATTAACTGAATTTCATTTTAAAACAGTTTATATTTTCACTCTGATTTTTACGTTCTCCCATATCATTCATTCTTGCTTTTGGTGAGGATAACATTATTTTCCTCCTGTTTCCACAATTGGGTGTCCCATGCAATTTACCATACCCAGCAGGTGGCCAGCTAATTTGTTTCTAATTTGCACTCTGCAATTGGCCACTGGAAGACTGCAAGCTGTGTCTGGTATCTCAGAAGTGTGGGAGATTCCCAAGCATAGACTTGCATTTCACCATTACATAGTACAAGTTTTTAGAAAACAATGTTTCTTCTTCCCTCTTCCTGCCTTCGCCCACCACCCAGTGGAGAAACAGCTGACCTATATTTGATGCTTCCCTACAGTGACGTAGCAGTGATGTGCATCCAGATTCCCACCCTCCTGGCCTCAGTGGCACACTGTGATGCTATTTGGGCACCATGCATTACCCTTATAACTATACTATTACTATATTAATAGTATATTACTATATTAATATAATATGGGAGCAGCATGGAAGCCCCGAGAGACTACTTCAGGGAGCAGTGCGAGCTGATGCAGGAGGGCGATGGCAGTGAAGAGTGACGTCAAGGTCCAGGTCGGTGATTGGAGCGTGAGCAGATACAGCAGGAGCGGCGAGGTCAGGGCGCAGGAGCGGCGAGAGACTGTAGAGGGACACGATCGGGGCCCAGGGGAGGCATGAGTTTGGGGCCAGGGGCCCAGGGGCAGCACGGGCCAGCCCACACTGTGATATGTGTGCCTACTAGGTCCATGCAGCAGAGCTGGTCTCCAGTCGTCTTGGGTAACCTTTGCCACTGGACCAAGACCTAGCTCTGTCAAGCCCGTGTAGTGGCTGGTGTGCAATGGCCACCGCACGTTTTTTTTTAAATCCACACACAGGCATCTTCCACCCTTGAGGATGTAGTTCGGGCCCATCATTGAAACACCTGTAAACTCATCCTTTTTTGGCGTGGAAGCAAGTCATCCTCGTTTCGAGGGACCGCCTATCATGATGATGACTATTAATATATTGTACTTTGAACTAAATGATAATGAAAATATTTAATATAGTTAGGTTTTATGCTGCCCTAATTGGTGTACTGATCAGTAGAGAAGGTAGTGCAAAGTCCTTGTATCTGCTTTGTATAAAAAAAAATCACTCACATTTTCCCATTTTAATCTATTTTTATGGAAGCATGTTAGGTGAAGTATGTAATTGTTTCAATGTCCTTGTGTGTAAAGGCACCATCGGGTATACCACGACATACAGGTCACCATTTCCTAGGTTTTCTGGTCCGTGCTGATGTCACAACTTTCTCAGGTTCAGTAAAACCAGTCATTCCCTTGTGGACCCATGTTCCCTACAATCCAGACTCCACTTGTTTCTGCCCTATTGTGAGCCTAGACAACAACAACTTGAAAGAAAGAAAGACTTGCATTTTATATGGTTCCTTTCATGACCACCAGATGTCTCAAAGCGCTTTACAGCCAGTTAAGTACTTATTGCAGTGTAGTCATTTTCTTTTTTTTCTATCCTTCTGAATAGCTAGTTAACACTTCAAATCAATAGTGAGCCTAAACAACAACAACTTGTATTTATATAGCACCTTTATCATAGTAAAACGTCCTAAGCTGCTTCACGGAGCGTTATCAAACAAAATTTGTCACCGCACCACATCAAAAGATATTCAGACAGGTAGCCAAAGCTTGGTCAAAGAGAGAGGTTTTAAGGAGCCTCTTAAAGGAGGAGAGAAAGATCGACAGGCGAGAGATTTAGGGAGGGAATTCCAGAGTTTAGGGTCTAGGCAACTGAAGGCACGGTCATCAATGGTGGAGCAACAAAAATCGGTGAGGCACAAGAAACCAGAATTGGAACACTGCAGAGATCTTGGAGGGTTGTCAGGCTGGAGGAGGTTGAAGAGAAGGGGCGAGGTCATGGAGAGATTTGCAAACTAGGATGAGAATGTAAATGAGCTTCCGAGCTTCTAGCTCATTGTTGAGTGAAAATTCTGAATCCAGCACTACAGGGATATGAATAAATTTTTTTTTTTAAACTCGGGCAACATAGTTAAAACCCATTATGTCACTGAAGGCCTGTTCTGTTGTGTATGTAATTGATCCCCCCAGTTGCCTTGTGAGAAATATACACCACCTGGTGCAGTACTAAGTCGTACAGATCAAATATTCTGAGGTTCAGTTTCTGGTCAGTGCTTTCAGTCAACAAAGCAGTTGGAATGTGACAATTGAGCTACAATCCGCACCCTCGGCTGGGGAGCATAAAATTCACATTCCCAACCTGCAGGCCTGCATGTGGATATTGGGTGAAAACAGCAATCGGGTTGGCTATAATATCCTACACAGTTGAAAAGAATGCCAGATCTCACTCCCTACACTCCCATTAATCGCATGTGAAGAATAGTCACTTGGGACAAATTACTGGAGGGGTGTCTGATTCTCTGGAAGCATACTCCAATAAAAGTTAGTGCCTTCAGAGAAAAAAATTGAAAAAGTGCGTCATTGTATGTTTTGTTTTCTCTCCCTCTTTCTCCCACTCTATCTCTTATGAAGGGAAATTCATAGGTTGGATATAAATTGGAAACGTTCAGTTTTGTCATTTCTTCTTACTAAGGAAATAATTGGCTTTTCTTATTTCATTGAAAGTAGTTGAATAGTCTGGGAAATGTTATTTAAATTGGAGGTGAGTCAGCATATTATTGAAACTGACGATCGTTCTGTCGCAGGTGATATTCCAAAGCAGGTCAAGGTGAAGAAATTGAAAAATCTGAAGACTTTGGACTCCAAACCTGGTAAAAAAATATATATATATATTTATATATATATATTCTACTGATTAGTTTGTAAAATAATGGATTGTTAATCTTATTGCATTTAAGTGAAAGCAACAACAGTAGTTTCACTCCAAGTGCCAGGGTCAAAACAACTCATTTCAGTGGCACTTGGCTGCCAGTGCCACTGCTGAAGTTGTAGTTGGGCACTTGTGCTAATTTAAGCGTCTAAATTTCACCCTGATTTCGGTGAAATAGTGCATCACCCCCATCAGGTGAGGACAAGTAAGCCTGGGGAGGGGGAGTAAGAAGTAAAATAATAGCTAGAATAGTTTTAATAAATAATGTCCTATTAAATGGTTGGAGGAGAAGAAAGAGAATGGAGAAATTAAGGAAGTTAAGTTTTTACAAAATATTTTGGGCTAGTATTATAGCATTAAAGCCAACACTGGTTCAATGAGGAGTGCAGAAGAGCATGCCAGGAGCAGCACCAGGTGTACCTAAAAATGAGGTGCCCACCTGGGGAAGCTGCAACACAGGACTACATGTGTAGACAGGACTAAGCAATCCCACAATCAACCGATCAGATCAAAGCTCTGCAATCCTGCCACATCCATTTGTGAATGTTGGTGGACTATTAAAACAACTAACAGGAGATGGAGGCTCCATGAATCCTCAATGATGGCGGAGCCCAGTGCAAAAGACAAGGCTGAAACGTTTGCAACCATCTTCAATCAGAAATGCCCAGTGGATGATTCATATCAGCCTCCTCCTGAGGTCCCCATCATCACAGAAGCCAGTCTTCAGCCAATTTGATTCACTCCCCGTGATATCAAGAAACGGCTGACCCGACTGGTTACAGCAAAGGCTATGGGCCCCAACAACATCCCGGCTGTCATACTGAAGACTTGTGCTCCAGAACTAGCCACGCCTCTAACCAAGCTGTTCCAGTACAGCTACAACACTCGCATTGATCTGACAATGTGGAAAACTGCCCAGGTATGTCCTGTCCACAAAAATCAGGACAAATCCAATCCGGTCAATTACCGCCCCAATCAGTCTACTCTCCATCAGCAAAGTGATGGAAGGTGTCGTCGATACTGCTATCAAGCGGCACTTACTCACAAATAACCTGCTCACCGATGCTCAGTTTAGGTTCTGCCAGGACCACTCGGCTCCAGACCTCATTACAGCCTTGGTCCAAACATGGACAAAGGAGCTGAATTCCAGAGGTGAGGTGAGAGTGACTGCCCTTGACATCAAGGCAGCATTTCATCGAGTATGACATCAAGGAGCCCTCGTAAAACTGAAGTCAATGAGAATCAGGAGGAAAGCTCTTCACTGGTTGGAGTCGTATCTGGCACAAAGGACGATGGTTGTGGTGGTTGGAGGTCAATCATCTCAGCCCCAGGACGTCACTGCAGGAGTTCCTCGGGGCAGTGTCCTAGGCCCAACCATCTTCAACTGCTTCATCAATGATGTTTCCTCCATCATAAGGTCAAAAGTGGGGATGTTTGTTGATGACTGCATAGTGCTCAGTGCCATTCGCAACTCCTCAGATAATGGAGCAGTCCATGCCTGGACGGCATTCAGGTTTGGGCTGACAAGTGGCAAGTAACTTTTGCGCCACACAAGTACCAGGCAATTACTATCTCCAACAAACGAGAGTTTAACCGCCCCTTGACAGTCAATGGAAGTACCATTGCGGAATCCCCCACCACTGACATCCTGGGGGTCACCTTTGACCAGAAACTTAACTGGCAATACTGTGGCAACAAGAGCAGGTCAGAGGCTGGGTATTCTGCGGCGAGTGTCTCACCACCTGACTCCCCAAAGCCTTTCCACCATCTACAAGGCACAAGTCAGGAGTGTGATGGGATATTCTCCACTTGCTTGGATGAGTGCAGCTCCAACATCACTCAAGAAGCTCGACAACATCCAGATCAAAGCAGCCCGCTTGATCGGCACCCCATCCGCCACCTTAAACATTCACTGCCTCCACGACTGGGGAGCGTACCGTGTCTGCAATGTGTACCATCTACAAGATGCACTGCAACAACCCGCCAGGGTTTCTTTGGCAGCACTTCACAAACCCGTGACCACTACCACCTAGAAGGACAAGGGCAGCAAGCGCATGGGAACACCACCACCTCCAAGTTCCCCTCAAAGTCACACACCATCCTGACTTGGGAGTTTATCAGCGTTCCTTCATCGTCGCTGGGTCAACATCCTGGAACTACCTCCCTAATAACACTGTGGGAGTACCTTCACCACACGGACTGCAGCAGTTCAAGAAGGCGGCTCACCACCACCTTTTCCAGAGCAATTGGAGATGGGCAATAAATGCTGGCCTCGCCAGCGACACCCACATCCCATGAATAAATATTTTAAAAATTAAGCTACTTCTGACATATGAGTAGTAGTATTGCTGTAACAGTAGGATTTATTTCAGAATCAGGGTGTGAGGTGATGTTAGAAAAAATGAACCGCCCAGAATTTTCTGCAGCTACCAAAGCAATCAAAATCATGGATGCCTGGTGTGTGTGTGTTGGGTTATGAATCATTAAAATACCTCCTCAAACAACCGAGGCAAAATTACAAGGAAAGATTAATATTGTGGATAAATTCAAATGTTGTTTTTTGCTGGATACTGTTGAAAATAAGAACAAATGAACAGAAGAGGGAGTGCAGCAAAGGTTCACCAGACTGATTCCCGGGATGGCGGGACTGTCATATGAGGAGAGACTGGATCAACTGGGCCTTTATACACTGGAGTTTAGAAGGATGAGAGGGGATCTCATAGAAACGTAGAAGATTTCTATGTTTCTATAAGAAGCAGGAGTAGGCCATTTGGCCCTTCGAGCTTGCTCCGCCATTCAATAAAATCATGGCTGATCTTCAACCTCAACTCCACTTGCCTGCACTGTCCCCCTATCCCTTGATTCGCTTAATCTATTGATCCCTATCTTGAACATACTCAACGACTGTGTCTTCACAGCCCTCTGGAGTAGAGAATTCCAAAGATTCACCACTCTGGGCCCAAGTTTCGGCCTCAGTTGCTCCTGATTTTTTGGAGCAACTGGTGCAGAACGGAGTATCTTAGAAATTCAAATTCTCGGCATTTAATTTGCTCCAGTTCTAGTCAGTTAGAACAGTTTCACTTTGAAACAGAATTTTTTTTCAAAAGGGGGCGTGTCCGGCCACTTACGCCTGTTTTCAAAGTTTCGGCAGTGAAAACTTACTCCAAACTAACTTAGAATGGAGTAAGTGAAGATTTTTGTACGTTCGAAAAAACCTTGTCTACACTTTAGAAAATCAGGCGTAGGTTACAAATTAGTCGTAGGGAATGGGGGGGAGGGGGGTTTAAAGGGAAGTTTACAAACATTAAACACTTCAGTTTTACAAAAATAAAGAGCCATCATCAATAATAAATGATAAATACATCAATAAATCAACCAATAAATCAATCAAAAAAAATTAATAAAAAATAAAAAAAAATTTAAAAATCAATAAATAAAACATTTTCTACTTACCGACTGCAGCACCGGGAGTCTTCCAACAGCGTGCTGGGACGGTCCCCCCAATGTGTCTCTGTCAGTGTCTCTATCTGTCTGTCTGTGTGTGTGTCTCTCATTCTCTTTCTGTCAGTGTCTGTGTTTCTGACAGCGAGGGGGGGGAGGGAAGAAGGGGGGTGGGGGGGGTAAAGAGAAGGTGGGGGGGAGAAGGGGAGAGGATGTAGGGAGGGAGGGAAGGAGAGAGTAGGGAGGGAGGGAAGGAGAGAGTAGGGAGGGAGGGAAGGAGAGAGAGGAGGGAGGGAGGGAAGGAGAGAGAGGAGGTAGGGAGGGAGGGAAGGAGATAGAGGAGGTAGGGAGGGAGGGAAGGAGAGAGAGGAGGTAGGGAGGGAGGGAAGGAGAGGGAGGAGGGAGGGAGAAAGGAGAGAGAGAGAGAGAGAGAGAGAGAGAGAGAGGAGGGAGGGAGAAAGGAAGAAAGGAGAGAGAGAGAGAGAGGAGGGAGGGAGAAAGGAGAGAGAGAGAGAGAGGGGAGGGAGAAGAGAGAGGAGAGGGAGGGAGAAGAGAGGGAGGGAGAAAGGAGAGAGAGAGAGAGAGGGGGAGGAGGGAGGGAGGGGAGGAGAGGAGAGGAGAGAGAGAGAGGGAGGGAGGGGAGGAGAGGAGAGGAGAGGAGAGAGGGAGGGGAGGAGGGAGGGAGAGAAGGAGGCTGAACGGCCAGGCCCAAGACCTCGGGCTAGATTTACAGGTAGGTCGCGGGGGGGGGCGGCAGAGAGAGAGTCGAGCGGGGAGGAGAGAGTTGCGGAGGTCCGGGGGGGGGGGGGGGGGTGGAGGGGAAGAGAGTCGTGGAGGTCCGGGGAGGCGGAAGTCGAGTCGGGTCGGGAGGAAGCAGGAGCTGGCCGTGGGAGGAGCCTTATTCACGCAGCCCCAGTGAGGCCATTCGGCCAGGGCTAGGGGCTGCGTGCTTCGGGCCCCTCCCACAGAGTTTTAGGCCCCTGGAGCTATTGCACATGCGCGCACATGTGCAGAGGTCCCAGCACTGTTTTCAGCACAGGGACCTGGCTCCGCCCCCAACAGCTCGTGCTGCACTGCGCCCGGCTCAAGAGGACCAGCAGGGAGCCGGAGAATGTGGAAGTTTTTTTTAGGTGCACTTTGTGGCACGAAAAACGGGCATCCAGGTTGGGGCTGTGCCGTTTTAGGCACATCCCGAAACTTGGGCCCTCTGAGTGAAGAAATTTCTCCTGATCTCAGTCCTAAATGGCTGACCCCTTACTCTGAGACTGTGACCCCTGGTTCTAGAATCCCCAGCCAGGGGAAACATCCTCCCTGCATCTACCCTGTCAAGCCCTGTAAGAATTTTGTATGTTTCAATGAGATCACCTCTCATTCTTGTAAATGCGAGAGAATATAGGCCAAGTCTACTCAATCTCTCCTTGTAGGACAATCCCCCCATCCCAGGAATTAGTCTGGTGAACCTTCGTTGCACTCCCTCTATGGCAAATATATCCTTCCTTGGGTAAGGAAACCAAAACTGTACACAATACTCCAGTTGTGGTCTCACCTAGGCCTTATATTATTGCAGTAAGAGGTCTTTACTCTTGTACTCAAATCCTCTTGTAATAAAGGCCAACATACCATTTGCTTTCTTGTCTGCATGTTAATTTTCAGTGATTCGTGTACAAGGACACCCAGGTCCCTCTGAACACTGACATTTCCCAATCTCTCATCATTTAAAAAATACTCTTTCTATTTTTCTTACCAAAGTGCATAATTTCGCCACATTAAATTCCATTTGCCATGCTCTTACCCTTTCATTTATCCTGTCACTATCCCCTTGAAGCCTCTTTGCATCCTCCTCACAGCTTGCATTCCCCCCTAGCTTTGCATCATCAGCAAACCTGGATATATTGGAGCTAAAATTCCGGCCTCGCCGGGTCTATACGGAATACGTGCGGACCCGACGAAGCCCCGCAAAAGCCGGTTTCCGGTGCGCAACGTGCATGCGCCGAAAACAGTCTTTTCCGATCTGTTAAGTTTTGGCTTGACAGATCACCACATCACCGATGCGAAGACATTCGCGCGGGCGAGATTGGGATATTTGCCCAGCGAATGTCCTGAATACTTTCAGGCGCATTGCCTACTTTTACCAGCATGAGTTTTAAAACACACAAAAATTAAAATTAAACACTATTTTTATCCCCGTTCACTAAGGTAAGTTTATTTTAAACCCCATTAAAACACTTTTAAATAAAATTCCAAAAAATCTAATTTTTTTTCTAAAACATTTAATGAACTTTAATTGTAAGGTGTGCTTTTTATTTTTTATGTTGTGTTTAGTGTGTGGGTTTTTTTTCTCATTAATAGTAATAAGAACTCGTAGATACCGAGTTCTCATTGCTATTAATGAGCATACTGTACCTGATTGGTTGTGCAGTCACATGTGACTACACCCTCTGTGTCCGAACCTCGAGGACGAGAGCATGCTCCGAAGCGTGGGAAGAGAAGACCTCCCCACCGCAATCGCAGGCGCCTCCGGGACCACCAGGTAAATTCGTCAAAATTCTCGGGTCGGCAGTGTTCGTCCGAAGAAAGCCTCTGACCCGAATTTCAGGCCCATTACATTTGGTCCCCTCATCCAAATCATTGATGTAGATTGTAAATAGCTGCAGCCCAAGCACTGATCCTTGTGGTAGCCCACTAGTTACAGCCTGCCAACCTGAAAATTTATTCCTACTCTGTTTTCTGTCTGACAACCAGTCCTCAATCCATAATAGTATACAACCCCCAGTCCCATGTTGGAGTAAAATGAGCAGTTATGTTCAAATGTTAAATTGTGTATATGGCCCTCCATTAGCAAGTCGATTGCCTATTGGTAGAGATTTATCACATTATTGCTTTCTACTGAGACTGCAACTTAGTTTTTATCCATGTCCCTTGGGTTTGTGACCTAGAATATCTTTTTTGATTGGTGTCGGAGTGATATTTGAATGTTGGATATTTTTGTTTCCTCCACTGCAATGCATGAGCTATGTGCTATAGAATCAATTATTAGATTTTAGAATAGAAACTTTGTCTGTGCAAGTCTATCAGTACAACAATAAGAAGGGTCGGGTTTTAGGTGAGACATTTTTTTATAACAAAACTGCACAGCTTTTCCTTTTACTGACACAACTTTTTGGTGCAGCATTAAACAGTTATACTTTACTCTTTTGGACAGGTAAGATAATATTTTTGACCTCTATCAGCTGCAATAATTGCCATGTATTTTTGCAGGCGTGTATACTTCCTATAAAACGTTCCTGAGCCGAGATGAGGAGATAATAAAACAAGTGCAAAAGGTAGGCTTTGATGGGTGAATCATCCAATGTTACTTTTCTTTCTTTAATTACTTTTTATGAGCTATGGCGCATGGCCCACATCCTGAGTAGTTTCCTCTACTCTGCCTCAAGAAATGTCCCTCACTTATCCCAGCCTCAGAAGAGTAATCGTTACAGTACTAATTTGAATTGTTTTTTTTTCCCACTCCAGCCTCAGTGAAAATGCCAGTCTAATGCCATTTGTAGGCAATTTTGTGGCATGGATTGCGTTGAGACTGCCCATAATTATTTCCTGCAAAATCTTTAATATTGGGTCAAAGAATTTCTTCCCCTCAGTTTGACCTGGATTCCATCCCAGATCCGAGGTGAAAGCACTAACTCACTTTTCTGCCATTTTCCTTTATACTTGTGGTTGTTGTGTACAATTCATCATAAAAACTTGAATTAAATGAGGAAAGTCACAGAACCATGCAGCTTGTATGAAATTTGAATAAAATATGATTTGGAAATTTGTTACAAGATGGTGCTTGTAAGTAATGTGAAATACATTTTGTGCATATTTCATATCCGCAAATACTACCCAGGTCTCAGTTAGACGTGGGCTTAGTCAATAGTATCGTTTTAGATATGCATCTAATGTAAAGCTATTTTTTGTTGTCTCAACATATGGAAAGAATTCACTGTATAAAATAATCATTAAACTTTACGAACGAAGTCTGAAAATTTGTTTTGAAATTGAAATCTTTGCATCCGTTCAATTTGGTGCACGTCCACAACTTCTTTTATTTTTATCACTTCAGGGCATACAGCAAAAGCGGCCTTCGGAAGCACAGAGTGCAATTCTTAGACGTTACTTCTTAGAACTGACACAAAGCTTCATCATTCCATTAGTAAGTTCTGAATTCAGTTACAAATATCGTCTGTTTAAAATGCTGCGCCAACAAATATTTGAGTTTCATGATCTTTAATTTTTTCATTGAGTTTACATAAGAGTATTTGAGTCATTTTGATTTTAATTGGCCTGCATTTTTATTTCTCTTTATAAGCTACTTAATTCTGCCCCTTCTGTTTAACTCCCCTTTTCTCCCCTCCTCTCCTGATAGTATTAAACCATTGCTAGGGTTTGATTCCATAGCTACCCAACAGCCCTTCGGTATCTTGTTCAAACAGCCATTTTTCATGCTTGAGTGTGAACAGCGAGTTTCCGTAATCTGTTTGACCATGGGAAACATTGCAGCCAAGCTGGATAACCATCTCCAGCAGGAGCACCAGGTGATTCATACTTTCTCCTCCTTTCCCCGCTCCCAGAGCCTGGGGCGTTGAAGCTAATTATTGTGCCTTTCAGCTACTCTGGTTCAGAATATTAAGTCAAGGCAGACCAGGGATTATACCTGGAACCTTCCATCTTCAAATGGCTTAGTCCCACATTGGGTCACCAGGAAACTCTCAAATATTAGAAGTTTTATTTTAAACTTCTGATGGGAGAAAGAAAATCTTTTGTTTTGACATTGATTTGACTCCAGCCTTTTAATGTACGCTGCAAAAGACTGTAACGATATAGGTAAAAAACGGGATGAGGTCCTACAAGCTGAATTTAGGGAGCTAGGAGTTAAATTAAAAAATAGGACCTCAAAGGTAGTAATCTCAGGATTGCTACCAGTGCCACGTGCTAGTCAGAGTAGGAATAGCAGGATAGTTAAGATGAATACGTGACTTGAGGAATGGTGCAGCAGGGAGGGATTCAAATTCCTGGGACATTGGAACCGGTTCTGAGGGAGGTGGGACCAGTACAAACTGGACGGTCTGCACCTGGGCAGGACTGGAATCGATATCCTAGGGGAAGTGTTTGCTAGTGCTGTTGCAGAGGGTTTAAACTAATATGTCAGAGGGATGGGAATCTATGCAGGGAGACAGAGGGAAGTAAAATGGGGGCAGAAGCAAAACGTAGAAAGGAGATAAGGAAAAGTGGAGGGCAGAGAAATCAAAGGCAAAAATCAAAAAGGGCCACATTACAACATAATTCTAAAAGGACAAAGAGTTTAAAAAAAACAAGCCTGAAGGCTCTGTGTCTCAATGCGAGGAACATTCGTAATAAGATGGATGAATTAACAGCGTAAATAGCTGTTAATGGATATGATGTAATTGGGATTACGGAGACATGGCTCCAGGGTGACCAAGGCTGGGAACTCAACATCGAGGGGTATTCAATATTCAGGAAGGATAGACGGGAAGGAAAAGGAGGTGGGGTAGCGTTGCTGGTTAAAGAGGAGATTAACGCAATAGTAAGGAAGGACATCAGCTTGGATGATGTGGAATCTGTATTGGTAGAACTGCGGAACACCAAAGGGCAGAAAACGCGAGTGGGAGTTGTGTACAGACCACCAAACAGTAGTAGTGAGGTTGGGGATGGCATCAAACAGGAAATTAGGGATGCGTGCAGTAAAGGTACAGCAGTTATCATGGGTGACTTTAATCTATATATAGATTGGGCTAACCAAACTGGTAGCAATACGGTGGAGGAGGATTTCCTGGAGTGTACCAACTAGAGAGCTGGCCATCCTAGACTGGGTGTTGTGTAATGAGAGGGGATTAATTAGCAGTCTTGTTGTGCGAGGCCCCTTGGGGAAGAGTGACCATAATATGGTAGAATTCTTCATTAAGATGGAGAGTGACACAGTTAATTCAAAGACTAGGGTCCTGAACTTAAAGAAAGGTAATTTCGATGGTATGAGACGTGAATTGGCTTGGATAGACTGGCGAATGATACTTAAAGGGTTGACGGTGGATAGGCAATGGCAGACATTTAAAATCACATGGATGAACTTCAACAATTGTACATCCCTGTAAAAATAAAACGGGGAAGATGGCTCAACCATGGCTAACAAAGGAAATTAGGGATAGTGTTCAATCCAAGGAAGAGGCATATAAATGGGCCAGAAAAAGCAGCAAACTGAGGACTGGGAGAAATTTAGAATTCAGCAGAGGAGGACAAAGGGTTTCATTCGGAGGGGGAAAATAGAGTATGAGAGTAAGCTTGCAAGGAACATAAAAACTGACTGCAAAAGCTTCTATAGATATGTGAAGAGAAAAAGATTAGTGAAGACAAATGTAGGTCCCTTGCAGTCAGAATCAGGTGAATTTATAATGGGGAACAAAGAAATGGCAGACCAATTGAACAAATACTTTGGTTCTGTCTTCACTAAGGAAGACACAAATAACCTTCTGGAAATACTAGGGGACCGAGGGTCTAGTGAGAAGGAGGAACTGAAGGAAATCCTTATTAGTCAGGAAATTGTGTTGGGGAAATTGATGGGATTGAAGGCTGATAAATCCCCAGGGTCTGATAGTCTGCATCCCAGAGTACTTAAGGAAGTGGCCCTAGAAATAGTGGATGCATTGGTGGTCATTTTCCAACATTCTCTCGTCTCTGGATCAGTTCCTATGGATTGGAGAGTAGCTAATGTAACCCCACTTTTTAAAAAATGAGGGAGAGAGAAAACAACGAATTATAGACCAGTTAGCCTGACATCGGTAGTGGGAAAAATGTTGGAATCAATTATTAAAGATGTAATAGCAGCGCATTTGGAAAACAGTGACAGGATCGGTCCAAGTCGGCATGGATTTATGGAAGGGAAATCATGCTTGACAAATCTTATCGAATTTTTTGAGGATGTAACTAGTAGAGTGGACAAGGGAGAACCAGTGGATGTGGTGTATTTGGACTTTCAAAAGGCCTTTGACAAGATTCCACACAAGAGATTAGTGTGCAAAATTAGAGCGCATGGTATTAGGGGTAATGTATTGACATGGATAGAGAACTGGTTGGCAGTCAGGAAGCAAAGAGTAGGAATAACTGGGTCCTTTTCAGAATGGTAGGCAGTGACTAGTGGGGTAGTGCTGGGTCCCCAGCTATTTACAATATACATTAATGATTTGGACGAAGGAATTGAATGTAATATCTCCAAGTTTGCAGATGACACTAAGCTGGTTGGCAGTGTGAGCTGTGAGGAGGATGCTAAGAGGCTGCAGGGTGACTTGGACAGGTTAGGTGAGTGGGCAAATGCATGGCAGATGCAGTATAATGTGGATAAATGTGAGGTTATCCATTTTGGGGGCAAAAACAGGAAGGCAGAATATTATCTGAATGGTGACAGATTAGGAAAAGGGGAGGTGTAATGAGACCTGGGTGTCATGGTACATCAGTCATTGAAAGTTGGCAACCAGGTATAGCAGGCAGTAAAGAAGGCAAATGGCATGTTGGCCTTCGTAGCAAGAGGATTTGAGTATAGGAGCAGGGAGGTCTTACTGTCGTTGTACAGGGCCTTGGTGAGGCCTCACCTGGAATATTGTGTACAGTTTTGGTCTCCTAATCAGAGGAAAGATATTCTTGCTATTGAGGGAGTGCAGCAAAGGTTCACCAGACTGATTCCTGGGATGGCAGGACTGACATATGACGAAAGACTGGATCGATCAGGTTTATATTCACTGGAATTTAGAAGAATGAGAGGGGACCCCTTAGAAATACACACAATTCTGACGGGATTGGACAGGTTAGATGCAGGAAGAATGTTCCCGATGTTGGGGAAGTCCAGAACCAGGGGTCACAGTCTAAGGATAAGGGGTAAGCCATTTAGGACCGAGATGAGGAGAAACTTCTTCACTCAGAGAATTGTGAATCTGTGGAATTCTCCACCACAGAAAGTTGTTGAAGCCAGTTCGTTAGATATATTCAAAAGGGAGTTAGATGTGGCCCTTACGGCTAAAGGGATCAAGGAGTATGGAGAGAAAGCAGGAATGGGGTACTGAAGTTGCATGATCAGCCATGATCATATTGATTGGTGGTGCAGGCTCAAAGGGCCAAATGGCCTACTCCTGTACCTATTTTCTATATTTCTATGTAATATGTTTGCCACTGTCGCATAAAGGTTGCATGTTTGTAGTTGTCATGTATTGATGCTTGGGGTCACTAGACACCAGGGGCTCCACTGTCGGAGGTCATCGGGCTGTACGCGCGTGTGTGCGGGCCCTGATATATAAGTGCTGGTACCATGTCTTGTAGCCAGCTTGGGCGCAAATAAAGAGGACCAGGTTTACACCTGAGTGAGTTTACAGTAACAAGTCTTTTGAGTCATTATATACTTAACATTTGGCGACGAGGTAACTTAAGAAGCCTTCGCATGCACAATGGGCACTATTGGAATTCTGGAGAGATTCGTGGATGGCGAAGATTGGGCGGATTTTATTGACCGCCTGGATCAGTATTTTGTGGCGAACAACATGGCGGGGGAGGATGACTCAGTTAGGCGCTGGGCGGTTTTCCTCACTGTGGTTCAAGAATATATGGTCTCATGAAGAATCTGCTCTCGCCTGCCCATCCAACAGACAAAGAATACAAGGATTTGGTACGTGACCATCTCAAGCCAAATGAGGGGATCATCATATCACGCTCTCACTTCTACACACATGTTCGTGCTGTGGGCCAGGATGTGTCGAGATTCGTTGCTGACCTGTGACGTCTTGCTGAGCCATGTAAGTTTGGGACCATGTTGGAAGACATGCTGCGAAATTTCTTCGTGATGGGCATCAACCATGATGTGATTCTCCGGAGGTTATTGGCTGCAGAGACGCTGGATTTGAGCAAGGCCATCGCGACTGCAAAGGCATGCATGACGACTGATAATTTGAGGTATATATCATCGAAAAGTCGGAGCTCCATGGCAAGTACTGTAAACAAGATTGTGTCGGCGTCTGGCAGAGCTGCTTATGGCAGGACCTGCTCAACTGCTTACGTGAAACCTGTAGCTGCTCAAAGTCTGCCAACTGGTACGAATCCTATTTCACCCTGTTGGCATTGTGGGGGCAATATCAGCCACATCGGTGTCGGTTTAGGCAGTACATCTGTAACGGCTGTTCCAAAGTGGGACATCTTCAGAGAATGTGCCCACAACTGATCAAGCATGCTGCCTGCCGCTCATCACATTGGTGATGATGACCAGTCTGGTGCTGGCCCGGATGCACAATCCAAGGAGGAAGTGTATGGTCTGTATTCGTTCTTGGGAAAGAGCCAGCCAATAATGGTTAATGTGAAACTGAATGGCATGCCGGTATCGATGGAGTTGGACACGGGTGCGAGTCAGTCGATAATGAGCCAAAGGACATTCGACAAGCTGTGGGACACTGAGGCGGTGAAGCCGAAGCTGAGTCCAGTCAATGTCGAGTTGCGTACTTACACTAAGGAACGCATACCGGTGATTGGCATTGCAGTCGTCAAGTTGTCATATGATGGCGTGGTTCATGATCTTCCATTATGGATCATCCCAGGCAATGGTCCAATGCTGTTTGGCAGGAATTGGCTCGAGAAAATCAAGTGGAATTGGAACGATATCAAAGCGTCACTTCATGTGCTGCAGTGCTGAAGAAGTTTCCTTCTTTGTTTGAACTGGGCATTGGAAATTTTATGGGAGCCAAGGTGCAAATTCATCTGGATTCTGATGTAAGGCCTGTCTATCATAAAGCTCGGTCTGTTCCCTATATGGTGAGGGAGAAGGTTGAAATTGAGCTTGACAGACTCCAACGTGAAGGGGTCATATCACCGGTCGAGTTTAACGAGTGGGCCAGTCCTATTGTTCCTGTGTTGAAGAGTGATGGCACTGTCAGGATTTGTGGAGCCTACGATTAACCGATTTTCGAAACAGGATCAGTATCCGTTACCGAGAACTGATGACCTGTTCGTCATGCTAGCTGGTGGAAAGTCGTTCACTAAACTGGATTTGACGTCGGCCTATATGACACAGGAGCTTGTCGACACTTCTCAGAAACTTATCTGCATCAACACACGTAAAGGACTGTTTGTCTACAACAGATGTCCTTTTGGAATTAGTTCAGCTGCAGGCATATTTCAGAGGAATATGGAAAGTTTACTAAAGTCCATCCCTAAAACTGTCGTGTTTCAAGAAGACATTCTGGGTCGCAACACTGCTGAACATCTGAACAACTTTGAGGAAGTTCTACACCAACTGGACAAAGTGGGACTCGGACTGAAACATTCAAAGTGTGTCTTCATGGCACCTGAAGTCAAATTCCTGGGGAGGAAGATTACTGCTGGTGGCATCAGGCCTACAGATTCGAAAACCAAGGCCATCAAAAATGCACCCAGGCCTCAGAATGTGATGGAGCTGCGTTCATTCCTTGGGCTACTTCGGTAATTTTTTACCCGGATTGAGCACTTTACTAAAGCCACTGAACATGCTGCTCAGAAAAGGCGACAACTGGGTCTGGGGTGTATCACCCCAGCGAAAGCTAAGAATCTGCTCTGTTCAAACAAGCTGCTGGTTCACTATGATCCGTGTAAGTGTCTTGTATTGGCCTGTGATGCTTCATCATATGGGGTTGGCTGTGTACTCCAACAAGCAAATGAGTCGGGTAAACTACAACCTGTTGCGTATGCTTCGAGAAGTTTGTCACAAGCGGAAAGAGCTTACAGCATGGTAGAAAAAGCTTTGGCCTGTGTGTATGGGGTAAAAAAAAATGCATCAGTACCTGTTTGGTCTTCGCTTTGAACTGGAAACGGATCACAAGCCATTCATTTCATTGTTTTTGGAAAACAAAGGGATTGATACCAATGCATCGTCTCGCATTCAGAGGTGGCCATTGATCCATTGATGCTGTCTGCCTATGAATGTTATTTGTCACAGACCGGGCACTGAGAATTGTGCCGATGCACTGAGTCGTCTGCCTTTGCCAACACCAGATATGGAGATGCCTCAACCTGCAGATCTACTTTTAGTAATGGAGGCTTTTGAGAGTGAAGGTACCCCTGTCACTGCTCAACAAGTTAGGATCTGGACCAGCCATGACCCTATGTTATCGGTTGTAAAACGTTGTGTCTTCAGTGGTGATTAGTCTGTAATACCCATGGAGATGTGTGATGAGACCAAACCTTATAACCGTCACAAAGATGAACTGTCCATTCAGTCAGATTATCTACTGTGGGGCAGTTGTGTTGTCATGCCCAAGAAAGGCAAAGAAAAATTTGTGCATGAACGACATAGCATTCATCCTGGCATTGTCATGATGAAACCCATTTCCAGGGCACATGTTTGGTGGCCTGGAATTGACTCTTATCTGGAATCATGTGTGCATCAGTGCAAGACTTGCATGCAGCTAAGTAAAGTACCAACGGAATCTCCGCTGAGTCTTTGGTTGTGGCCATCTAAACCATGGTCGAGGATCCACATCGATTTTGTGGGTCCTTTCCTGGGAAAGATGTTTTTTGTTGTGGTGGATGCATATTCAAAGTGGATAGAATGTATTATTATGTCATCCAGTATGTCCACAGCTACCATTGAGAGCCTTCGTGCCATGTTTGCTATTCATGGTTTGCCTGACATTGTTGTGAGCGACAACGGATCTTGCTTCACAAGTCTGGAGTTTCAAGAGTTCATGAAACTCAATGGTATTAAATATGTGAGGTCAGCCCCATTCAAACCTGCTTCTAATAGTGAAGCAGAGTGTGCTGTTCAAACGATCAAGCAGAACATGAAACGTGTAACTCAGGGTTCATTGCAGACTCGTTTGTCTCACACATTGCTTAGTTACAGGACAAGATCTCACACACTTACCGGAGTCTCCCCTGCTGAACTACTGATGAAGAGAAGTCGCAAGACCAAGTTCTCGTGTTCATCCCGATTTGAATGATCGTGTTGAAAACAGACGTGAAAGTCAGCAATTGTATCATGATCGTGCTGCTGTGTCACGTGATATTTCTGTCAATGATCCGGTTTATGTATTGAACTATGGTCAAGGTCCAAAGTGGATCGCCGGTACCGTCCCAGCCAAGGAGGGTAACAGAGTGTTTATTGTTGTGCTCAAAATGGACAAACATGCAGGAAACATGTTGATCAAGTGAAACTGCGGCACACGGATGAACTGGAACCGCTTGAGGAAGATACCGTCAGTGACCAACCAACCAATGGTCATTCATCAGAGGACTTTGCTGTCATTGGCGAACCTGGACTTTCAGTCTCTGACATGGCCATTACCACTCCCATCAGATCGCTACTCGGAATGCTCGCCCAGAACTGGAGTTGAATTGAGACGATCAACTCGTGAGCGGAAAGCCCCAGACCGTCTTAATTTGTAAAGAGACTGATACTAAGATCTTGAAGGGGGATGTTGTCGTGTATTGATGCTTGGGGTCACTAGACAGCAGGGGGCGTCACTGTCTGAGGTCATCGAGCTGTACGCGCGTGTGCGCAGCCCCTGGTATACAAGTGCTGGTACCATGGCCCCAAGTTTCCACATGATTTGCTCCTGATTTTTAGGAGCAACTGGTGTAGAATGGAGTATCTTAGAAATCGGAATTCTCGCCATTTAGTTTGCTCCAGTTCTAGTCAGTTAGAACAGAATTTCTTTTTCAAAAGGGGGCGTGTCCGGCCACTTACGCCTGATTTCAAAGTTTCGTGAGTGAAAACTTACTCCAAACTAACTTAGAATGGAGTAAGTGAAGATTTTTCTACGCTCGAAAAAACCTTTAGAAAATCAGGCGTAGGTTACAAATCAGGCGTAGGGAATGGTGGGGGGGGGTGTTTAAAGGGAAGTTTACAAACATTAAACACTTCAGTTTTACAAATAAAGAGCCATCATCAATAATAAATGATAAATACATCAATATATCAACCAATAAATCAATCAAAAAAAATTAAGAAGAAATAATTTTTTTTTTAAATCAATAAATAAAACATTTTCTACTTACCGACTGCAGCACCGGGAGCCCTCCAACAGCGTGCTGGGATGCCCCCCCCCCTCCCAGTGTGTCTCTGTCAGTGTCTCTATCTCTCTGTCTGTCTGTGTGTCTCTCATTCTCTGTCTGTCAGTGTCTGTGTTTCTGACAGCGAGGAGGGGGGTAGAGGGGGGGAGAAGGGGGAGGGATGGGGGAGAAGGGGGAGAAAAGAGATGGGGGGATAAGGAAATTGGGTGGGGGGGAGAAGGAGATTGGTGGGGGGGGAAGGAGATTGGGTGGGGGGGGGGGGGGGGGGAAGGGGGAGGGAGGCTGAATGGGCCGGGCCCGAGACTTCGGGCAGGGCCCGTCCCCAGCACCAGATTTACAGGTAGGTGGCGTTGGGTCGGGTCGGGAGGGAGGTCGGTTCGGGGAGGAAGGGAGGGAGGGAGGGAGGGAGGTCGGTTCGGGGGGGAAGGGAGGGAGGTCAGGTCGGATCCAGTACGGGGGGGGCGTGAGTTGGGTCCGAAGGCAGGGGGGGGGGGAGCGGGTGTCCGGGGGGGGGGAGGGGGGAGCGGGTGTCGGGTCCGGTCCGGGGGTGGGGGGAGCGGGTGTCGGATCCGGTCCGGGGGAGCGGGTGTCGGGTCCGGTCCGGAGGCGGGGGGTGGGGGGGGGGGGAGGAGCAGGTATCTGGTCCAGTCCGGAGGTGGGGCGGGGGAGCAGGTGTCGGGTCCAGTCCAGAGGCGGGGGGGGGGAGCGGGTGTCGGATCCGGTCCGGGGGAGCGGGTGTCGGGTCCGGTCCGGAGGCGGGGGGTGGGGGGGGGGGAGCAGGTATCTGGTCCAGTCCGGAGGCGGGGGCAGGTGGGGCGGGGGAGCAGGTGTCGGGTCCAGTCCAGAGGCGGGGGGGGGGAGCGGGTGTCGGGTCCGGTCCGGGGGCGGGGGGGGGAGAGCGGGTGTCGGATCTGGTCTGGGGGGGGGGGCGGGTGTCTAGTCTGGTCCGGGGGCGGGGGGGAGTGGGTGTCGGGGGTCTGGCCCGGTGGCGGGAAGCGGGAGTCGAGTCGGGTCGGGAGGAAGCAGGAGCTGACCGTGGGAGGAGCCTTATTCACGCAGCCCCAGTGAGGCCATTGGGCCAGGGCTAGGGGCTGCGTGCTTCGGGCCCCTCCCACACAGTTTCGGGCGCCTGGAGCTACTGCACTTGCGTGCCCACTGTAGCGCGCATGTGCAGAGTTCCCGGCACTGTTTTCAGTGCAGGGACCTGGCTCCGCCCCCTACAGCTCCTGCTGTGCTGCGCCGAGGGCCAGAGGACCTGCAGGGAGGTGGAGAATACGGAGGGTTTTTTTTAGGCGCACTTTGTGGTGCGAAAAATGGGCGTCCAGGTCGGGACTGCGCCGTTCTAGGCGCGGCTCGAAACTTGGGCCCCATGTCTTGTAGCCACTTTGGACACGAATAAAGCGGATCAGGTTTACACTTGAGTGAGTTTACAGTAACAAGTCTTTTGAGTCATTATATATTTAACAGCAGTATAAATGATTAGTGTAGATTCTGTGTCGAATACTAATTTTGTGGCCTTTCACTTTGGTTAGTTCAGCATGGTCTCAAGATAATCTATTCACATTTCAGAGAAGCTAGCTCAGGAGTACTTGGGATATACTGCAGGGGAAGAAAGTAATGTGGGTAAATATTGCTATGCTAAAATATTTTCTAACTTACTATGTCATCATGGACTGTTCAAATTTTATTTTAGGAACGATATGTAGCCAGTTTAATGCCTTTACAAAAGAGTATTTCACCATGGAAGGTAAGTGAGTACTCTGTCAACTCTTTCATAAATCGACATGCAAGTTTTACTATATTTATTGATGCATTTATATCCTTTTAAAATAGTGTATTTTTGAATTAATCCTTTTTAATGCTGGTTTTGTGTTCTCAGAGTCCGCCTCAACTAAAGGCTTTCAGTGAAGAAGAATTCATGAAAACTCTGGAAAAAGCAGGACCTCAACTCACCTCTCGGTTAAAGGGAGATTGGATAGGTCTCTACAGGTAGGTACTGACTGAACGATGTTCTTTGCTGGAATAGAATGATCTGTTGCACACAATCAAACATTTTCTTTCCTGTGTTTTTTCTTACCAGAGCTACCATTAGCTAAGGCCGAAACAGTAATTGATAGCTGATAATGCTGAGTTTACCATCCTCAATAAAGGGTCAAATTAGGGAGCATCCCAAAGACTTGGTTGACGAGTGAATCACATAATGGTGTACTGAGAAGAACAAACCAGGAGGTTCCCAAGTTCAGTATCATAGTGTCAGGATATATACCAATTTAAGTCCTGCTCTACTTTGTTCCCAGTTTGAACCACATCAGGCAGATGTATAAAAATTAAAGCTGAATGAAATATTGTTTAGAAAGTTCAACAAACCCATGCAAATTAAATGGAAAATATCCACAAAATTAAGTTGCATTGGATCTCCAGTTGTCGTGTGAATTTTTTTTCAATCCTAATTTTTTTTTAAATTCATTCATGGAATTTGGGGGTCACTGACAAGGCCAGCATTTATTGCCCTAGAGGTGGTGAGCCACCTTATACAACTGAGTAGCTTGTGTGGCCATTTCAGAGGGCAATTGAGAGTCAACCAAACCGCTGTGGATCTGAAGTCACATTTCGGCCAGACCAGGTAAGGACAGCAGATTTCCTTCCCGAAAGGACATTAATGAACCAGATAGGTTTTTACGACCATCTGGTGGTTTCATGGTCACCATTTAATTCAGATTTTTAAAATTAATTGAATTTAAATTCCCCAGCTGCCGTGGTGGGATTTGAACTCGTGTCTCTGGATCATTAGTCCAGGTCTCTGGATTACTCGTCCAGTAACATAACCACTATGCTACCGTACACTCCTAATTTTATTTTCTAGAAAATCAGGACATATGAAAACATGCGCTGTATACGCTGTACATAGACTGCTAAGCACCATGGTTCAGTTGGGATATAGAACTTATTTTCCTTCAGTAGTTACAATAGTCCAGTATTTGGCTTTGATGGATTTGCCCATCTCATGGGAGGGAATATTTCTGAATGAACTACGTTTCCTCATTCTGAAGTTTGTTCAGGATTTGATTGGAAAAGATCTTCTAAGCCATTAATTCTCAAGGGCCATGAACAAATTTTTATTTTTTTTATTTTTAAAGTATTCCTGCAATCGAAGGTGCTCAGTTAAATACTAACTGTTCCCAAGAATCCTAGGTGGGTAGGACCTGCTGTTCCCAATGGAAAGGCAAAGATGGCCTTTCTTCACTTACTGCATCTATGTGATATTGTGGCCTTTTAAAAAGAAAACAAGTGCATGCAGTAATTTGCATGTTTTACTAAAATAATGTCTTATGACTATAATTGGCCAAAGTGGTTTGAAGTGTGTTCTCCAAACTGGCCTCTGTATTAAGACCATAGGGTTCCACTTCATATATGTACTACGTCGGTAGTATTTATTTATAACTTGAAATGTTGTGTATCGAGTTTCAATATAAATTTCCTCATTCTTTGTATATGGAAATTGAATTGCATTCTCAGATCCTTCCGAAACCTCAATTATTTGACCTGAAATGCTTGGAGCTTGCTTTTTGTCTATTGCTGCTTCTACTGGGTTTTCTGGTCCCATCTCCAGAGAAGAACTGAAGTAATAATCCAGAACACTGTGGAAGAGGGATATTGCATGACGCGTTCAAGGATTTGAAAGTTTTAAAGGTCCATAATTGTTCATAGTTTTGAATACAATTTAATCTTCAAAATAAATAAGTTTTTAGCAAAGTTCCCCAAATTTTACCTGCCTTTTTTGATGGTCTAATTTTTTTCCATAATTGTTTTCTCCATTTTTAACACTAAAAATAGAAACTGGAGGAAAAAGTTTTTCTAAATCAAAAGTAAAAATGGACTTTAGTGATCATTAAAATTATTCATCTTGAATGTATTGCTGATGAAAACTTAAGTTCTACCATTTATTTTCTTCCATCCAAGTTCTTCTATTCTCCCCCTTCCCCCCAAGGAAGACCGTACCTCTTACAGTGTTGCTTTCTGAGCAAACTGCTGAAATGTCCAAAATTGTTGCAGGTAAATAGATTGCCCTTTCCTTGCTATAGGGAGGATATTTAATATTTCACATCTGACAGCCTTGCATGATTGGGAAATTGCTCCACAGACCTAGAACCAACAAGGGGGCAGGCCATATTAGACTGAACTAAATCTGATTCACTACACATTATTAACAGCCAAACGGTGCGTGAACATTTATCTAATAACGATCATATGATCCTGTTCAATGTTGTGTTTGAAAGGGAGAAACACAAAACAGCTGCTAAGTTTCTATATTTAGGTAAAACTGACTTCAATGGATGTGACACAAACTTTCCACAGTAAACCAGGAAAATCTGTTGATGGGTAATTCGAAAAAAGATCATTAGGAGGTGTTCAAAAAAAGAATTTAACGTGATACAGAACCAGTTTATTAGGGGCAAGAGCTCTACTTGCCAAGAAAAACAGCCATGGATGACGAAAGAGGGACAACGTAATACTAAAAGAAAAAGCATACAAAAATGTAACAAGTAGCACAGATCCTGGCAACTGGGAGAAATATCAAAATGAACAAAAATATGTTACGGGGTGCGGGGGGAGGGGGAGTGGGGAAGAGAGGGTGGTCAGGAACAATGTAGGCCCCTTGAAAACTGCTAACGGTGATTTTGTAAATGAAAATAAGGAAATGGTGTACAAATTGAATAATTACTTTGCATCAGTATTTTACAGTAGAGGAGGAAGTAGCATGCCAGACATCCCAAGGAAATTAATAGTGAATCGGGGATGAGTACTCAAAGTAAGCAAAATAACAGTAATGAAACAAATAATGGCACTAAAGAGTAACAAAGCCCCAGGACCAGATGGTTTTCATCCCAGGGTTTTAAAGGAAGTCGGTGAGCACATTGCAGATGCCCCAACTATAATCTTCCAAAGTTCTCTCGATTCAGGAACCCTTCCTTAGATTGGAAAATTGTGCATGTCACTCCGCTGTTTAAAAATGGTGAGAGAGGAAAACCAGGGAATTATAGACCAGTTAGCCTAACATCTGTTGTCGGGAAATTACTAGAGTCTATAATTAAGGATAGATTGACTGAACACCTTCAAAAATTTCAGCTAATCAGAGAGAGCCAGCATGGATTTGTGGTCATGCCTGAAAAACCTGATTGAATTTTTTGAAGAGGTATTTAAAGTACTTGGCAGGAGAATGTCTGTAGATGTTATTTATATGGACTTCCAGAAGGCATTCGATAAAGTCCATCATAAGAGACTGTTATCTAAGGTAGAAGCCCATGGAATCTAAAACAAATTATTGAACTGGTTAGGAAATTGGCTGAGCAGCAGGAGACAGAGAGTAGGGATAATGGACAGGTACTCTCATTGGCAGGATGTGATAAGTGGTGTCATGAAGGGATCTGTGTTGGGGCCTCAACTAGTCACCGTATTTATTAACGTATTTATTAGATGATGGGCAAGAAAACCACATGCCAATAACACAAAGATAACCGGCATTGTAGGCGGTGTAGATGAAAGCATAAAATTACAAAGGGATATTGATAGATTAAGTGAATGAACAAATGGATTTCAATACAGACAAGTGTGAGGCCATCCACTTTGGACATTAAAAAGATAGCTCAGAGTACTTTCTAAACCGTGAAAAGTTAGAAATCGAGGAGGGCCAGAGAGACTGAGGGGTCCTTGTACATAGATCGTGACCGGTACAGAAAATAATCAAAAAGGATGATGGAATGCTGGCCCCTATATCTAGAGGACTAGAATACAAGGGGGTAGAAGTTATGCTGCAGCTGTACAAACCTTGAGTTAGACCACACTTGGAGTATTGTGTTCAGTTCTGGGCACCATATCTTAGGAAGGATATATTAGCCTAGGAGGGAGTGCAGTGTAGATTTACCAGAATTACACCTGGATACCAAAGTTTACATTACGAGGAAAAATTACACAAACTAGGGTTGTATTCCCTGGAATTTAGAACATCAGTTGCAGTTCTCAAGGTATTAAGGGGAACTGATGGGGTAGATAGAGAGAACCTATTTCCACTGGTTGGGGAATCTAGGTCTCCCAAGGAATTAAAGCCAGGCCAATCAGAATGAAGTTAGGAAACGTTTCTACACGCAAAGGGTCGTAGAAGTTTGGAAATCTCTTTTGCAAACAGCAGTTGATGCTAGATCAAATAGCTCATTTTAAATCTGAGATTGATAGATTTTTGTGAACTAAAAGTATTAAGGGATATGGGGCAAAGGCAGATACATGGGGTTAGGTGACAGATCAGCCATGATCGCATTGAGTGGCGGAACAGACTCGAGGGGCTAAATCACCTACTCCTATTCATATGTTTCTAATGGGTGTAAAGCTGCAGTATACCGCTCTGGCACATGTGTTATGACAGCGCTCTACTGTGCCACCTTGATTTCATATTTCTGTCAAGTTTTTGGCTGGCAAAATAAAATTGTAAAACAAATCCACTGTATGTCCATGTCTGCAGCAGTATTCATAGAGTGTTTTTATGTTCCGTTTGTTTTTCATTCCATTAAGGCAGTTCCTGAAATCACCAAATTTTGATGGCTGGTTTCGGTCAAGGTGGAAGGAAATGACACAAAAATTAGAGGCATTGCACCTAGAGGCCTTGTGTGATGCAGTGAGTACAACCAAAGGGGATAAAATATAGCTTGAGTTCTATGCCTTGTAACATTAACATATTAGTTCTGCTGTGTAATATATAAACTTGAACTCTAGCCATGACATTTTATGTAAAGACAAAGCAAATATCTATGATTATTGCAGCGTATTCATATAATTTGTGAAAGGCAATCTGTGTTCAAATAATTTAGGTTAATTTGAATATGATCCTGTTTCTTTTCAGGATTTACTGATATGGATTCAGAAGCACACAGAGGTTGAGGTGGTGGATTTGGTACTAAAGTTAAAAGAGAAATTGGTAAGTACAAGGAATAATGATTGCTGAGAATTTAAGTTGCACAAAGCCAAAAACGTTTACTTTAAGTACTGTGATATTGTGGAATTTCACTTTGAGCAAGTTCTATCCAAGAAACACTGATGAAGGAGCATAGGGTGTTTCGAGCTGAAGATGTATAATTTTTGTTGGAAGGGGTAGGAAATCATTCTGCCTGCTTAAGAATGGTATGGAAAGTGCAACGACAAGCAGTTAAGGCCAAGTAAATTCTGGGGGTGAAATGGATTTAGAACTGTAATCTCTTCACCTCGATAATCTGCTCGTCACGGGTTTTCTAATTAGTAGTTAATCTCCTGTTGCACACTGGGACAGATTTTGAACTTTAGGGGGGTGGGGGGCGGGCACGGTGGTGTTGCAATCTCGGAGGGTGGGGGCACAGCAGCACAAATTATTTTTGTGGGCCCCAGAGTTGCATTTGCTGTTCCGGGACCCTCAAAATTAATTGAACACAGCCTTTAGAGGGCCTTTTCTCTTCCATTGCCCATGGCACTGCGCAGGCTTTGACCATTTCTGACATAAAATAACAATTAGGGTCAGCTTTATGTCATAGGACCCCGATTTCCATATTGAGTTACCGATAGCTTGAATCAGGCGAGCACTTTGGACACCCGTTGGTAGGCTCCCATTAGAGAATTTTTTAAATTTAAGAGTAGATGTTCTGTCTACTCCTCAAATCAGTAATATGCTTGCACATTGAAGTCAGCATTCACAGCTTATTACTTGCAATAGTACTCAATATACAATTAACAGATAGTATAACCGCACCAGGCCATGGATAATTAGGGGACTCAAACGCGTTACAGTTGTGAGCTTGGTATACAGGCTGAATTGTACCTTTATCGAATCCAAGATATCTGTACAAACTGACATTTTTTTATACTTCTCTCACCCCCTCTGTAACAAACCACACATTTCTGAATTAGATGATTATACAAAAGTTAAATTACAACTCCATAAAAGAGAACTTAAGTGAACATTTTACTCATCAATACAAGGAACAGATCTGACCATTTATACAATAAGAGGCAAAGTGAAGCACCTTGTATAAGAGGATGATCGATTTATATTAGATTAAGAAAGAACCTTGTCAGTAATTACCGAAAGAATTTCTGCCACCATTAGTTGACAAACTGGCCTAGAAAATTGTTCATGCTTGTTTTTGACCACAAACTGAGCAACAGCAACTGATGGTCAAGAGGATCATGCGATATTATTCCTCTTGGGTCATCAGGAGACTGCGGGCAATAGTAATGCCCCAAGAGGCAGTTGACTGGTCATGGAGAGGAGCAAAATCGGCCAGCCAGGTTGCTTTAGAAACAAAAGTAAACTGTCACAGTGTGTGCACATAAGCTCAAAGATTTTTGCCCAAAATGGTAGAAGGGTCTTGAGACGGGCACAGGACACTTCTTTCTTTATCTAAGTTAGACTTGCGCTGATTTCAGGCAGTCGCCAGAGACACCTGAAAGCAGCACAGACAAGTATTGTGCCACATATTTACGTGCAAGACCTGATGCACAGTTGGCCCATCGGCCCCTATATTTTTCACCTGACAAACAGGTGCTGAGCAAACCAATTTCTAGGCCACTATGTTTTCCAATTTGATTACAGCACACAAAGCTCTATGTTGGGAGGTAAAAGCAGGAAGAGTTCAAATTCCATATGAAATGCTTGGGAAAGAAGCTTGAGATGACACAAAAATGTGATTTACTGTACATAAGTACTTTCCTAGCTGCCATGGAATATTTTATTTTGTGCTTTATGGCAGTTATTACGACGTGTGCTTCATTGTTGAAACATGTATGATTAATTATATATATATATATATATATAGAAAATACATGTTTTTCTTTCACATATTCTGTCTATTCAGGTGCAGGCCAAGCAAAATTGCCTTCCTATAAAACGAGACACATTGGAGAAACTGCAGATGCACATTGAAGCAATAATTTTATCACTGCCAGAAGACCTGCAGAGTATCTTGCTAAAAAATGGCACAACATGATCTTTGCACTCTTCCACTGAAGGGCACTTAACTAGAAAGAACACAAAAAACACTCCAGAGCAATATTGAGGAAGAACAGGGGAAGAAAAATATACTATAATGCTAAGGAAAATGAGAAGACCAAGTGGATTTTAATGGGTAGCATTTTGAGAAGATTCTTCAGTATGAGTGTGTTTGCATGTGATGGTGAAGAAATAGGACAACTATTCAATCACTGTTTAAACTGAGTGTGTTTGTGTATGAAATGCCTGTGGTTATTTTAACAATCGAGTTTCACAATGTGGTGCTGGCAGCTACCATTGATGAGGTTGGTGTCTGCAATGTGTACTATCAGTGGAAAACAACAGGGGGAGTTTTACTACTAACATTTGTATTGCAAATTATGTATTGATATAAAGGCTGTGCAAGTACCAGTGCTGGTATTTTGCTTAGATGCATATTTTAATTTGCTTACATTTTTATATAAATGTCTATTCTCGTATGAAATGATATTACTAAACTAACAATAATTTGTAGAATTAAAAATATTTGTATTTAAATAAATAAATTGATTTAACTTTTAAGAACAAGAACAGGATATTCACAAGCACATTTTAATCAACAGAAATATGACTCAACTTCATTATTTTTACCAAAGCACATTGTCAATGACTATACAAAATTTCTAATAAACTATACACTATTTTAATTAATGCTATTTGTCTTTTAGTTTATAAATAATTTATATTTGCATAACATGTCAAAATATCTGAACTTCACAAACAAACACCTTTTCAATGTTATGTCGACAAACAATGCAACCATTCGTTGTATAAACAGCAATGAGATGTTTGAATGACCAATTAATTTATTTTGATGGAAGAATGTTGACAAGAACATTGGGGAACCCTCTGCTGTTCTTTGAGTTGTGCCAAGAAATTTTCAACATCCACAGGAACAAGCAGAAAATACCTCGGTTTAACAGACTCCAAAGGATGGCAAACAGTGCATACTGCATTGCCACGTGACCTTAGATTATGAACACCAGTCCAGTGTGGGACTTGAATCCGCAACCTTATTTTCCTACATTACAACAGTGACTACACTCCAAAAGTACTTCATTGGCTGTAAAACGTTTTGAGACATCCAGTGGTCGTGAAAGGTGCTACATAAATGCAAGTCTTTCTTTTTTTTCCTTATGATCTCGAAACATGAGTACTACCAACTGGCCCAAACTAATGTGCAAGATTATTCTCGCAGCTCAATAGCTCTTGTGATGGACTTTCATGGTTCAAGTTTGCAACTGGGGCAAGTTATGTCTTTTCTTGCACATAAACTTCTCGACACTGAATTGGTAAATGTTTCAAAGTTTTTCGATGGATGTTGATAGAGAATTCAAGCTCTGCAGCCCGGCTGCAGTTTTGAAAAAACACAGACCACATTGCATTAAGTCATCAATCAACTTGACATTTTAGGACCTTGGGTAGCGAGCCAATTAAAAGGTTAACAGACTATCAATTGAGCCAATAAGGTCAAAGAAGGCGAGTTCTTTTCTGTAAATTGAACCAGGTATAAGTCCAGCCATTTTGGCCATGTGGTCTCAGAAGGACAAAGGCCTGACTTAAAGCCAGAAGCTTGTTGCTGCTGCCAGAATAAAGTTACATTAAAACTACAATCGGTGTTCATATTTCATTGGAAATTAAGAGATCTAACAATTTTGGCATCACGAACACAATCGCTGAGGGAAGAAACTGAATTTTGGACATCGGACCTACATACTGAGGTAAGGACTCCTCTTTATAAAAGTCCTCGGTCAAAAGTCTAAATTAACCTCTCCTTCTACGCGATTACGAAATCCTCCGGTTTGTGAACCCTCCGGTTGGTAGTCGGCTCGAGGTCCCATAGACGTCTAACTTCGGCGGTATGTTAGTTAATTAATCACCGACCCACTGATCGGCTGGAAAGCCTACGACTCAAGACCCCAGTAAAGAAATCAGTATTATGGCAGCAGGAGATAAGAGCAAAGAATTGCCAACAACTTTTAAAAGCGGGCGGGCACCACCTGAGGTTTCAATAGATGAAATCCTCAAACAGTTGAAAGAACACATAGAGCAACAATTCAACTTATCTAAAACCTGTATTAAGATCGAACAAAAGTACGGAACCTCCAAAGGACAATGGTCCTTGGACGAGATTAAAAAGGTTTGGGGGAAAAACGACCCCTATGAAAAATAAAGAGCGAATCAAATGGTCCCTAACCGTTATGGGACAGATCCGACAGCGGAATGAAATTATAACGTGTTCCCAATATGATAGTGACCTGACCAGTACAAAGGACCAATTGCAAACGGTTTGTGCACAGCTGCGACAGAAAAAGCTTGAACTTGAAAAGCTGGAAGCGGAAGTTAAAGATCTTAAAGGTGAAATTAAAGAATGGAAAAAATCATTAGGTCAAGAGACAGTAATAGGAAAAGGAAAATGTATCGGTCAATTTCCAGGGTACCCATGTTTGGATCAATTAAAAGCGCAAACCCGAAGACACGACCAAGGAATATATACGGATTCTGAATCCTCTGACGATACAGGGTCGGAGGATGAAGAATTAAGGGTGCGCTTTGCCTCTTTTTAAAAAAAAAAGACGAATTGTAGTCAAATCAGAAGAGACTGCGGATGAGGGCGGAACCAAAAAAACGAGGAAAAGAGTGTATGCAGAATACTTATTTCATGATCCGGCAGACCCAGAGAAAATTGATAAATGGTCCAAGGAATTGCCCAATCCAAAGAAAGGGGGAGTGAAAACGTGGGACCAATTGGACCGCTTAAGATATATACATCAACTTCATCCCTGGGACGGAGTGCAAATTTTGATCATAATGGTGCCAAAAACACAAGAAAATTGCACGACAAGGTAGAAGAAGCTTTGGGGCAGGATGAGCAAGAATTAAACGCAGGGTGGGAGGCGATTAAACACTGGCTGCAAGCCTTCAGTCCAGCCAAGACAGACTGGGGAAAAATTGCAGCCTGCCAACAGAAAGGAATAGAGGAGGTCCTGGAGTATGACGAGCGGTTGAGATACACGTGGCTAGAACATTCGGGTATGAATAATACGGATGAGGAAATGGATGAACAAGCGTTTGGACCCCTGAAAGCAGCTTTCGTGGCAGGTCTAAAGCCAGAACTGTCCAAAATGCTTAAGGTAGTGTTACCGGACTGGGAAGGTGGAGGAACTACCTTTGCAGCATTGGTGGATCGATGTAACCAATTAGACAGGGATATGGGAGCTAAAGTCCGAGCCCTGCAGGCTGTGGGATGGAAATCCCAGGATTCCGATAAACAGTTATTAGGAAAATTACCCGGAAAATGTCATTATTATGGGAAAGAAGGTCTCTGGGCCAAGACGTGCAGGGCAAAACAGCAAGGTCGTGGCTGGGGAAGAGGACGCAGCCAGGGATACAATTCAGCCAACAAACCAGGCTTGTCACAAGATAACGTCCTCATAGAAGCATTTAAGCGACTGACAATACAACAACAGAAGGAGTTACTTGGGATAGCAAAAAACGATCAGAGCCCACCCTGGCCCCCCACCTCACACTAATACAACAAAGGGGAGATGGGCTCTATATAACTGTGAGGGTGGGCGATAAGGATGTGGACTGTCTTTTAGACACAGGGGCGGAATTAACATGCTTACCCCCACAATATGGAGACTTTTTGTCGTTGGATGATAGGGCACGTACAGCCTATGGAGTTGGGGGCCATAAAATGGAAATTAAAAGGACAACACCGGTACTTATAGGGCTGGGTCCACATGAACTAACCACGCCGGTCTGGTTAGGCCCAGTAGATCAACCCCTTTTGGGAATGGATGTTCTAATCCAAGTAGATTCATCGTTGCATTTCGAGGATGGTCGGGTGACATGGTCAATTAGAACTTTGAAGAAAGAAGAATTGAAGGAACACCTGATATGGGCTAAAGATAAGAACGATTATGGCCTACTCCAGATGGAGCCTGCGTCATTTACCGGGACCAAGCCTCCATGCACTAAACAGTATCCCATCAGTCCAACTGCCATCGCGGGAACCTTACCGGTTATTCAGCAATTGGAGAAACAAGGGGTGCTTATTAAAACGCATAGCTCCTCCAATAGCCCCGTGTGGCCGGTACAGAAATCTAATGAGACTTGGCATTTAACCGTCGATTATAGGAAAGCTAACCAGTGTATTGATCAAAAAGCTCCTTTGGTCGCAGATCCCTCCACCATTTTTAATGCCCTCAAACCGGAACATAAATATTTCTCGGTTATAAATATGGCCAACGGATTTTGGTCGGTGTCTCTGGCACCGGAGGTTCGACAGTGGTTTGCTTTCACGGTCCAAGGACAACAGTATACTTGGACCCGGTTACCGCAGGGTTTCCACAACAGCCCTCCGGTATTCCACATGGCTTTACAAAGCCATTTGCGAGAATTACCTCCCCTGTCATCCACAGTCATCCAATATGTAGACGATATCCTGCCAGCTTCAAACACGGAAGAATAGCATGAACAAGATTTACGAGCTTTGCTGGACCACCTTTGGCTGAGAGGACATAAAGCCAGCATCGACAAAGCACAAATATCCCAAGAAGAGGTTGTATACTCGGGACAAAAGATTTCACAAGGAAAGAGAGAACTTACCCAGGATAGAACTGCAGCCATTCGGGCTGCTAAAAAAACCCACCACTATTCAGGAACCAAGGTCTTTTTTGGGATTGTGTAACTTTAACAGAAATTGGATTGACTCCTTCACACAGCTTGCTCAGCCATTGAATGATATCTTAAAGGGGAAACGTGCCTCTAAAGAAGCCATCACCCTCACTAAGGAACAGCAAGAGGCCTTCCTGAGTTTGAAAAAGGCTTTGTGTTCAGCACCGGCTCTGGGAATCCCCGACAGTGGTAAGCCATTTACCCTGTTTGTCCATGAGAAAGAAGGATATATGACAGCTATACTGACACAAGAACATGGGGATCGGCAAAGACCTATTGGCTATTCGGCAAAACTGGATGCGGTAGCCCTTGGATGGGGAAGTTGCCTAAGGGCCATGGAAGCTACATGTCGAGTGGTAATGATCACTGTGGGTCTAGTCCTCGACCAAAAGCTGATTGTCAAGTGTCCCTACACCGTATACGCTTTGCTATCTATGAATAGAATGTCTCAGGTGACGGCAGCCAGATGGACCCACTGGACAGCAGTTTTGGAAGCTCCTAATCTCCATATCGTCTGGGCCAGCCCGGTTAATCCCGCAACTATGCTCCCGATGTCAGAATCGAGGGAGCAAGAGGGGAGAGAATGTGAAGAGCATAACTGCATGGAGATGTAAAAAGAAACAGAAGAAGCAACCTTAGCAGCAGAGGAGCCTCTGCACAACCCAGACCTCATCCTGTTTACAGATGGTTCCTCCTTTGTTGACAATGGTACCAGAAAAGCAGGGTGGGCAGTTACAACCTTATGAGGTAGTGGCAAAAGGATGTTTACCCTCAGGAACGTCAGCACAACAGGCCGAGTTACGGGCCCTGTCAGAAGCATGTCGAATAGCAGAAGGACAGACAGCTAACGTCTGCACAGATTCGCGTTATGCTTTTGGAGTCGCTCACGACTTTGGTCTGTTATGGCAGAAAAGAGGATTCCTCACTGCTGCTGGTACACCTATCCGAAATGGAAAAGAAGTCCGAGACTTACTAGAGGCCATACAATTACCTCAGGAAGTGTCCATCCTGAAGTGTAAGGCCCATACCAAGGAAAATACCACAGAAGCACAGGGAAATGCCCTAGTCGACCAGGCAGCTAAAGATGCCGCCTCACAGGGCGTTCCCCCAGAAGAACCAACACACATGTGCAAATTGAAAGCACTCAGACCTTTTGATGAAGGGAGGTCATTGATGAAGCAGCTGAAGCTGATGATGGTTGGGCCTAGGCCACTGTCCTGAGGAACTCCTGCAGTGTTGTCCTGGGGCTGAGATGATTGACCTCCAACCATCCTCCTTTGTGCTATTTATGATTCCAGCCAGGGGAGAGTGTTGTGTATGGAGAAAGTGTCAGACTGAACACTGAGCTCAAAGTAAAGTGTGATCTTGGTCTTTTATTGCAGGTCTCCAGAGTGCCTCTCCAAACTGTGAAGCCTCCTTAAATACCTGTGCTCCCAAGGGATCCCAGGGGATGAGCCCTCTGGTGGCTGTACAGAGTAAATACAAGTCCACATGTATAACAACACTACCCCCCAAGGTCAACAGTGTAACTATTTACAATGTGAGTCGATCTGGGGCCCTTCTTGTTCTGGTTGACCGTCTAGGTGTGAAAGCTGGTGGTGGTGAATCATGTGTTGGGCCCTCGCTGGGCTACTGTGCAGCTGGCCTTGCTGGGCGGCCTGGTGTGTTGGGGCCTACAGGGCTGCTGTGGATGATAGGTTCTGCTTTGAGGTCAACCGTGGTGCCGGTTGCCACTGGTGTGTCTACTGGGGGATCAAAAAAGGTAGGGTCCAAGGTGGGTTGCTCAGGATAGTCCGTGAATCTGAGTTTGATTTGGTCCAAGTGGTTCCGGTGAATGAGTCCATTTGAAAGTTTGACCCGAAACACCCTACTTCCCTCTTTGGCCACGGCAGTGCCAGGAAGCCACTTGGGACCTTGCCCATAATTTAATACAAATACAGGATAATTGATTTCAATCTCGCGTGACACATTTGCGTTATCATGGTGTGGACTTTGTTGAAGCTGCCTACTCTCTACCTGTTCATGTAGATCAGGGTGAACTAATGAGAGCCTTGTCTTAAGTGCTCTTTTCATGAGTAGTTCAGCAGGTGGGATCCCAGTGAGTGAGTGGGGTCTCGTGCGGTAGCTAAGCAGTACTCGGGATAGGCGAGTCTGCAGTGAGCCTTCAGTTACCCTCTTCAAGGTTTGCACTGCTCTCTCTGCCTGACCATTGAATGCTGGTTTAAACTGGGCAGATGTGACATGTTTGATCCCGTTACGGGTCATGAATTCTTTGTACTCAGCACTGGTAAAATATGGCCCGTTATCGCTCACCAGGACATTGAGTAAGCAGTGTGTGGCAAACATGGCCCGCAGGCTTTCAGTAGTGGCAGCCAGCCGACATTATCTCTTATTCAATTCACTTGGAGTACGCGTCTGCAACCACAAGGAACATTTTACCCAAGAACGGGCCCGCATAGTCGACGTGTACCCGAGACCACGGTTTGGAGGGCCAAGACCATAAACTTAGCAGCGCCTCCCTGGGTACATTGCTTAACTACGAGCATGTATTACATCTGTGAACACAGGACTCTTAAGTCCGCATCGATCCCACACATGGGATCTGGCTATCGCTTTCATCATTACGATGCCTGGGTGGGTACTGTGGAGGTCATTGATGAAAGTGTCTCTGCCCTTCTTGGGGACCAGTACTCGATTGCCCGACAGAAGGCAGTCTGCCTGTATAGACATTTCATCTCTGCGCCGCTGGAACGGCTTTATCTCTTCCTGCATTTCCACTGGGACACTGGACCAGCTTCCGTGAAGCACACAGCGTTTGACTAGAGATAATAAGGAGTCCTGGCATGCCCAGGTTTTGATCTGCCAGGCAGTGACGGGTGATTGCTCACTCTTAAATGCTTTCATAACCATGGCTAGATCTGCGGGCTGCGCCATTTCCACCCCTGTGGTGGGCATCGGCGCATGTTTTCTGTGCCTGGCCTGTGGTGGACGGCGTAGTTGTATGCGGACAACGTGAGCGTCCATCTCTGGATGCGGGCCGATGCATTGATATTTATCCCTTTACTTTCAGAAAACGGGTATAAATGGCTTATGGGCTAAAATTCAAATTGGAAACTGACCAAACAGATATTGATGCATTTTCTTTACCCCATAGACACACGCTAATGCTTCTTTTTCAATCATGCTGTAGACTCTCTCAGCCTTAGATAGAGTCCTGGATGCATAAGCAACCGATTGCAGTTTCCCGAAATCATTAGTTTGTTGCGTTACATACCCGACGCCATATGACGACGCATCACATACTAGTACCAAATGCTTACATGGATCATACAACACAAGCAATTTGTTTGAGCATAACAATTTTCTCGCTTTTACAAAGGCATTTTCTTGGCTTTTGCCCCAAACCTATTCGCCCCTTTTCGTAGTAAGACATGTAGTGGTTCTAGCAGGGTGCTGAGACACGGTAAGAAGTTACCAAAGTAGTTGAAGAATCCCAGAAACGACAGCAGCTCCGTCACGTTCTGTGGCCTCGGTGCGTTCTCGATTGCCTCCGTCTTCGCGTTGGTGGGCCTGATGCCGTCCGCCACAATCCTCCTTTCCAAGAACTCCATTTCAGGCACCAGGAAAACGCACTTCGAGTGTTTTAACCTGAGCCCCACGTGGTTGAATCAACGAAGAACCTCCTCCACGTTCTGCAGGTGCTCGACTGTGTTCCGTCCTTTGACCAAGATGTCGTCCTGGAAGACCATGGTGTGCGGGACCGACTTCAGTAAACTTTCCATGTTTCTCTGGAATATCGCCGCCACTGATCGGATTTCAAACGGGCATCTGTTATATACAAAAAGACCCTTGTGCGTGTTGATGCAGGTGAGGGCCTTCGATGATTCCTCCAGTTCCTGTGTCATGTAGGCTGATGTCAGATCCAGCTTCGTTAACATCTTTCCTCCCTCCAGTGTTGCAAAGAGGTCGTCGGCCTTTGGTCGTGGGTATTGGTCCTGCAGGGAGAAACGATTGATAGTTACTTTGTAATCACCACAGATTTTCACAGTGCTGTCTCCCTTGAGGACTGGGACAATAGGACTGGCCCACTCGCTGAATTCAATCGGTGAAATGATGCCCTCTCTTTGCAGCCAGTCGAGCTCGATCTCTACCCTTTCTCTCATCATGTACGGTACTGCTCTCGCCTTGTGATGGATGGGTCGCGCCCCCGGAATTAGGTGGATCTGCACTTTTGCTCCTTGGAATTTCCCGATGCCTGGTTCGAACAGCGCAGGAAATTTGTTTAAGACCTGGGCACACGAAGTGTCGTCAGCGGGCGATAGTGCTCGGACATCGTCCCAGTTCCAGCGTATCTTTCCCAGCTAGCTCCTGCCGAGCAGCGTGAGACTATCGCCCGGAACCACCCAGAGTGGTACCTTGTGCACCGCTCCATCGTAGGAGACCTTTACGGTAGCACTGCCGATTTACAGGAATGAATTCTTTCGTGTAAGTTCTTAGTTTCGCGTGAACTGGAGTTAAGACTGGCCGTGAGGCCTTGTTGCACCACAACCTTTCGAAAGTCTTTTTGCCCATGATCCAGCTCCATTGACACCGGGAGTCCATTTAGTTCAACATTCAGCATTATCGGGGGACATTTTGTGGCAAATGTGTACACTGCATGTACCTCTGCTCCTCCTATCTGACGCTCTGGTTCGTCGTGATCCTCCATGGATCTGTCCTTCTCTGCAACATGGTGGTTTGCAGGTTTAACAGGCTTAGCAGCCTGCCTGCACATGCGTTAGAGGTGTCCCATTGTTCCACAGCCCTTGCAAACGTACTCTTTGAATCGGCATGAATGGAAACGATGATCACCTACGCAGCGCCAACAAGGTGTTAATGGCCTTGCATTCATCACCCTTGATGATGGACTCTCAGTCATCTGCGGATGTGCAGTCGCAGGTATGTGTGACCTGCCCTGTTATGATTCGAAAACAACATCACTTTGTTCACAGTACTTGTAGCAGCACTTGTGTGCTGAGAGATTTGCTTTGTATTGTCACTGGTGTCAATGAACGCCTGGGCTATCGCTATGGCCTTACTCAAGGTTGGGGTCTCTACAGTCAAACGTTTGCGAAGTATGGTTTCGTGGCCAATGCCAAGTATGAAAAAGTCTCTGAGCATGTGCTCCAAATGTCCTTCAAATTCGCAATGTCCTGCAAGGCAAGGCATCTTAGCTTGGTGACAGAACTCGCCACTTCCTGACCTTCAGACCTTTGGTGTAGAACTGGTACCTTGCCATCAGAACGCTTTCCTTCGGGTTCAAATGCTCTCGGACCAGTGTGCACAAATCATCGTACGGTTTCGCTGGAGTGAGCAGATTCTTCATGAGGCCATATATTGGTGCCCCCCAGATGGTGAGGAGGATTGCCCTTTGTTTGGCAGCGCTCTCTTCCCCATCTAGCTCTTTGGCCACAAAGTATTGGTCAAGTCGCTCCACAAAAGTTTCCCAATCATCTCCCTCCGAAAATTTCTCCAGGATGCCCAGTTTTCTGAATCTTTGGGTTTGCTATCTGTATCTCGTCGCCAGCTTTTGTGTATGGAGAAAGAACCAGACTGAACACTGTGAGCTCAAAGTAAAGTGTGACCGTAGTCTTTTATTGCAGGTCTCCAGATTACCTCTCCAACCTGTGAGACCTCCTTAAATACCTGTGCTCCCAAGGGATTATGGGATCCCTTAGGGCTCCAGGGGATGAGCCCTTTTGTGGTTGTGCAGAGTAAATACAAGTCCACATATATAAGAGTTTTTCCTCTTGATTCCCATTGACTATAATTTTAGTAGGGCTCCTTGATGCCACACTCGGTCACATGGTGCCTGTGACAAGAGCAGTCTATCTCTCCTTATCTCTGGAATTCAGTTCTTTGGTCCATGTTTGGACCAAGGCTGTAATGAGGTCTGAAGCCGAGTGGTCCTGCTGGAACCCAAAACTGAGCATCGGTGAGCAGGATATTGGTCTAACTCTTCTGATTGGAACACTAAGGAGACACTGGGTTCATTAGCCCCAACAAAAGAAATCTGACAAAACTGGCTGCCTTTTGGGGCAGATCGAATAACACCCAAATCATGGCAACAGTTGCATAGTGGCTATGCTACTGGACTAGTAATCGAGTCTTGGGTTAATCTGGAAGAATGAGTTCAAATCCCACCTCGCAGTACTGGAATTTAAATTCAAATAAAAATAAATTTGGAAGAAAAATTGAGTAGCATTAATGACCCTGACACTACTGGATTGTTGTAAAATCCCATTTTGGTTCACTAATGTCCTTTTAGGGAAGAAAATCTGCCATCCTTTCCTGGTCTGGTCTATATGTGACTCCAGATCCACGGCCGTGCGGTTGACTTTTAACTGCCCTCTAAAAAGGTTTAGCAAGTAACTCGGTTGTAGTCAAATCGGCGGCAGATCGGAGGCGGGAGCTCGAGGTGCGTGGTGAGGCCGATAAAAGGCCCAGCGGCTGCGAGAGGCGGTGGCAGATCAGAGGCGGGAGCTCGAGGTGCGTGGTGAGGCCTATAAAAGGCCTAGCTTGTACAGCTCCAGCCGGGAGAAAAAGCAGAAAAGATGTAGAAAGGAATCAAAAGGTGACGTCACAGCCAAAGGGGTAAGTGATTGGCTGGTGATTGGGGAGTAGTTTTTCTTTTTCTTTTTTATATCAGTAAGTAACCTGTTTACAGTGTTGTCACCAATTTAAGGGTATCTAAGGGTTAAGTCATGGCAGGAGAGCTCGGTCACGTGATCTGCTCCTCCTGTACTATGTGGGAACTCAGGGACACTTCCGGTGTCCCTGACGACTACATCTGCGGGAAGTGTATCCGCCTCCAGTTCCTGACGGACCGCGTTGTGGAATTGGAGCTGAGGGTGGATTCACTTTGGAGCATCCACGATGCTGAGAATGACGTGAGTAGCACGTTTAGCGAGTTGGTCTTACCGCAGGAGAAGGGTTCACAGCCAGCAAGGGAATGGAAGACCAGCAGGAAGAGTAGTGCAAGGAAGGTAGTGCAGGGGTCCCCTGTGGTCATCCCCCTGCAAAACAGATACACTGCTTTGAGTACTGTTGAGGGGGATGTCTCATCAGGGGAGGGCAGCAGCAGCCAAGTTCATGGCACCGTGGCTGGCTCTGTTGCACAGGAGGGCAGGAAAAAGAGTGGGAGAGCGATAGTGATAGGGGATTCAATTGTGAGGGGAATAGATAGGCGTTTCTGCGGCCGCAACCGAGACTCCAGGATGGTATGTTGCCTCCCTGGTGCAAGGGTTAAGGATGTCTCGGAGCGGGTGCAGGACATTCTAAAAAGGGAGGGAGAACAGCCAGTTGTCGTGGTGCACATTGGTACCAACGACATAGGTTAAAAAAAGGGATGAGGTCCTACGAAACGAATTTAAGGAGCTAGGAGCTAAATTAAAAAGTAGGACCTCAAAAGTAGTAATCTCGGGATTGCTACCAGTGCCACGTGCTAGTCAGAGTAGGAATCGCAGGATCGCAATACGTGGCTTGAGCAGTGGTGCAGCAGGGAGGGATTCAAATTCCTGGGGCATTGGAACCGGTTCTGGGGGAGGTGGGACCAGTACAAACCGGACGGTCTGCACCTGGGCAGGACCGGAACCAATGTCCGAGGGGGAGTGTTTGCTAGTGCTGTTGGGGAGGAGTTAAACTAATATGGCGGGGGATGGGAACCAATGCAGGGAGACAGAGGGAAACAAAAAGGAGACGAAAGCAAAAGACAGAAAGGAGATGAGGAAAAGTGGAGGGTAGAGAAACACAAGGCAAAGAACAAAAAGGGCCACTGTACAGCAAAATTCTAAAAGGACGAAGGGTGTTAAAAAAACAAGCCTGAAGGCTTTGTGTCTTAATGCAAGGAGTATCCGTAATAAGGTGGATGAATTAACTGTGCAAATAGATGTTAACAAATATGATGTGATTGGGATTACGGAGACGTGGCTCCAGGATGATCAGGGCTGGGAACTCAACATCCAGGGGTATTCAACATTCAGGAAGGATAGAATAAAAGGAAAAGGAGGTGGGGTAACATTGGTGGTTAAAGAGGAGATTAATGCAATAGTTAGGAAGGACATTAGCTTGGATGATGTGGAATCTATATGGGTAGAGCTGCAGAACACCAAAGGGCAAAAAACGTTAGTGGGAGTTGTGTACAGACCTCCAAACAGTAGTCGTGATGTTGGGGAGGGCATCAAACAGGAAATTAGGGGTGCATGCAATAAAGGTGCAGCAGTTATCATAGGTGACTTTAATATGGACATAGATTGGGCTAACCAAATTGGAAGCAATACAGTGGAGGAGGATTTCCTGGAGTGCATAAGGGATGGTTTTCTAGACCAATATGTCGAGGAACCAACTAGGGGGGAGGCCATCTTAGACTGGGTGTTGTGTAATGAGAGAGGATTAATTAGCAATCTCGTTGTGCGAGGCCCCTTGGGGAAGAGTGACCATAATATGGTGGAATTCTGCATTAGGATGGAGAATGAAACAGTTAATTGAGACCATGGTCCAGAACTTAAAGAAGGTTAACTTTGAAGGTATGAGGCGTGAATTGGCTAGGATAGATTGGCGAATGATACTTAAGGGGTTGACTGTGGATGGGCAATGGCAGACATTTAGAGACCGCATGGATGAACTACAACAATTGTACATTCCTGTCTGGCGTAAAAATTAAAAAGGGAAGGTGGCTCAACCGTGGCTATCAAGGGAAATCAGGGATAGTATTAAAGCCAAGGAAGTGGCATACAAATTGGCCAGAAATAGCAGCAAACCCAGGGACTGGGAGAAATTTAGAATTCAGCAAAGGAGGACAAAGGGTTTGATTCGGGCAGGGAAAATGGAGTACGAGAAGAAGCTTGCAGGGAACATTAAGACAGACTGCAAAAGTTTCTATAGATATGTAAAGAGAAAAAGGTTAGTAAAGACAAACGTAGGTCCCCTGCAGTCAGAATCAGGGGAAGTCATAACGGGGAACAAAGAAATGGCAGACCAATTGAACAAGTACTTTGGTTCGGTATTCACTGAGGAGGACACAAACAACCTTCCGGATATAAAAGGGGTCAGAGGGTCTAGTAAGGAGGAGGAACTGAGGGAAATCCTTATTAGTCGGGAAATTGTGTTGGGGAAATTGATGGGATTGAAGGCCGATAAATCCCCAGGGCCTGATGGACTGCATCCCAGAGTACTTAAGGAGGTGGCCTTGGAAATAGCGGATGCATTGACAGTCATTTTCCAACATTCCTTTGACTCTGGATCAGTTCCTATGGAGTGGAGGGTAGCCAATGTAACCCCACTTTTTAAAAAAGGAGGGAGAGAGAAAACAGGGAATTATAGACCGGTCAGCCTGACATCAGTAGTGGGTAAAATGATGGAATCAATTATTAAGGATGTCATAGCAGCGCATTTGGAAAGAGGTGACATGATAGGTCCAAGTCAGCATGGATTTGTGAAAGGGAAATCATGCTTGACAAATCTTCTGGAATTTTTTTGAGGATGTAACTAGCAGAGTGGACAAGGGAGAACCAGTTGATGTGGTATATTTGGACTTTCAGAAGGCTTTCGACAAGGTCCCACACAAGAGATTAATGTGCAAAGTTAAAGCACATGGGATTGGGGGTAGTGTGCTGACATGGATTGAGAACTGGTTGCCAGACAGGAAGCAAAGAGTAAGAGTAAATGGGTACTTTTCAGAATGGCAGTCAGTGACTAGTGGGGTACCGCAAGGTTCTGTGCTGGGGCCCCAGCTGTTTACACTGTACATTAATGATTTAGATGAGGGGATTAAATGTAGTATCTCCAAATTTGCGGATGACACTAAGTTGGGTGGCAGTGTGAGCTGCGAGGAGGATGCTATGAGGCTGCAGAGTGACTTGGATAGGTTAGGTGAGTGGGCAAATGCATGGCAGATGAAGTATAATGTGGATAAATGTGAGGTTATCCACTTTGGTGGTAAAAACAGAGAGACAGACTATTATCCGAATGGTGACAGATTAGGAAAAGGGGAGGTGCAACGAGACCTGGGTGTCGTGGTATATCAGTCATTGAAGGTTGGCATGCAGGTACAGTAGGCGGTTAAGAAAGCAAAAGGCATGTTGGCCTTCATAGCGAGGGGATTTGAGTACATGGACAGGGAGGTGTTGCTATAATTGTACAGGGCCTTGGTGAGGCCACACCTGGAGTATTGTGTACAGTTTTGGTCTCCTAACTTGAGGAAGGATATTCTTGCTATTGAGGGAGTGCAACGAAGGTTCACCAGACTGATTCCCGGATGGCAGGACTGACATATCAAGAAAGACTGGATCAACTGGGCTTGTATTCACTGGAGTTCAGAAGACTGAGCGGGGACCTCATAGAAACATTTAAAATTCTGATGGGTTCAGACAGGTTAGATGCAGCAAGAATGTTCCCAATGTTGGGGAAGTCCAGAACCAGGGGTCACAGTCTAAGGATAAGGGGTAAGCCATTTAGGACCGAGATGAGGAGAAACTTCTTCACCCAGAGAGTGGTGAACCTGTGGAATTCTCTACCACAGAAAGTAGTTGAGGCCAATTCACTAAATATATTCAAAAAGGAGTTAAATGTAGTCCTTACTACTCGGGGAATCAAGGGGTATGGCGAGAAAGCAGGAATTTTTTTTTTTTTTTTTGAAATTCGTAGCCAATCGTTCCAATTCTTTGTCAAATCACAAACGCCAGAGGTCACCTTGCACACGTCAAGGATCACTCTGCGCCAATGCTCTTAGCCAAAAGGCCTAGAGCCACTGCACCGTTCCTGGAAGTACTGCAATACCAGGTTCGTGCCATGGAGGTGGATGGGTCAAGCCACCCCACCCACCTCCTATTTCCAAAAAAGCAAGCATATACCTTCCTGATCCAGGGAGAACCACCCGGAGGTCATGGTGGCTACTCCCCTGTCAGGTCAGTTACGCATGATCTTAGCCAAAAGGCCGAGAAGCGATATCAAGCTACCCCACCCACCTCCTATTTCCAAAAAAGCAAGCATATACCTTCCTGATCCAGGGAGAACCACCTTGGGGTTATGGTGGTTACTCCCGTCAGGTCAGTTACACATGATCTTAGCCAAAAGTCCTTACTACTCGGGGGATTAAGGGGTATGGTGAGAAAGCAGGAATGGGGTACTGAAGTTTCATGTTCAGCCATGAACTCATTGAATGGTGGTGCAGGCTAGAAGGGCCGAATGGCCTACTCCTGCACCTATTTTCTATGTAAAAAGGTGGCCACGTTTGTCAGCTCTGCTCACTGCCCCCACCCCACACTTCTCGAAGGCAGTTGGGGATGGGCAATAAATACTGGCATTGCCCGTGGCGACGTGCACGTCCCGTGAATGAAGTCAAAGTAAACTCATCGAATTAAAATCATGATATGATGTAAAGTATCGACTGCAGGCTGCTCGCTGACCCTCCCCTGGCAGAGCAGAGCAGCAGCAGCGGCGCATTCATTTTGCGTCACCGCCGGTTTGCTGGACGGCCTGACGTCATTAGCGCCGCGTTGGAACGGCGGCGGCTGGGCTGTGACGTGGCAGGGCCCGTGACGTGGCAGAGCCCGAGCCGGACGCAGGAGTGCCAGCGCTCGGTCACCGCCATGGGTATCAGCCTTTCCTACATCTTAAACAAGCTGTTGAGCAAGAGGCAAGTGCGAATATTAATGGGTGAGTATGGAGAGAGGAGGATGAGGATGAGGTGGGGGAAATAAAAGAAAGCGTGTGAGCGAGGCAAGCCGTTTGCTGATTGATGGCTTCCCCCTCCCTCTCCGGGCTGGCTGGCTGGCTCCTTGTGCAGGCGGCCCCGAGGGCCTCGCTTCCTTTGTTCGGTGCTCGGCTCAGGTTTCGTGGCCGTGCCGGCGTGCTGTGTGCACGCCCCGCACCCCGCGTTTCTTTTTCGGGTTCTATTTATTTGGGAGAGCCGGGCGGATATGTCACAAATATTTAATCTGAGTGGAGAGTGTGTGTGTGTGTGTGTGTGTGTGTGAGGTCGGGGCCCGGTGCCGCTGCTATTGAAAGGTGCGATAGTGGTGGTGGTGGGCCTGGAGCGCGGGCTTGGCGAGGATGAGTTCCTGGCCGGCTCTGAAATGGCATAGCCGAAAGTTCCGCTCCGCACCCCGCGGATCTCTGGCCTTTCCCGTTAGTGTGGCTCGAGCTGTTGTCTTCCTGTGAGATGCGGAGCCGCCGCGGCTGCCACATCACTTCACCGATTAGTTGAGACAACAGGTCTTGGATTTTGAGCTTGGCTTTGAGCCTGTCCGCGCTTACCCGTGGCATCATAGGCAGTCCCTCCAAATCGTTACAGAGAGTAAGTTGGACAACAACTTCCGGATAGCAGAGAGTTGGAGTTTAATGCCCAAATCAGGAAGTTGCTATCTGAGTTACCCTGCTCCTCCACAAGTTTCGCTGCACCACTATCTTGCTGGGCGACTTGGCATTGAAACACATGGAAGGCGTGAAGTTGCGGTACTTGCCCAATATACTCACCAAAAATGTTACTGCTGGCCATTCTAGTTTAATGGAGTTTAAACGACGTGATAAATCTTAGGCCATTGTCTTCACTCCCCTCCACAAACTCCGTCAACTCCATCCCTCTCCCTAGTAACTGAAGTGAACAACCAATCACATAGCTGCCGACACAAACATCGCCCAACTCCAATGCTGCTGAAATCCTCACCCATGCCTTTGTTGTCTCTAGACTTGATTATTCCAATGCTCTTGAGTCCGGCCTTCCATTTTCCACCCTCCATAAACTTGAGCTCATTCAAAACTCTGCTCATTATCATCATAGGCATTCACTCGAAATCAAGGAAGACTTGCTTCCACTCTAAAAGTTAGTTCTCAGGTCAATACAGTCCAATACGGGAATTGCAGTCTCTCTCACGGGTGGGACAGACAGCCACAGAAGGAAAGGGTGGGTGGGAATTTGGTTTGCCGCGCGCTCGTTTTCTGCATGCTCTCTGCGACAAGACTCTTAAGTACTCTGCTGCCTGTATCCTAACTTGCACCAAGTCCCATTCACCCATCACACCTGTGCTCGCTGACTTACATTGGCTCCTGGTCCGGCAATACCTCAATTTTAAAATTCTCATCCTTGTTTTCAAATCCCTCTGTGGGCTCACCCCATTTTATCTCCCAAACCTCCTTCAGCCCTACAACCCTTTGAGACCTCTGTGCTCCTCCCAATTCTGGCCTCTTGTGCATCCCCGATTTTTAATTGTTCCACCACAGGCATACATGCCTTCAGCTGTCGAGGCCTGAAACTCTGGAATTCCTCCCGAAACCTCTCCCTCTCCCCTCCTTTTAAGATGCTCATTTAAACGTACTTCATTGTTCCAGCTTTTTGGTCATCTGCCCTAATATGTCCTTATGTGGCTCGACATCGAATTTTATTTGATCCCATCTTTCTTTCCCTCTTTATTTTACTTTATGTACATAATGTGGGATTGAATATTCTAACTTGCACTTCCTGGTTCAGACTCTGCACTGCTCATTAAGAATTCTTCAATCTGATTGGTTGAGGAGATGCACAGTTGCATTCCCTGTTCACAGATCCTCGAGGCCGCTGCACCAAATGGATTTCTAATCACCAAGTTCCATTGTAAATACCCATAGAAAGTCTGTGGACGAGTGTAAGTGCAATTAACAGCAGGCGCTGTTTGTTCGCCACTGACCACAAAATGCGAGCCACTATTTTTCCTGTTCTGGTGGTAGTTTTGGGAGTGAATCTTTAACCAAAGTTTTTAACACTTGCTATCAGGAAATTCTAACACTCCTGTGCTCGTCTTTGGTCCAGTGTGACGCTGGTATTAATAAAGTCACTATAATGTCAGGTATAACTTTTTTAAACTAACCGTATACATCTAAACAACAAAAAATAAGCATTCGTTCATATTTTTCTCTAATTTTTCTGTCCCTCTCCCAGTCAAACTCTTTTTATCGTTGCTTCTCATTTCTCCCCAACTCCTTTCTTCTCTCTCCCAGCTCCTACCTCCTACTCTATCAACCCCACTCCCACTAAAATCCTGACCACCCAACCTCCCTTTTATCCCCATACTAACTGACATAAAGGCTTTTTCATCTGCAGATGCTGTCTCCTTTTTTTTCAAATTCACTATCACCTCCACTCAAAATAAAGCACCTTCTGTTCTTGCTTACTACTACTTTACATTCATCTCAAAGGTCCTTTAACATATCACCTCCCAACTTGGTGCCTTTCTCTGTACAATTCCCAATTTAAATCCTTCCAATCCATCTTCAGTCCCTCCCACAATGCCAAAAGAGCTCTAAACAAAGTTACAAATGACATTCTCTGACTTTGAGCATGGTAAGTTATAAGAACATAAGAAATAGGAGCAGGAGTAGGCCCCTCGAGCTTTCTCCGCCATTCAATAAGATCATGGCTGATCTTATCATGGACTCAGCTCCACTTCCCTATCCGCTCCCCGTAACCCTCATCGCTCAAAAATCTGTCCATCTCCGCCTTAAATATATTCAATGACACAATCTCCATAGCTCTCTGGAGCAGAGAATTCCATAGATTTACAACCCTCAGAGAAGAAATTCCTCATCTCAGTTTTAAATGGGCAGTTTTTTATTCTAAGACGATGTCCCCGAGCTTTAGTTTCCCCTATGAGTGGAAATAGCCCCTCTGCATCCACTTTGCTGAGCCCCCTCATTATCTTATGTTTCAAAAGATCACATCTCATTCTTCTGAACTCCAATGTGTATAGGCTCAACCTTTCCACTTAAGTTAACCCCCTCATCTCCAGAATCATCCTAGTGAACCTTCTCTGAACAGCCTCCAAATCAAGTACAGGTTTGAATGTCTGAAATGTGGAAAGTTCCGAATCCGGACACCGGGCCAATCCGTGGCGGGGTTGTCCGGAAACCGGAAAATGTTCCGAAATCCGTACTCCCCCGCTTTGGCGGCTCAGCTCTCGGCGGCCCAACCTGCCTCAACCCGGCTGTCGCCCCCTTACCTCGGCGGCCTGACCTCCCCGACCCCACCTACCTCGGCCCAGGCAAAGACGTTTCAAAATCCGGAAATATCCGGAATGGCCTCAGTCCCGAGGTTTCCGGATTTCGGATGCTCAACCTGTATATCCTTCCTTAAATACGGAGACCAAAACTGTACTCCAGGTGTGGCCTCACCAATACCCTGTACAGTTGTAACAGGACTTCTTTGCTTTTATACTCTTTCCCCCTTTCAATAAAGGCCAATATTACATTTGCCTTCCTGATTACTTGCTGTACTTGCATACTTATCTTTCCTCATCTTCCTCAACCTCTCTGCTGTCCTCAATCCGGTTATCCTCAGTTGTCCAATTCTTATATATAAGGTTCCACTCTTATTTATCTAATCAAAGCAAGAGCATCTCTCTCAGTGGCTCCTCTTTCCATCCTGCGCCATCACCTCCCCATCCATGGTCTCTTCCTCATGCACATACTGTTCCTTGACAGCATCATCCACAGACCTGGGGGTCATCTTCAGCAGGTTTTCTGATTTGCACCAAGCTCTGCCTGTCCACCTTTCTCGATCCTCCATCTGTTCTGTCTGACTGTTTGTCTGACATCCAATCTTGGATGAGTCTCGTTCCTCCAGCTAAACATTGGGAAGATCAAATGCATCATCATCAGCCCCTGCCACAAACTCTGTTTCCTTACTACTGATACCAACTCCTGCCCTGGCTGAAACAGGCCATTCAGGACCTCTGCATTCTATTCGACGCTTAGCTGAGCTTCCGTCCGGGTATGTGGTCAGGGCATATCTTTGACATCTTGCGCTTCTGCCCTTAACTCAGCCCATCTGCTGCCAAAACCTTTATACATGTCGCCTCCAGATTCTCTTACTCCAATGCTCTCATTGTTGGGCTCCGATCTTCTACCCTCATAATCCTCAGCTCATCCAAACTCTCGCTGCTTGTATTTCGTACTGCAGCAAGTCCTGCTTACCCATCATGTCTATCCTCACTAACCACGGTGTCAACCGTAGCTCAGTTGAAAAGAAAAAGAAAGACTTGGATTTCTATAGCGACTTTCACAACCACCGGACGTCTCAAAGCGCTTTACAGCCAATGAAGTACTTTGAGTTTAGTCACTGTTGTAATGTAGGAAACGCGGCAGCCAATTTGTGCATAAGCAAGCTCCCACAAACAATGTGATAAATTACCAGATCATCTGTTTTTATGTTGACTGAGGGATAAATATTGGCCAGGACACCGGGGATAACTCCCCTGCTCTTCGTCGAAATAATGCTATGGGATCTTTTACAGCCACCTGAGAGAGCAGACGGGGCCTCGGTTTAATGTCTCATCCGAAAGACGGCACCTCCGACAGTGCAGCACTGCCTCAGCACTGCACTGGAGTGTCAGCCTAGAGTTTTGTGCTGCAAGTTCCTGGAGTGGGACTTGAACCCACAACCTTCTGACTCCAAGGCGGGAGTGTGACCCACACTGCAGCCTCTGTCAGAAGGTTGTGTGTTCAAGTTTTGCTCTGGCACAAAATCTGGACTTGTATCCCAGTACAGGACTGAGGGAGTGCTGTGTTTCGGATGAGATGTTAAACCGAGGTCCCTGCCTGCCCTCTTAGGTGGACATAAAATATCCTATGGTGTTTTGATATTTTGAAGAAGAACAGGAGAGTTCTCCCTGATATCCTGGCTAATATTAAACAAAAACAGATTGCTGTTTGTGGGACCTTGCTGTGTGCAAATTGGCTGCTATGTTTCCCACATTACAACAGTGACTACACTTCAAAAGTTTTAGTTTCATTAGTTTTAACTCCGAGGTAGTGAAAGGCCCTTTCTTTGTGACAAATTTAAAATCCCTTATCTTTAAATCTCTCCATGACCTCTATGTCCCCTTTGATTCTGGCCTCTTGAACATCCTCCCTACTCTTGTCCCAACATTGGCGGCTGTGCTATCGGTGCCTAGGTCCCACTCTTTGGAATTCCCTCCTTAAACCCATCTTTTTCACCTCCTTTAAGACGCTTCTTAATATTTACCCATTTGACCAAGCTTTTGGTCACCCCACCTAATCTCTTTTTCAACGCTGCGAGCATTTTCCTTGCGCCATGAGACATTTTCTATGTTAAAGACACACTGTTGTTTTTCAATTCAGTAAACCTTATTTTACACTTTCTATTTAAGAATATTAAATATTCTCCTTACCCTTTGACAGTGGACCTACGCCCAGTTTTTTTGAGTGAAAAATCAGTTTTTAAGTGGAGAATTCTGATGAAAGCGGTGATAATGTGCAGTATAGATACAGTGTTGAAGATCTGGAGTTCCGGCATCTGTACTGTTCTGGAATCCAGACACCGGGATGATCCGTGGCAGGGTCGTCTGGAATCCGTAAAACGTTCCGGAATCCGGACACCCTGCCAAACTGCTTACCGCCGCCAACCAGGCCCAGGGAAAATCCAAAAATCAAACTCTCAGAACACTCACAGAAATGAAAAAATAAAAACTCCAACCCTACCTCTTCTTCCAGGCCTTCACAGGCACCGCTGCTCCTGGGTCCGCAAGCAGGTCCCCTTCCCTCGGCCAGAACACGGGTGCATCTAAAATGCAGACCGCGGCACAAAATTACGTCCCAAAATCTGGAAATATCGGAACCTGGGCCCAGGCATTTCAGGACTCAGGACGTTGGAAAGACGTTCCGAAGTCCGGAAATATCTGGGCTCAGGCGTTTCCAGATTCGGGACGTTAGAAAGATGCTGTACCTGTACTACATCTTGGGGAGGTGTTAGTTTTTCCAAAATGTTTTCTTCCTGCCTTTCCTGAAAACATTGATTCTTGCTGGGGTGCTCTCCAGTGCGTCACTGAAGTGGGATTTCTTTTGTGCAAGACAAGGGACTCCTTGCGTTTTATTTGCGTGCTTGAAGAGTTACGCCCCTGGGACACAGACACACACACACACGATTGTGTGGCAGGTCTGTCCAATTTCTGCAGCATATTGCGAAATGTTCTAAACACATTGATATATTAAATTGCTAAGTTAGGGTGCATTTACAATGTAGATATTGGCCTGAGACCAGTCACTGCAGTTTGGTTTCCAGTAAGCAGAACCTCGCCCAGCTTCTTTGAGAGAACTCTGCTCATGCATGTCCATAACTAACTTTAAAAAGTTAGAAATTTAAATGAGAGGGGAGGGGCGAATGCATGTTTTCTCTTTAAATTAAGGTTTACAAAGTGATCTGGTGTGGTCCATAGTATCCCTGAGCACTTGATAAAACAGGTTTGATGTCACACTGGATTTGCACTCCATATGGAGTCGTGTACCACTTCACTCGATTCAGTTGGAGCTCTACTCTGCATTTATGCTGCTAGTTTAGTATTGGTAAAGAGCAGAGATCGCTTTCTACCAACCGTACGTTTATAGTGCAAAAGCATGCTTAAACAGCACGAACCAGTAAACTTTAACACATTTTACAACATTATAACGAAGAAAGGTTACTTAAACACAAGGATGATCTTGCCAGGCATCACTTGACGCAAGCCTCGCAGTACGGCAGCCCAGATCAGATAATCAGATGTACAGATCAGTCCACCTGATTTGTGGCGCTACTGATTTCCCAGAATCGGAGAGGCTGAACTCTGCACCATATTCTCCAATCCATGCTTCTGTACGCAAGCATTCGACCAGGAGCAGAGCTCCACAAAAACAGGTCTTCATTCTGTTATATCAGTTTAAATGTAAAACCCTGCTAAATAGAGAATTTTTTTTTACCACATTGAACTACTAAACTTCCACAAAAAATGCAGCAATGGAAAAAATAGTGTTGCAAGAAGAGGAGCACCAGCAAAAGTGGAAAGTTCTCTAGAATAGTGGAGCTGTGCCTGGAGGAGTAGGGCAATTTCTATCCCAGGAATCGATTTTGTTAGTTTTCCCAACAATCTTTATTAAAAATCATGCCAAGTCACCAGATTGGTGTAACACTCCAAAGAGAAGCTATTTTCTCCAGGATGACAGCCATTTTTGGACATTGTTTTCCACCTGGACTTTTGAGCCATCACTAACAAACTGGGTCAAGAAACTGTTTGTTTGTGATATGTTACTTGTTTTATACAAGGACTAGTGGTAGATTTATGTGCTATATATTTGTTCCCTTTTGTTTTTTAGTGGGCAGGCTATATTCGAAAAATACCACTCAAACATAAGGGTGACTGAATGCAAAGATTGGTTGTCTGAAGTGAGGATTGTTTGAAGACCAAAAAAACCCATATACATTCCAGTTGTCACCTTTTATATAAAATTCTAACCAAGAGCTCCAAAAGACCATGGAGGAAAATAATAATGTCTATTTCAGAAATTTATCATGTATTTTTCAAATGAAATGTATATTCACATGCACGGGTAGTATTTTAAGTAAAATAAGCACTAATTTTGATCTCTCTTCCCATACTAGTTGGTTTGGATGCAGCTGGTAAAACAACCATCTTATACAAACTGAAACTAGGGGAAATTGTAACAACTATTCCAACTATTGGTAAGTAAGAATCATCCTGGATTATTGGTTACATCAGACTATCAGTAAGATGTATCTGATTTGTCTCTTTTGAATGTTGTTGGTTAGTTTTATTTGCTGTCTCTTCACATTGCACCCCCTCTGTTTCCTTCTCTCCAAGTTGATCTTTTTATTGACATCTCAGTTGGAGCATAGGGTCAAGCTGGGAACCATTTGCAGTCCTGAAAGGAGGTATATGGTGGTAATTCATGTGTGAATTTGGTCAAGAGATGTTGCTGGATTATTTGACCATGACCATGATCATGGACAAGTCTTGTGCGCCCTCCGCCCTGCATTGAAATTCACTTCCAGTAGTGGTCGTTCGATAATAATCAGGAGCCCTGGCTTTTTTCCCCCCTCTTCTGTGGTGATTGTAGGAACACCAACAAAACCTGATTGAGACATGCTAATTTAGCATATACCAGGGTGGTCGTGACCTGCACCATCTCAAACTTACTTACTAAGCCATCGGGGACCTTGATAGCAACGTCTGGTGGATTTGGGTGTCTGGTCAGTGTGTCAACATCTGCTGACTGTGGGGGCTGAGTCCACACTGATTTATTCAGTGACCCAAACACTGACATGTAGTTAGCATATCTAGATGACACTGCTTTTAATCTGAAGTGCATTTAGATTGAGTCCGCAATCTGTTGTGGGTTGGAATGGAGGAAATGAACAGAACCTGAATGTTTTGGATGATAGTTATCCAAAATCAGGAGCAACCTTTGGGTGAAATACCATTGTTTATACTACAGCCCCAAAGGCTTCCATTTCACCTTAATAATAGAACTGTATACATACATAGCTCTCTCTAAGAAAGATGGGAATGCAATTAAGCATCATTGGATATGTTTAACAAGACAATTTATGTTTTATGATATTCATTGGTGATGGTTGGAAAATCTTTTTAATGCCAGGTGATGAGTTCAAGGTGTGGTTTGAATTATTTAGCAAGCCACCAGTCATGAATGGACGTATTTCCGATAAACAAGCAATATAAAAATAGGTTTGCGCACACTAATGTGAGATGCAAACTAATATCCAAAATAACTGCAGCAAATCAGTTTGGTTAATTGAAAATAAAATTAGCAAAGTCTGAAAATTTAAAATGAAGAAGGAGCACATCTGAAATTAAATTTCTTTTTTTGGATGCTGCTGGGCATTTTTTTGCACTTTCTGGTTTGACCATTCTAGGGTTGAACCGCCAGTCTACTCTGTATATGTGAGGGAGAGATTTGCCTGAAGCTGGTCGGTTTGTCTTGGGAAAATTACTAGTCTGAATATAACTGTAATTTAAAATGAAATAAAAATGAAGTCAAACCTTTGGGGTGTGGCAGGAGTTGGACTTTGTAATGGAGTGAAGGACACAGCAAATTTATTTTGCAAACATTGAACAATGACGTTAATCGAGACTGTCCCACACAATTGGATACCTTGTGTATCACAATATGTTCCATCCCACCCAAAACCATGCAGTTTGCTGGGAGAGACAAAAAAAAAAGCTTAAAAACCCAGGCTGGGGTGGTGGGGAAATCTGGGAAATTCCTCTCTGGCCCATCTAGGCGATTGAAACTATTCAAGTTTGGCCCTGAATTCCCTGCAGCACCTACCTTCTCTAAGAGGTGATTTTGCCCCAGCCAGAAACAGATCCAGCTCTCGCTCGAAGGAATTCAGCAATCAGCATCCGTCGCATGATACAGCAACCTGTATCAGAGGTGCACTAGTCTCTGGGAAAAGAGCCACCTCCTGATATCTGGCCTTGTGCAACTTAGATTTGCGATCCCTGCTTCTCCCTAACCTATTTTATTGGAACAAACGGTCAACTAGAACGCAATCTGTTCCCTTCATTATTTTATAAACCTCTGTCAGATCACCTCTAAGTCTACACTACTCTAAAATGTAGAGTCCCAACTCTTTTAGCCTATATTGATAACAAAGATGCTTTAAACTGGGAATTAGTCTAGTGGCTCTCCTCTGTACCCTCTCCACTCTGTACCCTCTCCAAAGCCTCTATCGCCCACCATGTGAGGAGACCAAAACTGGACACACTATTCCAAGTGCCGCCTGACTGAGGTCTTGTACAAGGAGAAAGTATTCTGCCTCGTATTTGTATCCGATGGATGTCACCCAACACCCTATTTGCTTGAGCTATCGCTTCACATCATTGCTCATGTACCTTTTAAAGATGTATGCACTAGAATGCCCAAATCTCTTTTGGTTTGCACCTTTTTTAATGCTTTTCCTTGAAGGGTGTATGAATGTTGAGCATTTGCCTTGCCCACATGCAAAACAATGCACTTATCCAAGTTGTACATCATTTGCCAGTCATGAGCCCAATCTCCCAACACATTAAGATCTGTCTGAATCAGTCAAGCATAATCTACAGTCCTAACACTCGCCCAGATCTGATAATTTGCAGATCATGCCCCCAGCACTGCTCCCAGCAGGGCACCGCTGGTGACTGGTCTCCAAACTGATCCAGATCCATCAACAACTACTGTTTGCCTACATCCTGCCAGCCAGTTCTCAGTCCAGCTCACTATATTACCACCAGTATCAGAGGCTTCGATCTTCTAGAGAACCTCATCAAAAGCTTTTTGGAAGTCTAAGTAGACAATGTCTACCAGACTTCCCTCATCTGCCAAATTCTTCAAAAAATACAATTAGATTTGGAAGACATGGCTTTTTATGAAGCCACGTTGGTTGTCTCTAATATTCCCCTGACTAATAAATTCAATTGTCAATACAGCAAAGAAATAGACAACCTATGTAAGCTCATTTTAAAGGCATAAAGTATCGCTGCACACAGAGCAACTTCTAATTTGTTGTATGTAAAAATAAAACTGAATATGTCTGAATTACAGTGCATCTAAACATATCCCAGTCAAAGCTGCAACTTGTTATAAGTTAATCGTCTGGTTAAGACTTTGGTTTTATTGTGAATCCGCAATTTATTTTTTTACAGGATTCAATGTTGAAACACTGGAATTCAAAAACATAAGTTTCACTGTGTGGGATGTTGGTGGCCAAGACAAAATTAGACCTCTGTGGAGGCACTATTTCCAGAACACCCAGGTATTTTAATATTTTGTACATTATTCTGCTTAATTCATAAGTTTTGTGTTGAAAAATCTTTCGTGTGTATGACAAACTTGACACAAATCAGTTTCAACTCATTTATTATGCTACAAAAATGCCACATTTTTTTCTTCTAACTGTTTTATGTTTGCATTTTGTGAAATTCCAACTTGCAGGTCACAAAGCTTTGTAATTTCTACAAATAATAACGCAGAAAGCTGTGGCAGTTTTGAGTTCCAAACCAAGAACAATTGGAATACAATTTATTATGAACTGGACGGTGGTTCAGGTTTAAAGAGAGATGCACCACCACTCTTCTCTTTCTTTGAGGAACCAGCATGTTTGTATGCTGTGTGTATTGTCTACCTGTACTTGCAGTCTTCAGTTAAATTCTTAACCTCTCATAACTAATGTAGGTTTTCCCTATGTATGCACTACTGAGAGCCCAAATCTTTCCCCTCACCCGATGCTAGTAGACTCAAACCAGTACGGATAAAAAGGAAAAATATATATAAATGTTGGAAATACACAGCAGGTGCATCAGCATTCAAAATAGAGAAAATATAACCAGTTCACTTCAGGTGTAGACCCTTCGAACGGGAGTTTTTAAAATTTCTGACATCAGTATATTGGTTAAAATGTACCGCAAATTGAAATGGGTCCCACACATTGAGCATTGCGGTTTCTTCTGAAACTTGGAGCATTCTTTGAGGATGTAATGAACAGGGTGGATGAAGGGGAACCAGTGGATGTGGTGTATTTGGACTTCCAGAAGGCATTTGACAAGGTGCCACATAAAAGGTTACTGCACAAGATAAAAGTTCACGGGGTATTGGGGGTAATATATTAGCATGGATAGAGGATTGGCTAACTAACAGATACAAACATGCTGGTTCCTCAAAGAAAGAGAAGAGTGGTGGTGCATCTCTCTTTAAACCTGAACCACCGTCCAGTTCATTATAAATAAATTGTATTCCAATTGTTCTTGGTTTGGAACTCAAAACTGCCACAGCTTTCTGCGATATTATTTGTAGAAATTACAAAGCTTTGTGACCTGCAAGTTGGAATGGTTCATTCTCTGGTTGGAAACCAGTAAGTAGTAGTGGGGTGCCGCAGGGATCAGTGCTGGGACCTCAACTATTTACAATCTATATTAACAAATTAGACGAAGGGACTGAGTGTAACGTGGCCAAGTTTGCTGACGATACAAAGATGGGAGGAAAAGCAATGTGTGAGGAGGACACAAAAAATCTGCAAAAGGACATAGACAGGCTAAGTGAGTGCAGATGGAGTATAATGTTAGAAAGTGTGAGGTCATGCACTTTGGCAGAAAAAAATCAAAGAGCAAGTTATTATTTAAATGGAGAAAGATTGCAAAGTGCCGCAGTACAGTGTGACCTGGGGGTACTTGTGCATGAATCACAAAAGGATAGTATGCAGGTACAGCAAGTGATCAGGAAGGCCAATGGTATCTTGGGCTTTATTGC